>NC_091470.1:179738917-180470730 GCF_036971445.1 Narcine bancroftii | reverse complement strand
GAACAAATATGGGAGCCGTACATGGAATATAATAGAGAAAACCTACCGGGACATCTATCACCTAAAATGACAAAAGGAAAAGAGAATGGAAAGAATTGACTCAGTGGAAGTTTTTGTTCGTTAATGTTGAGTGACAACATTGTTTGATGGGTTTGATGTATCTTGGACTCAGAGTTTTGAATGGATGGAGGGGGAGGTGGAGGGGGGAGGGGAGGAGGGAGGGGGGAGAAAACAACACTGGATATATTTGAAAGGAGAAATGTGTATATCTTGAATAATGTGATATATAGCGTGAAAAATAAAAAAAATTTAAAAAAATACCCAAATAAGATTTGGGTATTTAAATGATAGTTTGTTATTCAAATATCGTGTTTGCTTTTAACATCATCCACTAGTCAGCAGTAACTGTCTTTTATTGGCCTGCACATCTCAGTCCCTGAAAGAGTTCATCATTACCTCTTCGGAAAGCTTTAAAAGGCATGTTTGTGATTTCTAAGCTGGCGTGTGGCGAGATTTGGATTTCTCATTGTTTGAGGCCAACGTCAACATGATTTCTTGATGAGTTTTTGGGGTGGGGTGGGCGTGTAGTGGGCTACTGGCGGTAAGGTGCTCCTGCCTTAGATGAGGTGGCATTGTCAACAGCTTATTACACCCGAGTCCTTGTCCTCACTTCTTCTTCATTCAACAGGGCAGCAAGTGACAGGGTTCCAACCTTCTCCAGCCCGTGTGGTGATAACCAGACCTCCGCCTCCTCCCCCTCGACAGACTCAGCCACCACCTGCCCCACAGCCTGGAGCGCAGGTAAAGGAAATCCACAGCATGGGCGAATCTGCAGTTCACATGCATAAATAGCTGCATATGCACCCTTCCCAATCCCCGCCACCTCCTTTGTCTTGGGGACATACAGGAATGGGAACAAATGTAGTCTTGATGAAAGGACTCAACCCAACATTATGGATTGGCCATATGTACTCAATGATGATGCGTGACCAACCTCTCACTGTTTGCACATCAGAAATAGGAGCAGGAGTTGGCCATCTTGAGCCTGTTCCACCATTCAGTGTAATCATGGTTGAGCTGATCACTCTCTCCACCTACCTGCCTTTTCCCCATATCCCTTAAATCCCCTACTATATAAAAATCTATCCATCCTCATCTTAAATATATCTACAGAGGTTTCCTCCACTGCTTCAATGGGCAATGAATTCCACAATTTAACACCCTCTGGGAAAAGTCGTTCCACCTCATTTCTGTCCCAAATATACCCTGAGGCTATGTCCCCTAGTTCTGGTCTCCCCCACCAATGGAAACAGCTTACCTACGTCGATCTTACCTAGTCCTTTCATAATCTATAAGATTCCATCTCATTCCTCTAAATTCCAGCAAGTACAGTCTAAGGCGACTCCATCTCTCCTTATAGGCCAACCCCCTCATCTCTGGAATCAACCGAGTGAACCTCCTCTGCACCGCCTCCAAAGCCTGTCTATCCTTCCTCAATTAAGGAGACCAGAACTGCACGCAGTTCTCCAGATGCAGCCTCTCCGGTACCGTGCACAGTTGCAGCATAACTTCGCTCTCCTAAATTCAATCCTTCTATCAATGAAGGCCAACATTCAATTTGCCTTCTTGATAAGCTGCTGCACCTACAAACCAGCATTTTTCGATTCATGCGCAAGCCCTCCCAAGTCCTACACAGCAGTGCGCTGCAATCACTTGCCATTTAAATTATATTCCGATCTTCCATTTTCCCTTCCAAAGTGGATAGCCTCACATGCTGTCCGACGGATAATCATGACCCCCCCCCCACATTCTCTTACATTCTCTCTCTCACCCACGAAGCTTGTTTGGAAACAGTGGGCGGGAGATGCTCGAGGTCTGCCAGTGTGGGCAGCTGCCCCCTAACATGGCTGATCTTCCTCCCTCAAACCCGATGCTGTTCGAGTTACTGGCGCAACACCTGCCCATGTCTGGGGTGCAGGGCACAAAAATGCTGGGAAAGTCAGCAGGCCAACGCATTGAAAGTAAAGGCCTGACCCTTCTTCCATGGTCTGAGCAAAAAGGTAGCCAGGTGCCTGAATTAAAAAGGTGAGGAGGAGGGAGGAAGGGGTGGGACAGACTTGATGGGCTGAATAGCCTATTTCTGCTCCTATGTCTTAGGGTCTAACAGGCAAGAGATCTTGAGAGGAGATATTGGGAGGATAGAAGAGAAAAAAGCTAAGAGGGAGGAAGAAACTCTCTGAGTGGAGTGCAAAGGAGCGGGAAGCTGGAGGGAACAAAGTTACAGGAATCAGGAGAGAGACCTGGGGGAGGGGTTTAATGGAAACTGGAGAAGTTGATGTTAATATTGACTGGTTGGAGGGTGCCCAGTCTGAATATTAGGTGGTGTTTCCCCCAATTGGCGGGTAGCCTTGGTCTGGCAGTGCATGAGGCCGTGGACAGACGTGTCGAGGTGGGAATGGGGAAGAACAGGCAGTGGGGTGGAGTGGGGGAAACAGATCAGCTCACGATTAAATGGCGGGGCAGCTCGATGGGCTGAATAGCCTCTTTTTGCTCCCATGTCTTATAGGTTGTGGGGTGATTATTGTGGATCATCACAGGTGGGTCCAATTTCTTTCACCATTGCAGGTTCCTCCCGGCCCAACTGCCTCCAATGCTGCACCACCACTCCCTAGCCCTGCCACTCTCGCACAGATGATTACTGGGCTGGTTGGACAGCTCCTGATGCAGCCTGTGGTCTTCGGTGAGTGCGTGGTTTTGCGCAGCACTGTTTACTATCGATTGTGCCTGATCATCTTGCCAAAGGAAAGGGCATCTCCTCCTCCATCATTTTACAAGAAGCAGCCTCTGAGTCTGGTGGTGTGTGATCTCACACTGGTGAATGTTCTTCCGACACAGGGTGAGGGGTGGTGGGGTGGGATTCCTCCTTGTTCCACACAGTGATATCTCCGACTGTAAATCTCTAAGTATCAAAGCTGCAAAAGTGCCCGGCCTTCCCACTCACTCTGAGATTTTATCCTCCTTCTCCACTACTCGTCTCGATGTCTCATCCTCTCTCTCTATCTCTGCAGCCCAGCCCACGACCGCAGGCAACAGTTCTGCTCCAGCCGCCGACGCCAGCTCGCCCCATGACCCGGCCTCCAACGGACGGACATCCAGCTCCACTGGGACCACCACCACCACCGCCGCCACCTCAGGCGCGACGGACCCCAGCAGCCAGCCCCCCGGCCAGCCTGACCCCCAGCTCTCCCAGCTCTTGGGCAGCCTGCTGGGGGCCGCCGGCACCGGCACAGGTGGGATGAGCAGCGTGGGCTCACCAACCATCACCGTGACCCTGCCGGGAATGCCAGCCTTTGTGCAGGGAATGACTGACTTCCTGCAGGTGAGTGGACACTTCCTGAAACCAGGCCAGGGGGAAGGGGGTGAGCTTGCGATCTACGGAGCAAGTCTGGGGGCAGGAAGGCTAATTGCGGGCTCACCTAAATAGCTAGCCTAGTGTCGGGGGGCCCAATGGCCTCTAGAATATTTAGAAAAAAAGTTTATTATCAAATACAAGTTCAATTTAAATTTACTGCACTATGATGTTTTAGTAGAGGTGGTTTTTTTGTCAGCAAACCAGTTAAACATCTCGTGCATAGTACAGAAAGCAGGACAGTACAAAAGTGCAAATCCTCGGAGAGATCAGATTTATTGTCAGATTACATATACATCCTTACATTCGTTTTTCCCTACTGGCCAGGCGGTATGTCTGTTTATCGGTAATGCAAAAAAAACTGTACTCTGTAAAGATCAGTGAATGCAGTGCAAAGGAAGGGTAATGTAACTATTTTGAAGTTTGTTCAGGGGTCTAACAAAGGCAGAGAAGAAACTGTTCTAAAATCTGTGGTACTGTGTGATCTCACACTCGTGACTCTTCCCCCTGAGATGAGAGGGGAGCTGTGAAGTGATTGTAGCCAGGCTCCGATGGGTCTTTTCTTGCGTTGGGTGCTTCTCTGAGGCAGTGGGAGGAGGGGAAGAGAGGGTTACACACGATGGTTTGAGCCATGCATCAAATTTCTTACTTGCTGCAATCGTAACATTCTCTGACAACAACAGTACAAATTAAATAAATCAGAGCGCACCTTGAATTGAGAAAATAAGTAATAAATGTGGGGGAAGGGTCTGTAGCAAGGTTGTAAGATAGAGGTAGGTGAGTTGTCCCCAAAGGTGGGGGAAACCAGAACAAGGGGACGTAACCTCAAGATTCAGGGTAATTGATTTAGGACGGAGAGGAGGAGAAACTTTTTTCTTGGGGGTGGGGTGAATCTGGAATTCGCTGCCCATTGAAGCAATGGAGGCGACAAAGTTGGATAGATTTTTACATCGTGGGGGAATTAAGGGATATGGGGAAAAAGGCAGGGAGATGGACATGACCCCATGATCTCATTGAATGGTGGAGACGGTTCGATGGGCCGAACGGCTGACTCCTGCTCCTGTTTTTTTTATGTTCTTTTGTGTGGATAAAAAACAGTGGAGTCCTGCGGCATGTCCTGCTTCTCTCAACAACTTGGTTAAAGCCAATTCTGGCCATTTAAACCAGGGCCACCCAGTTAACCATACGTCTCTGGAAGGTTAGGAGGAAACCGGAACACCTGGAGGAATCACACGCATGTCATGGGGAGAACGTATAAACTCCTCGCAGGCAGCGCCTGTTTTGAACCTGGGTCTCTGGCACTGTAATCTTCTTCTTCTTCTTCTCTTTGGCTTGGCTTCGCGGACGAAGATTTATGGAGGGGGTAAAAAGTCCACGTCAGCTGCAGGCTCGTTTGTGGCTGACCAGTCCGATGCGGGACAGGCAGACACGATTGCAGCGGTTGCAAGGGAAAATTGGTTGGTTGGGGTTGGGTGTTGGGTTTTTCCTCCTTTGCCTTTTGTCAGTGAGGTGGGCTCTGCGGTCTTCTTCAAAGGAGGCTGCTGCCCGCCAAACTGTGAGTGTGGCAGGCACCAAGAGATTTCTTTAGGCAGTCCTTGTACCTTTTCTTTGGTGCACCTCTGTCACGGTGGCCAGTGGAGAGCTCGCCATATAATACGATCTTGGGAAGGCGATGGTCCTCCATTCTGGAGACGTGACCCATCCAGCGCAGCTGGATCTTCAGCAGCGTGGACTCGATGCTGTCGACCTCTGCCATCTCGAGTACCTCGACGTTAGGGGTGTGAGCGCTCCAATGGATGTTGAGGATGGAGCGGAGACAACGCTGGTGGAAGCGTTCTAGGAGCCGTAGGTGGTGCCGGTAGAGGACCCATGATTCGGAGCCGAACAGGAGTGTGGGTATGACAACGGCTCTGTATACGCTTATCTTTGTGAGGTTTTTCAGTTGGTTGTTTTTCCAGACTCTTTTGTGTAGTCTTCCAAAGGCGCTATTTGCCTTGGCGAGTCTGTTGTCTATCTCATTGTCGATCCTTGCATCTGATGAAATGGTGCAGCCGAGATAGGTAAACTGGTTGACCGTTTTGAGTTTTGTGTGCCCGATGGAGATGTGGGGGGGCTGGTAGTCATGGTGGGGAGCTGGCTGATGGAGGACCTCAGTTTTCTTCAGGCTGACTTCCAGGCCAAACATTTTGGCAGTTTCCGCAAAGCAGGACGTCAAGCGCTGAAGAGCTGGCTCTGAATGGGCAACTAAAGCGGCATCATCTGCAAAGAGTAGTTCACGGACAAGTTTCTCTTGTGTCTTGGTGTGAGCTTGCAGGCGCCTCAGATTGAAGAGACTGCCATCCGTGCGGTACCGGATGTAAACAGCGTCTTCATTGTTGGGGTCTTTCATGGCTTGGTTCAGCATCATGCTGAAGAAGATTGAAAAGAGGGTTGGTGCGAGAACACAGCCTTGCTTCACGCCGTTGTTAATGGAGAAGGGTTCAGAGAGCTCATTGCTGTATCTGACCCGACCTTGTTGGTTTTCGTGCAGTTGGATAATCATGTTGAGGAACTTTGGGGGACATCCGATGCGCTCTAGTATTTGCCAAAGCCCTTTCCTGCTCACGGTGTCGAAGGCTTTGGTGAGGTCAACAAAGGTGATGTAGAGTCCTTTGTTTTGTTCTCTGCACTTTTCTTGGAGCTGTCTGAGGGCAAAGACCATGTCAGTGGTTCCTCTGTTTGCGCGAAAGCCGCACTGTGATTCTGGGAGAGTATTCTCGGCGACACTAGGTATTATTCTATTTAGTAGAATCCTAGCGAAGATTTTGCCTGCAATGGAGAGCAACGTGATTCCCCTGTAGTTTGAGCAGTCTGATTTCTCGCCTTTGTTTTTGTACAGGGTGATGATGGTGGCATCACGAAGATCCTGAGGCAGTTTACCTTGGTCCCAACAAAGCTTGAAAAACTCATGCAGTTTGGCATGCAGAGTAATAACGTTGCTCTAACTGCTACGCTGACTGGTTTAATGGACACCCTGAAAATTAAAAGGCACTCTATGGGGAGGGAGGGTCATGGGAGCCCTGGGGGGAGTTCCTTCTATCCTCAAGTGTGGCCTCAGAGCGTGTGAAATCGGAGGCTGGTCATGCAGTATGCTACAGCAAGGAAATAGGCCCAACATCCTTGGAATCGGGTGCACAGGCAGTCGTGAATCATCTTCCATAGAGAAGAAGGAGTAGAGACTTGCCAGGACTTGAGGAACTGAGTTACAGGGAAAGGTTAAAAAGGTTGGGACTTCATTCCTTGGAGCGTAGGAAGATTTGATTGAGGTATACAAAATGATGAGGGGTATAGGTAGAGTTAATGCGAGCAGGTGCTGCTTGACGTGCTGAGTTCCTCCAGAGGAGTGTTTTCCGAGTCTCTCATCTCGTTGGAGGCTTTTCCGAGGCACTGGGAGGGGGAGTCGAAGGAGGGGGTAGGGGAGTTTATGTGATGGTCGGAGCTGTTGGCAGGACTCTCTAGCGGGATAGATGATTGCTTCCATGTTGACCACTCACTGACTTTGGCTTCTTCCTCTCATTCCCCCCCCCCCCCCAAACCAGGCGGCCCAGGGAACTTCCACGGTTTCTCAGCCTGCACCCCAGGGTGCCCCCCAGCAGGCAACTCGGGCTCCCGCCCCACTCCAGGCCCAACCTCCACCTCAGCCGAGCCAGGAGAGGGAGAACAGGCAGCAGGCCGGGGCGGACACCCTAACCCCAGAGTTCTTCACCAGCGTGGTGCAGGGTGTGCTGTCCTCAATGATGGGCTCACTCAACGCGCAGCAGGGCAGCACGGAGAGCATTGCCGACTTCATCCAGAGGCTCAGCGGCACCAGCAACATCTTCGAGCCGGGGTCAGACGGAGCCATAGGTACGTCGACCTCCAGCAGGTACACCCGTTGTGGGGGGAAATGTTAGCATTGTTGGGCGATGGTCACAGACCCTCCACTCCTGCCTGAGTCAAGGAGATTTCATCAGGATTGGAGAACATGTCTTTACGAAGACAGCCTGAGCAAGTGAGGGCTTTTGTCTTTGAGGTGACAGAGAGTGACTTATAGAGGTGGATGAGATTGAGAGGCACAGAGTGTACAGCCAGCACCTTTTTTCATCAGTAAAACGTGAAAGTCTGCAGGCACTGTGATTGAAGTAAAAGCAAAATGCTGGAGAAACTCAGCAGGTCAAGCAGTGTTATTTGGCAAAGATAAAAAATACATAACCAACTAACCCTAACCTTGACGAAGGAAGGGCTCAGGCTTGAAACGTTGGTTATGTATTTTTATCTTTACTACATAAAATACCGTTTGTCCTGCTGAGTTTCTCCAGCCATGGTGCTTTTACCTTTTTTCTTCAGGTGGCAATGCCCAATACCAGAGGACATCTGTTTATGTCAAAAGTTCCTTTTATTTTCACGTAACAATACATCAAAAATGTAAAATGCAAGATATTACAGTATCCAGCACCTATGGAGATTGGTGGATGCCGGATAATTGAATTTTACGGTTGCGTGATTGGCGAACTGACCGCTAAGGGGGAACGCCAGTCTTAAATACTTACGTATTTTTGACTTACTTAATTTCCGTGATTTTTTTTTCGCCAGTTGCTTAAATTCTGGATAAAGGGGATTTTACTGTACTTTTGTCTGTCCCAAAGTTTAAGGTGAATGGAAGATGGTTTAGGTAAGTTTTTTCACACAGTGGTGGGTGCCTAGAATGCATCGCCTGGTAAATTGGTCACATTCAAAAGACTGAAGCACATAGATGTAAGCAAAAAATCAGATCGCCGAACTGGGTTTAACCATACCCGTGGAAAGAGGATGAGCAGTTTGTTGATCAATGAGAGGCAAGCTTTACAAGTTTACCATAGTTGCTACAAACCAGAGAAAGGGCCGTTTCTGCAGACACAATGATTGCAGTGGGGAAAGCACAATGCTGGAGAAGTTCAGCAGGTCAAACAGTGTAGTTCGTACAGCAAAGAACCAACATTTCTGGCTTGAGCCCTTCAATAAGGGATGACATAATGTAGGCAGGTGCCCGATCAAAATGGAGGTGAGATGGGGCAGGGGGAGGAGCCCAGTCTCACAGGCAGGAGGTAATAGGTGGATAAGGGAGGGAAAGCACACTAGCAAATTGGGGTGGGGGGGGGGGGCGTGGCTGTGTGAACGGAGAGGGAAGGGGATGGAGGGCTGGAGGAAAGGAGACAGAGGGATGGGGAAGAGAGAGGGAACGGGGAGTGGTCTAGCAGAAACCAGAGAAGACGATGTTAATGCCGTATGGTTGGAGAGCGCCTAGGCAGATTATTAGGTGTTGCTCCTCCAATTTACGGGTGGCCTTGGTTCGACAGTGCACGAGGTCGTGAACAGACATGTCGGTATTAGGGAGTTTCCTGTCACTGATGAAGTCAGAAGGTCCTCAGCAATCTCCCAGACGGCACCCAGTCTCTCCGATGTAGAGGAGGCCACAAAGGGAGCACTGATGACTCCTGCAGATTCACAACTGAAGTGTTGCTTCACTTGGAAGGACTGTTTTGGGCCTTGAACGGTGGTGAGGGAGGAGGTGTGGCCGCAGGAGAAGGTGCAAAGGGGGAGATTAGTGGGAAGGGATGACTGGATGAGGCTGTCATGGAAGGAGCAGTTTCTCTCATCCCTTTACTCCTTAATTCAGTCGGTGTCCCTCGACCTGCCTCGTGTTCGGTGCCAGCCTTTCACTGATAGCTTTGCTCCCTTGTCCTGGCCCACCTTGGGCTGTAAGTTTGGCCTCAGTTGCATCTCATGCCTGCGCATTCTGCTCGTTCCCCTGACAGGGTTTTTCGGAGACCTCCTCTCGCTCATCTGCCAGAACTTCTCCATGGTGGATATGATCATGTTGCTGCATGGCCAGTTCCAGCCCCTTCAGCGCATCCAATCACAGCTCAGCAGCTTCTTCCAGCAGCATTATCTCCGCAACCAGGAGCCAACGGAGCAGAACATCCGGGTAAGGAAGCTCCAGGACGGGCCAGGAGCCTCTTGCAAAACCGCCCCCCCCCTCAATTGTCTCTGTTTCTCCCTTGCCCCCCTTCCCCCTCTTTCTATATTGGCACCCCTTCCTCTCGGCCACCTCCCTCGATCCTCTCCTTCTCTCATTGCCCCACCCCTTCCTCTCTCGAACTCCCCGCTCACTTAGACACCCCCTTCTGCTCTCAGCACCCTATCCTCTCTCGGCGCCCTACCCCCTCTCTTGGCGCCCTACCCCCTCTCTCGGCACCCTCCCCCCTCTCTCGGCGTGCCCCCTCCTCTCTCGGCGCTCTCCCCCTCCTCTCTCGGTGCGCCCCCTCCTCTCTCGGTGCGCCCCCTCCTCTCTCGGTGCGCCCCCTCCTCTCTCGGTGCGCCCCCTCCTCTCTCGGTGCGCCCCCTCCTCTCTCGGTGCGCCCCCTCCTCTCTCGGCGCAACCCTCCATTCATCTGTCAGCGCACCCCTTTCTCTCTGGCCACCTGCCACTTCCTTATCCTCTGTGCTGACTTACCCAGCCCCATTCTGCCTGTTCCCTCCCTCCTTTCCTCTCCCTGCCCTTGAAGCCATGTACATTTTATACTGATAAGGACTTGTGCTGATCAGTCTGGAATCTAATGGTGGGGCTGGGTAGTCTGTATGTCGAGTAATGGACAAATAGGAGTGTGCCACATTCTGCAATCTAATCAAGGCATTGTGATTCGTTACACACAGAATAATGGGTTACATTCATTGATCTAATTGAGGAGTACAATGGCTTTATAGGTAATATAATCTGTATCTTGGAGTGACCTACACACTGGATTCAAGTGGGTGGCTCGGTTGGTGTCACAGTTAATGTGATGCTGTCACAGGGCCAGCAACCCAGGTTGGAATCTGTCACTGTCTGAAAGGAGTTTGTACGATCTCCCCGTGTCTGCGTGGACTTCCTATGGGTGCTCCAGTTTCCTCCCACTCTTCAAAATGCATCGAGTTATCAGTTAGTTGGGGTATTTGGGTGGCATGAGCTCATGGGCCAAAAGGGCCTGTTACTGTGCTATGCAGTACAACTCCGATTATCCACAAAATTTTAAATAAATAAGGATATCTGAAGCAAATCAGAAATCCTCATTGATCTGAAATTTTTTTGGGAGCCGAATTGACCGGGGACGTCGGGCTGCCAGCGGTAGCACGGACCATGAGCTCCTGGCAGCAGCGGGGACCCTGGGCTCCAGGCAGGAGCATAGACCCAGGGCTCTAAGCGGCAGCCAGTGTTTTTTTTTGGAGAGAATTAAAGATTATTTTCATGCTTTCCCTCCTTCCCATACTGTTTGTTGTTGTTTAAACACTGTTGCAAGTGATTTGCTGTTACTACTGGGCTGTTTTTTAAAAAATGACCAGTTCTCCGAAAAAAAAAGTTTGTGTGAAATAGGCCCGGTCCCGACCATTTTGGATAATCAGAGTTGTATTGTATTTCTAAATTTAAAATATATGGAATAAAGGATAGCCAGGGGTATTTGTAGAGAAAGACAAAAGTCTGCAGACACCATGATTGAAGTAATAGCTGGAGAAACTCAGCAGGTCAGATAAGATACATAACCAACATTTCAGGCTTGAGCACTTCATCAAGGTACAAGCAAAATGTGGGCAGGCGTTTGAACAAAGTGGTGGGGGAAGAAGGGGAGGAGCACAGTCCCACAGGAAGGAGGTAATAGGTGGATGAAGGAGGGAGGATACACCAGCAAATGGAGGAGAGGGGGGTGAATGGAAAAAGAAGTGGGGGGGTGGGGGTTGTGGCTCCAGTACTCTGAGATTACTACCCACCCTGAGGATTCCAATATTCTTGTCGAGGGTGAACCATTTTGGATTTGACCATCTTCATTATTTGTGCCCTCCATCCAACATCCACTGATTACCTCCTTCCTTTGGGGCTGTGCTCTCCCCCTCGCCCCCCCCCCCATTTTATTTGGGCACCTGACCACATTTTTTCATACCTTGATGAAGGGGTCAAGCCCAAAACATTGGCTCAGCGCTTAAATCTTGGATCCATAAAGTACACTGACCTGCTGAGTTTCCCCAGCGATGTGTTTTCACCTGGGGATGTTTCAGAAGTTGTAACCGAACTGAGTTTGGATACTCACAGAGTTCATGAAAGCTCCCTTCTTTTCTTTAGACATCAACAGACGTCTTGATAAATGGTCTGGAGGAGTACATCCAGGAAAGTTTTGTAAGTATAAAACTACATGGTAGGATGGAGTTCCTACCTGCTTTGAGGCCGGGCATATTCAGAAAGGACTTTTACCTGGTGTGAATATAAAACTGATCCCTGCGGACCACCTTGCCTGGTTTTTAAGCCTTTATCCCCTTCTCTGCGCCTGCACCTGGCCAAGACCCCCAAAATCAAATGTGCCTTTGTGGCTTGCCACCAGCGATCACTGTGCCAAAGTTCAAATGCATTATCAGAGTACAGATGGTCATTCTGCTACTGATCCAGACAGATCCTTCAGCACCCTCTTGACTTGGAATCACCTATGATCTCCATGACATTCCCCCTCATCCTTCTGTACTCCCAACGTATACAGTCCAAGAGCCTCATATGCTAACCCTTTAATTTCTGATATCACTAGTAAATCTTCTCTGATGAGGCGACAAAAACTGTACCCATTTCTCCACGAGGTTTCACCAGTGCTTTATAAGTCTCAACATTACATTCTTGCTCTGAATGCCTGCATTACAGTCATTGTCTTCTTCATCCCCAAGTCAACCTGGAGGTTAACCTTTAGGGTATCCTGCATGAGCACCACAGAATTTTGAATTTGCTGCCCATCTATTTCTTCTACCAAAGTGCACGATTGTACACTTTCATCTGCCATCCCTTTGCCCATTCTCCTTATCAATCCAAGTCTCTCTCGACAGCCTGTCAGTAATCTTCAGCGCCACCTGGCCTACCACCTATTTTCAGATTTCTGGTCTCTGTTTTATAATATCCCCTAACTTGCCCGCTAGAACGCCCTGTGTTGGGTTGGCACCTGGACACAGTGGCTGCCTGGTCTATTTTAGAAGCTGGTAGAGTTGTCTGCCTGGTAGCAGCGGAAACCTAGGTTCCATTCCATCCTCCCGCGCAGTCTGGGTAAAGTTTTCAATTCTCCATAAGGGTTACCCCCCCCACCCTGCCCCCGGTGTGAACTCCCACGTGAGGGTTGGTGTGTTCACTGGCTGCTCTAAATTGATGTGTGGGGGAGAAAGAAGATTTGGGGAAGAGGGGGGAAAATGGGATTAATGTAAAATGGGTGGTGGACAGGAGGCCGAAGGGCCTGTTTCTGTGGTGTGTTGTGGTTCCAATCACTCTGAGATTGACTACTGGATGAGGATTGCAAGATCCTTTGTTGAAGATGAACTAATTGGGATTCAACAGTTACCATTCTTTGTGCCATTTTTACGCTCCATTTATTTGGAGATCCTGTACTCGGATTTGAATGTGTTTTCCCACTTTGAAACCACTGGATGGTTCTCCATCACTGTGCTAGAGAACCCTGTTGGTGAAGTGTGTTACATCCACACGGGGGACAGGAGGGAGCATGTGCAAGGTGATCTGTTGGGCAGAGCTTGGGTTGTTTGTTGGCCACAGGGCTGCTTAATCAGTCAAGGAGGGAATCTAGAGGGTCTGGCTGTGTCCATGGTGTCAGACAGTGAGGAGATGGAGGCATTCAGAGGGTCAGGCCATCCATGATCTCAATCAGATAGTGGGCCAATGGAGGCACTTAGAGGGACAGGCCGTGTCCATACTCTCAGACAGTGGGGAGATAGAGAGACTCAAAGGGTAAGGCTGTGCCCATGGTCTCAGACAGTGGGGAGTTGGAGCGGATCGATCCCACCATGAGTTCTCCTTTTGTTCCTTGCAGGCCTCCGTCACGGTGCGTGACGATGTGGACATAACGCGGACAAACCTTGACTTCCTGCGGGAGCAGTTCAACAGGATAGCCACGCACATTCTCCTGTGCAGTGGTACGTTTCCGGCTGGATCCTGCCATCCTGCACATTTGTTTGCTCTTTGTTCCATTACACACAGGTGGTGCATTGGGTAGTGTCACTGCCTCTCGGCACCAGTGACCTGGGTTCAATGCCCACCTCTGGCACTGTCTCTGCGGAGTTTGCACATTCCCCCTGGGTTTGATGCCCATCTGAGGCATTGTCTGTGTGGAGTTTACACTTCCCCACGAGTTCAATCCCCGCAGACACTTTGTGGAGTTTTCACATTCGCCCACATTTGATCCTCACCTCTGACTCTGTCTCTGTGGAGTTTGCTTGTTTCCCCTGGGTTTGATCTCCACTGGTGCTGATTCTGTGGAGTTTACATGTTCCCTCTGGA
This sequence comes from Narcine bancroftii, assembly GCF_036971445.1. NCBI lineage: Eukaryota > Metazoa > Chordata > Chondrichthyes > Torpediniformes > Narcinidae > Narcine > Narcine bancroftii. Next base: position 180,456,976 of record NC_091470.1, on the reverse strand, counting down.
TTTGATCCCCACCTCCAGTGTTGCCGTTGTGAACTTTACCCTTTTTCCCCGTGACCATGTGGGTTACACTGACCCCCACCCTTCACCCCGGGTGCTCGGGTTCCCTCCCACATCCCAAAGACATACAAGTCAGCAGATAATTAGTTGTTGAATTGTTCCTGGTATAGAATGAAAATGTGGGGTAAATAAAAGAGGGGGTTAATGTGCATGGATCCTTGACAGTTTGCACGGAATCGTTGGGTTGAATGGCCTTTTCCCGGCCCTTTTGTGCCTTAGCCAAGTAATCATCTGATGGCCCAAGGGCTGGGAGGAGATTGCTTGCTTTACCTGACCTCAACAGGATTCTAGAAATCTGGCACCGACCCTGGGAAGCCCACCTTTCCATCTCTCCCCCCCAGCACTCCCACGGTGATTCCAGGCTGCTCACAGACTGGGGGTCTGACCAATGAGGAGCCCCTGGCTCCCTTGTTTGTCTGTTACTCCGCTCCTCCTCTCACCACTGCTCACATTCCCTCCCCACCTCTCCTCTCCCTTTTTCCCCTCTCCTTCCCCTACCCAACTCTCCCCCTCTCCCTCTCTCTCATCCCACAGATGCCACGTTTGGCCACCGACTTCTGGAGTTGTGCAACCAGGCTCTGTTTGAATGTCTGGCCCTGAACCTGTACAGTTTACGAGGGGAGCAGAGTGCTCTGACCAGTGTCATCAATGACAGGATTGTAAGTGAGCTGGGACCACATGGGGCAGGGAATGGGACCCAGGCTCTCACTCACACTGCCGTCTAGTTTGACCCTTTCGGATTTCTCACTACTCTTTTTGACTTAAATAACGCCTACCGGAAAATCTTCCCAACTGCTACAAAAAAATCTTGGGCGTTTGATGCAGCACCCTCCAATCCGGACAGAAGTGAAACGTGAACGTCTGCAAACATGTGATTGTAGTTAAAAACACAGAACTGCTGGAGGAACTCAGCTGGTTTCAGTGTCCACGGGCCTGAGCCCTTCCTCAAGTTAGGAGTAAAACAGCAGACAGTCACCTGAATTAAAAGGCTGGGGAGAAGGAAAGAAAGGGCAGGGGGAGGAACGCAGACCAATAGAGAAAAGGTGTTAGTTGGATATGGATAGGAAGACGGGAGAGGAACATTGAAAATTGTGAGGGGGAAGAGTGGGTGTTTGGCTCTGTGAATACAGAGTTGGGGAGGGAGCTCAGAGCAAGGTTGAAACGGCATGTAAATGGAGCTGATGGTGATTTTATTTAAAGATGCTGCAACCACAGTGGTCTGCACCCATGTCGGCAGCAGCCACGAGGGGTTACAGATTCCGGGGAAACAGGGCTGGTGCAGGGCACCAGCAACTGAGAAGATTACCCCCACCCCCACCTGTTTGAGGAGAGGCATAGGGGTCGATCCACGGTGGCGGGCTGGTGAGGGGGTGGGGGGGGTTCTGCGGCTGAAGAAACACACTGGTGGCGAAGAGCCCACGCAGGCTGTGGGCTGCTGGCGACTGTGGTCGGGGATTCACACCGGGATGCGGACTGCTGGACCCTGGCTCGAGACTGGCTGAAGTGGTGCCGAGGGCCCTGAATCGTGTCGAAGGTTGGGATCTGGAGCTCGGGCTGCTGATGGCGTGGACTGGACTCCACGTGGTTGGAGGTGAATCCACAGACACACATTGATTCTAAGGGGACTCTCTTTTGCTTCTCTTTCTTTGACTGTAAGAGGCACCAGGCAATTTCTGCTGATGGCAGATGAAAACAAATAGTGTGTCTTTATTACATAACAATAAATTGAATCTTGAGATGAGGAAAGGTCTGAACTCCTATGGATTGCGGTGAGACCTGCTGAGTTCCTCCAGCATTTCTGTTTTAAAGTGCCAATCAGGGTGGAGCAGCCCTCTTGCGGCTTATTGACGGACAGAGGTTAGTCCACATAGCCTAAAGCCCTGCTCCCTCTGTTAACCTCCCGCGCAGCGCCGGATGTCCGTGGATGTGAACCCCTCGCTGGTGAACTGGCTGACCACCATGATGACGATGAGGCTGCAGGTTATTATGGAGCACGTGCCGGTGACGGAGGAGCAGATCCTGCAGTATGTCAGGAGGAGGGAACCTCGGCCCCAGAGGCCAGAGGCGCAGCAGGTGAGCAGGCTCTGAATGGGCTCGCGTGGGGGGGGAGCTAATCACCTGACAGTAAAAGTCCTAAATTGCAGACTGCTTGTGGATTGGGTCGGTCCGGATTTTTGGGCAGTGCTTTTAAAATACAAAGAGAATAAATAAATTTTGATAATTTATTAACGATAAAATACAAAGTACAAAATAAACATATTTTTCTCACATTTTCGCTACTACCACATCGTTACTGGTTGCCGCTTATGCATGCACGCGCACAAAAGCCAAGAGTTTTTCGAGAAGACTGGATTCTCGCATGGTCCGGATCTCAGGCATCTGGAGTTTTGAACTTTTACTGCGGAAAGGTTAATGGGAGAGCCCAGGACAACTTCAAGATTGAAGGGCATCTGGTTAGAGCAGAGATGCAGAGGGATTTCTTCAGCCAGAGGGTGGTGAATCTGTGGAAATTGTTGCCACAGGCAGTTGTGGAGGCCAGTTCATTGAGTGCATTTAAGGCAGAGATTGACAGGTTCTTAGAGAGCCAGGGCATCGAAGGGTATGGGGAGAAGGCCGGGCAGTGGGGCCAAGTTGGAAAAGGGATCAGCTCGTGATTGAACAGTGGGGCAGACTCGATGGGCTGAATGGTTTATTTCTGCTCCTGTCGAGTTCTCTGTGAATCCACTGCTTCCCTAATTTAGGAACAGCACTGATGATCAGGGGTACAGACTGTCCTTGTGCCCCACGCCCCCCCCCCTCCTCTTCCTAGCTGTTCCACTCTGCTACTCTGCCATGAAAGTTGTTTCCAAGAACCACGACATGGACAGTGCAGTCTTTTAAATTCAGACACTCAGTCCTTCCGGCCCTCGTGCCTGTGTCACTCGTCTAAACCAATTAACCTACAAACCCCCAGTAAAAACATTACGCTGGAGAAACTCAGCAGGTCAAACAGTGCCCAAAGTCAGCAAGCGCCCAAACAAAATGGTGGACGGGAAGGGCAAGGGGAAGGAGGACGGTTCCACAGAGATGGATAAAGGAGGGAGGGGGACGCCAGCAAGCAGGGGGAGGAGGGAAGGGGTGGAGGCTAGAGGAAAGGAAGCTGAGAGGGAGAATGGGGAGTGGGCGAGCAGAAACCGGAGGCCAGTGTTGTGCCATTCAGTTGGCGAAGGCCCAGACAGGAATCTCCCATTTACTGGGGGGGGGGGGGGTCCTGGTTTGACCGTGGGAGAGGGGTGCAGAATTGAAAAGTTTGGCCTACTGGGAGATTCCTGTCATTGATGTGGACAGAGCGAAAGTGCTCAGCAAAGCAACCCATCAGTCTGCGTCCAGTCTCTCCAGTGTAGAGAAGGCTACAGCAGGAGCGCCAGATGCAGTAGATGAATCTTGCAGATGCACAAGTGGCATGTGGTTTGGGGCCCTGAATGGCAGTGAGAGGAGGTGTGAGCACAAGAGTGGTGCTTCCTGCAGCAGCGGAGGTCAATTAATAGGAAGGGATGAGTGGGTGTGACTCCCGGTGACTCCACGCCCCACAACCGAGCCAACATGTCTGTCCATTGTATCATGTACTCGTCCAGCCAAGACCACTCGTAAATTGAAGGAGCAACACCTAATTTTCCGTCTCGCCACTCTCCAGCCGGATGTCATTAACGTTGACGTCTCCAGTTTCTGCGAGCTTACTCCCCGTTCTCCCTCTCCCTCTCGTTAACTGACCGTGCTGTAATGTCGTCATGTCAACTGCAACACAAACGAAGAGTGCTGCCCAAACCATCTGCCCTTGACTTTTCCCAGTGTAACCTGTGTGGAGTTAGGTCAGATACAAACCAGAGGACATGGGTTAAGGGTGAAAGGGGAGAGGTCTAGGGGGAACATTTGGGGGAATTTCTTCACAGTTGGGAGTGTGGAACGATCTGCCAGCTGAAGTGAATGTGGGCTCAGTTTTAACGTTTTTAAGTATCTGGTACTGGATGGGAGGGGTATGCACAGGGTACAGGTCTTTGGGACAAGGCAGAATAATAGTTCAGCGCAGACTAGATGGGCCGCTGGACCTGTTTCTATGCTATAATGTTCTATGGTTCCATGGTCCATTGAAGCAACCAGTAATATTAAAGGTGCATGAAAAGATCTAATCCAGGTCAAGGGGATGGGTGCAGATAGACTCAGCAGGCTGTAGGGAGGCTATTTCAGTGCTGTACATGTGTCATCTCGCTGTCGATTTTGACCATGTTCTCTTCGATGCAGAACGTCCCAGAGGAACACGTGGAAGATCACCCCATGGATTCTGAAGAGTCAGTGCAGGAAGTGTCACAGGTAATGGGGACCCTTCCCGTCCCCTCCCGCCTCTGCAGTTCAAACGCCGCAGAGGCAAATGCCCGTCCAGAGCACTCTGGTGGCCTGCCTCTTGCCTTGCTGGCTGCTTTGTGGAGTTGCAGCCTTGCTGGGTGGGCAGGCCTGAGTCACCCGTTAAGGATGGCTTCTTCCCCGCTGCCATCAGATTCCTGAATAATCAATGAACCAAAGACACTGCCTGACTTTTCGTGCTCTGTTGTGGTTTTTTTGATACAGTAATGTTGTAAGATGGTTATAAGTCTTTGCTCTGTGAAGCTCCTGCAAAACAACAAATTTCACAACAATAAAATTCTGATATAAACCACCTTACAAAAATAAGAAACAATCATTCAGGAATCTGATGGCAGAGGGGAAGAAGCCGCTGAATCCTCGTTCAGGCTCCTGGGCCTTTTTCCTGATGGTAGCAGAGTGAAGAGGGCACGGCCTGGGTGGTGAGGCTTCTTGTGGATAGAGGTAGCTTTCTTAAGAGACCACCCCATGTAGATGTCCTTGATGGAGCAAAGACTGATGCCAGAAGGCTCTCCGCAGTACAATTGTAGAAGTTTTCGAGAGTCTTTGGTGCCACACCGAATCTCCTCAAACACCTTACCAAGTACAGCCGCTGGAGAGCCTTGTTCATGATTCCACCGAAATGGAGGCTGCAGGACAGATCCTCGGAGATGCTGACACCCAGGAATTTGTTCTTAACCCTCTCCACTACTGAGCCCTCGATGAGGACTCTGGACTTCCACCCGAAGACCACAATCATCTCCTTGGTATGGCTCACGTTGAGTGCAAGGTTGTAAGGTTGTTGATGTGACACCACTCAACAAGCTGATCTATCTCCCTCCTGTATGCCTCCTCCGAAAGATTAGTAGAATGGGCCGAGAGGCTTTATAAGGCACTTGTTTGACCTCGCTTGGAGTATTGTGAGCAGTTTTAAGATTCTCGTTGAAGATAAAGATGTGCTTGCATTCGAGAGGGTTCAGAGGAGGTTCACAAGGATGATTCTGGGAATGAAAGAGGAATGTTTGATGTCTCTTGGCCTGTACTCGTTGGAATTTAGGAGAATGGGGAGGAGGGGGGAGAGATCTCATTGAGACATTTTGAATGTTGAAAGGCGTAGACAGAGTAGATGTAGAAAGTATGTTTCCCACGGTGGGGGAATCTAGGACAATAAATTAGAACAGAGAAGCAGAGGAATTTCTTCAGCCAGAGGATGGTGAATCTGTGGAATTTGTTGCCACATGCTGATGTGGAGCCGAGTCACTGAGATTGACAGGTTCTTGATTAGCCAGGGCATCGAAGGTGATGGGGAGAAGGCTGGGCAGTGGGGCTGAGTGGGAGAATGGATCAGCTCCCTATCTAATCAGGCTCAGGCCTGGTCAGTACTTGGAGGGGAGACCGCCCAGGAACCCCAGGCGCTGTAAGGGGCGCTGGGCCTTACGGTAGACAAAAGTCAAAGAATTTCATGAATCTTACATTCTAAAATGTAGCATTACATGACAATAATGGAACCTTTACCTTTAACCTTTATCTCCACTTCAGCATCAATGATGCAGAACGGGGAGCGAGCTCCATCCCTCTTCCGCTATTTTCAAACTAGCTCCTTGGTCTTTATCTGGTCAGTCTATTCCTGATCGCCACTAATCTCTGGATGAAAAATGTTCCCCTCGCACCCCCTCTAATTCTCGAAATCAGGTTTTAACCACCTCTGAAAGAGGGAGATTTTTTTTTGCACTCTCCTCCGTCTTTACCGCTCAATTTCATGCCACAGCGTAACCTACTGCGCTCCAGGGAGAATAGAGCCGGCCTCTCTGGTGCCTGGTGATAACTGAAACGTTGCGTTCCAGGCAGCGTCCTGATGAATCCCCTTGTTGCCCTTCACACCGAACTGGTCGCAGTCAAGAAATGAAAGCTAGGGCAGTTTCACAGCGGACAGCACACCCGAGGAAACATCGCCAGCAGCTCCAGAACAAACAACGGAATTGTCGCGTGTATCAAGATTCAGTAAAAAGCTTGGTTTTGCGTGCTATTCAAGCAGTCAACTCATACAGCAGGTAGTGCAGAAATTACAAATAAAATAATGAAATTATGAATAATGAGGTACAGAAGAAAGTACAGTTGAAACAAAACAGTGAAAGAACGTCCTTCACCATTGCAAGGTCCATTTAGGAGGCTGGCAACAGCAGGAAATAAACTGTCCGTGAATATGGACGGAAGGGGAAGGGGTGGGGGGGGGGTTTAGGAAGGGACTCGGCAGGTTGGGCAACATTCAGGGAGAGAAATGCACAGTCAGTGGTTCTGGCCGGAAGAGTTTTCAGAGGGGAGAGCAGCAATAACTCTTTACTACGTGCTGTCTCTCTCTCTCTCTCTCTCTCTCTCTCTCTCTCTCTCTCTCTCTCTCTCTCCTCACCCCCCCCCCCGCCCCCGATCATCTCTCTCTGCAAATGCTGGTGGGTCTTTTTTTTAATTTATATTTTTTTTCTAAAGTTCAGACATACAGCACGGTAACAGGCCCTTTTGGCCCACGAACCCATGCTGCCCAGTTGACCTACAACCCCTGATAGATTTTGAAGGGTGGGAGGAAACCGGAGCCCCCAAGGAAAACCCACTCAAACGCGGGGAGAACTTACAAACTCCTTGCAGACAGCGCAGGATTTGAACTCTGGCCTTGATCGCTGGCGAAACAACAACGTTGCGCTAACTGCTATTCGCATTCCTCCTCAGTGTCCCAGGGTGAAGGATTTCCCAAGCTGGAAGGTCAGATTCAGGGGAGGAATGATTACACCTTTCACCCCACCCTGCTACTGGACACCTTTTGTCCTCTCCCCACCTCCAGTCGCCTTGTCCCCACTCCCCAGCCCACTAACTCGCCTTTCTCTCCTCGCCCACAGAGGAAGGACTCGACGGCCTCTCCCGCTCCTGCCACCACCGCGGAGGAGGTGATGTCGACGGAGCCTGCCGTCTCCATGGCGACTGACGCGGTGCAGAGAGAAGGGGCCGAGGCAGAGCCGTGGGTGGCCACCGTTCCGCCAGTGAGTTCGTGCTTCGCATCCCCCCCCCCCTTCCCTTCCGTCCTGCATCAGCTCATCCTGTTACTCCTGAAATAAATCGGCACCTGTCCTGTGTCCCGTCCGGCAGTGAATTCCGTGACCATCCCACCCCAGTGAGTCCCTTTCTCACTCCTGATCAGTTACCATATATACTCATGTAATCATCGATATCTTGTAATAGTCAACCCACTCCCACTTTTTTGTCTCTGACTGCCCGCCCACCTCAGCTGCCAGCCCATCCAAGCTCCTGACTGCAGATCCTTGCCCTGGCCACCCACCCATACGAGCTCCCGACGCCCTGACCTCCCGGTGCCGACTATCTGAGTTTCTGATGCCTTTAACGACGCAGGCATTTTCCATGGTCAAAAGTGGTCCAAAAAATACAAATTACACGAGTATACACAGTAATTTTAGCCTCCAGCACTGGGGGAAACCTTTTCTCCATGTGCCCACTCCTGGAATTTTAGAGACCCCTGCCCTCCCAGTCTTTCAAAAAGAAAATGCCCCAGTTTCATTGGCTTTTATCTGCTCTGATGTGGCAAAGCATCTTGTAATGGATTTTGATGCCCTCTAATGGGGCACTGGCCTCTTCCTCTCTGTGGGTCACACACTGACTTCTCTCCTCTCTAGTAGACCTCTCTCCCCCCCCCCCCCCCCCCCCCACCAGTGTCATACACTGGCCTCTCTCCCCGCTCTGGTGGGTTGCACACTGTTCCCTCTCCCAGCTCTGGTGGGTCACACACTCCTCTTACTCCCCCTCTGGGACAGGGTGAACTGAGCAGCTCACAATTCTTTAGGGGAGATTGGGTCGTGCATTATCCTGCGACCTCCCACCCCTTCCCCCTTGCTTGCTGGATCTCCCACCACACTCGAGACACGCCACAGCATCCCTGACTGGCGGCTGCTCGATTGGCACCCCAGTTCCCACCCAGCCATTCTTAGCCCTGCCCCCTCCACCGTGGATTCAGGCTGCGTTCTTTGCAAAACGCGTGGCTGTTACTTCACTCCGGTGTATGTGTGAAACAGAGGACGGAACTCTTGATGCTTTTCTTTTGACAGGAGTGGGTGCCTGTAATCCGACAAGACATTCAGAGCCAGAGGAAGATGAAGCCACAGCCACCACTCAGTGATGCCTACCTCAGTGGCATGCCAGCCAAACGTCGAAAGGTAGGTACCTCCCCTCTGACCTGAGCCAAGACTCACTGGCTCCAGATTCCACTGGGGAACAGCTTGAGCAAGCTCGTCGGCTCTTGGTTAATTTAGTTGGTTCAGTTCCAATTTATTGTTCAGGTCTCTTTTAAGGTTCAATGATCCTATTTATTGTTATGAAAATGTAATATATTGCTGAAAGGCAAACAGGGTTGCACTTGGCACTGCCAGGCGACCCTCCCGTTAGGAGAAAGAGAGGCAAAAGAAAGTCCCTTCAGACACTGGATTCACCTCCAGGGCTCCCTCAGCTTCTGCAGCCAAGCCCCAGATACGAATCTCCAGTCACGAAGCTTTCACTGCCCTTCGGGAGCCCACGCCCTCAGCGCCCTCTCGAACCGTGATCCCGATAGCGCAGGCCCTTTGACCGCCAACTGCACACGCCCCTTGTGGGTTCCTCATGCACTAGTCTTAACCAGTCTGCTCTCCCATTCAAGGTTAACGCACATGATATACTTCCACTTTCCTCTGCCGCAAGGCAAACTGAGTCATCGTGATCCCGGCGCCCCAAGCAACAGGAGATAGAGAAGTGAAAATAAGTCCCTTCAGCATCACTGTGTAACAGTACAAATTACAAGGGCAAGAGTCCAATTACAGAGCAAACACAGACATAAGTCGAGCACAGCATTGGTAGCCAGTGTCTTCGGTAGCCTGATGCCTGTCTTTAAGGTATTATGGGGGACAGAATGAAGGTGATAGTTGAGCTCCATAAGTGACAGACAACATCCATGTTTCACCCATCTTCCCCTGGCTTGCAGCGAGCCCACCCAGTCCCACCCACCATCAACCCCACCCCACCCCCATTGACCGGAAACACAGATCGACCGGCCACATCCGCGCTGTGGCTCCAGAAGCATGATCGAGGCCGGGACATTGGGCCGGCACGGTCAGAGTGACGCTGTTATGGCGCCAGCGACCCAGGGTTCCCTTCTAGTGCCCATCCAGTGCTGCCTGCGAGGAGTTTGTACACTCTCCTCATGACCTGGGTGGGTTTCCGCCAGGTGCTCCTGCTTCCTCTCCCCGTCCAAAAACATACAAGCTTTGCAGGTTAATTTGGGTGTAATTGGGCAGCATGGGTTTAAATGGCCAGAATCGTGCTGTAGATTAATATCATTCTATGGCCATTTTTAGACCATTGATTAGGGGAGTGAAAGGTTGTGGGGAACAGGCAGGGAAGTGGAGATGAGTCCACGAGCAGATCAGCCATGATCTTACTCAATGACTGAGCAAAAGCGACAGGCTAGATTGCAACTCCTGCTCCAATTTGTGGCAACCCTGAAGCCTTTCCCATTAATCTATGAAAGCCGGAATGAGACTGAATGCTGGTGTGGATTAGCGGAGCAACACGGTTAGCGTGACGCTGTTACAGTGCCAGCGACGCAGGTTCGAATCCTGTGCTATCTGTAAGGAGTTTGTATCGTCTCCCCGTGTCAGCGTGGGTTTCCCCGGGTGCGCTAGTTTCCTCCCACCGTTCAAAACTGAGTAGGGTTAATTCAGTGTAATTGGGTATCACAGGCTCATGGGCCAAAAGGGCCTGTTACTGTCCTGTATGTCTAAATTTAAAAATTTTAATTGATGACACAATCAAGCTTCTGAACACCCAGGCCATAATTCCTCCTTAATGTCTCCTTAAACATATGCCCTCCTGCTCGAGATTCCACATCCTGCCCCTCGAGATGTTATAAACCTCTCCAAAGTTGGCTGTCAGCCTCCAGTGAGAATAACCCCACCTGAGGCAGTTCTCCTTGTAATTACACCCTCTGTTCCAGGCAATGTCCTCGTGAATCTCTTCCACCCTCTCTCTGTTGCTACCACATCCTGCAGTGTAGTGAGCAGCGCTGTCGAACCTGGGGAAAGTGCTGAGTTCCGCCTTCCAGCTAGGGGGTGGAGTGGTCTTCGTTCGACGCTGTTTTTCCCTCCCACTGCCCCCCCCCCCCCCCACCTTACCAAGTTCCGTCATCCGCTCTATTCCCGTCTACCTTGGGAGCCCTGAAGAGAAGGGGGACGCCGTGCATCCCCAGCACTGTCCCGCTGACACTTCCTGTTTGTTGCAGACGATGCAGTGCGAGGGCCCACCTCTCTCGCTGGCCGACGCTGTGGGCAGAGCTGCCAAGGCAGCAGGGGTGAAGCCGCTGACCAGCGCTGAGAGTTTGGCCAGTGACCTGGAGCGAGCAGAGGCACAGGAGGCCTACAGACAGCAGGTAGGGGCGGGGTAGAGGAGAAGGGAGGGGGGAGCTCGGAGGTACCTCAGAGAAGGGTGGGGTGGCTCGGAGATGGGTGGGGCACCTCAGAGATGGGGGCAAAGGGTTGGGCTGCTCAGAGACTGGTGGGGGAAGGGTGGGGTGGCTCAGAAACGGGTGGGAGAGAAGAGTGAGGCGGTTTACAGATGGGTGGGAGGGAAGGGTGGAACAGCTTGGAGATGGGTGGGGGGAAGAGTGGGACGGCTCAGAAATGGGTGGGGAGGAAGGCTGGGGTGTCTCGGAGACAGGTGGGAAGTGGGAGGGGGTGGTCAGTTCAGAATGGTGGGGGGAAGGGTGGAGAATCTCAGCCCACCATTACATGTACACCCTTCCGTATTAAAGGTAAAGATCCATTATTGTGACATAATACTACATTTAGAATGTAACATACCTGAAATTCTTTAACTTTGTCTACTGTAAGGACAGCAGAGAGTTTCCACTTTGTCCAGCACCCCTCACAGCGTCCTTAAATGAGTCCCTGATTGAGTTTGTAGTTGAGTTTGATGGTGGAGGGGGAGCAGCTGTTCCTGAACCTGATGGTGCGAGTCTTGTGGCACTGAGACCTCTTTCCTGATGGCAGCAGTGAGAACAGAGCGTGTGTTGGGTGGTGCGGATCCTTTTTTTTTTTAAATTTTTTATTTTTCACACCATAAATCACATTAGCCATGATATACACTATTTCTTTTTCACACATATACAGTGACTTTTTCTCCCCCCCACTCCCTCCTCCCAAGCCACCCCCCCACCCCCCCCCTCATCCATTTTAGGTATACAATCTAGGTTGCATTAAGCCAGTCAGACAATGTTGTCATTCAACAAAAATACACCAAAAATTCTACTGAGTCCATTCTTTTCTTTCCTTCTCCTTCCATCAACTTAGGTAATGTTTGTCCCCGGTAGGTTTTCGCTATTGTATTTAATGTAAGGCTCCCATACTTGTTCGAATATTTCAATATTATTTCTTAACCTATATGTTATTTTTTCTAATGGAATACATTTATTCATTTAAATTTAGTAGTTTCTTCCTTTTAATTTGGTTATGTATTCCATTAATATTTAAAGTCATATAGTTCAGCGTAGCCCTTTTATATTTTGTTTATCTTCTCTTTCCGTTTTTCCATCATTACCTTTCCTCCTTTTCCATTTCTGTTTTCTTATTTTCAACTCTTTATAAGACAACATTCCTACAACATCCAACATTTTCCTTATTCTCCTATTTCTATCTTCTTTATCCCCAATCTCCCCTTCCCCTCCTGAGTTGTCCTTTATCCCTTGTCGGACAACCACATCTCCCCTCTCCATTTGGATTTGCGAATCCACTCGCAAGCGTCAACTGATTTTGCAGTGACCGCTATTTCCCCCCACCCAGCCCCCCCAGAAAAGATTTCACTTTTCATATGTCACAAAGGTCACTCTTTTAATTCCCTCCTTATTCTCTCTATTCCATTACCTTCCCTTATTAATTCTTGTCTATACTATCTATATTTTCCTCTAAGTACAGATACATTCACGTATGCACCTTGTCTCTATTCACTCTTATACCTCTTTACCCGCATACATATCAATCGTGATCATTTTTACTCTCATTACCCGTCTTCATCCCTCAGTCTATTTTTGTCTTTACCCACATACATATCAATCGTGATCATTTTTACTCTCATTACCCGTCTTCCTCCCTCAGTCTATTTTTGTAATTGTTCTGCAAATTTTCGTGCTTCTTCTGGATCCGAGAATAGTCTGTTTTGTTGTCCTGGAATAAATATTTTCAATACCGCTGGATGCTTTAGTATAAATTTATACCCTTTCTTCTATAAAATCGCCTTTGCTGTATTGAACTCTTTTCTCTTCTTTAGGAGTTCAAAACTTATATCTGGATAAATGAAGATTTTTTGCCCTTTATACTCCAGTGGTTTGTTGCCCTCTCTTACTTTTTCCATTGTCTTCTCCAGTACCTTTTCTCTTGTAGTATATCTTAGGAATTTTACTACAATAGATCTTGGTTTTTGTTGTGGTTGTGGTTTAGAGGCCAATACTCTATGTGCCCTTTCTATTTCCATTTCTTGCTGTAGTTCTGGACATCCTAGGGTCTTAGGGATCCACTCTTTTATAAACTCCCTCATATTCTTGCCTTCTTCATCTTCCTTAAGGCCCACTATCTTTATGTTATTTCTTCTGTTATGGTTTTCCATTGTATCTATTTTTTGAGCTAGTAGTTCTTGTGTCTCTTTAGTTTTTTTATTAGATTTCTCCAATTTCTTTTTTAAGTCTTCTACCTCCATTTCTGCTGCTACTGCCCGCTCTTCCATCTTGTCCATTTTCTTTCCCATTTCTGTTAAGGTCATATCTATTTTATTCATTTTCTCTTCTGTGTTGTTTATTCTTTTTCTTAAATCATTAAATTCCTGTGTTTGCCATTCTTTAAATGACTCCATGTATCCCTTAATAAGAGAAAGTACCTCCTTTATCTTGCCTTTCTTTTCTTCTTCTATTTCACTGTACTCTTCCTCTTCCTCTTCTTCTTCCTCTGGGTTGGCCATCTGTTGTTTCTTTGTTGCCCTTTCCTTCTCTTCTTTCTTGTTTCTATTGTCTTCTGTGGTCTCTTCTTGCTGCAGGTGTTCTGTAGCTGTCGTTGCCGGCTGTGGAGATCGACTCCCCAGCTGGTCCCCCCTCCCGTCGGTGTGTTTTTTTTCATGCGCGGTTGCGCACTTTTACTCGGCTCAGCGAGCCATTTTTGTAGTCCATTATTTACCGACCTGAGGGAGCGGGTTTCTCTCTCCGCAGCGGGCCTCTTCGGACAGGTAAGGCCTTCACCTTTTTCCTCCATTGTCTTCTCTTCCTCTCTTCTTACCGTTGATTTTGATTTTTCTTTTTTTGTCGCCATCTTCTTTCCACCTTTATACTCACTTTTCTGTAACTTTTATTTCTGTGCCTTTGTGTTTTCCTTTGTTTTTCCCGACTTTTCTGGAGAGGGCTGGAGTTCACCGTCCGGCCACTACTCCATCACGTGACTCCTCCCCGGGTGGTGCGGATCCTTGATGATCGCTGCTGCTCTCCGACGGCAGCGTTCCCCTCAGATGTTCTCGATGGTGGGGAGGGTTTTTCCTGTGATGTCCACTACCTTTTGCAGGGTTTTATGATGTGGGGGGGGGGTATTGGTGACACATACCAGACCATGATGCACACTCTCCACCACACACATAGATATTTGCCAGGGTTCCAATGTCACACCAAACCACCACAAACTCCCGAGGAAGTAGAGGCGCTGACGAGTTTTCTTGATGATGCCATTAATGTGTTTGGTCCAGGAAAGTTGGTGCATTGCAAAAAAAAATTTTTTAAAGCTGGAAATCTGAAATAAAACTAAAGTTGGATACACTCGGCAGATCAGTCAACATCTTTGGAAAGAGAAGTGATGTTCAGATTGTAGACCACCAGAGGTAACCCAGGCAGCTGACCTCTCTTTTCCCCCCACCCCGCTGGGGGTTTTGCCACACATTCTGCTTTCACTGATGCTCTTTCCTCCTCGTCCCAGATCCAGTCCGACATCCAGAAGAGGATACAAGAGGACCCCGAGTACAACCCTCAGCGGTTCCCCAACACACACGCTGCATTCGAGGAGCGCTCCTAGCGCCTGGTGACCCCCGGAGGCCTCGTCCGAATGTCGAAAGGGGGACGAGTGGAAGGTCCAGACGTCATGTCAACCCCCTAGCCCCCCACTCCCCCACCCCGGTCGTCTGTGCCTCATTTCTCCCCTCCACTGGACTCCTGAGTGTTGCACTTTCCAATGTTAGTTTGATCCTTGAATAAAGTACCACAGTCCAGAGCTGCTGCAAAGCCTGACCTCGGCAAGCTGTTCCCCATTTCCTGTTGCCCATCGCCTGCTGTGGGCTTCCTTTCCCCTTTCTCCAGTTGTCCCACCAGCTTCTGAACGAAGTACAATGTACAGATGCAGCCAATCAGGCTCACCAATCATACTCAAGGCGGCACACACCATTACAGCGCCAGAGACATGGGTTCGAATCCCGCGCTGTCCGTGAGGAGATGGTACGTTCTCCCCGTGTCTGCGTGGGTTTTCTCCCACCCTTCAAAACGTAGGGGTTGTCTTGTAATTGGGGTCTTTGGGCGGCACAGGCTCTTGGGGCCAGAAAAGCTTGTTCCCGTGCGTCAAAGTTAAATTAATAAGTTTTTTTTTAATTATAATGGTTACAAAAAGAAAACGGAGAATTAATTAAAAAAAATTAATTTGGCCGGTAATGCAAAACCACGACTGTGTAGACAGTTTCATGGTGGTCTTGAAGTTGTGTTATGATTCAAGAGCTGTTGGGTGGGTGGGGGGGGTAATGCTCAGAATCAGAATTTATTGTCAAGAACAAGTCGCGAATTTCTTTTGCGGTAGCATCGGAGTGGAAACCTTCATATAAAGCACCTCCTACAAAAAGAGGAACTGCCTGGAGGTCGTCTCGACAAGAGAGCGTGGTCATGGTAAGGAGGGTCTTTTGCAGTTCTTTAAAGCAAACCCTCGCCTACATGTCTTCAATGGTTCAAGGTTCCCTTGGTACTTCTGCCTACGGTAAGTCGCCATGAGCCACTTACGGTAAGTCCCTTCAAAGGCACGGGGTGTCCGTGGATTCACCCCCAGCGTTCCCGCACGGCCACCTGTTGGATTCATCGGCCACCTGAGGTCCAGATTCAAACCTACGACGCGATCAAGAAGCCCCCCAGCGCCGGAGACCCTTCAGGAGCTCCTCCGCCTCCAGCAGAGACCGTGAGGGCCCGCAACCTGTCTGGGTCCCTCAGTCGCTGGGCCCCATGGATGGAAGGCAGATCAGCCACGATCCGAGCGAACAGCAGGGCAGGTTTGAGGGGCTGGGTCGACCTGCGTTCTCACTGGTGTTGGAAAAGTGGCCAGGACTTGAGGTGAATTAGAAGGAAAGGTCAAACAACGTTGGGACTTGATTTCCAGAATGGTTAAGAGGTGTGCAGAATCGAAGGGTAAATGCCAGCAGGCTTTTCCCACTGAGGTGCTAAAAGAAGAAGGGGTCATGGGTGGAAGGGGAAATGTTTGGGGGAACACGCAGAGAGTGGGCGCTGTCTGCATGTGGCTTTGATTTTGACGTGCTAGAAAATTTTCTATAGGTTCGGGGATGGAGGGACATGGTCCGAATGCAGGTCAATGGGATTAATAATTCTGCACCGACTAGACGACCCAAAGAGCTGCCGTGTTCCATGGTCTTGGGTTAACGCGACGAATGAGGATGAATAATACTGTGCAACTTCTCGGTGTCTCTTCCCCCCACCCAATTTATCGATGGCTTTCAATCAGTGTTTAAAACAAAATGTTGCTTCGTTGGTTGGACTCCCGCTCGGAGCGGTTACTTTCTGTTCCAGTCCACGACCTTCGCCGTGCACTTCACCGCCATCCGGTGGGCGAGCCCTGATCAACCCAAGCAGATGCACTCGCTAGCCCTCACACCCGTGTGGTGTTGGGGTCCCTGGGCCCAGCGCTGGCCTCTTCCTGCAGCGAGCCGGGGTCGTTAGCAGCACACCCTGTGGAATGTCCGCCCGTCCTGGTCATACAAGGAAGGGGAAACGGGACCATTCAGCCCATCAAACCTGCTTTATTCAGCACCACAGCTCGAGTTGTCTTTCTAATACTGTTTCTCTATACAATTAAACTGATATAAGCAAAAACATCGCTGGAGAAACTCGGCAGGACAGTGTACTTTATATTAGCAATGATACAAGATCCAGAACCAACGTTTTGGGCCTGAGCCCTTTGTCAAGGTAAATGGGGGTTGTGGGGGGGAGCACAGTCCCACAGGCAGGAGGTCATGGGTGGATGAGGGACGGGAGGACAGCAGCAGCAAACCGAGTGGTGAGGGAAGGGGGGAGGGGCAAGAGAGCTGCCAGAAAGGAGACAGAGGGATGGGGAAGAGAGGGAAATCGGGGGGGTGGGGGGAGGGGGTCGCGGAGAAATCGACAGATTATTAGGTGTACCCTTCCCCAACCTCCAATATACAGGTGGCCCTGGTTTGGCTGAGCACGAGGCCATGGGCAGTCGTGTCGGCGTGATGAATTTGAAATGGTCGGCCCCGCTGGGAGGTCCCTGACGTGGGTGATCTCCCAGTCTCTCCGCTGTAGAGGAAGCCATGGTCGGGACGCCCCCCCCCCCCCCCCCCCCCCACCTTACTGCAGATTTACGGGTGAAGTGCGCCTTCACTTGGAACGGCGGCGAGGAAGGAGGTGCGGGTGCACGTGTGGCACCTCCTATGGTCGTGGGAAGGGATGAGTGGACGAGGGAGTCTAGGCCATACAAATCCCATTTTGCCAGATTTTTGGATACCACCAGGCTAGTCCCCAAACACACTTTAATTTCATTGCTCTCCTTGAACTCGTTGGGTTCACGATCAAATGCATTTATAAAGTTCCGGATCCAACTAGTAATGTGGATGGGACCAACTGATGGCTAATTTGGTCCTGTGTTGCCCAATTAACCCCATACGTTTTGAAGGGTGGGGAGAGGAATCGGAGCACCCGATGCAAGCCCACACAGACACGGGGGTAAGGTGGAGGCTTGACCCGGGGTCGCTGGCAATGTCATAGGTCACGCTAACCGTGCCCCCGTTATCCTTCCATCTCGAACAGGATCAGTGGCCCGACATAAGAGTTGAAAGTCTGCTGGCGCCGTGATTTGTCATTGAAAACGCAAATAGGCTGAAGGAACTTGGCAGGTCTCGCGGCGTCCATCCGAAGTCAAGATGCATCCCCCTACCTTCTCCGAGGTAGGCGGGCGTCTGATTGAGGGAGGAGAGAAGAAAGGGGCAGGGGGAGCAGGACAGGAGAGGAAAGGTGAGAATTGATCAGGAGAGGTGGCTCTGTGAATGCAGAGCTTGGGGTGGCGGGGGGAGAAAACATGGAGATCAATAGCACAGTACTGGCTCTTTGGCCCACGGTGTTGTGCCGACCAAATATCTTCCGTAACCTCTGGCTATCAACAGCTACTTCCTCAGAAGCCTTCAGCGAGTCCCCAACGTCTCATTCCAGCACCGCAGCCAGACGTGTGAACAAGAGTTCCCCTCCATCGACTCCCACTACCTCCAGTTCAACACATCAGTATGGTCGCCACCACGTCACGACATGTGTTGTTTTGCGTGCGACCATTTCCATAAAAACCACCGTCCAAAACAAATAATACTCTTGCAAGATCATTGAGGAGTCTGAGGGCGGAGGGGAAGACGCTGCCCTTGTGCCGCTGGGCGCTCGTCTTCAGGCTCCTGGACCTTTTCCTTGACAGTAGCAGAGTGAAGAGGCCCTGGCCTCGGAGCTGGGGGGGGGGGGGGGGGGGGGTCCTTGAAGATAGAGGGTGTTGTAGATGTCCGCGGACTTATCGCTCTCCTGTACACTTCCTCCGTTTATAATTCTGCCGACCACCGGGATGTCATCAGGAAATTTTTGTGGATGGCATTTGAATTGTGCCCGGCCACACAGCCAAGGGAGTAGAGCGAGGGGAGCAGTGCACCCTTGAGGTGCACCTGTGCCGATCCTCAGTGAGGAGGAGAGGGAAACGTTTCCGATTCGTACTGGCTGCGGTGAGGAAGTCAAGGATCCAGTTGCAGAAGG
Organism: Narcine bancroftii; assembly: GCF_036971445.1. Lineage (NCBI taxonomy): Eukaryota > Metazoa > Chordata > Chondrichthyes > Torpediniformes > Narcinidae > Narcine > Narcine bancroftii. The sequence goes on along the minus strand of NC_091470.1, from coordinate 180,438,432 downwards.
ATCCATCCCTCCCCGGTCACCCTCTCCACTCTCCCCTTCCGTTAGGTGGAAAATGATACTCGCAGTGTTCAAGCTACATTTGCCTACAACCTGCATTTTGTCTTTGTAACGCGATCCTCTTGCCTACTGAGAAGCTGCACCGTTCTTTGAAATGATTGCACTGCCTGCTGCACTCGGGTACGGGCTAGTTGGCTGGATAGCGCACAGAACAAAACCTGGTGCATGTGACAATTCAATAACTTAATTCTCTGGCAAACATTAGCACTCTGGTGTATTTAGAAGTGGAGATGGTAACGGCCGAGAGACGGGAAGGAATACATTGTGTGGATGGGGAGACCATTCAAAATGTGGAGGTGCACTTGAGAGTCCTTGTGCAGAATACCCGAAACACTAACCTCCAGGTTGAGTCGGCGAAGACGGAAGTGGAATGTTGGCATTCGTATCTTGAGGAATTGGATACAAGAGGAGGTTGAGGCTTTATCTTCTGGCCATCCATCCCACAGGATGATGATGGTTCATTTCAGTCAGTTTGAGGGGTTTATACCCCACTCCTCAGAAAGGAGCAGCATGTGCATGAATGGATTTAGGTGAGTAAGGGGTTGCACTGGACCAGACCTGCCTTCTCGACATCCCCTCCCAGATCCAGCAGCATGGTGAGGTCCAAAATGGCGGGGGGTGGGGGGGAGGGTGGAGTACTATTAGAACTTCGATGCAAGGGATACCCTTCCACTCGTATTTACTAGATGACCATTAACCCAACAAGAGGATCCATCCGCCCTTCAACAGGTCTTGCTTTCCATCCTGCTGAGTATCTAGCCACCCTCCACACCAGGCAGGCCTGGCAGGGGGAGCCGGTTTAGTTACCGTCCACGCAACAGGTAGTACTGATACCAGTAGTGCTCAGACGAGTGACCTGACATTTGAGGCTCGTTGAAGCATTATAAGGCACTGGTGAGGCCCCATGACGTGTATAGGGTACAGTTTTGGCCTCCTTATTCAAGTAAGATTGTGCTAGCACTGGAGATGGTTCAGAGATTTACAAGAAAGATCCCTGGAATCCAGGGAAAAGCATATGAGGAACACTTGATTGCTTTTGGACTGTACTCCTTGGAGTTCAGATGAGGGGAGTCCTCATAGAAGTATTTCAAATGTTGAAAGGCGAGGATAGAGTAGATATGGCTAAATTGTTTCCCATGGTGGAATGAGGGGAGATTTAGTTGAGATTTACAAGATTATGACCGTTTTGAGTTTTGTGTGCCCGATGGAGATGTGGGGGGGCTGGTAATCATGGTGGGGAGCTGGCTGATGGAGGACCTCAGTTTTCTTCAGGCTGACTTCCAGGCCAAACATTTTGGCAGTTTCCGCAAAGCAGGACGTCAAGCGCTGAAGAGCTGGCTCTGAATGGGCAACTAAAGCGGCATCGTCTGCAAAGAGTAGTTCACGCACAAGTTTCTCTATCTCGGCTGCACCATTTCATCAGATGCAAGGATCGACAATGAGATAGACAACAGACTCGCCAAGGCAAATAGCGCCTTTGGAAGACTACACAAAAGAGTCTGGAAAAACAACCAACTGAAAAACCTCACAAAGATAAGCGTATACAGAGCCGTTGTCATACCCACACTCCTGTTCGGCTCCGAATCATGGGTCCTCTACCAGCACCACCTACGGCTCCTAGAACGCTTCCACCAGCGTTGTCTCCGCTCCATCCTCAACATCCATTGGAGCGCTTACATCCCTAACGTCGAAGTACTCGAGATGGCAGAGGTCGACAGCATCGAGTCCACGCTGCTGAAGATCCAGCTGCGCTGGATGGGTCACGTCTCCAGAATGGAGGACCATCGCCTTCCCAAGATCGTGTTATATGGCGATCTCTCCACTGGCCACCGTGACAGAGGTGCACCAAAGAAAAGGTACAAGGACTGCCTAAAGAAATCTCTTGGTGCCTGCCACATTGACCACCGCCAGTGGGCTGATATCGCCTCAAACCGTGCATCTTGGCGCCTCACAGTTTGGCGGGCAGCAACCTCCTTTGAAGAAGACCGCAGAGCCTACCTCACTGACAAAAGGCAAAGGAGGAAAAACCCAACACCCAACCCACCAATTTTCCCCTGCAACCGCTGCAATCGTGTCTGCCTGTCCCGCATCGGACTTGTCAGCCACAAACGAGCCTGCAGCTGACGTGGACTTTTTACCCCCTCCATAAATCTTCGTCCGCGAAGCCAAGCCAAAGAAAGAACAAGATTATGAGAGGTATAATGGAGTGGATGCGAGTAGACTTTTTCCCCTTAGATTGGGGGAGATACATACGAGAGGTCATAGTTTTAAGCTGAAAGGGGAAAGGTTTAGGGGAAAATTAGGGGAAAGTTCTTCACTCAGAGAGTGGTGGGAGTGTGGAATGAGCTGACATCTGATGTGTGGGCTCGATCTTGTGTTTTAAGAATAAATTGGATAGACACATGGATGGGAGAGGTCTGGAGGGTTACGGAATGGGAGCGGGTCAGTGGAACTAGCGAAATGAAGGTCAGCACAGACCTTCAGGTCTGGTCCAAATAGTCTGTCTTTCTGCGCTGTAGGGGAGTCCAAGACAAAAGGGCACAACTTCAGAATTGAAGGGTGCCCATTTAAAACAGCGAAGTGGAGGAATTTCTTTAGGCAGGGAGTGGTGAACCTCTGGAATTTCCTAGCACACGAGGCTGTGGAGGCCAGGTCGTCGGGTGTATTTAAGGCAGAGATTGATAGTTGGCTGAATAGTCGGGATATCAAAGGTTCTGGGGAGATACCAGGGAAGTGGGGCTCAGTGGAAGGATGGATCAGCTCATGGTGGGGCATGCTCAATGGGCCAAATAGCCTCCTTCATCTCCTACATCTTATGGGTCAAAGGCAAGTGAGTGAAGCTTTGGTCAGATCTGATGCCGGGGGAACAGACTGCAGTCTGGATGCAGAGCTGGCTGCTGGAGGTTGCTTGCTGGAACGACGCCGGGGCTTCAAGGTTGGATCCAGTGCAATGCAGGAGGGACTGACGCCCAGTCCGAGCAGCTGCTGACCCGCGCTTCCAGTGGCCCAACTGTCTGGGCGGAGTTTGCATGTTCTCCCCGTGACCACGTGAGTTCACCACCAGATTTCTGATCTATTGCCAGAGTACATACCTGACATCACATACAACCCTGAGATTTTTTCCCTGTGGGTGAGGAAGAATGACCACTTATTGGAAGTGCAAAAAAAATTACACAACATAAACAAATAAAGAAATGTAAACAAACTGATACAGAGAGAGAAAAATCATTGAACTGCACAAGTCAGAGTCTCTGATTGAGTTTGTCCTTGAGGAGTCTGATGGTGGAGGGGTAGCAGCTGTTCCTGAACCTGGCAGTGCAAGTCTTGTGTCTTCCCTGATGGCAGCAGCAAGAACAAAGCATGCGCTGGATGATGGTGGTCCTTGATAATCGCTGCTGCTCTCTGACGGCAGCGTTCCCCGCAGATGTTCTAGATGGCAGGGTGGGTTTTTCCTATGATGTCCTGGGCTGTGTCCATTACCTTTTGCAGGGCTTTGCACTCAGGGGTATTGGTGTCCCCATACCAGACAGTGATGCAGCCGGTCAGCACACTTTTCATCATGTATAGGTATTATCGATGCCATACCAAACCCCTGAGGAAGTTGAGGCGCATTAGTGCGTGGGGTTCAGGAAAGATTCTCCGAGATAGTGATTCCCAAGGACTTCAATTTGCTCACCCTCTCCACCCCTGATTATCCCAATGATCACTGAATTGTCCACCTCTGGTATTCCTTTCCTGAAGTCCACAATCAGCCTCTTTGGTGGCTGTCCCAGTGACATGCAGTTAATCAGCTGCTGTAAATTTGGTAGAATCACAGGGGAGGGGGGGGAGGAGAGAAAGAAAATCACAGGAATGTGTTAGAACACAGAGGCCCTTCAACCCATCACATCATTGCTAACCTATCCAAATGAATCCCACTTACCAGCTCTTGGTCTGTAGCCTTCTCTCCTTTGGTGAATCAAGTTCAAGATCCCATTTATGTACTTCAAAAATGTCCTTAATTTGTCCTGTGAAGTGCTGATCCAGATGCTTCTTGACTGTTCGAATATAGAACAGCACAGGCCCTTTGGCCACAATGTTGGGCCAATCCACATAAGCCTCCCCAATCATCAATCCAACCCTTCATCATAGACGATAGACTCTTTGTTTTTCTTATACCCACCTGCCTATCTAAGTCTTTTCAATGTCCACCACCACTCCTGGCGGACACGGGAAACACTTCCCCCTCTCGATTGCAACAACCCTCTGGGGGGGGGGGAAGGGAGGGTCCTCTTACCATGGACATCTTGTTTTAGATACCTCCTGCTCTTTACCCCTTGTGACAGAGTATTTAGAGGTGTTTTGAGAAGGATTATTAGAGCAGGTTGCACACAAACATTTTAAAACACAGCATACTTGCAGGACTTTTGCAGTGCTTTTTGCAAAAAGCAACAAAGTTGCAGCATACAGCTTGCCTGGGGGAGCATGTGATTTTTGCAGGGATACAGAACAGTTTTGTTCTTGGAGAGGGAGGGAGTGAGAGAAAAGGAGAGACACAGACTGGTTCCAGAGGGAGAAGCTGGCAAACTTTGGAAGTGTCTGGTCAAAGGAGAAAACTGGCTGTCTGAAAGGTGACCTGAAAGAAGGAAGATCATCTGGAGAACCCTGAAGGGGGCAAGTTTGGTCAGCAAGACTGATTGGAAAGGAATCAGTTGCGGATGTCCTGGAACAAAAGGAATCTCAGAATACCAACAAGAACCCTCCTGAGTGGTAACCATTTGCCTGTTAAGCACCAAAGCCTGGTGAACTTTGTTAATGCTAACTTCTGTGCATAGTACAAGAATTGCCTGCAACCAGTGAGATTGGACTGTGATCCAAAGAACTTTTCTAATCTTAAATACACATTACACACACCTGCGCTTAGTATTAGAGGGGGATTAAGTAGGTTAGGTAGGTTGATAGTAATAAGTTAAAGTTTAATTCTGTTTCCTTGTTCAAATATAATTAAAAACTTAAACAAAAGGACCCCTTTTTGTATTGTGGTGCATATCTATTGCGGGTTTTTGGGGTCATGTGGACTCCGTAACACCCTATCTGCACCAAGTTCCTTGGAGTTCACTTAACTAGTGACCTATCGCGGACACTCAGCATCCCCTCACTTGTCGGGAAGACGCAACAGTGACTGCGCTTCCCAAGAAGACTGAGGCAGGCACCACCGTCACGCAACAACAGCATCCACTGGTCAGTAGTAAATGCCAGATTTGGAGTCGTCTTATACAAAGTGTAATATTCAAACATTGTTTTTAAGGAGGAAAATGCCTTCCTTTTTTCAATTTTTAAAATCATATTACAGGTAAACAATGCATGAGAATAGGGTACATCATCAAAAAGGGGGGAAATATCAGTATAATGACATAATATAATGCAATTGGGTGAAAATTCCGTGGTCGACCAGTGAACCATAAAAGTCTGCAGAACTTCAGCCGGTCTATCAGATCCTGAAAAGACCCTCCAGCATTTCGGTGCGATTTTGCTATGGATCCGTCGTATACGACGGTGTAGCCAATCTCCCCAATGCACCTTCAAGGCGTACAACTGTATTCCGGGTAAAGGAAAGGTTCCTTTTAACCCCACACCGCTGACGAGGTTTCTTGCCTCACGTCTCCTTTGCTCACGTGACTTCTGCCGCGGTGGGTGGCGAAGTTGAGGAAGTTTGACAAGAGATTTTTCCATGCAGACGCCAAGGTTGGGGAGGGTGACTGGACGCTGAGCGGTAAACGCGGTCGGGAACTTCTGTGAAACTTTCCACGCTCTTCAACTTCGCTCTGGCACGCAACTCTTGGAGGAAATAAAGCCCCCTCCCCAATTTAATATAGTTTTCGGCTTCAAACAGGTCACTGTAAGTACGACTTTTAAAAAATATCTATTAACTGAGGGAGTGTGATTTGTAACCACGTGGTTTTAAAATTAGATTTTAATTGAAAATGGAATTTGTAACGTTTAAAATTATAGATTTTAATTGAGAGGGAATTTTGTAACAATTTTAACATGTAGCAGATTTTAATTGAGAGGGAATTTTGTAAGCTGTTCTTAAAATATTAGAATGGTGAGAATGAAAATACTGTATTTGAATATATTACAGTTTGGTTGTTCGTGGCGATTTCAGATTTTATATTTGGGTGATGTTTTTGAGTTGCCGATGAGTTTGCCGCTCGCTTCCCGCAGCAGGATGTCCATGGCTTTCCTGTCCAAGAAGAAGAAGTTCAAGTTCCTGGTGAGCTTGACCCTGGTGAAACTCTCCGCCGTGCCGTTCGTCAACGGGATCCTGTTCTGTAAAATCCGCCTGCGGCAAGGAGGGACCTTCAGCGAGCTGACCTCACGGTGAGCGTGTTCCCTTCGGCCCACTCCACACATCCTACCTCCTGCACGCAAATCTCCACTGGGAGATCGCTTTGTTGAGCACCGGGGCTCTGTCACCCATTTCAATTCCCCTGCCTACTGACACGCCTGTCTTCATGTACTGCCAGACTGAAGGGAAAATACAACACTGGAGAAACTCAGCAAGTGAACCCGTGTAGCGAAGATAAAGATGCATAACCAACGGTTTGGGTTTGAGCCCTTCATCAAGGTGTGGGAAAATGTCCAAACATTAAGGGGGAGGGGAGATGTGGGGGGAGGAGCACGGTCCCCATGGGCAGGAGGTAATAGGTGGAGAAGGGAGGGAGGGAGGGCACAGCAAGGAACAGGGGGAGGGGGGAATGGAGAGGGAAGGGGGGTGGAGAGCTGGAGGGGAAGGGAGGGTGAATGGAGAGTAGGTTAGCAGAAACCGGAGATAGTCTGCAAATTGGATGAACTGTACCTAGTCTGGCACCCTCCAACCAGATGGCATTAACATTGACCTCCGGTTTGAGTTCGAACCCCTCCCTGTTCTTTTCCCCCCCCATCTCCTTTTCCCCCAGCATTCTGTCTTTCCTTGTCTTCTCCCCTTTTCCCTGTCTCCTTTCACAGAGACAAAACCTTTCCTCTTATCCAATTAACATAATTTGTTTGTTGCCTTCCCTGGCCAGTCTCTCTCTTCACCACCACCACCCCCACCGACCCCGGCTTCATCCAGACATCTTCCTATTTTTTTTGCGTATACCTTGCAGATGAGCTGATTAGTCAGTAATGTATCTTTACCTCCTCTGGATGCTGCAAGACCTTCTGAGCTCCTCCAGTACTTACTTCAATTGCAGATTTCCACGTTTCACCTGCTTCTGGAAATCACCTTCCTGAGACCACCCCCCTCCCTCACCACCACCACCAGAACGGCATTATAGCACAGGTTGGCCCCTACCAATTAACCCTGCAGCTCATTCCCTGACCAATCCCATCTTCCAAGATTCTTGGGGGGGGGGGGTTAATTTTGCAGCTAATAAACATGCAAGGAATCCAGGGAACCTGGGTCAGGGTAGAATTCCCTGGCTGTCACAGGAAGAGCTTGCAAACTCTGCATGGACAGCATCCTGAGCTTCCGGTACCAGCGTCTCCACACAGATGGCACCAAAGGTCAGGATTGAACCGCTGTCCCCTGGTGACAGGAGGGAGCGACTCGATCACATCAGAGGAAGCAGAATTCCCAGGATCTCGAGTTGGAACCACGCAGTTAAGATTTGGTTTGGTCAAAGAAGGGCCCATCCACGCAAACACCTTTACATTTGGCTCGGATCCCAGTTACTGTCGAGAAAAATCTTCCACTACCCCTCTGCTCCAAACTTAGGCTCCCCACCCCATGTGTGGGGAAACCCCCCCCCCCCCATCAACCCCTCTCTCGGGATTGACCCACTCTTCCCACCCCCCTTGCCCTCCCACCTTCAGGTCTCATCCCTCAACCCCCTCTTCAAGTCACCCCTCTCTCCCCTTCTCGCTCCCCTACTCTCACATTTCTCTTCACCTCCTCCCAGTCACTTCTTCTCTCTCCCCCATTCACCCCCCCCCCTTTCCCCATGCCCTCTCCGGTCTCTCACCTACCCCCTCGCATCCCTATAATGGGTCTCTTCCCCCACCTAGCCTACTCCTGCTCCTCTTTCTTCTGTTCTCATATTCAGACACAGGGAGGGTGGGCTCTCCAGTAAAATCGACAGTGCAAGAGGGGTGAGGGTCTCTTTCTCTCTGCGGAAGGTGGATTTTGGAGGCTTGGTCAATAAGCAGTTTGTGGCCAACCCGCCCCCTCCGAGGCCCACTTGCTGGTTCCACCCTCCGAGTGTGGAGACTCAGGAGGGAAGTATAAGGTCCATGCTTGACTAATGACATGGCCAGATGCCACTAGCCTTTGGACAGTGGAGGGGGTAGGGGGGGTGGAATGAAGCTGTGTACAGACCTAGGTGAGACAGCTGCAAGGTGGTGCGCTAAATGGCATTTTCTTCTCTATTACATTGTGCTAATGTGATGGCCGCTTTGTGCACAGTACAATCCCACAAGTAGCACAGGAACATTTCAGCCCGCGGTGTTGTGCTGACCTACGAAAACCTACTCCGCATCACTATAGTCCTTCCCTGCCTCTCACCCGTCTCCCTCTGTTTTTCTTGGGTCCGTGCAAGTCCCTATTTTACCAGCCTCCTCCACCATCCTTGGCAAGGCATTCCAGGCACCTGTCGCTCTGTGCTTTTTAAAAAAAAAATTCTTGCATCTGACTGGTATGGTTCGAGTATGGGGCTGGCAACAGCGATTGGAACCAGGATTTGTACGTTCTCTCAGTGTCTGCTTGGGTTTTCCACAGGGGGTCAAAAATAAGGGGGGAGGGTCAACTATCACACGAGTATATACAGTATTAGTACTACTTGGTAGATTTGTGAATGTTCAAGATGTGATCCATGCACAAGCAGAGTTTTGCTTTAATTTAGGCATCGTGTACAGCACAGACTTGTGGGTCGAAGGCCCCATTCTGCTGATGTACCGTTCTCTGCTATTTAAAAGCTCTTTCCTGACTAATGTACCCCACCTTCCCAGGGAAGAGGTGGAGGACAACTGCGTGCAGTGGCAGAAGGAATTTCGCTTCACTTGCAAGATGGGCGCCAACCCAGTGACGGGGGTCCTGAATCCAAGTGTCTGTCGGATGTCCGTCCGCAAGGTTAGTGCTCTGCTGACCCCAGGTGCAATTGTGGTTAGTGAACGGGTTGTCGCATAATAATGCATTAAAATTATGATACGCGACGACTTCTGCTTGAGCCAAGAACCGCTGTGAGCATTTCCCTACCGAGAGACCCCTCAGAGTCGCTGAGCGTCCGTGGATTTGCCTCCCATGGCCTCTGCAACTACACGGGCTCCTGTTCGATCCCAAGCTCCAGATCCGAACCTTGATGCAGTCAGGAAGCCCGAGTCCCTTGGGGAGCCCTTCTTGCCTTCCCGAATCCCGGCTCCGATAACTGGGTCCTTTGACTGCAGGTCACCCGCAGCCTGTGTAGGTCCTTCAGCCATCTTCAATGATCTAATGAAGGCTGTAACGTACAGTAAAGGGCCAAGACCTTTGGTGGGGGAGGGGGGGTTTTGATATTCAGAGCAATCTGCGTCCAAGCTCCCTAGAGGAGGCTGCGCAGTGAGATAGATCGGTGACTCAGTCGGGGTACTGGGTATTAATATTGGATCCATAAGATATTAGAGCAGAAGTAGGCCAATCGGCCCATCGGCTCTGCTCTGCCATTTAATCATACTCGTCAGTCAGCCCCACTCCCCAAACCCTTGATGCCCTGACTAATCAAATACCCATCAATCTCTGCCTTAAATACATCCAGCGACTTCCCTTCCACAATCGCCTGTGGCTACAAGTCCCACAGACTCACGACCCTCCGGTGAAAGAGATTTTTGCGTACCCCTGTTTTAAATTGATGGCCTTTTATCCTGAAATTGTGGCCTCTTGTCCGAGGCTCACCGACCGTGGAAATAGATGATGCAGCTGTTCAAATCTCTGTTTTAGGACCCCCTCAGGAAACCATGTGCACTTCTGGTCACTGTGGCAGGAAGGTTATGGCGGCTCAGGAGAGTATATAAAAAACATTCGCTTGGGCTGGAGTGCAGCAGCGGTAGTGAGAGGTTGGGCTGCTGCCTCGAGAGGGGTATTTGGGGTGGGTAGTGAGGCATTTAAGCAGGCAAGGCACGGAAGGGTATAGATCATAGAGTCATAGCTTACAGAAAAGGCCCTTCAGCCCAACCCGTGTGCAGACCAAGATGGCCTAGTCCCATCTACCTGCATGTTTGTCCATATCAGAGGAAGGGGGGGGGGGGAGAAGAGAAAGAGGAGGAGGGGAAGAGGGAAGGGGTGAGAAATGGAGGGGGTGGGAGGAGGGGAGAGCAAGAGAGGATGAGTGGGAGGAGAGGGAGAGCAAGAGAGAGGGAGGAGGGGAGGGGGAGTGAGGGAGGAAAGCTAGAGAGGGGAGGAGGGGGTAGAGTGCAAGGAGAAGAGGAAGACAGCGAGCCAAAGAGAAGAGGTAGACAGCGAGCCAGGGTGACGAGCCTTCTCTGCGAGAAGTTTGCAGAACTAACAAGGCTTCTTGTTTCCCTATCCGCACAGTGCTGTTGCTATTATTGCCCCACTGTTGTGGAGATGGTAAACACAGGCTCTCAGCTGTTTCCTCCCTGACGTCAGTGTGTGTTGTTCCATTGTTGAGTGGCTCCGGTTGCCAAGTGTTGAGACATCCTGGGTTTGTGTAATCCTGCGTGGGGATGTATGGACTTGTGGAGAGACGTTGGTCTCGACGTTGAATAAAAGAGATATCCCGCATTACCTGGCATCCTCCTTTGTGACCTCTGAACCACCCCCGCCCTCCTGAAAGGCCTCCAACCCCCCCTCCGTTCCTCACCTGAGAGACATCCAACTTCCCAGCCCCTCTCTCAGAGTCCTCTGACAACCCCCACCCTCCCGAGAGACCTCTGACACCCCCGCCCTCACCTGAGAGAGATTGTGTGCTGCACCTTTAACACCCCAGCATCCTGACCTGTTGCCTGGTTTCTCCACAGGAGATGAAGGGTGGGAAGTCGTTCGTGAAGGTGAGGCGTTCACTGTCCTTCTGCAGTGGGGAAGAGGGAGGCAGGGGATGGTGTGCAATGGGTGGAGGGGGGGCATGTTCCATCTGGGGCAATGAGAAGAGAGGGGGAGTGAGGGCCATACCCAAATCTGTGGGGAAATGGGGGAAGAGAGTTGGCTCCAAGCAGATAAGGTCGAGGGAGCAGGATTGGGGGGGGCCGACTCGAAGACTCACTCATCGCAGAGGGGCGCCATAGAGGTAGAAATGGGGTGGAATATCTGATGGCGTGGACTGGAATGTTTCTGAGCTGAATGTTCAGCCAGTCTTGTACCATTTGCATGAGGAATTTCCCTCACTTTTGCCTCGCCTTGGGGAGGGGCTCAGACTTGGCTGGGTTGGAAGGTGGTGTAGCCTCCGGCTGGAGCAACCTCCTGCTTTTCATGATCCTACGGGGGCCCTGGGCTGTGAGGTTGGGAAGGGTGAGAGTGATGGTGGCTACCACAGGCCAGCACCGCTTTGTGGGCTGAAGAGCCTGTGCTGATCTGCACCACAGATGATCAGACATAAGACTGCAGATGCCGGGGCCTGGAACGTGGAGGCTGTTTGATAAGTCAAGCTTATTGTCATCTGATTGCACAAGTACAAGCCGACGAAACAGCATTCTCCGGTCCTCAGTGCAAAACACGCAGACACACAACCAGATATAACACAAATAATGCATATGCAGGACAAGTATTCATATATACACAAAAAATAAATATTGTTTTGTACAAATGAGAGTCTCGGAGGGTCAGTGTGAGGGCGACCCTTTTGGTCATTCTCACTGCCCGTGGGAAGAAGCTGTTCCCCAGCCTGGTGGGGCTGGCTCTGATCCTCCCGGAACTCTTCCCCCAATGGGAGCAGACTGTAAGATGCTGTGTGCGGGTTGGAGGGGGTCCTTAATGGTTTTGCTCGCCCATTTTAGGCGACGATCAGGTCGATGGAGGGGAGGGAGACCCCAGCGATCCTCTCGGCCGCTCTCGTGGCCCAGTAGATTGACCTCCGACCCATTTCTCTGCAGCGGCCGTACCCGCACTGTGCTGCAGCCTCTGTCGAGTGTTTGCTCTCAGTGGTTCCGAAAGAGGGAGGGAGGTTGGGGGAGCGCTTGTGATTCTTGCTGCTGACAGTGTTCTATTCTACAACCCCCCCCAATCTCCTCCACCCACCACCTCCAGCTGGGCTTCGTTGACCTGAACCTGGCTGAGTTTGCCGGTGCTGGCTTCACTGCTCGCTGCTGCCTCCTGGAGGGCTACGACACAAAGAACACCCGGCAGGACAACTCCATCCTCCAGGTATCCACCCCGGGATCGCTGGGAAGCCCTAGCTTTGGAAAAGGTTCCCCGGCTTCAGCCTACCGCAGTCAGGCCAGGCCTCTCGGCCCCTCCGGTCTGTTCTGCCCGACTGATCCAAGTGTAACCACGGGGCTGGTGGGTTAATTGTGCCCTCCCCAATGGGTGAGGTGAGAATCTGGGGGTGGTGGGAATAACGGTAGAAGAAAATGGTCTTGGAGCAGAAATAGGCCATTCAGCCCGTTGAGTCTGTCCCGCCATTTAATCATGAGCTGATCCATTTTCACCCTCAGCCCCACTGCCCGGCCTTCTACCCATAAACCTTTGATGCCCCAGCTGATCAAGAACCTGTCAATCTCTGCCTTAAATACACCCAACGACCCGGCCTCGACCTCCGCCTGTGGCAACAAATTCCACATTTACTGCCCTCTAGCTGAAGATATTCCTCCGTATATCCGTTCTAAGCAGACGCCCCTTCAATCCTGAAGTTGCCCCCTCTTGTCCTGGACTCTCCCTCAATGGGAAACAACCTTTCTATGTCTACTCTGTCCACGCCTTTCAACATTCGAGCTGTTTCAATGAGATTAACCCACCCCCCCATTCTAAATTTCAGCAAATACAGGCCAACAGCCGTCAAACCTTCCTTGTATTATAACCCTTTCAGTTCAAATCTGATCCTATTTATCATCATGTCATAAAATAAATGTAATGTTACACAAAATTGCTTTTTGTGTGCCCTAAGGCAGACAAAGATTCATCATTAACATTACCCAGCACCCTTTCAGTGAGAAAAATAATCTTTAAGTGTCTGTGGATTTGCCTCTGGCACTCCCACAACCCTCTGCAAGACTCCAGTGCGGTTCAAACCCTCAACAACCCAAACACAGATCTAAACCTCTAACCTTTGGACAGGAGGGCACAACTTTAGGATTGAAGGGTGTCCGCTTCGAACAGAGATTTCTTCAGCTGGAGGGCAGTGAATCCAGGGAATTTGTTGCCACAGGCCGCTGTGGAGGCCAGGTCATTTAAGGCAGAGATTGACAGGTTCTCGATCAGCCAAGGTTACAGGGAGAATGCCAGGCAGTGGGGAAATGGATTAGCTCATGATTGAATGGTGGGGCAGACTCGATGGGCTGAATGGCCTATTTCTGCTCCTATGTCTAATGATTGGTAAAATACTGTTTTGTCTGGTTGTGTGTGTGCAGTCAGATTATAAATGAATATGAAATGCATCAGTGGGGACGGTGTTATGGAATAAAATCAAGAATTTAACAGAATATAGAAACAAACATATCACTAATATGTGTAAAGTCTGTTTTCCTTTGTGCTTGTTTTTGTCGTGGGTAAATACAATATTTTTTAAAAAATCAAAGGACATGTTGAAATGGGGAAGAGAAGAGTTCGGGGGCTCTGCCACTTCTCGCATGGGTGGACAGGGTCAGTGCCTCTCCTGAGTCCCTCTGCCTTAATGCTTCTCCTTCCCCCCCTCCCCTCCCCACCCCTCCGTCTCTTCTCACAGGTGTCCATCTCTATGCAGCTGGTGTCAGGTGACCCTTGCTTCAAGACGTAAGTGCGACAACTGCGGGGGAGGGAGGGTGGGAGCTTGGTCTTGTCTGTTGCTGGCTGGAGGAGCTGTCGGGGCGGGAGATGCGCGAACTTCTTAGAACTTAGCACTGAAAACGGGCCCTTCTAGTCTGCGCCAAACTATTATTCTGCCCAGTCCCGTTGGCCTGCACCCACTCCGGAGCCCTCCCACCCCTCCCATCTGCTTACCTGTCCAAGTTCTTTTTAAATGTTAAAATTGAGCCTCCATTCACCACTCCAGCTTGTTCCGCACCCCCTCCCCTCTCTGTGTGAAGAAATTCCCCCTTAACGTGCCCCCTTTCACCCTTAACCCGTACCTATCCTTTGGTTCGTATCTTTTTTTTTTTTAATTTTTTTATTTTTCACACCATAAATCACATTAGCCATGATATACACTATTTCTTTTTCACACATATACAGTGACTTTTTCTCCCCCCCACCTTTCCTCCCAAACCACCCCCCACCCCCCCCCCCCTCATCCATTTTAGGTATATAATCTAGGTTGCATTAAGCCAGTCAGACAATGTTGTCATTCAACAAAATTACACCAGAAATTCTACTGAGTCCATTCTTTTCTTTCCTTCTCCTTCCATCAACTTAGGTAATGTTTGTCCCCGGTAGGTTTTCGCTATTATATTTAATGTAAGGCTCCTATACTTGTTCGAATATTTCAATATTATTTTTTAACCTATATGTTATTTTTTCTAATGGAATACATTTATTCATTTAAATTTAGTACTTTCTTCCTTTTAATTTGGTTATGTATTCCATTAATATTTAAAGACATATAGTTCAGCGTAGCCCTTTTATATTTTGTTTATCTTCTCTTTCCGTTTTTCCATCATTACCTTTCCTCCTTTTCCATTTCTGTTTTCTTATTTTCAACTCTTTATAAGACAACATTCCTACAACATCCAACATTTTCCTTATTCTCCTATTTCTATCTTATTTATCCCCAATCTCCCCTTCACCTCCTGAGTTGTCCTTTATCCCTTGTCGGACAACCACATCTCCCCTCTCCATTTGGATTTGCGAATCCACTCGCAAGCGTCAACTGATTTTGCAGTGACCGCTATTTCCCCCCACCCCGCCTCCCCCAGAAAAGATTTCACTTTACATATGTCACAAAGGTCACTCTTTTAATTCCCTCCTTATTCTCTCTATTCCATTACCTTCCCTTATTAATTCTTGTCTATACTATCTATATTTTCCTCTAAGTACAGATACATTCATGTATGCTCATTGTCTCTATTCACTCTTATACCTCTTTACCCGCATACATATCAATCGTGATCATTTTTACTCTCATTACCCGTCTTCATCCCTCAGTCTATTTTTGTCTTTACCCACATACATATCAATCGTGAACATTTTAACTCTCATTACCCGTCTTCCTCCCTCAGTCTATTTTTGTAATTGTTCTGCAAATTTTCGTGCTTCTTCTGGATCCGAGAATAGTCTGTTTTGTTGTCCTGGAATAAATATTTTCAATACCGCTGGATGCTTTAGTATAAATTTATACCCTTTCTTCCATAAAATCGCCTTTGCTGTATTGAACTCTTTTCTCTTCTTTAGGAGTTCAAAACTTATATCTGGATAAATGAAGATTTTTTGCCCTTTATACTCCAGTGGTTTGTTGCCCTCTCTTACTTTTTCCATTGTCTTCTCCAGTACCTTTTCCCTTATAGTATATCTTAGGAATTATACTACAATAGATCTTGGTTTTTGTTGTGGTTGTGGTTTAGAGGCCAATACTCTATGTGCCCTTTCTATTTCCATTTCTTGCTGTAGTTCTGGACATCCTAGGGTCTTAGGGATCCACTCTTTTATAAACTCCCTCATATTCTTGCCTTCTTCATCTTCCTTAAGGCCCACTATCTTTATGTTATTTCTTCTGTTATGGTTTTCCATTGTATCTATTTTTTGAGCTAGTAGTTCTTGTGTCTCTTTAGTTTTTTTATTAGATTTCTCCAATTTCTTTTTTAAGTCTTCTACCTCCATTTCTGCTGCTACTGCCCGCTCTTCCATCTTGTCCATTTTCTTTCCCATTTCTGTTAAGGTCATCTCCATTTTATTTATTTTCTCTTCTGTGTTGTTTATTCTTTTTCTTAAATCCTTAAATTCTTGTGTTTGCCATTCTTTAAATGACTCCATGTATCCTTTAATAAGAGCAAGTATATCTTTTACCTTGCCTTTCTTTTCTTCTTCTATTTCACTGTACTCTTCCTCTTCCTCTTCTTCTTCCTCTGGGTTGACCATCTGTTGTTTCTTTGTTGCCCTTTCCTCCTCTTCTTTCTTGTTTCTATTGTCTTCTGTGGTCTCTTCTTGCTGCAGGTGTTCTGCAGCTGTCGTTGCCGGCTGTGGAGATCGACTCCCCAGCTGGTCCTCCCTCCCGTCGGTGTGTTTTTCTTCATTCGCATCGCGCATGCGCGAAGTTTCGCGCATGCGCGGTTGCGCACTTTTACTCGGCTCTGCGAGCCATTTTTGTAGTCCATTATTTACCGACCTGAGGGAGCGGGTTTCTCTCTCCGCAGTGGGCCTCTTCGGACAGGTAAGGCCTTCACCTTTTTCCTCCTTTGTCTTCTCTTCCTCTCTTCTTACCGTTGCTTTCGATTTTTCTTTTTTTGTCGCCATCTTCTTTCCACCTTTATACTCACTTTTCTGTAACTTTTATTTCTGTGCCTTTGTGTTTTCTTTTGTTTTTCCCGACTTTTCTGGAGAGGGCTGGAGTTCACCGTCCGGCCACTACTCCATCACGTGACTCCTCCTTTGGTTCGTATCTCAAGTGGAAAAAGCTGACCTACATCTACTCTGTCTAAACCCCCCCTCATAATTTTGTAGATTAATTCTCCCCTCATTCCCTTACACTCTAGTGAATAAAGTCCTCACCTGTTTATCCTTGTAGCTCAGTGCCTGAAGCCCTGGCAACATCTTGGTAAATCTCTGCACTCTCTCAACTGTATTAATAATTTTCTTGTAATTGGGTGACCAAAGCTCCACACAGTCCTCCTTGTTCCCCTTCTAGGCCCAGTTCCACAGCCCAGCCCATCGAGGTCCTGGGCTGTCAGAATTCCTTGACACTGGATTGTAAAGGAGACGATGGAAAGGGGAGTTCTGGACCGGAGCAGGATCCAAGGTTCAGACTGACAGGTATTGGTTGCCTCTCTTGGTGGGGGGGTGGGGGGGGGGGACAGCAGCAATCATCAAGGATCCACACCACCCATCCTATCCATGTATCTGACCAAATGTTTCTCAAACATTGCAATGGTACCTTCCTCAACCGCCTCCTCTGGCAGTCTGTTCCATTCACCCGCCACCTTCTATGTTTTTTTTAATGACCTCACAAATTCCTATCAAATCTCTCTTCCCCCACCCCCCCACCCCGACTTTAAACCGATATCCTCGAGTTACCGTTTCCCCCGGGGCATGGGGGCTTCAGCAATTCCTCTCATGACTTTGTGCACCACGTAGCTATGAATTGGATTGAAAACAGCAACTCATACACACAGCCCCTCTTCATCGACTACAGCTCGGCCTTCAACACCATTATTCCCTCAGCGCTGGTCAAAAAGCTACAAGCTCTGGCCCTTTGCAACTGGAACCTTGTCGGAAGACCATCATCTCCTTGGTTTTGCCGACATTGAGCACAAGGTTGTTGCTCAACAACCTGATCGATCTCCCTCCTGTTCGCTTCCTCGTTGCTGTTTGTGATTCCGCCGACAACTGTGGCGTCATCGGCAAATCTGTAGATAGTGTTGGAATTGTAGCCTGGCCACAGCCGTGGGGGTGTAACGAGTAGAGCAGTGGGCCAAGCTCACATCCTTGGGATGCGCCTGTGTTGATAGTCAGTGAGGAGGAGACGTTGTTTCCAATTCGTCGAGGGGTCAGGAACTTCAAACTCCTGGAGGTCAACATCTCCGAGGATCTGTCCATGTCGATGCAATCGTGAAGAAAGCTCGCCAGTGGCTATACTTTGTGAGGTATCTGAGGAGATTCAGTAGGTCACCGAGGACTCTCGGAAACTTCTACAGGTGGACCGTGGAGAGCATTCTGGCTGGTTGCATCACTGCCTGGTACGGAGATGCCAAATACTCAGGACAAGAAAAAAAACTACACAGGTTTGTTAACTTGGCCTGCGACATCACAGGCACCAGACTCCACTCCATCAAGGACATCTGAAAAAAGCAGCCTCTATTCCTCAAATACCCCACCACCCAGGCTACCATCAGGGAAAAAGGTCCAGGAGCCTGAAGACGAGCACCCAAAGGCACAAGGACGGCTTCTTCCCCTCCGCCATCAATGAACCAAGACAATGCCTGACTTTTCATCCATTATTATTGTTATTTTTTATAGTAATGTTGTTTAGATGGTTATAATATGAAAGTTTGCACTGTGACGCTGCCAAAAAACCCTGAATTTTGTGACCTGCTCACGACAATAAATTCTGATTCTGAGATCACTCTGCTCCAAGGCATAAAGTCTCAGCCAGTTCAACCTCTCCCTGTAGCTTGGGCCCCCCTATCACCCCCACCCCCCCCACCCAAGTCCTGGCAACATCCTCGTGCCAACGTTCCTTTTACAGGCATGGCTTTCTGTGATTTTTTTTTTTCTTTTAAATCCAAAAAGGCCCAGGTAAGTTGTGATCTTTTCCCCAATGGCCAAAGAGCGGGCTGAACGGACCTTTTCAGCACACGTGGCACATAACGAAACGCCTCTTCCCCTCCCTGTCAGGTTTCCAAGACTTTGCGTCGGGATGAATCCAGGCTCCCCAAACAGATATCGGTTGGGACCGAGGAGCGAGAACGAGGATGCGATTGGCTGAAGGCACTCCATTCTTATCTGATCCCATTAGAAACCCCCCCTAATTGTATACGTTCATTGAAATTTATAATTGTGTACATTTCTATAAGATTCCCTCTCATTCTAAATTCCAGTGAGTACAGTCCCAGACGACTCCATCTTATCTCGTAGGCCAATGCCCCCCCATCTCTGGAATCAACCTCCACTGCACCGCCTCCAAAGCCAGTCCATCCTTCCTCCAGTACTGAAACCAGGACTGCACGCAGTTCTCCAGATGCAGCCTCTCTGGTACCTTGTACAGACGCAGCAGAACCTTCCCTGCTCTTAAGTTCAATCCCTCCAGCAATGAAGGCCAACGTTTTATTTGCCGCCTACTGCACCTGCGGACCAACCTTTTGTAATTCATGCACAAGCCCTCCCAAGTCCTACACGGCAGTCCGCTGCAATCGCTTTCCATTTGAATAATAATATGATCTTCCATTTGTCCTTCCAAAGTGGACGGCCTCACATTGACCAACAGTGTCCTCCACCTTCCAGACCCTTGCCCTTTCACTTAACCTATCGATATCCATCTACAGACTCTCCGTATCCTCTGTTTGCTTTTCCACTCAATTTGGTGTTATTAACCTGTCAACCCTGTACTTTCTCGGAACAGGAATCCCCGAGGGAAGTGACCACACTCCTGAGCAGGTGATACGGAAAAGGCACTCGAGGAATTCCAGCGCCTCCAGTCAACTGTCCAAAGTCTCGGGTGAGTGGACCGATCCTTGGGAAATGGGATCCGGGTCTCCGAAGGGGAGAGAGGTTTCCGTGGAGTCTCAGATTTGGGGGGAAAGGGTTGTTGTAAATGGGCCTTTGGGTGGAGGCGAAACTTTGCATCTGTTTAGCTTCTGGCAGTGAGAGCCTTCCTTTTTGGAAGGTTATGGGATAGCATTGACATTGAGTTCCTCTTTTCCAGAGTTTCAGGGGTCTTGTTCCCCAGCCAAGATAAAGGCTAAAGATGGGGGCGCTGCTGGCCGGACCCGAGAAAAGCAGGGAATGGACTCCCCTGTGGGGTCCAACCACCCAGTCTAACTGCCATCAGTTTCATACAGTGGCCGAGGACCTGACAGTGGTTGTAATTAGAAAATCTGTAACCGTAGGGTCTGGACCCAGGATGGCGGTGCCTGTGTTCGCCAGCGGCCACGAGAGGTTGCAGACTCTGGGGGAGCAGAGAACTGGGAGAACACCTCCCACCTCCTCCACCATTTGAAAAGAGAAGCAGACCCATGGGATGGTAGCCACAGCGGCGGACCAGCGAGGGGCTCAGCGGCTGAAGATGCACATGGGTGGCGGGGCTCTGGTGACCGTGGTTGAGGGATCCACAACGGACTGCTGCAGACAGGCTGGAATGAGGAAGGGGGCGTGCCGGGCGTCGGAACTGGGATGTGACATGGCACCGAAGGGTTCTTGATTGGGTCGGAGGTTCGGATCTGCTATTAATGGCTCAGACTTGATTCTGTGCGGTTGCGGGAGCGCTAATCCACTGGCACTTGGCGACTCTGGGGTGTGGCTGGGGGGGGGTGCTTGTTTGTGCTTCTCTTTCTCTGTAAGGAGCGTTTTGGGCAAATTTTGGGGGTGGCAAATCTCTCCGCCTTACTGTATACGAAAAGAAATCCCGTATTCCTTTATAGCATGACAAGAAATTGAATCTGGAAGATACAGTCCCCAGCACGCAGGCCCATATCCGATCCAGAACAAACATTCACCTTTACCGGCTCCGATGCAAGCTGAAAAACCCATGGGATAACTGCAGGGAGGCATGAGAGGGTCTGGGGGGTGAGAGCGAGGGAAGTCTTGGGGTGCTCTGAAGGATAGGGGTGGACAGGATCCTCGCGTTTACACCGTTAAAACCCCTACAGAATTGATCATCCGACAAGGAGGGCCCCAAATGAAATTATTTCAAGGCTCCAAACCAGGGTTCAATGATCGCCAAAGGTTCAGGTGATCAAGAAAGCAAATGGAATGTCGGCCTTCATTGCTGGAGGGATTGAATTTAGGAGGAGAGTAGAGGCTGCTTTCTTAAGACGCCGCCTCTTGTCGATGTTCTCGATGGAATGAAGACTGGTACCCGTGACATTGCCGGCCAAGTGATCAACTCTCCTGTCCTTGTGCATTGGCCCCTCTGTACCAGGCAGGGATGCAACCAGTCAGAATGATCTCCACCGTGCACCTGTAGAAAGTTGCAAGTCTTCGCTGATGTACTGAATCTCTTCAAACTCCTCACAAAGTACAGCCACTGGCAAGCCTTCTTTGTGATTGCATCGATGTGGAGGCCCCAGGATAGATCGCCAGAGATGTTGACACCCAGGAATGTGAAGTTCTTGAAGTTTCTTCCAAGAAAGTAGGACAGGCTCAATGGGCTGAATGGCCTACTAGTCAGGGTGCTTTGGGTTTTTTAACTGTGCGCGGTCCAGTTGAGTGAGAGGGACCTCTGCAGAGGGGGCATACTAGTGACCTCAGCTTCTGTTTTCTCTCCCCTCCACTTCTCCCCCCCCCCCACCACCTGCAGGCTACAGCTCTGAGAGCTCGCTCTGCGTCCCCCGCTTCGAGCTGGCTCACCGGCGAGACGGATCCAGCGGCAGCGGGCTCTCCTCTGGGATTGGGAGCATGGCCGACCTGAGGGAGGAGAAGGAGAAGGGACCCTCGCCTCCCCTCAGGCTCTCCTCCCGCTCAGAACGGACCTCCAGGTAGGGGCCTCTCCACAGTTCCCATCTCACTGGCCCAGAGGGTCCCTCCTGCCTGTACTTCATCCCTGTCCCCTCCTTCCCTGCCAGTCTCAGACCCATCCACCCCTTCCTCTTCCCCCCCTCTCTCCCCTCCCCCTCCATCTCTCTGGGCATGTAGGACCATCATACTGACACCCCCCCCTCGCTCTATTCCCTCTTCTCCTGGGGGCAGGCATGGATGGATCACCATGTTGAACCACTTCTCTTCCCCACCCCCCACCATTGTCAGGTCGAGTAGAGCCACTACACTGAACCCCCTCTCCCTGTGTCTGTGTTGTGTCGGACCACCATCCTGAACTCTCTCCCCTCTCAACCTTATGCCCACTGGGTGGGCTGGGTAGGAAAATCACCTGAACACCCACCCCCGCCCACTTCCCCAGGATTGGTTCGGTAGTACAACCATCCTGAAACCCCTCTCCCCCTCAGAATGCATGACCACCATCCTGAACTCCCTTCTCCTTCCCCCACCCCCCTCCCTGGCAGGTGGAGGAACGAGGGCGCGGAGAACCGTCTCACCCAGGTGGACGATACCAGAGTGGACGCAGACGACATTGTGGATCGGATCCTCCGGGACCAGGACTTCAGCCAGTCTGGCAGCGGAGAAGGTGAGTGAGTGGATTGGGGGTGGGGGGAGGTGCCGGCAGGTCAGCCAGCTTCCCACACAGCAGCCATGCTCCGACACGGTCATCAAGTTTGTAGATGACCAAGTCGTTGGCCTCATCAGGTAACGATGAGTCACGGTGTAGAGAGAGGATGGAAAATCTTGTGATATGACTGCTACTTTCTGAGTCTCGATGTGGACAAGACGAAGGACATGATCGTGGAGTTCAGGAGGACCAGGAACGACCACCCTCCGTTACACATCAAGAATTCTGTAGCGGAGAGAGTGGAGAGAACCAAGTTCCTTGGAGTTCACTTAACTAGTGATCTATCATGGACACTCGACATCACCGGACTGCACTTCCTAAGAAGACTGAGGTGGGCAAGGCTACCGGCCACCATCCCGTCAACCTTCTACAGGAGCTCTATCGAGAGCGTCCTGGTTGGCTGTATCACAGTGCGGGGATGGTTGCTGCAGAGAAATGGATTGGAGGTCAATCCACAGGACCATAAGGGTGGTAGAGAGGATCACTGGGGTCTCCCCCACCCCACCCCCTTCAACGAGATCTACTGAGATGGTTGTCTGAAGAGGGTGCGTAAAATCATCGAGGACCCCTTCCAACCCCTCGCACAGCATCTTCCAGCTGTTCCCGTTGGAGGAAGAGATACAGGAGGATCAGAGCCAGCGCCACCAGGCTGGGGAACAGCTTCTTCCCACGGGCAGTGAGAATGTTGAACGACCAAAGGAACTGCTCACACTGACCACCCAAGACTATCATATTTGCAAAATAATATTTATTTATATTCATGAATACTTGTCCTGTGTATATATTGTTTGTTTGTATGTGTGTTACATCTGGTTGTGTGTCTGCAGGTTTTGCACTGAGACCAGAGAACGCTGTTTCATTGGGTCGTACTTGTGCAATCGGATGACAATAAACCTGTATCATGACCAGAGGCCAGATGATCAGAATCTGTGTGGCAGAGCGGACACCAGAAGTTTAATTTGCCTCTCACGGTGAATCAAATGCCTCCTGCTCTTGGGCCCGACACGGTTCGCTGACAAGGTGTCAGCAACCTGAAATCTTCGTTCTTTTTCTCTCCACAGAGGCCGCCTGAACTGCAGGAACCTTCCTGTGTTCCCTGCATCATGTGCATGTTATTTTCCTTTTCCCTTTTGATGACTTGGGCTTTTTTTTCTTTCTGTTCCAGATAGTGGGCTGCAACTGTATGTGGGACGAGACGGGACGGTCAGACTGGGGAGCTTACTTACGGATAGCAGGTGGGCTGTAGCCTGGGGCGTCAGCTTGGTTTGATGGGTGGTGCCGCAGAGGGAAATGGATCCGGACTGGCTGTCGGGACCATAAAGGAATAGAAATAGGCCATTCAGCCCATCGAGTCTGCTCCAACATTTAATCATGAGCTGATCCCTCCTCTTGGGCTCAGCAGTGGAGAGGGTCAGGAATTTCAGATTCCAGGGTGTCAACATCTCCAAGGATCCGTCTTAGAGCCTCCACGTTGATCCATTCGCAAAGGTGGCTCGCCAGTGGCTGTACTTTGTGAGGTGTCTCAGGAGATTCGGTACATCACCGAAGACTCTTGTAAACTTCTACAGGTGGACCGTGGAGAGCTTTCTGGCCGGTTGCATCACTGCCTGGTACGGAGGCGCCAACTCTCAGGACAAGAATAAACTCCAGAGGGTTGTTAACTTGGCCTGTGACGTCACAGGCACCAGACTCCACTCCATCTACATGAAGCGGTGTCTTAAAAAAGCAGCCTCTATCCTCAAAGACCCCACCACCACCCAGGCCGTACCCTCTTTACTCTGCTACCATCAGGGAAAAGATGGTTATAATATGAATGTTTCCACTGTAGCACTGCCGCAAAACAATGAATTTTATTAAATGAGGAGCCCAAAACTGCTCCCAATTCTCCACGTGAGGTCTCCCCAGGGCCTTATAAAGCCTCAACATCACATCCCTGCTAAATTCCAATGAGTACATTGGAATAGATTCTATTCCTCTTGAAATGAATGCCAGCTTTGCATTTGCCTTCACCACTGACCCAACCTGCAAGTTAACCTTTGGCTGTCCCGCACTCACCTAAACCTCGCCCCTCCTCTGAGAGGAGGTACCCCCTTCACACCACCTTCCCAAACCTTGCACTCATACACACTCCCCATCATCCCCTACCCTTGAGGACTGAAACCTGGGCTCTCCTTTCTGCTCCTCTATTGGAGGCCAATGGGGACCCCCCCCACTTTGATTTCCCCCTCCCAGTGTGGTTGGATCTCTTCCAGTGGGACACGGCACCTTTTCCTCCTCCCCTCCTCCTTTTCTGCCCTTCCCCGAGAGCCAGTCTCCTCCAGGCTGAGGACTAGGGGTTGGGGGAGGGGGAAAACCCACTTCTATTGGCTACAGGCTCAATCACAGGTTCCCTGGCCAAGACCCCGCTCCACCTTGCGCTTGGAGACCCGGGGGGGCTAACAGCACCTTGGTACTGCACAGGATCACAAGATAGAGGAGGTCAGCCCATCGAATCTGCTCCACCATTCTGTCATGAGCTGACCCCACTCCCTGGCCTTCTCCACGTAACCCTGACTAATCAAATACCTGGTCAATCTCTGCCTTCAATACACTCAGGGATCTCACTTCCATAACCACCTGCGGCATCAAGTTCCACAAGGTGCTTTCAAGCTGCCTTGTAAAATGGGGTTAACTGGCGATTTGCCCAGTCAGCACCCCACTCACAAGGTAGCTGGAAAGGGTCTGACCCGGTCAGCGGGCTCCTAAATCAACCAGGTCCCTGCCCTACCTTGGAACCCTGTTAAACTTACCTCGGCCTTGTCTGCGAGTGGCTTGCAATCGAAAATGGCTGACCCGCTTATTCCAGTGACGTCACGGGGATGCGTGTTGGCGCCGAGTTCAAATGCAGAGAAGGAACTCAGGAAAGGGGAAATTATAACGTGGTTTAAACATGCTTCCCAGGAAGAGTTTAAATCTTTTACATCATTCGGTGAGTGTGTGGCGCGTCAATCATCGCGGGGGTGGGATCCCCCTTAAGTCACCGGGTTGGTGATTTAACCCCTGCAGGTTAAAAGGTGCTGAGACCCATTGAACGCACCTGGGTCCCAGGAGGGCTACCCAGGCACAGCAGTTTAAAAGCGCCTACAAATTCATGACCCTCTGACAAAAGGCAGCGTAATTAGCATAGCGGCATAGTGTAACACCGTTACAGCGCCAGCGATCGGGGCCGAAGTTCAAATCCTGCGGTGTCTGTAAGGAGTTTGTACGTTCTCCCCTGTGTGCATGGGTCTCCTCCGGGTGCTCCCACCATTCAAAATGCACCGGGGATTGTTAATTGGGCGACACGGGCTCATGGGGCTGTAACCGTCCTGTATGTTTGTCTAAAATAACCCTGAGCGTCTGCCTCCCTCCATGCAGGTGGTGCGGCTACAAGCCCGTGGTGATAGGAAGCCTCTGAACTGGTCCGGGCGACCGCCTAGTCACCTTGAAGCTGGGCCGCCCCCAACCCCCGGCTTTCACTCTGGAAGATCTACTGCAGATAGAGAGAGCAATGGGGGGAAGAACGTAGGGGGAGGGAGACTGCCCACCTCATCCCAGAGAACCTGGCGAGAGTGTTAGAGGCAGTGCATTCATGAGGAAAGGCAGCGACTGCAAAATGAACAGGTGTTTCTGCGGGAACTGGCCTCTGCTTGACTGGTGTTAGGGATTCTTCTTGTTTATTTTTCTTTACCTTCTAACAAGACTTGGTGTGTGCTAGCTGTGTCGCTGATGATGGTCCTCTGCACCGCGAGAGAGCTGATGGCACAGATTTGGTTCATGGCATGCGGGAAAACTTGGTGCGCAAGGTTGAATGGTGCCTATTGATGCCGGTTTTTAGAGGGCCTCTTCCCATCCCCCGGGCATGAAGCCCCTTTAAGACCCAGGTTGTCAGCTTTCCCCAGGGGGAAAGGTGACCCCCCCCCCCCCACCACTGGCTTCGGCCAGGCCATTTGTCCCAAACTCCTCAGCCAATGGGGAAGTGGAACGCCTTCCTGTTTAGCTGACTGTCGGAGACGTGGGGGTGGATAGAGAGAGAACCAGCCACGATGAGGTCAGGTTCTCAGGCGTCTCTGCGTGGGTGCGGGGAGGGAGGAGTTGTGTGTGGTTTTTTTTAAAAAAAATAAATTTAGTTTGTGGATTCCCAGAGATTTCAGGGCAGCCTTGTAGAATTGGCGACTTGGTGGGGGGGGGGGGGGAATGGGAAGGAGATTCCATTTTGCCCTGAGGTCAGTGGCCCTGGATAGAGTGAGGAGGTGGGCACAACCTGGAGCGAGTTATCCTGTTAAAACCCAGTGACTTCGATGCCTGGTGTGTCTGTTTTCCTTTGGGAATGAATTTCTCCCAAGTAGTGGCAAAATTACCTAAATACTTGGGGGTTCCCCGTTGGGATTTTCAACTCTCTTCCTGCATTCGGCAAGTGGTTACCAGTGACCTCTCTCCCTTCCCATCTCGGTCTAGTCTGGGCCAAAGTGGGCAAAGGAAGGCGCTGGTTTGGGGAATTGTTGGAGGGGTGGTGATGTGCCTTAAACCCTGGGCACCTGCCACCTTGTAAGGGTGTGTGACCCGGTCCAGGAGACGTTGGGGTGGGTCGTGAGTGCAGTTGAGGCAGGAAGGGAACTGGTGCTGAGCTCAACCAACAGGAGGTGGGGGAGGGGGGCTTTGGGGAGAGGTAGGGGAGATGGGGACAGGGAGGGAGAGAGGAAGGAGGGAGAGAAACTCCATTGATTTCCCATCATCCACCAGATTTGATCTGCATAAATTTTCTTTTAAACAAATATGGTCCCTTTGGGAGTAATTATTTGGTAGGAATGTGGACCTGGGCCAATAATTATCCCACTGGATCATTTGGAGGTAACTTTTTCCATGTCCTTTTACCTCAAATGATAATAATATGTCTGAATCCTTTGCAAACAATCAGGTTGAGAGGGTGAAGGTCACTGTCTCTGCTCAATTTCCAACCCTGGCAGTTTATAAGAGGGGGGTTCCCTGTCCTTAAAGGGGCAGTGCTTTCTTAAAGGGCAGGTTGAGGAGCTAACCTTTTGTCCAGACGTGTTTATTGGTGGGAGATGGGCAAGGTGGCGGCCAGTGATGTCATTTTCCTCTGAAAATTGAAAGCTGTTAGGTCTGCTTTGTTCATGAATGAGTGAGACAAACACCAGGCTGAGTCGAAATCAGGGTTCTTTGTTCTTTATTACCGGATTGTAACACTTGCGACTAAACATGTTAGTCAGAGAATGCATTCTGCCGTTATCAGCAAAATGGTGATTTTTTATACCCTTGGATACATGCTTAGAACATCATCATATCATTACTTGTCCAATGACTAAAACTGTTGCTATCCTTTCCCTGCTAGCTTCCTGCCTCTCAATCCATCAATGTCTCTCTTATCTTGTAAGTACAAGGATGCATTCTGTTACTCCTTAGTACTGGGTGACTCCTTCTCCGGTCCCATCTCATGATGTTTTACCTAACAGGAGTACAAGGACACCTCCCCTTCTTGTTACTGCCCTGTACAGGGTAACTCCCTACAAATTCCCATCTCATGATGTTTTACCTTACAAAGCGAGGGATTCTTGAGCTTTTATTTGGTGATCCAGTTGTTTCCTTTTTGTATTGTTACGGGGTCTGTGCATCTCCCTTTAAGACTGCAGATCTTGAATATTTTTAACCCCCAGTTGCCTGTTGTTGCTAAATATTCCCGTTAAGTGCTAACTACAGGATTGTGTGTTTCTTAAGAATGGAAGGTTGTTTTTAGAAATGGTAATTTATCAATAAAATGTCTTTTTAAAAAAAAACAATTGTTTTGAAAAGTTATTGAATTAACAGTGTTGTTTTGAGGTTCAGAAAAGTTGTCTTGGACTCAACAAGCACATTTGTACAGTCGTTGAGTTCCAGGACACAGAAATAGGTGCTTATTCCCACCATCTCTCTTCTAGCAAGCAGATGCCAACGACTGGGTACCAGAAGGCAAACCATAAAGTTGGCCTCCATTGTAAAAAAGACTCGCGCAGAGGTGGTTGGCGCTGGTGCGTGTTCCGCAGGGAGCGAAACGCGGAGGCCTGCAGACACTGCGAAAAGACAAACGCTGGAGGAACCCAGCAGGTCACACAATGCACTTGATATTAGCAACGGTAAAGGTGCACGGCCAACGTCTACGAGCCTGAGCACTTCATCAAGATGTGAATAAAGGAGTGGTGGGGGGGGGGGGCGGGGAACGAGCACAGGCAAGAGGTACGAGGATGGGATGCAACGGGGTGGGGGAGGGGACGAGCACAGGCAAGAGTTACGAGGATGGGATGCAACGGGGGAGGGGGCAGCCTCTCTGAATGGAGAGAGAAGGGGAGGGAGAGCTGTAAAAAAGGAGACCATGGGAGAATAGTGAGTGGTCGAGCACAAACCAAGAATCGATTTGTTCTGGGACTCCCCACCACTCCTTTCCCACAGTAATTTTTATAAATGACCTGGAATGTGCTGCAAACAACGGTGATGGAGGCAGATGCCTACTTGTGTGTATCAATGCAGTCACATATTCTGAGGTTGCGTATGTGGGGGTGGGCTCAATAGGATCTTTTAAGAAGCTATTGGATACAGGGAACTGAGGAAAAAATAGAGGGTTGTACAGTAGGGAAATTCTAGGCAGTTGTTAGTCAGTTAGGTCAACACAACACCGTGGGCCAAAGGGCCTCTACTGTTCTGATTTGACAACTGGGGCAGCATGGTTGGTGTAGCGGGGTTTGAATCCCGTGCTGTCTGTAAGGAGTTTGCATGTTCTCCTCATATTTGTGTAGATTTTCCCGGGGGGCTCCGATTTTCTCCCACTGTTTGAAATGTACCAGGGGCTGTTAGTTAATTGGGTGTAAATTGGTCGGCCCAGACTCGTGGGCCAAAATGGCCGGTTACCGTGCTGTATGTCTGAATCTGGAAGAATGCCGTGGTCACAGAGCCACAGGGAATTGGGCCCTTCGTCCCATTTCTTTGGTGACCCAGTGGTCCACCTCAGCTAGTCCCATTAACCTGCAGGTGGCCCATATTCCCTCCAAAACACTCCCATTCGCGGATCAGTCAAAATGACTTTTATTGAAGCAGCATTACCTCAGTTTAATTTGGAGTTTGGTGGCTTGCCGTACCTCTTCCTGTGCCCCAGCTGCTTGGCACTGGACTGATCTTTAGTGGCCCAATACAGAATTGTAGAGATTGTTGAAATCCCCCTCTTTTCCCCACCACCCAGTTCTGATCATTTCCCTCATGAATGAGTCAGTATCGATGTTCAGTTTGCCAAGTGCTTGGGACCATGCGTGGGTGGCTGAGTCTGTGTGAGCGAACATGCACATATGCACATCCACACCCTCCCACTCCACCACGCATGCGCAGGAACACATGCGTAACCTTGGAACGCATGACTCCACCGATGCAGACAGGTATGTGTTTGCATGCTGCACCATGCGCCCTCACTCTCTCTACATACATCAACCCCGCTTGCAAGCTGAATCTTCAAGTTCAAGTTTATTTATTGTCTGATTGTACCCGTACAACCTGATGAAAGTGCATTCGCCGGTCCAGGGTGTAGAACAGTGCAAACACAGACGCAGACATACAAACGATACATATCGCATCACTAGGGGAGTGCGGACTGCTCCAGGTGACGCCATCAGAGGGGGTGACACCAAAATGACTATAAAATTTTTGTGCAGTGTTTCAGCAGAAATTTATTATTTTTATATAAAAATATCCCGGAAGTTATAACAACAAAAACATTTCTCGTCAGCCCAGCTGACGTATCAATAGAACTTACAAGGATAAAACTCAAAGCTCATTTACATTTTGAACCTTCTAATGGTCAGAGCTCTCGTTGCGACCCAATGACCATGAGGCTTCGAACCATGTGGTTTCGTCTGCATCAGCAAGTGCTGTTGTTTTTGTTGCTGCTGATGTTATTAGAGTCGCCGCTTTGGTCAAATGTTCTGGGGTTTTAGCTACAATATTGCAGTCATTAGTATTTGTGGACCTAGATCCAAAAATTTTTTTTGAGAATGAAGTAGTAATTAAAGGAAAAGAAGGAGAAAAATCGAAAAAGGCTTCCACTCAGTTACTAATAATCACGTTCAAATCAACATAATTTTGATGTCGTTCTTAAACGTTTTTATTTTGAATTCTATTGTTTTCTTACCAACTTTTCACTTTAACCACATGAAATTTTGTAAATACATTTAGGCCGTGTTTATGATATTGTAATTTAAAGGTGTAATTTTAATTACGCTGGTTATTTATCTCACGATATACGGGAATTCCATTTACAAGTGACCATTTACCATACCAACACAGTGAATGCAGCCGGCCAGGACAGATAGAGACTACTTGCAGAAGAGCAACTTCTCGCTGCTTGAGACATAACATGACAACGAAACCAAGCAGATCGATCTGGGTCACCGCCAGTATCTATTTCGGGCATATATATGGCGAGGTGCTGTCCTGTGTTGTGAAGCATGATCCGTGGGTTGCTGTCTCCCGCCTCCGGGAAGTGACAAAACCCTGGCCCAGAATAGATAGTGGGACTTTCCTCTAACCCCAGCCACAGGAGACACACTTCCCGGTCTCTGCTTCGAGGAAGAGGCCACACCGAGCAGGCAGCCAGTCCCCTTCGGCTGACAATGGGGAACCAGAGTCGGTTCCTGTGGGCGGGGATTCTGGTGGCTGTGAAATTCCGGGGTGTGGGAAAGGGAGAGGGGAGCACTCTCCGCTGAGTCAGAGATGCTGGGCCTCTATGCTTGATCCATTGACCCACCCCATTTCATAGCAGGAGAGAGGTCAGTGTGTGACCCACCAGAGGGGGGAAGAAGGCAGTGTGTGACCCTCCAGAGGGGGGGAGAGAGGGCAGTGTGTGACCCTCCAGAGGGGGGAGGGAGGTCAGTGTGTGACCCACCAGTGGGGGGAGAGAGGTCAGTGTGTGACCCACCAGTGGGGGTGTGGGGAAGAGGTCAGTGTGTGACCCTCCAGAGGGGGGGGAGAGCTCAGTGTGTGACACTCCAGAGGGGGGGGAGAGGTCAGTGTGTGACCCTCCAGAGGGGGGGTGAGGTCACTGTGTGACCAACCAGAGAGGGGAAGAGAGGTCAGTGTGTGACCCTCCAGAGGGGGGGTGAGGTCACTGTGTGACCAACCAGAGAGGGGAAGAGAGGTCAGTGTGTGACCAACCAGAGTGGGGGGAGAGGGCAGCTTGTGACTGAAGAGGGGAGGTGGGGAAGGACGGTGTACAAGATTCAATGTTCCTTTATTATAATGTTAATAAAGACAGTGTAATATTACATGGAATTTCTTTCATGTGCCGTAAGGCAGACAGATTCACCATCGGCAGAAATTGCTTGAAGGGGCTGTGCCCTCTTCACTCTGCTACCATCGGGAAGGAGGTACCTGAAGACGAGCACCCAGTGGAACAAGGATGGCTTCTTCCCCTCCGCCATCAGATTCCTGAATAATCAATGAACCGTAGACACTGCCTGACTTTTTGTGCACGATTATTTTCACTTTTTTATAGTAATGTAAGAGGATTACAATATGAATGTTTGCCCTGTAATACTGCTGCAAAACCCCAAATTTCATGACTTGTTCATTTAATAAATTCTGATTCTGATTCTGAGTCAGAGAGGGAGAAGCAGACTCCCCGTAGAGTCACGGAGTGCTTGTGGATTTGCTTCAAGCAACCCCCAGCAGCCTCACAGAGTCCAGACCAAACCATCGGCAGCCCGAGCTCCAGATCCGAACCCAACCCGTCACATTCAGGTAGCCTCCAGCACCCTCGGCACTCTCTCGCATCCCGGGCAGTCTCGAGCCAGTATCCAGCAGACTGCCGCCTGGTGTCAATCCCTTGGCCGCAGTCGCCCGCAGCTTGCGTGATCTGTGCGTCCCCTTTTCCCCCACGTGATCTGGTGCTGAACAGACTCCTCTGCTCTGGCTCCTGCCTCCTGTCCTTGAGACCCCCATTCATTTACGGGCACTGAGGTTCTTCGGGCCCTTGTCTGCACGCAGACAACTGAGCTGGTTCTCCATCCGCCTGAAGCCCTCAGTTTGCAGCAGTGTCGTATGAGGTTACAATGCCAAGGTAAATATTTGGGGAGGTCATGTACTGCCCTGGGGGGCAGTCTTCCCCTTGAATGATCAGTGGCTTCCAGAGCAACACGTTGGGGGCATGGAACCGATGCCAGGCTCTCCCGTCTCCTCTGTCACCTGAATCCAACTGTTTATTGCAACAAAAGCATCTGCAAGGGAGTCAAAAAGCCAACGATGACAAGTCAGCGAGAAGCTTAGGAGACAGTGAAACTCAGAGATTCCAACACTTGGGGAAAAAAGGTCACTGTCTGGAGGAAGTAAATCCCAGCTCATACATGGTCAGAGCAGAGGAGGGTTCAAATACTGAGGAGGAATCAAAAGAGCCTGCTGAAAATGCAAGATGTCCTGCAGGAACAGACCAATGCAGAAGATCCAGCCTGCAAAACAACGGAGGAAACACCACCAGTGCTGGACAGTCATGGACCAGCAGAGCTGACACATGCACCCGTGTTCAGAAGATCCACATGTGTTATCAGATCACCTGACAGGCTGAAACTCTAAAAGATAAAGAACTGCAAATTTGTGCTGCTGATGCTGTGTTTACATTTGTGCTGAACTTTAAATTGAAAGAATATTACATTAGTGTGTCATGTTGTTAAAGATTAAACATCTCAAGGAAAGGGGTTGTAGTGATAGAGTGCTACCACTTGGAGAGAGTCAGAGACGAGTGTGACATCTTGGGAATTCGAGATGGATGTCTCCATTAAACACAGGTTTAGTGCTGTGTGCTTTAGTTAATAAATATAGTTGTTTTAAAAAGAACCATCGCAAAGTATATGGAGATGCACACCAGGCTGCGGACTTACTCGCACCAGGCTGCGGACAGCCAGAGCCTGGATCGAGGCGAGCTGAAGGGGTACCAGGTATCAGAACCAGGAGGGCGCTGGAGGCTTCCTCGATCGTGCCGGTTTGGATCTGGAGATCAGGTGGCCGATGCTTTGGAGGGGCTGCGGGAGTGCTGGAGACGATTCCATGGACACTCGGTTACTCTGGGTGGGGCTCTCTTTTGTTTCTCTTTCTCTGACTTTAAGGGACGCCGGGCAATCTGTGTCGATGGCAAATCTTTTCTGCCTTACATTGAACTAAAGGAAATTTTGTGTAATATTACATTTTGTGTTTTATTACATCACAATAAAAGCACCTTGAATGTTACTTTTGGTGGGGCCATTATCTTGGAGCTGGGAGGGGGTGGGCTTCGAGATTTGGATGAAACCTGAAATCAGATTGGTGCGTGATCAGAGGGGAACCCAGCTGGAGTGGAGGGTGGGACGAGGGGTGTGAAGATGGAGGAATGGATGCTGCCCAGCACCCAGGGATGGGAGGGGCTGAGGGCAAGAAGGGTGCTGCCACTGCAACCGCAATCCGACTTGCATATGGTTCACGGCCCAGGTCCCGTAATGAAAGCCAAACAGCATCAGCAGAAGGGGAGACAGGCTGGGGATGGGGGAGGCGGGAATTGGTGGGAGGGCCAGGGAGTGGGGAGAGGTCGCACCCACAGGGGTAGGGCGCAAGGCGAATGGCCCGACCTGGTTTAAGGAAGATCCCTGGGTAGCAGGAGAAAAATCCCTTCGTCACTGAGGAGGAAATGGTTTGGCCAGATTCCTGTAAATCACAAAAGGATGGGTTTTTTTTTGTTGCAATTTCCCAATGTGCAAGTGAGAGATAGAGAGAGAGACACACAATGTGTCCACACAAAATCACACACGATTCACTTTCTTGAGGCACTCCAGGAAAGAACTGCCCTTATTTATTCCTGAAGTCTTCAGCTCCAGAGTTAAGTCAGCCCAGAGTTAGTGACATCCAGTACATAGATGAATGTCCCTCTTAAAAGATTCAGAATGTTGCTGAGTTTGCAGTCAAGTACACAATGTACAAATTGTGTACATGACTCTAACCCACGATTGTGCGGCCAGGCACAATTCTAATGCCATTTACAAGTTCGCCGACGACACCACAGTCATCGGCAGAATCACAAATGGCGATGAGGAGGCGGACAGGAGGGAGATAGATCAGCTCGTTGGGCAGCGTCACAGCCACAACCTTGCACTCAACGTCGGCAAAAATCAAGGGGATGATTGTGGACTTCAGGAGGGAGATGGGGGAAGACAACCCAGTCCTCATCGAGGGCTCAGTAGTGGAGAGGGGTCAGAAATTTCAGATTTATGGGGATCAACATCTCCGAGGATCTGTCCTGGAACCTCCACATCGATGCAATCACAAGGAAGGCTCGCCAACAGCTGTACTTTGTGAGGTGTCTGAGGAGATTCGGTTTGTGACTGAAGACTCTCGTAATCTTCTACAGGTGGTTCGCGGAGAACATCTTGGCCGGTTGCAGCGCTGCCTGGTACAGAGGCGCCAACTCTCAGGACAAGAATAAACTCCAGAGGGTTGTTAACTTGGCCTGCGACGTCACAGGCACCAGACTCCATTCTATCCACATGAGGCAGTGCCTTAAAAAAGCAGCCTCTCTTCTCAAAGACCCCCCACCCCCACCACCACCCAGGCCGTGCCCTCTTCACTCTGCAACCATCGGAGAAAAGGTCCAGGAGCCTGAAAACGAGCGCCCAGCGGAACAAGGACCTTTTCCCCAATGGTAGCAGAGTGAAGAGGGCACGGCCTGGGGGGTGTGGGGTCTTTGAGGACAGAGGCTGCTTTTTTAAGACCCTGCCTCTTGTCAACATCCTCGATGGATGTTTCGAAGTCTGGTGCCTGTGATATCGCAGGTCGAGTTAACAACCCTCTGGAGTTTATTCTTGTCCTGAGAGTTGGTGCCTCTGTACCAGGCAGTGATGCAACTGGCCAGAATGCTCTCCACAGTCCATCTGTAGAGGTTTATGAGAGTCTTTGGTGACATAATGAATCTCCTCAGACACCTCTCAAAGTACAGCTGCTGACGAGCCTTCTTCATGATTTCATCAATGTGGAGGGTCCAGGACAGATCCTCGGATACATTGACCGCCAGGAATTTGAAGTTCGTGGCCCCTCTCAACTACCGAGCCCTCGATGAGGACTGGGTCGTGTTCTCCTGACGTCCACAATCATCTCCTTGGTTTTGCTAATGTTGGCGTGACACCACTCAATGAGCTGATCTATCTCCCTCCACGCCTGACAGCACCCACGTTTGCGATCAGACCCGAGTGAAGTTGCATAAGACATTTGTGAGGCCAAATTTGGAGCATTGTGTCTAGGTTTGGTCACCCAACTACATGAAAAATATCTATGAGATTGAAAGAGAAATTTTACGAGGATGTTGCCAAGACTTCAGGAACCGAGTTACAGGGAAAGATTAAACAAAATGGCCTCACCTTCACTCATGACCATGCGGCATGTCCCACATCTGAAACACATCTCTGAAATTTCGGCTTTTGATCTGTGTAACTTTTGCAGGGTAAGGTATAATTGGTGTAGAAAATTATTCTGAACCAGATCATACCTTGCATTTATAAACTGACATCATGATCTGACCGGCTTCTTTCTGGAATCACCACACCCAAGTCCGACTCCCATCCTTCCCTTGACCTCTGCAACCCTGGTTTTCCACTTTCGCTCTGGAGAGCAGAGTACATTTTTGTTATAAATTTGGGTGCATTCCCCATCCAGACCATTCGTTCAGTCTCACTAATTTCAGGTGGGGTCAACCTTTTCTCTGAATATTTTGTTTATATTTGAACACAAGCCTGTACAGCGATATGCAGTGTCATGTCAACAATGGTTCACATTCAAATATACATATATTCATTTTCTTTATGACTATGTATACAAGCCTGTGTCACTACCCAACCCCTCTCCCCGCACACATAAAACAAGACGACTCACTCAAACTTCGACCAACAGCAACAAAACTTTAACGTTGAGAGGTCATTCACTTTGGAGGTAAGGACAGGAAAGAGGACTATTATCTAAATGGTATCTGTTTAGGAAAAGGGGAGATGCAGCAAGACTTGGGTGTTGCTGTGTATCAGTCGTTGAAAGTGGGCCTGCAGGTGCAGCCGGTGGTGAGGAGGGCGAATGGTAGGTTGGCATTCATAGCGAGAGGATAGGAGTCCAGGAGTAGGGAGATCCTGCTACAGCTGGACAGGGCCTTGGTGAGACCACACTTGGCGTACTACGTGCAGTTTTGGTCGCCTTATCTGAGGAAGGATATCCTCGCCTTGGAGGGGGTGCAGAGAAGGTTCACTAGGCTAATACTGGGGAAGGAGGGACTCACATATGAAGGTTGGATAGACTAGGCTTGTATTCTCTGGAATTTAGAAGAAGGGGGTATCTTATAGAAACAGATAAAATTCTTAAGGGTTTAGACAGACTAGACACAGGAAGGTTGTTTCCAATGCTGGGAAAAACCAGAACCAGGGGTCCCAGTTTAAGGATAAGGGGGAAGTTTTTTTAGGAACTGAGATGAGGAAAAGTTTCTTTTCTCAGAGGGAGGTGGATCCGTGAAATTCTTTGCCACAGGAAGCAGTTGAGGCTTGTCAATATTTAAGTTAGATTTGGCCCTTGTGGCTAAGGGGATCAAAGGGTGTGGGGAGAAGGCAGGAACCGGGTACTGATCAGCCATGATCATATTGCTGGGGTAGGCTTGAAGGGCCAAATGGCCTCCTCCTGCACCTATTTTTCTATGTCTCTAACACCAGGAAAATTAATAAAGAGGTGGGGATTGTTGCAGCTCAGTGGGCGGCCTCGGGGCTTTCCTTGATCGGGAGAGGAAGCTGCAACAAGGAACAAGGGAACTAGTCACCGCCATGCGCCTAAGTAGCGCGTGTACGGCTGCCAGATCTTATGAAAGGCACTGTATTAGTTTCTCAGGTCATAAGTTTATTTTCTTCAGGGGACATGAGTTCCTTCCGTGTAACAGTTCTCGTACCTTTGTCATACCACGAATTTAATATCCTGTTGCCCATGTTCATAGGCATTAACACGTTTTTGCCCAATAGTGCTTTTATTGACATCCCCGCCTCAATTTGGATGTTTTAGGATCGGTTTATGGATGGGAGAGGTATGGAGGTGTATGGTCAGTGGGACGAGGCAGGAGAGAATAGTTTGGCACGGACTAGATGGGCCAAAGGACCTGTTTCTATGTTGCAGTGTTCTCTGGAATTAAGGCCCTGGGCTCCTGGTTTCAGACTGTACACGCCCACTTTCAATGACTGATGCACAGCAACGCCCAAGTCTCGCTGCATCTCCTCCTTTTCATAAACAGATCCCATTTAGACAATAGTCCTCTTTCCTGTCCTTACTTCCAAAGTGGAGAACCTCTCCACGTCAAAGTTTTGCTGTTGTTGGTCGAAGTTTGAGTGAGTCGTCTTGTTTTATGTGTGCGGGGAGAGGGGCAGGGTGGGGGGGGGGTTGGGTAGAGACACGGGCTTGTGTACATAGGTGAGGGAAGATTCAAGATTCAATTTACTATAACCTAAACAAAGTTGAGAAAAAGAATTAAACATAAAAGATTTTAAAAATGAAACATGGGAGGAGCGATGAGGAGCAACAATAAATACTAGACTCACTATAATGCGCGTCGAAAGAACCAAAGACTTGTTGATCCAAACCAAGGCTTTTATTAACTAAAAGACTGGAGCATATCACAAGTAGGTCGACCAGTCCAGAATGACCTGGTCTGGCTAGGAGCAATCCTTTAAGACCTGCCAGTAGGTGTGGCTACACTCTCAGCCAATCACAGTCATCCTACACTACCATCTGAACCGATACACATTGGTGATAGAATCTGTCCTGTTACAACTACATACGATACAATATAATGGGTTACATAAGCTACATATTACTCGTCAGAAATTAAAAGAGTGGGACCCAACAACATCGGACAGATGCGTCCGCTGTAAACAAGACTGAAATAACGCTACACACAATTTGGACACGTTCAAAGGTGAAAGCTTTCCGGGAAGACTTAATCCCAATATTAAATAAAATCACAAAAAATAATATGCCAAAGGATCCAGAAATCATTCTGTTAAATAATGTAAGAGACAAGAAATTAGGTCTCAAATTAAATAGAGACCAAAAAAGATTTATTATTTACAGTGCTTGTAGTTGAAAAATGACAACTTGGAAAATGGAAGAGAACCTAAAAATGGCTCGTAGAAATGAGCAAGTGTATTCCATTCGAGAAAAAAAAATCACATACAACCTAAAAGGCAAATATACATTATTCAAACAAATTTGGGAACCATATATAGAATATAATAGAAATTGCCAACCTCGGACCTCCTTCTCCTAAAATGACAAGAAGGTAAGTATGATAAGATTTAAACGTGGACGATACGACTTTTCTCTGTGATGTTTTCTTTGTTTTATGTGTGTATTGGTTTTTGAGGGGGGTGGGAAGGGAGGGGAGGGATGAAGGGGGGGAAAGAAAGGAAATGTCACTGTGTATATTCAATGAAGAACATTTATGTATATTGTTATTGACATGATTCATAGTGCAATAAATTACAAGATTCAATTTATTGTCATGTAATGAAAACAGTGCAATATTACACAAAATTGCTTTTGTCTGTTGCAAGGTTCGCTATCCACAGAGACTGCCTGAAGTGCCTTTTGCAGTCAGAGAGAGAGAGAGAGAGAGAGAATCAAAAGAAACTCCCATCAGAGTCATCGCCTGTCCGTGGATTCACCTCCTTCGCCCCTGCGGCCCCCACAGCCACTCACAGCCAAAGCTCCAAATCCCGATCTCCAACGGGATTGGCACCCTCGGCGCACTCTGGTGTTCCTGGTTCTGATACCTGCTACCCCTTCAGCCAGTCTTGAAGCTAGCCTCCAGCAGCCTGGTATGAGTTCCCTTGACCGCAGCCTCCAGTAGCCTGGGTGGGTTCCTTGCCTCGGGTTGCCAGCAGGTCGCCGCCGCTGCCCGTGTGTTCCCTCAGCCGTAGAGCCCACTTGCTGGTCACCATCGCAGGTGTCATCTCCCCTGCCTTTCCTTCTCAGACGTCTCCCTGTTTTCTGAGCCCATGCTCCGCTTCCCCAGAGTCTGAGGCCCAGTCACAAGCCTGTACAGAACTGACAGCAATAGGACGGGGTGGTTGGACCCCATGGGGGAGCATTGGATCTTTACACCCTGCTCTCCCCAAACCTGGTGCTCCTAAAGGGATCATTTCTCCTCTTGGAAGGATCCACGCTCTTTGTCACTGGAGCTGGAGAGCGAATCACACTCGGGCAAGTGGAGATGCTTCGTCACTCCTGACTGGTGCCTTGAAGGAAGACTTTGGGTGGTCAGGGGGTGAGTCACTCACCACAGGACATTTTGTCTCCAAAAATCAAAAGTTCTACCAACAATGGAATCAGAAACAAGAACAGAAAATGAGGAAAGTGCTCAGTGGGTCAAACGGCAGAAACAGAAACAGCGAAAAAGTTTCAGGTCAAACTCCCTTCATCAGCAAGGGGCAAAGCACAGGGGTGCTAGTTTGTAGGGAGGCTGAGGGGATGGATGGGTGGGACAAAGGAAATACCTCCAATAGGACAAGGACAGGGTCACCCCAGTGTGTGTGTGTGTGTGTGTGTGTGTGTGTGGGTGGGGGGAGTGTGTGTGGGTGGAGTGTGTGTGGGTGGGGGGGATCGAATGTGTGTATATATGTGGGGGAGTGTGTGTGTGCATGTGTATGTGTGTGTGGGGGGAGTTTGTGTGGGTGTGTATGTGTATGTGTTTGTGGAGGGAGTGTGTGTGGGTGGGGGGGAGTGTGTTGGGTGAGTATGTGTGGGTGTGTATGTGTGTGGGTGGAGGGAGTGTGTTGGGGGAGTGTGTGTGTGGAGGGGTGTGTATGTGTGTTGGTGGAGTGTGTGGGGGGAGTGTGTGTGGGTGGGGGGGAGTGGGTTGGGGAAATGTGGTGGGGGGAGTGTGTGTGGGTGTGTATGTGTCTGGGTGGGGGGAGTGTGTTGGGGGGAGTGTGTGTGTGGTTGTGTATGTGTGTGGCGGGGTGTATGTGTGTGGGTAGGGGGAGTGTGTGGAGGGAGTGTGTGTGGGTGTATGGGGTGGAAGTGTATGTGGGGGGGGAAGTGTGTGTGTAACGTCGAAGTACTCGAGATGGCAGAGGTCGACAGCATCGAGTCCACGCTGCTAAAGATCCAGCTGCGCTGGATGGGTCACGTCTCCAGAATGGAGGACCATCGCCTTCCCAAGATCGTGTTATATGGCGAGCTCTCCACTGGCCACGTGACAGAGGTGCACCAAAGAAAAGGTACAAGGACTGCCTAAAGAAATCTCTTGGTGCCTGCCACATTGACCACCGCCAGTGGGCTGATAACGCCTCAAACCGTGCATCTTGGCGCCTCACAGTTTGGCGGGCAGCAACCTCCTTTGAAGAAGACGCAGAGCCCACCTCACTGACAAAAGGCAAAGGAGGAAAAACCCAACACCCAACCCCAACCAACCAATTTTCCCCTGCAACCGCTGCAACCGTGTCTGCCTGTCCCGCATCGGACTTGTCAGTCACCAACGAGCCTGCAGCTGACGTGGACTTTTTACCCCCTCCATAAATCTTCGTCCGCAAGCCAAGCCAAAGATAGAGTGTCCCAACCCCAAGCATTGCCTCCCACATAGTTCAATCTCTCCCTGCTTCAAGGCCAGTGAGAGAACAATGAGGAAGAGCGGAATTGGAGATGGTTCGGAACTTTCCAGGATCATTCGCGGGTTCAGGTCAGCGAGTGGAAATGCTGACTTGTTATTCTCGCCACAAATGATCAACGTTAACGTTTCTATTTCAGATTCAGACCATCTCACACGGCCGGGTCTTTCTCCTGACAATGAGGGCAGCACGTTTGATTTCTCTTCTCTTCCTAACCCACTCTTTCACCGCGATGCCATCACTGCCCCAGCAGTTGGAAAATGGGGAGAATCCCTGAGCTTTCTCCCTCCCTCTCTATGTCCTCCCCCCCCCCCCCAGCCCTGTCCATTAA
Organism: Narcine bancroftii; assembly: GCF_036971445.1. Taxonomy (NCBI): domain Eukaryota; kingdom Metazoa; phylum Chordata; class Chondrichthyes; order Torpediniformes; family Narcinidae; genus Narcine; species Narcine bancroftii. The sequence continues at coordinate 180,397,249 of NC_091470.1, read as the reverse complement.
ACCGGGGCGACCACACTGCGTGCGGCGACTCTGACGTCACAATGAGATTGGAACCTTGCCGGGTGGGGTGGCACTGATGACGTCTCAATTGTTACATTGCAGTGACGCCATGGGGATTCCCTCCCCGTCTTTCTTAAAGGCTCTCGTACTGGGTTTTTTTTAAGGGTTCTCCGAAATTTGCGCCTCTCTCTCCTCGCCGAGTCTGGGACTATGGTAGCCTTGGTGTCCGGTATCAGCCCGGTGGATCCGATCGCTAGCTCCAGCCTGCTGTGCTCCGCCTGCCGCTTTTTGCTCATCAAACCCAAGCAGACCGAGTGCGGCCACCGCTACTGCACCGCCTGCCTGGAGAACCTGTTCGGGTGAGTCAACGGGGTGCAGGCGAGTGGGTCATCGTCCAGTCGGCGGGGGGGGGGGGGGGGTGGGGAAACGGCGATGGTTGGACGGGTTTTGTGTATAATTTTCCTTCGCTGTATTTACGCGTTTCTCAGTTCGTCCCGTCGGCAATGAGATGACCCACTCAGTGTCCATATGCCCTCTCCAGGAGGCTTCCTTGAGATAAGCTGGGTCTAACGAACTCTGAAGTAATTTTAAAAAATGCTGAATTTTAAAAAAAACTCTGCAGGTCAAGCATCGTGTAAGGAAAAGAGAAACAGGTTACGTTTCAGGTTGAAGATCGTTCGAGAGAGCCGAGGAAACGATTTGATCGAGTTAGCTGAGAGAGGAGGGGGAAAGGGGATTCCTGCTGTAGGTTGGAATAATGAATAATAATCCGCACCTCTCTGCGAAATGATTTTTTTTTAACGTTTTAAATCTTTGGTAGCTCAGTGGTTAGAGGACTGGTCTTTTAAACCAGGGTGGCGAGTTCGTTCCTCGCTGGGGCCTTTCCACACTGGACAAAGTGGCGATTCTCTGTCTTCCTTTCGATAGACCCAGTTAAAGAGTTAATTTCATGTATGTTACAGTCTAAGTGTAATATTACGTGACAATAATGAAACCTTTATATATACTCCGAACTAGCTTCTGAACACCAATACGAACCAGCTAGCAGTTAGTTATAATTTTAAATACCTCCATCAAATCCTCCCTCACTCTTCTACACTCCAGGCAAAAAAAAAGTCCTAACCTATTTAACCTTCCCCCTGTAACTCAGTCCCTGAAGTCCGGGCAAAAGCCTAGTAAATCTTCTCTGCTCTCTTTCTATCTTATTGATATCTTTTCTGTAGTTCGGTGATCAAAACTGCACACAATCCTGCAAATTTGGCCTCATTCATGCCTTGTACATGTTTACTATATCATCCATAACACCAGCAGAGACAGCCAACCCTCTGAGTCCAGCTCAGCTGTCAAGCATCTTTCACCATATAAACATATCACAATTACTGCACAGAAACAGGCCAGTTCGGCCCTTCTAGTCCATGCTGTACACCTGCACCCAGCCCATAACTTTCCATACCTCTATCCACCATATACTTTTTCCAGCACAAATTCAAGTCTGTTGTTTCATGCACCCAGGAGCAGTGAGAAAGTTTGTTTTGTGAGGAGCTCACCTCATCATACAGCGGGAAGAAGGTGGTAGAAGAACACAGTCCAACCCCCACTTTATTCCATCCACATTCTCATCAACAACTGCCCTCCAACCCCAGATTCTACCACCCACCTCAACATGAGGGGCAATTTACAATGACCGCCACACTCCTCTAACTCAAGCACCTTTTTCCTCCTCTTAACCCAATATCCTTGTATTCCTTCAACTCTTGAGAAATCTGATGATTTCTGCATTGAGCTCCGATAATGAGTGAACCTCTGACAGTTTCCCCACCCTCCAGGGTGCAGAATTCCAGGGATAAACCCACATCAGACTGTGGGAACGATGTTCATACACCGCGTTGTGGTGTTAAGTTTAGACATCCAGCATGGTAATAGGCCCTTACGCCCCATGAGCCCATAATGTCCAAATGCCCCAATTAACTGACAAACCTCTGTACAGTTTTGGTGTGGAAGGAAGCCCATGCAGATGCAGGGAGAACATCCAAATTCCTTACAGACAGCGTGGAATTTGAACCTGGGTCCCTGGTGCTGTAACAGCATTGCAGGCCAGACTGTGTGTGGGGCAGGGCCTGATTGCACGACCCAGAGAGAATCAAATGGCAAAATCCCCTATAATGGGTCAGACTCAAGCATAGGGAATATTCAGAAGCAGTTAATGTGAAAATATTGATTTTTATCTGTGTTACAGGACAGGAAATGAAATGGATTGTTACATTTGCCAAAAGAAGGTTCGTCGTTCCAAGGTAGGACCTTTCGTGTGCTGTCGGTCAGCGTTTTTTTTTTAAATCACCAGTAGAGTTGGTTGAGGTAGTGATGAGAGTTTATTGTCATACACATGAATACAATGTATGGAATCACCAAAATTGTTACAGGTGCAGCCTCACAAATGAGCCAACTACTACAATACAAGTTGAACTACCACCATATGCCAAGACCGAAATAAAGAGGTTTTCAATATAAAATGATAGGTAAACAGTCATGATTTTAATTATAGACAACAATTGGCCTGTCGAGCCAGCTCCGCCATTTATCAGATCATGGCTGATTATTCTCTGTCAGTACCCATACCCAGCATTCCCCCCCCCCCAAATAACTCTCAACTCCCCTGCCCACAAAGAGCCTTATCTAACTCCCTTTTGAACATATCCAGCGAATCTGCCCCTACCACCCTCTGCGTCAAAGCATTCCACAAATCCACACTTCTCTGGGAGGGCTTTCCCTGTATTCTTAAACGATGTCCTCTCTCCCAACACTGGGAACATGTAATCCGAATTCACCGTCTAGCCCCTTGATCCTCTCAATCATGTCTCCCCTCAGCCTTCTAAACTCCATAGAAGCCCAGTCTTTCCAACCTTTCAGCATATGTCAATCCTGCCATCCCCGGGAACCAACCCTGCGCTGAGGGAGGATGTCCTTGCTCGAATTTGAGGACCAGAACTGGACGCAGGTGAGGTCTCACCAGGGCCCCATACAACTGCAGGAGGACATCTCTGCTCCTGTACTCCAATCCCCTCTTTATGAAAGCCAACATGCCATTGGCCCTCTTCACATCTTGCTGAACCTGTTAGTATGTTTAATTAGTTCCCCCAAAAAATGACATTACAGCAGTGCAGAGATATTGTATTCAATTTTAATTTAGACATACAGCAGGGTAACTGGCCCTTTCAGCCCAGAATCAGCCGCCCAATTGGCGTTTTTGGAGGTGGGAGGAAACCAGAGGCCTCCCGGCTAAAACCCCATGCAGACACGGGGGAGAATCTCCTTACAAACAGTGCAGGATTCAGATCTGCCTTCGTGTAGCTGCCGGATGATCTCAGATCTGCCTTCAAATAGCTGCCGGATGATCGCAGATCTGCCTTCGTGTAGCTGCTGGATGTTTTGAGCCATCCAGCACTTTGTGACAGTCAGGCGACGAGGCTGGTTATCTTGGCTTGGTCATTGGGCTACCAGAGGAGATAGGCGGAGTGGTGGGGAGGAGATGTATCCATTATTCTATGTATAATCCAATGGAAAGATTTGATCAAATCATCCCCCCCCCACCCCCCATAAAATCCCCAATAGCTCATCCGTGGAGATATGGTTCTCCTTGTACCAACAGCTATTAGAATCTTGAAACTCTCCATTCCTACATCGAACTATCAACTCCAGGCATGGTTGGCACATCGCCGCTGCAGCGCCCGTGATCGGGACCAGGGTTCGAATCCCGCGCTGTTTGTAAGGGGATTCTCCCCCGTGTCTGCATGGGGTTTAGCCGGGAAATGTGCCCGTGTTGACTGACAAAGTCCCAAGATCAGGTTTAACCCAGCTCAGGGGCTGTGCCATCGATATCGACCCGATGCTGTTCCAAATGCAAGTGATTAAAAGAATGTAAGGATAAGGAAAATGAATGTGTGGCTGAGGTGCTGGTATACAAGGCAAGGATTTGGCTTCTTGGATCATTGGGATCTCTTTTGGGGAAGGCATGATCTTTACAAGAGGGACGGGTTGCACCTAAATCCAAAAGGTGTCAACATTTTGGCAAGTATGTTTGGTACAGCAGTGGGGCAAGGTTTAAACTAATTTGGCAGTGGCATGGGAACCTGAGTGATAGGGAAAAGGGTAGGGAAGATAAAGTAATGGCCAGGAAAAGTAAAATAGGAAAAGTAATGTTGGGAGGAGAAAGTAAAAAATCAGATGGTGCAGTGAGTTTTCGGGTCAATGATAGTGTTAAGAAAATTACAAAGAAAAATAGTGGGCAGGAAAATCTAAAGAAAAGGTTACAGAAGTCACTAGATATTAAAAGGACAAAGAACATAAGGGAACTTTATCTGAATGCCCGCAGTATTAGAAATAAGGTTAGTGAATTTGAGGCACAAGTCGGTACCCATGCCTATGATTTGGTAGCCATCATGGAAACATGGCTACAAGGTGACCCTAAATGGGAATTAAACTTTCAAGGGTATCAGGTGGTGCAAAGAGATAGACAGGATGGTAAGAGTTGCACTCTTAATCAAAGATGAGCTCCAGGCAGTAGTGAGGGATGATATAAGATCTAAAGAGCATAATGTTGAGTCCATTTGGGTAGAGATAAAGAATAACAAAGGGAAAAAATTATTGGTGGGTGTGATCTATCGGCCACCAAATAACAATAGTTTAGTGGCACATGAAATAAATAGAGAGATAAGTGAGGCATGTAATAATGATGCGGCAGTAGTCATAGATTGGGAAAATCAAGTTGGCCGTGGGAGTCTGGAAGAGGACTTCATAGAATGCATTCGCGATAGCTTTCTTGAGCAGCATGTTAAGGAACCCACAAGAGAAAATGCTCGCCTGGATCTAGTGTTGTGCAATGAGATAGGTAGAGTAAATGATGTAATAGACAGAGACCATCTGGGAAATAGCGATCATAGTATGATTGAATTTCTCATTCAGATGGAAGGGGAAATAGTTAGATCTAAAACTAATATATTATGCTTAAACAGGGGTGACTACCATAGGATGAGGGAGGAATTGGGCAGAGTGGACTGGGAGCACAGGCTAATTGATGAAACAGTTGAGGAACAGTGGAAGATTTTCAAAGAAATATTTCGTAATGCTCAACAAAAATATATTCCGGTCAGGAAAAAGGGCAGCAAGAGAGGGAAAAATCAACCGTGGTTAACAAAAGAAATAAAGGAGAGTATAAAATTGAAGGCGCAGGTGTACAAAGCTGCAAAGAGCAGTGGGAAACTGGAAGATTGGGATAACTTTAAGAGACAACAAGGGGTTACAAAGCGGGTAATAAGAAATGGGAAAAAGGATTATGAAAGTAAATTGGGACAAAATATAAAAACAGAAAGCAAAAAATTTTATAAATATATAAAATGGAAGAGGGTGGCCAGAGTTAACATAGGACCCTTGGAGGATGAGAAAGGAAAACTGGTAGCAAAAAATGAGGAAATGGCCGAAGCATTGAACAAATAGTTTGTGTCAGTCTTCACAGTGGAAGACACGTCCAGCATGCCCAAGTGCGAAGTTAAGGATGCAAATGTTGGGGAGGGCCTTGATAAAATAGTTGTTACAAAGGAAGTAGTGATGGAGAAGCTAATGGGACTAAAGCCAGACAAATCGCCTGGTCCTGATGATATGCATCCAAGGGTTCTGAAGGAAATGGCAGAAGTTATAGTTGATGCATTGGTGGTCATATACCAAAATTCCTTGGATTCTGGGCAGGTCCCGGCAGACTGGAAGACAGCAAATGTCACGCCATTTTTTAAGAAGGGATGTAGGCAGAAGACTGGAAATTATCGGCCAATTAGCTTGACGTCTGTAGTTGGAAAAATGCTTGAAGCCGTCATTAAAGATGAAATAGTGAAACTTTTGGAACGGAAGGGTTCTATCAGGCAGACACAGCATGGTTTTAGAAAGTAAAGATCTTGTTTGACGAACTTGTTAGGATTCTTTGAGGATATAATGGGTGCAGTGGATAGAGGGGAACAGGTTGATGTTGTATATTTGGCTTTCCAGAAACCGTTTGATAAGGTGCCGCACAAGAGACTTATCAGTAAGTTACAGGAAAGTGGAGTTCAAGGAAGTATATTGGCCTGGATTGAAAATTGGTTGTCTGACAGGAGGCAGAGAGTCGGGATAAATGGGAGTTTTTCAGGTTGGCAGAGAGTGGTAAGTGAGGTGCTGCAGGGGTCGGTGTTAGGCCCACAACTGTTCATCATTTACATTGATGACTTGGAGGAGGGGACAAAATGTGGTGTAGCCAAGTTTGCGGATGACACCAAATTGAGTGGAAGAGCAAATTGTAATGAGGATGTGGAGAGTCTGCAGAGGGATATAGTGGGCAAAGGTCTGGCAGATGGAGTACAATGTTAGTAAGTGTGAGGTTATCCACTTTGGCAAGAAAAATAAAAGAGCTGAATATTATTTAAAGGGTGAAAAACTACAGCATGCTGTTGTGCAGAGGGACTTGGGAGTGCTTGTGCATGAATCGCAAAAAGTTAGGTTGCAGGTGCAGCAGGTTATTAAGAAGGTTATTCATCACTAGAGGAATTGAATTCAGGAGTAGGGAGGTAATGTTGCAACTGTATAAGGTACTGGTGAGACCGCACCTGGAGTACTGTGTCCAGTTCTGGTCTCCATATTTGAGGAAGGATATACTGGCTTCGGAGACGGTCCAGAGGAGGTTTACTAGGTTGATCCCTGGGATGAAGGGGTTGACTTATGATGAAAGATTAAATCATCTAGGATTGTATTCGCTCAAGTTCAGAAGAATGAGAGGAGATCTTATAGAAACATATAGGTTTATGAAGGGTATGGGTAGGATAGATGTAGGAAGGTTCTTTGAGCTGGCCGGGGAAACTAAAATGAGAGGACACAGTCTCAAGATTCGGGGGAGTAGATTTAGGACAGAGATGAGGAAAAATAGTTTTTCCCAGAGAGTAGTGAATGGTTGGAATTCTCTAACCAGGGAAGTGGTTGAGGCCTCTTCATTAAACATATTTAAAATTCGGTTAGATAAATTTTTACATGATAGAGGAATTAGGGGATATGGGGAGAAGGCAGGTAGGTGGAGTTAGGTCATAAATTAGATCAGCCATGGTCATATTGAATGGCGGAGCAGGCTCGATGGGCCATTTTTGGCCTACTCCTGTTCCTACTTCCTATGTTCCTATGAATCGCGTGCTCCCCAGTGTCGAACTGTGCTGAAGGTCCCGGAGGATTAGCACGGCGGAGCAGGTCATTGTAGACACTCATTAAGGCCGACTCTGTGCTGGGGTGGAGGGCTTCTAACCTGCCTGGAATCTTTCGGATACGTTGTAGGGTGGGCAACTTTGTCGAGGACCTTTGACTGGAGTGGAAGTTAAGAAACGGGACTATAAGTTTCGGCTGTGGTGGGATCCAAGTTGGGTTTTGAAGACCACAGTCCCGGTGGCCAACAAAATGAACAGGACTGGCTGTGTCGGAAGCATCCCTTGGGAGGGAAGTCGGCGTAATGTCCAGGGGGCAGGTTGTCGGCGTAATGTCCAGGGGGCAGGTTGTCGGCTTTCTAAGAGTGGGGTAGAGTCGCAAACAGTCCAGGTTGAGAGAATAGAAAATTGTTTTTTGGGGAATAATTTATTAACAGTTGAAGGACAAATATGGAATAACTCATGGTGCAATGTTTGCATACCATCAACTGAAAGCTTATTTAAAGGATAAATTGGGAAACAGACTGAGGTTACCTGAAGGAAGCAGCTTTGAATATGTGATTACAGACATAATGATAATTAAAAGATTTATAACCAACATGTACATTAAGCTGCAAAAGAAGGAAAATTAGGAAATAAGCTATAAACCCAAACAAAAGTGGGAAAAAGTCTTAAACATAAAGATAAAGAATGAAACATGGGAAAAGTTATGTTCTGGAACTATGAAGAACACAATAAAATATAACACAAGGCTACGTATGATACAGTATAATTGGTTACACAGGCTATATATCACCCCTCAGGAATTAAAAGAGTGGGACTCAACGATGTCGGATAGATGCTTTCGCTGTAAAAATGAAATGGGAACAACGATACATGCAATTTGGGCATGCAAAAAAAGTGAATACTTCTGGGAAGAGCTAAATCAGATATTAAGCAAAATCACCAAAAGAACCAACATACCTAAAAATCCAGAAATGTTTCTTTTAAATAATATAAAAGGTAAAGAACTTGGTCTGAAATTAGATAAAGCCCCAAAAGATTCATTGTGATAACCCGAGCAGTAGCAAAAAAATGTATAATAACAACCTAGAAAATGGAAGGGAGCCTGAAAATACACATGGTACATGGAAATGAACAAGTGTATTCCATTGGAAAACATTACAAAGATAAAGTCACATTGTTCGAACAAATTTGGGAACCATCTATGAAATATGACAGAAAATGCTGGCTTCAGACCTCCATCTCCTGAAGGTGATTAAAAACATAAACATGATTAGATTTAATGTGCAAAAGTAGACAACACAACTTTCTTTTTTGTTTGTTTTTCTTTTGTGTGAAGATGTTATTCTCTTGTTTTTTATATGTTTAACATGTATTGGTTTTAGAAGGCGGGGGAAGGGGGAGAAAAGAGGGAAAATGTCACTGTGTACATCTAATGAGAAACATTTGTACACATTTTTGTTGATATGGTTCATAGTGTGATAAATAATAAGTTACAAAACAAAATAGTCCAGGTTGGATGAACAGATCGGTGGTGCCGTTAGATTGCAGGTGGAGGTGGAGTCGGTGGGGGGGGGGGGGGGGGAATTGTTGGTCCTGATGTTCTCGACTTAGTTCGTGAAGAATTAAAAAAAAAGTTCTTTGCATTCGGTCAGGGAAGCATCCGAGTTAGCGTTGGGCACAGCAACCAGCGATTGAGTCAACAAGACTGTGGGATTTGGGGAGATTGTTTGGAAATGAGGTTGTTCCTGGTACCTGTGCAAGTTGTTTTCTTTTCCTCAGAATTTGTAGTTTGCCTCACTTCCACTTGCATTCAGCTATCCTGCACTTGCTCCTTGGGGTAGTGTGGACACCTGTCTCTATCTCCCTCCTGTCTTTCTATGCCTGCCTCTCTCCTCTCCCTTCCTGTGCCTGTCCCTCGCCACCACTGTCCCTCGCTGCCATTGTCCCTCTCTGCTTATCCCTCCTGCAGAGGACTCACTGAGCCCAGTGTGGTTTCTACGTGCTCCCTTGCACCAATGTAGCCTTTGGCTGTGACATTGTCGGTCCCAGGTGTCAGATGTCGGTTCACAAGACCCAGGAGTGTGAGTGGCGGATGGAACGTTGCCCCTGGTGTGAGACATTCTGAACTTGGGTCTTTTCTACTTGATTGGGGCTGCAGCGTTCAGGACAGATGGTATTAAATTGAAGTTTGAGAAGTTTTTTTTTGTTATACACATTGTGCAATGTATATACCTGCTAAAATTTTTACTGGTTGCAGCCTGTATCAGAACTAGAATTTATTGTCATGAACCAATCACACAATTTATTGTTTTACAGTCGCATCACAGGGCAAATGTTTATATAAACCACCTGATAAAAATAGTCCAAGAAAAGTCCAATTGATGGGAGGGGTGGGGTTTGCTCTGCCGGCCAAGCCCTCAGGTTCTCCCCTCTCTTCAGGTTTACCTGGACAAGGCTGCGGAGAATGACGCCAATGCCACGAGTATTCGCTGCACAGCTCACGTGGAGGGATGTGACTGGGTCGGCACGCTGAGAAACTACCTGGTGAGTGGATGGGTGAGGTAGTCATGACAGTGGAGGGCGGCCAGGAGCACCCAGCCTTGGCCCGAGGCAAAAGCCAGAAGGAGCACAGTTCATCGAGTGTGCCTTCTCCGGCTCCAGTCCAGGTGCAACCTTGACCCACGGTGATGAGAGTGTGGAGTTTGCTCAACCCAAAGGCGGTTGGGTCGGATGGTTAACTGGCTGTTGTAGATTACCTCGTGGGCATTGGCGAGTGGTGGAGTCTGGGGGAAGGGGAGAGAAGGTGAAGAGGGGAGGGGAGGAGAGAGTGGGAGATGGGAAGGGGGGAGTGGAAAGGGGGGATGGGGAGAGAGGAAGGGGGGATGGGGAGAGAGGAAGGGGGGATGGGGAGAGAGGAAGGGGGGATGGGGAGAGTGGAAGGGGGATGGGAGAGGGAAGGGATGGGAGAGGGAAGGGATGGGAGAGGGAAGTAGAAGATTGGGGGGAGATGGGAGGAAGGGAGACTGGCTTAGTCCCTCCAATATTTTTGTGTTTCCACTACCATCGCACCATCTGTAGATCTTGGTGTTTCCCACCAGATACACCAGTGGATTTCCTAGGCGGAGGGATGTTGGTTGGATGCCAGATTTCATTAACAGCAAGTGAATCCCCTGCTGCCTGTGGTGGGATTTGAACTCTGGTCTTCACACTGCTGCCATACAAGATAATCCTCCAGCCAACCTTCTTGTACCCGGCAGTCCCTGGCTGCCCCTTGGGATCATCAGCCCTTAAGAATGCCCCATTGGCTGAGGTGCTGGGAAACTCTGGGGTGTGGGGCACCATATATCAAAAGCAGCTCCCCCCCTCCCCTTTCAACTCCTTCGGTGCTGGGCACCTCTCCCTGGCCTAGCCACGAGGAACCCGAATCACTGACATCACTGTATTCTCTCACCTGAACAAAACCTTTTGCTTTGTGTCGATATTTGTATTGTTTTTTATCCCCCCCCCCGATCGTTCTCTCTTCTCCCCCCTACTCTGTTTTTGAACACTTCCCCACTCTATTCTCTCTCTCTTTGGCCCAATTTACAACTCATTCCCTTTCTCCTCATTACTATCTCTTTTTTGTCTCCATCTTTCACACATTCTCTGCTGTCTTCTTTCCCTCTCCTTTTACCTTTCACACATTTTTCTGTCCCCTCTCTTTATATTTTCCCCATTTCTCTTTCAATGTCATTGTTCCCCACTTAGCTCTTTTTTTCCCTATCCCCTTCTCTCTCTCACATCTATCCCTCTGTCCCCTTTCTCTCTCTCTCTTGGTTTGTCTCTCATCTCTCTCTATCTCGCACACACCTCTCTTTCTCTCTCATCATCTGTCTTAACTGTCACTCTCCCTTTCTTTTCTCCATCTTTCTCTCTCTACCTCGATCTGTCTGCCTGTCTCTATCTCCCTCCTGTCTTTCTATGCCTGCCTCTCTCCTCTTCCTTCCTGTGCCTGCCCCTTGCCACCACTGTCCCTCGCTGCCATTGTCCCTCTCTGCTTATCCCTCCTGCAGAGGACTCACCGAGCCCAGTGTGGTTTCTACGTGCTCCCTTGCGCCAATGTAGCCTTTGGCTGCGACATTGTCGGTCCCAGGTGTCAGATGTTGGTTCACGAGACCCAGGAGTGTGAGTGGCGGATGGAACGTTGCCCCTGGTGCAAGGCATTTTGTGTCCACAAGCTGCTGGAGGTGGGTGTGCATCACAGTGAGGTCTCTCCCCTCCTCCCCGCTCCTCCCAAACCAACAGCTCTAATTGCCATAGCACCCTCCACACCATCAAAACCTCCCAAATTCCATAGTTGTGGTCAGGGGAGCAGACGTTTGGAGATTTGCCTGGTGCTGGACAGTCAAAGGCATGGATGCCAATTAAATTGAGGGATATAAAGGGGCTGCAAGTGGAGAAGGGCAAGAATTTCGAGGGTGGGGGGAGCAATCTGAGGGGCAGGCCGGAGGGAGTACTGTGTGCAGTTTACGTCAGCATAACCTGGGCGGACAAAGCTGTTAGAGCGCCAGTGATCGGGACCGGGGTTCGAATCCTATGTTGTCTGTAAGGATTTTGTACGTTCTCCCTGTGTCTGCATGGATTTTTCCTGGAAGCTCCCATTCCCTCCCATTCATAGGTCAATTGGGTGGCATGGACGCAGGGGCCAAAGTGGCTTGTTACCGTGCTGAATGTCTAAATTTAAAATGTAAAATTAATAAATTGGAAGAGGTGCATGAGGAGATTCACCTGGATGGTTGGCAAACGGTGGTGAGCAAGATGTCACAGGGGTCAGTGCTAGGCCAGCAACTGTTCACAGTGTACGTAAACGATCTGGAAGAGGGGGCGGAGGGCAGTGCATCTAAGTTTTTTGATGACACTAAATTGAGTGGGGAAAGGAAATTGTGCAGAGGATACAGAGAGTTTGCAGAGAGATATAGATAGGTTAAGTGAGAGGGCAAGGGTCTGGCAGATGGAGGACAATGTTGGTAAATGTGAAGTCATCCAGTTTGGAGGGAAAAAATGGAAGATCCATTTATTATTTAAATGGCAAGGACTTGGGAGGCCTGGTGCATGAATTGCAAATGGTTGGTATCCTTCCTGTAGTCAAATGACCCATCCCCCCCCCATCTTCTGTTTCTCTCCCTCCCTCCCACCCCATCTTTCCTGATGCCCACCTACACCACATTACTTCAGTATTTCTGGGGTCTTGCGGACCCACTGTCAAGATTTGCCCTTCTCCTTCCACAGTCCGGCAAAGCTATCTGGGAACGTTTCCCACCAACCACCCACTCCCGTCGCAGGGGCCTATCGGCCGTCATTGATAGAATCCCTGTTATCTTTGTTTTGCAGGATCATGCGTCGAAGTGTCGGAAACAGGAGAGCTGCCCTCTCTGTGGTCTGACTGACTTAACAGAGGCTGAGGTAAGAACCTCAGAGAGAGGGAGAGGGAAAGAGAGAGAGAAATATCTTGGTGCAACTCCCTACTTGCGACCAAATCATCCTGAGTGCTGGAGGTTTTCCCACCAATAGATGAGGTCCTTCCCATGTCCCAAAGTCATAATTTGGCTATTGGAGATAACACCCCCTCACCCTCCCCTCCTGTCTGGGTTGGAGGCAGACCAGGGGGAGGTTGAAGGGCTTGTTGGGGTGAATGGTACTATTCCCCCATTTATTTTCCCAATGTGAGAGCAATCCTTCCCCTCCCATCGATGCGATTTCCTGGGATCATCATCTGAAGGGGGCACGCAAAATCATCGAGGACCCTTTCCACCCTGCACACAGCATCTTCCAGCTGCTCCCATCAGGGAAAAGATGCAGGAGGATCAGAGCCAGCACCCCAAGGCTGAGGAACAGCTTCTTCCCACGGGCAGTGAGGACGCTGAACGACCCCTCACACTGACCTTCAGTGTGTTATTTATTTTTATAGATGAAATACTTGTCCTGCATATATACTGTGTGTCTGTATGTGTGTAATGTCTGGTTGTGTGTCTGCGTGTTTTGCACCGAGCACCGGAGAACACTGTTTCATCAGGTTGTTCTTGTGCAATCAGATGATAATAAACTTGACTTAACTAGCCAAATGGTCTTTGGATGTCATGAAAACCATAAGACTAGATCTGGCCTCCTTGCTCGCCACCATTTGGGGCCTCAGAAATCCTACCATGAGGTGCCATTTTGCTTGTGAATCTGCAGGGGCCATCTACTGCATCCAGGGCTCCTATCGTGGTCTCCTCTACATTGGAGAGACTGGACATAGACTGGGAGATGGCTCGTTGAGCAACTTTGGCTCTGTCTGTTGTAATAGTGTGGATCTCCCAAAGGCTGCCCGTTTCAATTTCCCCATCCCATTCCCTTGCTGATGTGTCTCCAGGGGTCTTGTGCACTGCCAGATTGAGACCACCTGCAGACTGGAGGAACAACACCTCATCTTCCAACTGGGCACCCTCCAACCAGATGCCCTTAACATTATTGTTTCCGTTCAATAAATCTCCCCCCTCTCCCAGAGTCAAAATCAATTCTCACCTTTCCTCTTATCCCCTTTGTCTGTCAGTCTGGAGTCCTCCCCCTCCCATTCTTCCCCTATTCTTCCCAGTCTTATCTCAGACGCCCATCTGCATTTTGCTTCCACTTTGAAGGGCTCAGGCCTGAAATGTCGGTAATAAATCTTCACCTCCTACGGATGTAATGAGACTGGCTGAGTTCCTCCAGCATTTACTGAGTTTTGAGTATGTTACACCAGGCCCAGTAATATGCCTCTTCGGGCAACTAATGAATATCAGTGTTGAAAATTATTTAAATATCCTGTGAACAATTAGATATATATATATATATATATATTTTAAAATTACCCTTGTATATAAGGGGACCCATTTGTACCATTTTTGTTCTTGCAAAGACCCAGCAACTGATCCTGTGTTTTCCTTCCAACAGTTGGAACAACATTGTGATCCCGTCCTTGGCAAGTGTCCTATGGCGAAGGTGGCCTGTCCCTTTAAAGAGGTTGGCTGTCTGGAACAGGTCAGTACCCTTGTGTGAGAGCACATTAGACACCTCTCTGACCTCCATACCCCTTGATTCCCTTGATCCCATAGGGCCACTTCCAGCTCCCTTTTGAGTATATCTAACAGCACAGAATCAGGCCTTTCGACCCATCTAGTCCGTGCCGAACTATTATTGTCTCGTCCCACTGACCATCATTGCCTTATTCAAACTTTCTATGTCCACTTCCGCAGACAGCTCATTCCTCACTCCCGTCACTCTCTGTGTGAAGAAGTTCCCCAAATGTTTCCTTTAAACATTTCCCCTTTCACATGTCCTTTAGTTCTTGTCTCACTTAACTTCAGTGGAAAAAGCCTGATTGCATTTATTTCATGCATACCCTGTATAATTTTCACAAGATCACAAGACAAAGGAACAGAAGGAGGTCACTCGGCCCATCGAGTCTGTTCCGTAAATCTACACTCAGCTACTCTACACCAGTTCCAATTTCCAGCCTTTTCCCCATATCCCTTGCTGTTCTCACTAACGAGATACTTGTCTATTTCTTGTTTAAACACTCCCAGTGATCTGGCTTCCACTGCTGTGTGCGGCAGCGAGTTCCACAGATCCACGACCCTCTGACTAAAGAAGTTCTTCCTAATCTCTGTTTTATGTGGATAACCTCTAATTTTTCAGACTATGACCTCTTGTCCTCGATTCACCCACTAAGGGAAACATCTTGCCCGCATCCACCCTATATAAACCTTCCAAAATACAAAATGCCTCTGAGATCTTCTCTCATTTTCCTAGACTCCAATGAATAAAATCCCAGAGCTGTCAAACGATCCTCGTACGTTAGCCCTTGCATTCCGGGAATCTCCTCTGCACCCTCTCCAACAACATCACATTCTTTCTAAATAGGGGGCCCAAAACTGCACACAGTTCTCCAAATGGGGTCTCACCAGTGCCCCATAGAGCCTCATCAACACCTCTTTACTCTTGTACACTATTCCTCTTGAAATGAATGCCAACATAGCATTCGCTTTCTTCAAGACCAATCCCACCTAGTCATTAACTTTTAGGTTTCCCTGCAAGATACCCAGGTCCCTTTGTACATTCAAGGACTGAATTTTCACCCCATCCAAATAGTACTCGGCCTGTTTATATACCTCCATCAAACCTCTCCTCATTCTCCACTGCTCCAGGGAACAAAGCACGAACCTTTTCCTCAAGTCCAGAAGAAGTGGTTCTAGCAACTTACTGTGGCAGGGAGATCCATGACTCTTGAGTGAAGTTTCTCCTCCCCTCAATCCAAATTGGCTGATTCTTTACCCCAGTGGTTCTCAACCTTTTTCTTTCCACTCACATCCCACTTTAAGTAATCCCTAGGCCATGGGTGCTCTGTGATTAGTAAAGGGTTGCTTCAGGTGGTGTGTGGGTGGGTGGAAAGAAAAAGATTGAAAACCACTGTTTTAATTCTCCTTCATTGACTCGTTATGTGCATGGGTTGAGAGCTCCAAAGGAAATGGGCCAATGACCATTTTTCTCAAGCAAAATGTTTCAATAACAATTATTGGAGCAGTAATTCTCAACCTTCCCTTCCCACTCACATCCCACCTGAAGCAATCCCTTACTAATCACAGAGCACCCATGGCCTAGGAATTACTTAAAGTGGGATGTGAGTGGAAAGAAAAAGGTTGAGAACCACCGAGACTCCTTATTCTGTACTTGCCCATCATCAGGAACATTCTTCCCTGCATGTCTTGTGATTGAAGGAGGATGGGAGGTATCTTAAGAGTCCCACAGGATTGAAAGGCATAGATAGGGTGGACAGCCAGCACCTTGTTCCCTGGGCAACAGTAACAAACACCGGAGGGATTGTGTAAAAAATGTGGGGAGGAATGATTTGTGGAGATGATGGGGTGGGGGGGGGGGTAAGTATTTTCACACAGAATGTAGTGGCTGCCTGGAAATGCATTACCAGGGGCAGTGGTGGAGGCTGGTACAGCAGGGATATTTTTCGAGTCAAGTTTGTTGTCATCTGATTGCACGAGTATACAACCTGATGAAACAGTGTCATCCGGTCCTCAGTGCAAAACACGCAGACACACAACCAGACATAAAACACGTACAGAGATTTGTAGAGTTGCAACATGATATCATGACTCTTCAACTCAATCCCCCCCCCCCCCCCGACTATTGAATCCCATCTATCCATTCAACCCGTGCGGTAACCTTGAGGGATGTATGGATTTGGATTCCGAGGCCCCTCTGTTCATCCACCCTCTTAAGTAACTGACCATTAATCCTGTCCTCAGCCTTCTGGGTTGTCCTTCCAAAATGCAATTAAACAATACATATGCAGGACAAGTATTCATGTATACAAATAAATAAATATTGTTTCATGAATATGAGAGTCTCGGGTGGTCAGTGTGAGCAGTTCCTTTGGTTGTTCAGCGTTCTCACTGCCCGTGGGAAGAAGCTGTTCCTCAACCTGGTGGTGCTGGCTCTGATCCTCCTGTATCTCCTTTCAAAGGACACTTAGACAGGCACATGGATGCAGGAACAATAGAGGGTGTGAGGTTTAGGTTTATATAAGTCAGCACAATATGATGGACTGAATGGCCTCTACTGTGCCGTTACATTCAATGGATCTAAAATGTCTAGTCCTGTCTGACTTTGATGTGTCTCAATGAGATCTCCCTATGATTTTTCTACATTCCAGCGGGTCAGTCCTGTTTGTGGGTTGTTTCAGTTGTCCTAAGGGGGAAGATTCTGATGGATGGGATGTTGCTTCTCTTTCCCCTCCCCCCCCCAAACCCCACAGCTTCAGCGTCAGGACATGGACAACCACCTTCAAGCTTCCCAGCACAGCCACCTACTGCTGCTCCTCTCCCTCATCAGCAGCCTCCGAACAGGCAATGGAAGCTTGCCTCAGGCAGGTGACAAGGCCTCATCGGGAACCAGAGCGCCGGATCCGAGCCTGTCGGTGCTGGCCAGCCAAACTGACATCCTGGAGCGGACAGTGAGTGGCCTGAACAAGGAGCTGGACCGCTGCACCCAGGTGATGGAGGCACTGCAACGCCGCTGTCTCCATTATGAGCAGGTCATCCATGACCTGCAGAAGGCGGCCAAGGTGGCGGCGGAAGGCCCCGTGGGCCCGGCACCCTCTGGGCTGCCTGTCAGCACCAACGGGGTCCTGGTCTGGAGGATCAAGGACTTCTCAGCACACCTGTCTGTGGCCAAGACAGGCAGCAAGCCGTCCTTCTACTCGCCGCACTTCACCACGCACCCGTTCGGCTACCGCATGTGCTGTCGCATCTACCCCAATGGAGACGGCAATGGCAAGGGCAGCCACATCTCCCTCTTCCTGGCCATCGTCCGGGGGGAGTATGATGAGGTGCTTCCCTGGCCCTTCCGGCAGAGGGTTACCTTTCTGCTCCTCGACCAGGCCGGCCACAGGCACCTCAAGGAGTCCTTTTCTCCTGACGCCCTGAGTGGCTCCTTCCAGAAGCCCCGTAGCCACATGAATGTAGCCAGCGGCTGCCCTACATTCGTCCAGCATGAGCTCATCCACAAGGGGCCCTGCCAATACCTGAGGAACGATACCTTGTACATCAAGGTGGTGGTGGACCTAGCCGGCCTGCAAGTGTGAGGGGAGGTGGGGGGGGGGGGGGAGGCAAATGTGGAAGGGGGCTGTACACTGCACTAAACCTGCTGAGACAATGTAATCTGTAATGGGACAGTGTAGAGGAGGCTTCATTGTGTATTTAACCTACTGTAGGTCTCTCCTGAGGCAGTTGTGTGTGGCCTGCTGTCTCTGCTCCGGCGTGTGCAATGGGACTGCGTGTGCATGTCCTGGGGAATGTGCAATGGGACAGAGTGGAGGAAGCTTTTCTCTGTCTCTCCCCTGTGATGTCTGCACGCAGTGTGTAACTCAAAAACATAGAGGGAGATGACCTCCGTGCTGCTCTTGTGCTAAGAGTTCTTGATGGGACAGAGCAGAGGGAAGTTTACTCTGTATCTTTCCTGTCTTTTCAAAGGCCTGGGTTTGTGTGATGGAACAATACAGAAGAAGGTATTCTGTCACCTATATTTTTTTTGTATTTATCAAATTATTTTAGAAGCAGTTGTTAAAATAAATCTGACAATTTGTTTTACTAAAATGAAGATTTAATATCCGACTCGATAGAAATACCTTCCATTTTTACCAAATTCGTATGTCAGAATAGTGGAGAATCCAGTGTTTGCTGTAACCTCAGAAGGTCTGACATGATAGTGTGGCAGGACCTTTACTCTGTGTCTAATGCGTGTGACAGGACAGTGTGGGGATGGGGAGCTTTACTGTGTCTAACACATGTCCTGGGAGTGCGTGACAGGACAGTATGGAGGGAGCTTTACCCTCTGTCTAACGCATGCTCTCTCTACCTTGGGAATGTGCGACAGGACAGTTTAGAGGGAGTTGGTTCTGTCTCTCCCTGCCCTCTGACAATGTGATGGGCCAGAGTAGAGGGAGTTTTACTCTGTATCTAACCCTTGTCCTTGGTGTGTTTGTAATGGAACATTGCAGGGGGAGTTTTAGTCAGTGTCTAGTCCTTGATGAACCTGCCTTGGGGGAGGAGTGGAGAGCAATCTTTTCTCCATATTTAATCTGTGCTGTCCTTGTCCAGGGATTGTACGCTGTGACAGTGCAGAGGTTTATTTATTTGATCTAATTCCTGCTGCCCCTGCTCTGTGAATGTGTGACAAGACAATGCATGGGGAAACTATGCTGGACTGATATTGGGAGTGTGATTGGCAGGACTGAGGGGAATTTTATTGTCCTGACCGTGCCCAAGGAGGCTAACCAGGACGACCTTGTCCTGCAAGGAAGGAGGTAATTCTGGAAGCTCCCTGTTTATTGCACTTTAAACCTGATTAAATCCAAATAATTTTATTTTTATTATTTGGGTCACTTATTTATTTGTAATATTTCGAATGTCATGCCAATTGTCAATAAAATTTCATGGTGCAGACCAGTTGTGGATTTGTTGGATGTTGGGAGATGCACGACTCTGCTTTTGGCATGGGGTGCAGGTCCCAGGAGGATTTTCTGGCTTCCCTCCTCCTCACTCCCCTGGGTCGGTTTCCCCCAAGCACAGATGCCGAAGGATTGGCTTTGAAATCCCAGAGAACTGCACCCCCTTGACTTCTCGCTCCTTCATGTTGAGGACAGTTTTCGGCAGAGCGTTGCATTCCAGTTTGCAGGAATGAAGGGATTGTTCTGGAACACAGAATGTTCTGCAAGGATTACTCCCTCAGTGACTTCCTTGTCCACTCTCCCCCCCACCCCACCAGTCGTCCCCTTGGTACCTACCACTGCAACCGCAAGAGATGCTCCACATGCACCCTAATTTCCTTGCTCACCACCATTCAGGGCCCCAAACGGTCCTTCCAAGTGAAGCAATACTTTACTTGTGAATCCTCAGGGTTATCAGCTGCATTCAGTGCTCCCGTTGTGACCTCTACATCAGAGAGATAGGGTGCAGATTGGGACATCGCTTTGTTGAGCATATCCGCCACAATAACGTGGATCTCCCAGTGGCCACCCATTTCAATTCCCCGTCCCATTCCCTTGCTGACATGTCACACCAAGGTCTCATGCACTGATGGACCAAGACCTCTCACAAAATTGGAGGAACACCACCTTATCGTCCGTCAGGGCACCCTCCAACCGCATGGCATTAATATAAACCTCTCTAGCTTCCGAATACCACCCCCCCTTCTGCCATTGCCTCTCCCCCTGTGTCTCTATCTGTCTCCTTTCACAGTCAAAATCAGTTCTCACTTCTCCTCTTATCGTATCCAATTGACACTTTATGTGGGTCTGGACTCCTCCCCCAGCCAGCCATGTCTTTATTCTGACCTCTTTCTGTTCGTTGCTTCTACCTTGAAACGTCGGTAATATATCTTTACCTCCAATGGACGCTTTGAAACCAGCTGAGTTCCTCCAGCAACTCTCAGTGTTTTCACACATAACAGATGCACAGTAAAGGCCCTTCAGCCCACTATGTTGTGCTGACCTATGTAAATGTGCACCACAACAATAAATCCTCTCCTTTTTTATACCCATAACCCTCTATTTTCCTTGCATCTATTTGATTGTCTAAGTGTCTTTTCAATGTCCCAATTGTACCAGCCTCCACCCTCACCCCAGGCAATGCACTTCAGGCACCCACTAAAAAAAACCCCTACCCCTGATGTCTCCCCAAACATCTTAAACAGATGTTCTCCAGTATTTGCTCTTGTCACCCGAGGAAAAATGTTCTGGCTATCCACCCCATCTAAGCCCCTCATAATCTTTGAGACATAATGGAAGGAGGCTATTTGACCCACCAAATATGGGCTAACCTCAAGCACTCACATTACACAAATTCCATTTGATTCTCATTATAAGAATTGCAGAAATAGGAGCAGGGGTCAGCCTGTCGAGCCTGCTCCACCATTCAATGAGATCAGGGCTGATTTGATAATGGGCTCATCTTCACCCACTGGCATTTTCCTCTTTTCCTGCAATTCACCCACTTTGTGAAAATCTATCCAATATTGTCTTAAGTACATTTACTGAGGTCGCCTCCATTGCTTCAATGGGCAGCGAATTCCACAGATTCACCCCCTCAGGGAAAAGCAGCTCCTCCTTATCTCTGACCTAAATCTACTGCCCTGAATCTTGAGGCCATGTCCCCTTGTCCTAGTCTCCCTCACCAATGGGAACAACTTGCCTGCCTCTATTTTATCAACACCTTTCATCATTTTATACATTTCTGTAAGATCTCCTTTCATTCATCCCCCACCCGCTCTGCCTCTAAAAACAGGAGTTATCGTCGGCTCATTAGTGTTACGAGCCCAAAGGACCCCAAAACCCAGCAGCAAACCTTCACCATGGCAAATGGTTAAACAAAAGTTGTTTCTTATTAACTTTAGACATGAAAATAGAATCAAACTTGAACTTATTACTTAACCTACTTAATTAACCTACCTAGCTACTTAATCCATTCCCCCCCCCCCCCTCTAATACTAAGCGCAGGTATGTGTAATGTATATTTAAGATTAGAAAAGTTCTTTGGATCACAGTCAAATCTCACTGGTTGCAGGCAATTCTTGTACTGTGCACAGAAGTTAGCATTTACAAAGTTCACCAGGCTTTGTTGTTTAACAGGCAAATGGCTACCACTCAGGAGGGTTCTTGCTGGTTTTCAGAGAGAGATTCCTTTTCCAGGACATCCGCAACTGATTCCTTCTCAATCAGTCTTGTTGACGAAACCTGTCCCCTCTTCAGGGTTTTCCAGATGATCCTCTTTCTTTTAGGTCACCATTCACACTGTCAGCCTTCTCCTTTGACCAGGCAGCCTTCCAAAGTTTGCCAGCTTGTCCCTATGGAACTGATTTCTGTGTCTCTCCTCTCTGTTTCACTCCCTCCCTTCCTGAGAGCAAAACTGTTCTCCCCTGCCTGCAAAGATCACGTTCTCCCAGGCAAGCTCTATTCTACAACTTTGTTGCTTTCTGCAAAAAGCACTCTGCAAAAGTCCTGCAAAGATTCTGTGTTTTAAAATATTTGTGTGCAACCTGCTCCAGCATTTCCTCCCAAGCCACCTCTAAATACTCTATCTGGGGCAAGGCGACAAACTGGGTCCAAACAAATGGCGTTGTTGCCAGAGCTGCTGTAATGGATGTGGGGAGAGCAGGGAGCAGAGTCAGAGCACTCCCCCGTGAGGTCCTACTGCCCAGTCCCACTACCAATGGCTCCGTACCGGTTTAAAAATCCCGTTGAGAGAGCTGGCACTGTTTTATTTGGAATCCTGTGTCTCACTTCAGCAGAAGCCACAAGCTGTTTCAGATTCTGGGGAAGCAGCGGACTGGTGCAGGGCACCAGTAATGGAGAGAACACCACCCCCCCCCAACCACACTAGGGATGTGGCCAAGTTCTAGTTAGGGGGAATGAGCACATAACAAAGACGCCAGATGCTGAGTCAGCAGTTGAATGGCAACCCGCATTGATTGTTCAGTGGTGTCAAATACTTGTTATGTAGACATCGTGTTGTGTTATATTTTGAAAAGGGCAAAGGTGTGTTGACATGGGTGCAATGAAGAACTACATTCCCCAGTGTGCAATGTGCAGGGTTGGGCATAAACTGGAAATGATGTGTGGGATTGGCATGGCAAGCACTTTTCCTTATTGTGGGGTGAAGACAATTTGAAGACCATGGCAGCAACACAAGGGAAATAAAGCCGGTGAAGTGATAAACCCTCTGCAGCGCGATCAATAACTACAAGCAGACTGGAAGCGAGTGATTAAAGGCTTTAATAACCTTAAATGTCAGGTACGTCTCTACACACTGGTGGGCCGGATCCAAAGCTGGTATGGAGAGGGGAGACTTGGGCTGCCAGCCTTTATTGGGAATCTTATGGGAAGGAGTTGGCATGTCGGAGGCGGGCCAGCCTGGACAGTTGAGTGAGGTCACATCCTGCACTACCGTGTTCCACCACACCCACGTTAAGTCATTCTTCTTGGTGACATAGGTGAGGTTTGTGTGCCCAGCAGGGGCCAGATCTGAGTCAACAAGAGTCTGGGGTCATGGAGTGCTCCGAGAGGGATCGGGCTCATATTTTCGTCTTTGAAGGATCCAGGTGTAATTTCTATGACAATCCCGCCATTCATTCCCTGTGTTTAAAACGCATCTCATGGGGTGGAGGATGGATGGGTTCTGGATCCAGTTGTGTATCTCCATGTCCCTTAACTAATTGTATGAACATCTGTGTTGGTTCTGTTCAGGGATCGGACATCTCCAGATGGTGAAGTGTCAGCGAACGGGGTTGGGTTGGTGCTGGAATAAAATTTCCATGACCTTTAATGTAAGCAGGTATCTTGCATCTACAGAGGCAGTGAAAGGGCCACGAACAGTGAGAAAGCAGCTTTACCTCGCCTTATGGCATCAAGCATTTCTTTCACAACTCTGTCCAACAGGAAGGGATTGTCGAAGTTTTCAGTCCTCAGAGCATCATCTCTCACTGCAACACATTCTTACCCACAACAACCTTGTAAATATTAAACAGCTGGTTACAACCTGAGCATCAGCAATTGGTGAATTAATTCCAAACCGACGCAGGATTTCAGTGAAGAACATTTCCTACCTGCCCTCCCGATGGGCTCCCTCCTGAAATAAATCACGGATATGAATTGATTGAGACGGACCATCGATACCACAGCAGCAAAATCCTAACCACCTGCTGAACACCCCAATTTCCAATGTCCACTGACATACAGGCAGAAAAAGGGTGTAGCAGAAGGGATCCAGAACCATCAGAAACAATCCTTTACCTTTAGAAATATCATGATGTCCTTTTCATCCATCCGTTCCTGTAACCTTGAGAGTTCCTGCTGAATAGAATTTAAATTTTCTTGAATCTGTCGAAGATTCTCCTGCATTGGACTGACAACCCTCTCTTCCTCTTCCCTGAGTTATTTAAGCATGTACTGCTCTTTCTCCATGAGATCCTTGTGCAGTTGAACAAATTGGGATGTGATGTGGGACTGAAGGTTATCTGCCTGATCCTGAAATGAGGAGAGAAGATTCATGAACCGCGTTAAGATGTTGCATTTCCCATCGACTTAAGTGACTCTCACACATGCTTGCTATCTCCCACCCAATTCACATCTCTCTCACACAATCAGAAGGCTGGTTACAGCAGCCAATTATCCGTCCAACCAGGCTGTCTGTGGGAAGTTACGAACACGGTGGTCACTGAGACCACCAACAAAGTCCACACAGGCAGCTCCAGAGGTCACAGACGAGCCCACGTCACTGGATCTGCAACCCCTCAGCAGGACTGACTCCCACACTGTGATGTCAAGCAGAGTGCGGAGAAAACATTCCCACGACCACCAGACAAATCCTGCAGAGGAATCCCTTAACCGCACCCCAGAAATCTTCTCCTTCTGTCACTGCTCTATTTCGAGCATTGCCGATTTCCTTTCTGTGAGGCATTGTGCGGAAGATTTAATCTGAACCTGGGAATCAGAGCAAAAATTCTGAACTTTACGTTTTTATTTAAATATAGACATAAAGCACGGTAACAGGCCCTTCGGCCCACAAGCCGGTGCTGCCTGTGATGGAATATTTGGGAGATAAATTGGTAAAATTAGAGTAGGTTACATACATACACACATTTTAAAACAGCTCTTATTTGAAATACTGAAGAATTCCTACTCCTCTTTTCTTCTTTCTTCTTTGGCTTGGCTTCGCGGACGAAGATTTATGGAGGGGGTAAAAGTCCACGTCAGTTGCAGGCTCGTTTGTGGCTGACAAGTCCGATGCGGGACAGGCAGACACGGTTGCAACGGCTGCAGGGGAAAATTGGTTGGTTGGGGTTGGGTGTTGGGTTTTTCCTCCTTTGCCTTTTGTCAGTGAGGTGGGCTCTGCGGTCTTCTTCAAAGGAGGTTGCTGCCCGCCAAACTGTGAGGCGCCAAGATGCACGGTTTGAGGCGATATCAGCCCACTGGCGGTGGTCAATGTGGCAGGCACCAAGAGATTTCTTTAGGCAGTCCTTGTACCTTTTCTTTGGTGCACCTCTGTCACGGTGGCCAGTGGAGAGCTCGCCATATAACACGATCTTGGGAAGGCGATGGTCCTCCATTCTGGAGATGTGACCCACCCAGCGCAGCTGGATCTTCAGCAGCGTGGACTCGATGCTGTCGACCTCTGCCATCTCGAGTACTTCGACGTTAGGGATGAAAGCGCTCCAATGGATGTTGAGGATGGAGCGGAGATAACGCTGGTGGAAGCGTTCTAGGAGCCGTGGGTAATGCCGGTAGAAGACCCATGATTCGGAGCCGAACAGGAGTGTGGGTATGACAACGGCTCTGTATACGCTTATCTTTGTGAGGTTTTTCAGTTAGTTGTTTTTCCAGACTCTTTTGTGTAGTCTTCCAAAGGCGCTATTTGCCTTGGCGAGTCTGTTGTCTATCTCATTGTCGATCCTTGCATCTGATGAAATGGTGCAGCCGAGATAGGTAAACTGGTTGACCGTTTTGAATTCAGTGTGCCCGATGGAGATGTGGGGGGGGCTGGTGGTCATGGTGGGGAGCTGGCTGATGGAGGACCTCAGTTTTCTTCAGGCTGACTTCCAGGCCAAACATTTTGGCAGTTTCCGCAAAGCAGGACGTCAAGCGCTGAAGAGCTGGCTCTGAATGGGCAACTAAAGCGGCATCGTCTGCAAAGAGTAGTTCACGGACAAGTTTCTCTTGTGTCTTGGTGTGAGCTTGCAGGCGCCTCAGATTGAAGAGACTGCCATCCGTGCGGTACCGGATGTAAACAGCGTCTTCATTGTTGGGGTCTTTCATGGCTTGGTTCAGCATCATGCTGAAGAAGATTGAAAAGAGGGTTGGTGCGAGAACACAGCCTTGCTTCACGCCATTGTTAATGGAGAAGGAACCGTGAGCAGGAAAGGGCTTTGGAAAATACTAGAGCGCATCGGATGTCCCCCAAAGTTCCTCAACATGATTATCCAACTGCACGAAAACCAACAAGGTCGGGTCAGATACAGCAATGAACTCTCTGAACCCTTCTCCAAATTCCTACTCCTTTTCTTTTTTTCTTTCTTTGGCTTGGCTTCGCGGACGAAGATTTATGGAGGGGGTAAAAAAAGTCCACGTCAGCTGCAGGCTCGTTTGTGGCTGACCAGTCCGATGCGGGACAGGCAGACACGATTGCAGCGGTTGCAAGGGAAAATTGGTTGGTTGGGGTTGGGTGTTGGGTTTTTCCTCCTTTGCCTTTTGTCAGTGAGGTGGGCTCTGCGGTCTTCTTCAAAGGAGGCTGCTGCCCGCCAAACTGTGAGGCGCCAAGATGCACGGTTTGAGGCGTTATCAGCCCACTGGCGGTGGTCAATGTGGCAGGCACCAAGAGATTTCTTTAGGCAGTCCTTGTACCTTTTCTTTGGTGCACCTCTGTCACGGTGGCCAGTGGAGAGCTCGCCATATAATACGATCTTGGGAAGGCGATGGTCCTCCATTCTGGAGACGTGACCCATCCAGCGCAGCTGGATCTTCAGCAGCGTGGACTCGATGCTGTCGACCTCTGCCATCTCGAGTACCTCGACGTTAGGGGTGTGAGCGCTCCAATGGATGTTGAGGATGGAGCGGAGACAACGCTGGTGGAAGCGTTCTAGGAGCCATAGGTGGTGCCGGTAGAGGACCCATGATTCGGAGCCGAACAGGAGTGTGGGTATGACAACGGCTCTGTATACGCTTATCTTTGTGAGGTTTTTCAGTTGGTTGTTTTTCCAGACTCTTTTGTGTAGTCTTCCAAAGGCGCTATTTGCCTTGGCGAGTCTGTTGTCTATCTCATTGTCGATCCTTGCATCTGATGAAATGGTGCAGCCGAGATAGGTAAACTGGTTGACCGTTTTGAATTCAGTGTGCCCGATGGAGATGTGGGGGGGGCTGGTGGTCATGGTGGGGAGCTGGCTGATGGAGGACCTCAGTTTTCTTCAGGCTGACTTCCAGCCCAAACATTTTGGCAGTTTCCGCAAAGCAGGACGTCAAGCGCTGAAGAGCTGGCTCTGAATGGGCAACTAAAGCGGCATCATCTGCAAAGAGTAGTTCACGGACAAGTTTCTCTTGTGTCTTGGTGTGAGCTTGCAGGCGCCTCAGATTGAAGAGACTGCCATCCGTGCGGTACCGGATGTAAACAGCGTCTTAAGACAGTGATTATTGCTAAGGACAATAAATTGGGTGGGAAAGCAAATTATGCAGAGGATATAGAGTCTGCAGGGGGATATAGTGAGTGGGCAAGGGTCTGGCAGATGGAGGACAATGTAACAAATGTGGGGTCATCCCTTTCAGAAGGAAAAGTGGAAGATCCATTTATTATTTCAATGGTAAGGGATTGCAGGACACTGCTGTGCAGAAGGACTTGAGCATGAATCGGGAATCAGAACCATCCACCGAAGGTTTAGAGTTGAACAGGAACTCCGGGGGGGGGGGGGGGGGACTGGGGACCATGGAAGATGGAGCAGGAACCAGGGGCGAAGCGGGATGGGGGCCACGGGGAGCGGGGACTGAGGAAGGAGTGGGCAGCAGGGACCAGGGAGCGAGAGTTCATCCCCCACCCCTCCCCCAACTCCTTTGGGAGATGCTGTACCTTCCCCGAACCCCTCACTCACCGGACACCGCCTTGGTCGGGGCCCGCTGCAAACGCGGAGCCACACTCGAGCTGAACTTGTCCGACAAGAGTACTAAAGTTTTGAAAACGTGGCAAGTTTTCAAACCGGCGTGCTCGAAAGCCCCGCCACATCTGACCCCCAAACAGCTGCCTGAGATAAGGAGCAGAGCACGCAGGCGTCCCAGTCCAAGAGACGGTCTCTGGCAGAGGAAGCTGTAGCAGTGGGGGGGAGGGAGTTACCCGGCCCCCAACAACACTCGAACCGCTGCACTTGTGCCCCAGGCGGAGACACACGGACCCTGATATGCCCCAAAGTCAAACGCCAGACCGTCTGGCCTGAAACCAGGCGCCTGACCCCCCCTGACTGCATTCCTCTGAGGTCCGCACTCTAGGCGGCCGCCTCGTTCGCCGAATGGTGCCGTTCCACTCACCTTGCGCTAGGAGGAGTGCGCTGGCTTTGTCGGGGGGGTGCAATGGAGGTTCACCAGGTTGATTGGGGTGGGTTGGCCTATGAGATGAGATGGGTCAGAACTTGCTGGAATCCAGAAGAATGAAAGGCAAGGATAAGATAGAGATAGATTGGCGGGGGAGACGAGAACTAGGGGGCTACGGCCTCAAGACCCAGAGCAGATTTAAGACAGAGATGAGGAGGAACTGTTTTTCCCGGTGGGGGAAATCTGTGGGAAACAGTGGAAGCGACCCCAGTAAATGTATTTAGGACCAGGTTGGGTAGATTTTTACACAGTGGGGGAAATTAAGGGATGGGTGGTGGGGGAAAGGCAGGTGGGTGGAGATGAGCCCAAGTCAGATCAGTGAAGGGCAGACCAGGGCTCGACGGGCCGGATGGCCTCGTCCTGTTCCTTGTGTTGCCTGGACAGGAGGGCCCGAGTTCTAGGGACCGGCTGTGCCTTTAATCCTGCCGGGCAGGAGGCCGAGGGAGGACCAAACCCCAGTCCGAGCCCGGCCTTAAGGACCCGCCAACCCCCTCCAGCGCGAGTCGTTGGTTGGCACGGTTGGCAGGAGGGGAGGTTGGCGCGAGCCGTTGGCCCGGACGACGGTCGGCGGGAGGGGAGGTGGGCGCATGGAGACGGCGGGGCTGCGGCCGTAGCGCACCGACAGGACCCGGGGCCGTCACCCACCCTCAGGTACCCCGGAGTTGGGGGGAGGGGACCTGGGTGATTCTACCCCGGGGAACGGGGGTCTTGTGGCGGAGGGGAACGGAACCGCTTGTCCCCGCTCCCGGTTCATTCTCAACCCCTCATGGACTCCAATAATGGCTGTCCCCTGTTAGGAGGAAGGGGCGGGGTGAAGGGGAGGAGGTTGAGGGGGCGGGGAGGGGGGGGAAGGAGGGGCGGGGCGAAGGGGGAAGGATGAGGGGATGGGTTGAAGGGTGAAGGGTGGGGGGAGGGGACAGGGCAAAGGATGAGGAGAAGGGGGGAAGGAGGAGGGGATGGGTTGAAGGGTGAAGGGTGGGGGGAGGGGATGAGGACGAGGGGACAGGGCAAAGGATGAGGAGAAGGGGGGAAGGAGGAGGGGATGGGTTGAAGGACGAAGGATGGGGCGAGGGGACCGGGCGAAGGATGAGGGGAAGGGGGGAAGGATGGGGCGAAGGGGGGGGTGAAGGACGAGGGGATGGGTTGAAAGGTGAGAGGGAGGACGGGCGAAGGGGGGAAGGATGAGGGGATTGGGTGAAGGGAGGAAGGCTTCCTCATCATGTTGGTGGTTTGGATCTGGAGCTCGGGCGGCCGATGTATCGAACAGGAGTTGGTGCAGCTACAGAGGCTGCAGGAGCACTGGAGACGAATCCATGGACACTCAGTAACTCTGAAGGGACTTTTTTTTTGCTTCTTTCTGGTACGGGGCACCAGGTAATGCTAATGGAAAATCTTTATCTCCCTTGTGGCTGGCTGAAGATTATTTTATGTAATATTACATTTCTGTTTTATTACATGACAATAAGTATTATCAAATCTATTCTGACATTACAACACTCAACACTCCCCATTCAACTGTTTCAGAACATTCGCCATTCATACAACATAAAACATCACAGTAGAGTACCAGGCCCTTCAACCCATGGTGATCTGCCGATGTGGAAACCGACTCCACAATGACCTAATTTTCCCTATCTCACACCTATAATCTGGTCCAAAATGTTGACTGACAGTTTCTACTCATGAATGCTGTCTGCCACACTGAGCTCCTCCAACATTGTTTGCTCAAGGTTCCAGGTCCGTGGTTTTTATGTTTCCTGAAAGTTACAGCTCTCCCTGTTTATGATTGTCCTGAAATAAGGAAGTTTGATACATCATTGAAGATTCACGGAGAGCATTCTGACTGGTTGCATCACTGTCTGGTATGGAGGTGCCAATGCTGAGGACAAAAAAAAACTCCAAAGGGTTGTTAATTCGGCCCGTGGCATCACGGGCACCTGAATTCACTCCATGGAGAACATCTACAAGAGTTGGCATCTTAAGAAAGCAGCCTCTATCATCAAAGACCCCACCACCCAGGCCTTCCCTTCTTCACACCGCTACCATCGGGAAGTACAGGAACCTGAAGACGAGCACCCAGTGGCATAAGGGCAGCTTCTTCCCCTGTGCCATCAGATTGCACAATGAACAATGAACCACAGGCACTGCCTCGCTTTGTCTTTTTCTTTTTCTTGCATTATTTTTATTTATTTTTGTAAGGTGGTTTATAGAAATGATTGAACTGTGATGCTGCCACAAAACAATGAATTTTGTGACATGTTAATGACTATAAATTCTAATTCTGAATGACCAATGTCCAGCGGCAGGTGGGATCCATGCTCCTCGAAGCACCACACACATTTGAATTGCTCATCGTCATAAGGTCGAGAGACATAGGAGCAGAAATAGGCTACCCAGTCCATTGAGTCTGGGCTGCCATTCAATCCATTCTTCCACTCTACCCTGCTGCCTGACCTTTTCCCTATAACCTTTGATATCCTGGCTAATCAAGAACCTATTAATCTCTGCCTCAAATACATTCAATGACTTGGCCTTCACCATCTTCTGATTTAAACCAGTGCTGCAATGAAAAAAAAACTTCAGATTTATTGTCAGAGTACATACAGGACATCACATACAAACCTGTGATATGTTTTTCCTATGTGTGAGACAGAATTACCACTTATTTGCAAATGCAAAATATGTACTCAAGCAGATACATCTAAATAGAACCATTGAAAATTACACCACATAAACAGGCCCTTCCATCCTTCTAGTCTGTGCCAAACCATTTTTCTGCCTAGTTCCACTTACCTGTACCCTGTCCATAGCCCTGCATACCTCTCCCATCCATGTACCTGTCCATATTCCTCTTAAATGTTAAAATTGAGCCCATGTTCACCACTTCAACTGAAAGATTGTTCCAACCCCCACACTCTCTTAAATGTAAGCATAAAGAAATGCCGGGAAGGGGGGTGAAGATGGATCTGCGGGATGTCCAGAAAGTAGCGACCCATTCGGTGAAGTCGACAACTGAGGTGGCTCAAGACATTGCGATATTGAACCACCTCCCACAATGGCTAGAGTTCCCAAAAGAGGCAGCACTAATGCACATGCACGAGGAGTCGTGCATATGCAAAGTGCATAAAACGGGGACTGTGCTAATTTGGAATTGATTTGGATGGTGCACAAAAAAGATTTGTTAAGATAGCTCTAGCTGTAGCAAAAAAAATGTATTATGTCAACCTGGAAATTGGAAGATAATTTGAAAATACAATAATGGTATATAGAAATGAATAAATGTATTCCATTAGAAAAAATAACATATAGTTTAAGAAATAATATTGAAATATTTGAACAAATATGGGAGCCTTACATGAAACACAATAGAGAAAACCTACCGGGGACATTCACTACCTAAATTAACGAAAGGAGAAGGAAATGAAAAGAATTGACTCAGTGGAATTTCTTGTTTATTTTTATTGAATGACAACATTGTTTGACTGGTTTAATGTATCTTAGATTTTGTACTTTAAATGGATGGGGGGGAGGTAGGGAGGGTGGGATGGGAGGGGGGGGGTGGAAAAAATGACACTGTTAATATTTGAAAAGGAAAATGTATGTATCATGGTCAATGTGAAAAATAAAAAATTTTTAAAAAACCGGGGACTGTGCTACAAGGTGGAAGCAGATATTGACTGCTCCAGCTTCAAGAAGAATCAGATGAAGAACTGGACTCCAGTGATGAAAAAGTAGTTCTACAATCGGAACAAGAAGAGATAGAGGAAGAAGAAAAATTAAAAAGCGGCAGGAGACTGCTAGAGGCTAGAAAAGGTAAAACTGTTAAATCTCTAGATACATATCAATTCCATAAATCAATTAAGGCATTAATGAAATAAATGAAACATATTGGAATTGTGGTACTGAAATCAGAAGCTAGAATGAAACACAGAAGGATATGCAAAAATATTTTGATGAAATGGAAGAAAGTTAAAGGAACAGAATTTGAAATTGTATTAAAGAAAATATGCAAACCAATTTTGCCACTGTTCAAGATCAATTGGCCTAAAAAAATGGATGTTTTGAAGAATTTTAGCAGAAGAAATAATGTTAAAATTATTGAATTTAAAGAAGGAGATGAAGGAGACGATATTAAATTATTTTTACAATGTTGGATTCCACAAGGTTTTGGAGATAATGAATTTCAGGGAGAATTGAGGTTGAGAGAGCACATCGAGCTTTAAGACCTTGACCACAACCAGATTAAAAACCATGTCCAATACTTGTTAAATTTCTTCCTTATCAAGATAAGAGAGAAGATTTTAGAATTGGCAAGCAGTCCTTCAGAATATAATGGAAATAAGATTTTTCTTTTAACCAGACATACATTTTGAATTGTTGAAGAAAAGAAAGGAATTTAATCCAATTAAAAATATTTTGTGGAAAAAAGGCTATGCCTTTGTTTTGAAATATCCAGTGACCTTGAAGATTTTTATTCCAGGAGGTCAAAACAAGTTTTTTGTTGAACCAAGAAAAGCAAAACAGTATGCTGATTCTTTGCCAGATATTCATTGTGAAGAATTGCTGAGCAGCAAAGTGCAACTTGAAAGACATTGTGAATTACAGTATATGTAACTGATAAGGAGTGATCTGTTTAAGTAAATAAAATTGTAACAACATGGATTCAGGAGAGCAGGGAGGGATGGCCTGATAGCTGCCAATTCATGTATGCATTTGTGGCACAGGCCACTGCCTAAAACATGGTGGTGGGGGGGGGGGGTGGGTAATGTTGTTTGCTAGATTAATAACAACATTAGTAAGGGGCTATCTTTTTTCTTCCTTTACAGAGTTTCCTTTTTCCTTTTTTCATCTGGATAATCAATAATAGCTTTGAATATAGTAATGTAGTAGAATTAGGAATTGGAAGAGATGAGATATGCGTGAGATATGGTATTATTAAAATATTTAATAATTTTGTAAGTATTAATATTAATGGGATTAAAAATCCAGTGAAAAGAAAATAAACTATTGTTGTAGATATAACTCTTTTACAAAAGACACATTTGATTGAAACTGAGCACCAAAAATTAAAAAGAGACTGGATAGGATATGTTGTGGTGCCTTCATTTAATTCGAAGACAAAAGGGGTAGCAATTTTGATGAATAAAAACCTTCCAGTTAAGATACAAAATGTTATTACTGATCCAGTGGGTAGATATGTAATAGTAAATTGTCAATTCTTTCCATAATTTTGGACATTTTGTAACATACATGCACCAAACATAGATGATGAGAAATTTATACAAGAAACATTTTTGAATTTAGCAAATGCTAATGAAAATGTGTTAATAGGGGGGCACTTTAATTTTTGTCCTGATCCATTGATGGATAGATCTGGTAGAAATGTTATTAGAAGTAAAGCAGCTAAAATCACACTATCATTGATGAAAGATATGAGATTGGTAGACACAAGGACTAGAATTCATCCGAGAAAGGCACTATTCTTTTTACACTAGAGGCATGATTTTTATTCTAGAATTTATTTTTTTCTTAATATCAGCACAATTACAGGGAAGGATTAAAAAAGTTGAATATAAAGCAAAAATTTTGTCAGATCATTATTCTTTGCAATATCAATGGGAGATAGAGAAATTTTGATTTATAGATGGAGGTTTAACTCAATGTTGTTAAAAAGGGAAGATTTCCGTGAGTTTATTAAACAGCAAATAAGAATTTTTTTTAAATTCTAATTCAGTAATGAATAAAGTTGTTTTATGGGATGCAATGAAGGCATATTTAAGAGGTCAAATAATAAGCTATACATCTCAGATTTTTTTAAAATTATATGAAAGAAATAGAACACTTTGAAAAAGATATAACAGACTTAGAAATGGATTTGCATAGATAAACAAACAAGAATAAAGGAAGAGTATTGATAAATAAGTTACAGTATAATACTTTGCAATCATATAAAATAGAAAGAGACAAAGTTAATATGAACTGGGTTAGAGGGCACATAAGGTCCTTGCATGGAAATTAAAAACAGAGCAAATATCTAGGCCAATTATTGCAATCAAGAAAAAAATCAAATCAAATAACCTATAAATCACAAGAAATAAATAAAATATTTTATAAAAATTTATATTACAGAATCTCTAAAGGATGAAAATAAAATAGATTTTAAATCTCAACTAAATTTACCTAAATTAAATCTCAAAGATCAAAAGGTAATGGCTTCTCCATTTACTTTGATAGAAGTTAAAGAAGCAATGGGTTTATTACAAAATAATGTCCCAAGGAGAAGATGCCTTTCCCCCTGAATTTTATAAAGCATTTAAAGGGTTATTAATTCCTCCTTTTAAGGAATTATTAGGTCAGGTGGGAGATATGTATGATTTACTGAATCATTTAAGACTGCAACAATAACAGTGATTCTCGAAAAAGGGAAATAATTTTCAAAACCATCATCATAAAGACCTATTTCATTATTGAATGCTGATTATTAAAATAATATCTAAAATGTTAGCAAATAAAATAGCTAAATATTTACCTAAATTAATAAATATGGATCAAACTGGATTTGTTAAAAAATGAAAATCAGTAGATAATGTGGCAAAATGAATGAGTGTAATACATTTAGCACAGATAAGAGAAGAACCAAGGGTAGTAGTAACTTTAGATGCAGAAAAAGTGTTTGATAGGTTAGAATGTTTTTTTTTATTTAAAGTCTTAGAAAATTTTGTGATAGCACCTACATTTATTTATTGGATTAAATCTTTATATAATGGACCTAAAGCAAAAGTATTTCTCTTTGGCTTGGCTTCGCGGACGAAGATTTATGGAGGGGGTAAAAAGTCCACGTCAGCTGCAGGCTCGTTTGTGGCTGACCAGTCCGATGCGGGACAGGCAGACACGATTGCAGCGGTTGCAAGGGAAAATTGGTTGGTTGGGGTTGGGTGTTGGGTTTTTCCTCCTTTGCCTTTTGTCAGTGAGGTGGGCTCTGCGGTCTTCTTCAAAGGAGGCTGCTGCCCGCCAAACTGTGAGGCGCCAAGATGCACGGTTTGAGGCGTTATCAGCCCACTGGCGGTGGTCAATGTGGCAGGCACCAAGAGATTTCTTTAGGCAGTCCTTGTACCTTTTCTTTGGTGCACCTCTGTCACGGTGGCCAGTGGAGAGCTCGCCATATAATACGATCTTGGGAAGGCGATGGTCCTCCATTCTGGAGACGTGACCCATCCAGCGCAGCTGGATCTTCAGACAGCATCGAGTCCAAAGCAAAAGTATAACAAATGGGCAAATATCAGAATACTTTTCATTAACTAGATCAGTGGTTCTCAACCTTTTCTTTCCACTTTAAGTAATTCCTATGCCACCAATGCTCTGTGACTAGTAAGGGATTGCTTAAGGTGAATGGGAAGGAAAGGTTGCTTGCTTTTCTCAAGCAAATTGTGACTGAAACATTTTGCTTGAGAAAAGTGGTCATTGGCCCATTTCCTTTGGAGTATTGAAACTGTGTACATAATGGAGTCAATTAGGTATGATTAAAACAGTGGCTTTCAAACTTTTTCTTTCCACCCACATACCATCTTAAGCAATCCCTTACTAATCACTGATCATCGATGGCATAGGGAATACTTAAGAAAGTGGTATGTGAGTGGAAAGAAAAAGGTTGAAAACCACTGAACTAGATCAAGTAGATAACAATGTCCTTTGTCACCATCATTATTTATTTTAGCGATAGGACCTTTGGCAGAATTGATTAGATCTGATAATGAGACAAAAAAGTTTTAGAACGGGTAGAAAAGAACATAAGATCAGTTGTTTGCAGATGATGTTATAATATATTTGATGAACCTGAAAGATTTTTACATAAATTTTATTTAGGATTAAAGTAATTAATTATATGGTTATAAAATGTGACAAGAGTGAATTATACCCAGTGTAAAAGTGAGTCACTTTAAATGGCAAACAGATGCAATTAAATATTTAGGTATTAAAATAGATAAAAATGTACTTAATTTATATTAATTGAGTTATACACCTTGGCTTAAGAAAATTGATGAAAATTTAACAAATTGGATGAATTTTCCTTTAACTTTATTCGGGTTAATGTATAAAAATTAATATATTTCCTAGAGTGGATTATTTATTTCAATCATTACTTATATCTACATCATCAAAATTTTTTCAAGAATTAAATAAGTGTGAGGAGTCACGTGATGGAGTAGTGGCCGGACGGTGAACTCCAGCCCTCTCCAGAAAAGTCGGGAAAAACAAAGGAAAACACAAAGGCACAGAAATAAAAGTTACAGAAAAGTGAGTATAAAGGTGGAAAGAAGATGGCGACAAAAAAAGAAAAATCGAAAGCAACGGTAAGAAGAGAGGAAGAGAAGACAAAGGAGGAAAAAGGTGAAGGCCTTACCTGTCCGAAGAGGCCCGCTGCGGAGAGAGAAACCCGCTCCCTCAGGTCGGTAAAAAATGGACTACAAAAATGGCTCGCAGAGCCGAGTAAAAGTGCGCAACCACGCATGCGCGAAGAATCGCGCATGCGCGATGCGAATGAAAAAAAACACACCGACGGGAGGGGGGACCAGCTGGGGAGTCGATCTCCACAGCCGGCAACGACAGCTGCAGAACACCTGCAGCAAGAAGAGACCACAGAAGACAATGGAAACAAGAAAGAAGAGGAGGAAAGGGCACCAAAGAAACAACAGATGGTCAACCCAGAGGAAGAAGAAGAGGAAGAGGAAGAGTACAGAGAAATAGAAGAAGAAAAGAAAGGAAAGGTAAAAGATATACTTGCTCTTATTAAAGGATACATGGAGTCATTTAAAGAATGGCAAACACAGGAATTTAAGGATTTAAGAAAAAGAATAAACAACACAGAAGAGAAAATAAATAAAATGGAGATGACCTTAACAGAAATGGGAAAGAAAATGGACAAGATGGAAGAGCGGGCAGTAGCAGCAGAAATGGAGGTAGAAGACTTAAAAAAGAAATTGGAGGAATCTAATAAAAAAACTAAAGAGACACAAGAACTACTAGCTCAAAAAATAGATACAATGGAAAATTATAACAGAAGAAATAACATAAAGATAGTGGGCCTTAAGGAAGATGAAGAAGGCAAGAATATGAGGGAGTTTATAAAAGAGTGGATCCCTAAGACCCTAGGATGTCCAGAACTACAGCAAGAAATGGAAGTAGAAAGGGCACATAGAGTATTGGCCTCTAAACCACAGCCACAACAAAAACCAAGATCTATTGTAGTAAAATTCCTAAGATATACTACAAGAGAAAAGGTACTGGAGAAGACAATGGAAAAAGTAAGAGAGGGCAACAAACCACTGGAGTATAAAGGGCAAAAAGTCTTCATTTATCCAGATATAAGTTTTGAACTCCTAAAGAAGAGAAAAGAGTTCAATACAGCAAAGGCGATTTTATGGAAGAAAGGGTATAAATTTATACTAAAGCATCCAGCGGTATTGAAAATATTTATTCCAGGACAACAAAACAGACTATTCTCGGATCCAGAAGAAGCACGAAAATTTGCAGAACAATTACAAAAATAGACTGAGGGAGGAAGACGGGTAATGAGAGTAAAAATGATCACGATTGATATGTATGTGGGTAAAGACAAAAATAGACTGAGGGATGAAGACGGGTAATGAGAGTAAAAATGATCACGATTGATATGTATGCGGGTAAAGAGGTATAAGAGTGAATAGAGACAATGTGCATACGTGAATGTATCTGTACTTAGAGGAAAATATAGATAGTATAGACAAGAATTAATAAGGGAAGGTAATGGAATAGAGAGAATAAGGAGGGAATTAAAAGAGTGACCTTTGTGACATATGAAAAGTGAAATCTTTTCTGGGGGGGGCGGGGTGGGGGGAAATAGCGGTCACTGCAAAATCAGTTGACGCTTGCGAGTGGATTCGCAAATCCAAATGGAGAGGGGAGATGTGGTTGTCCGACAAGGGATAAAGGACAACTCAGGAGGGGAAGGGGAGATTGGGGATAAATAAGATAGAAATAGGAGAATAAGGAAAATGTTGGATGTTGTAGGAATGTTGTCTTATAAAGAGTTGAAAATAAGAAAACAGAAATGGAAAAGGAGGAAAGGTAATGATGGAAAAACGGAAAGAGAAGATAAACAAAATATAAAAGGGCTACGCTGAACTATATGACTTTAAATATTAATGGAATACATAACCAAATTAAAAGGAAGAAACTACTAAATTTAAATGAATAAATGTATTCCATTAGAAAAAAAATAACATATAGGTTAAGAAATAATATTGAAATATTTGAACAAGTATAGGAGCCTTACATTAAATACAATAGCGAAAACCTACCGGGGACAAACATTACCTAAGTTGATGGAAGGAGAAGGAAAGAAAAGAATGGACTCAGTAGAATTTCTGGTGTATTTTTGTTGAATGACAACATTGTCTGACTGGCTTAATGCAACCTAGATTGTATACCCAAAATGGATGAGGGGGGGGGGGGTGGGGGGGTGGCTTGGGAGGAGGGGGGGGGGGGAGAAAAAGTCACTGTATATGTGTGAAAAAGAAATAGTGTATATCATGGCTAATGTGATTTATGGTGTGAAAAATTAAAAATTTAAAAAAAAAGAATTAAATAAGTGTGTAAGGAAATTTATTTGGAAATGGAAAATGGCAGGAGTTGCATTAGAAATTTTAACTTGGAAATTTGAATTAGGAGGGTTACAACTACCAAATTTTTAAAAATTATTATAGGGCAGCACAACTGAGATTTCTCTCTACCTTCTTTGAAGAGGGAGAGAAACTAGCATGAATTCAGATAGAAATTAATAAAATAGGAGAATAAATTCCAGAAAACTTTATATACAAATTAGACGATAAATTGTTAAGTGGAGATAGAGATACTCCTTTGTTAAAAATCTGGGAGACATTTAAATATAAATATTCAGTAGAAAACCTCCACTTTGTGGAGACAGTATGACCAATTCAATGTTTTATTAATCTTTATTTTTATTCAATAATGTCTAGATGTTTTTTTCTTTCTTCCTTTTATCTTACTTTCTTTGGGGTTAAATTCTGTAGAGTGGAAGGGGGTTTAAATCACTATATATTAATTATTAGTATTTTGAACAAGACATTTATGTATAACTTTAATTCATATGTGAAAATTTAAATAAAAATTTCAAAAAAATAAAATGTAAACAAACTGACTGTACTGCAGAGAGAAAAAAAATCAATAAAGTGCAAAAAATAAGAGTCCTTAAATGAGTCCCTGATTGAGTTTGTTGCTGAGGGGTCTGATGGTGGAGGAGTAGCAGCTGTTCCTGAACCTGGTGGTGCGAGTCTTGTGGTTCCTACCTCTCCTGCTGGCAGCAGCGAGAACAGAGCATGTGTTGGGTGGCGTGGATTTTTGATGCTGCTACTCCTCAATGTCAGCGTTTCCCATAGAAGTTCTCAATCATGTTCTGGGCTGTGTCTACTACCCTTTGCAGGGCTTTATGCTCAGGAGGCATTGGTACTGGAATTCTTTATGAACTGAAAATACATTCATGAGTTGAATTGACGATGTACCTGAATTTGCAGTGTTACCAATAATACACCAACTATTTTATTTTATTTTATTTACACAATGGATTAGAGGGATTGTCCAGTGAGACTATTTGGGTAGAACTGAGGAATAGCAGAGGCATGAAAACATTAATGGGAGTGTATTATAGACCACCAAATGAGCTGAGGGAAATAGAGGTACAAATTTGTAAAGAGATTACATATATGTGTAATAAACACAAGATGGTAGTTATGGGAGATTTCAACTTTCCACACATTAACTAGGATGTCCATACAGTAAGAGGACTGGATGGGTTAGAGTTTGTTAAGTGCGTTCAGGAAAGTTCTTAATCAGTTCATAGAAGAACCGACTTGAGAGGGGGCAGTATTGGATCTCCTATTAGGGAATGATATAGGTCAGGTGACAGAGGTTTGTGTAGGGGAACACTTTTGGTCTAGTGATCACAATACTATTAGTTTTAGGCTAGTAATGGAAAATAGAGATGGGCCAAAGATTGAGTTTCTTGATTGGAAGAAAGTAAATTTCTAGGGGATGAGAAAATATTTAGAGGGTGTGGATTGGGATATTTTTAGGGAAGGATGTAGCAGATAAATGGAGGTTATTCCAAGGAGAAATTTTGAGAGCACAAAGTCAGTATGCCCCTGTGAGGATTAAAGGAAAGGCTATAAAAACTATGGGGAACCTTGGTTTTCAAAAGATATTGGGAACTTGGTTTGGAGGATGAGGGATGTGTACAATAGGTATAAACAGCAATTCCTGAATTGCTTGAGGAATATAAGGATTTTTTTTAAAAAGAAAGAAATAAGAAAGGCTAAAAGGAGATACAAAGCTGCTTTGGCAGGTATAAATAAAAATAAATTGAAAGTGTTTCTATAGGTACATTAAAAGTAAAAGAATAGTGAGGGATAAAATTGAGCCCCTTGAAGATAAGGGGGTAGGCTCTGTGAGAAGATAGAGGAGATGAGAGAAATTTTAAATGATTTTTTTTCTTCAGTATTCACTAACCAAAGGAATATTGAAC
This sequence comes from Narcine bancroftii, assembly GCF_036971445.1. Lineage (NCBI taxonomy): Eukaryota > Metazoa > Chordata > Chondrichthyes > Torpediniformes > Narcinidae > Narcine > Narcine bancroftii. Next base: position 180,356,769 of record NC_091470.1, on the reverse strand, counting down.
CAGATGAAGTGAAGAAATATGGTAAGGAGGTCATGGATAATATAAGGATTAATGAGAAGGTAGTGTTGGATATATTAAAAAAGATCAAGGTAGATAAATCTCTGGATCCTGACAAAATATTCCCTAGGACCTTGAGGGAGATTAGTGCTCAAATAGTGCGAGCGTTGATGAAAATATTTAAAAAGTCACTGGCCATGGGGGAGGTGCTGGAGGACTGGAGGGTGGCTCATGTTGTTCGGCTGTTCAAAACAGGATCCAAAAGTAAATCTGGTTGTTATAGGCCTGTAAATCTGATGTCAGTTATGGGTAAATAAATGGAAAATGTTCTTAAAGATGGTATACACAACTATTTGGAAGGACAGTGATTGATTCAGAGTAGTCAGCGTGGTTTTGTACAGGGCAGATCATGTTTAACAAATCATAGTTTTTCAAGATTAATAAAAAGGTTTATGAGGGGAAGGCTGTGGATGCTGTTCATTTGGACTTTAGTAAGGCTTTTGACAAGGTTCCCTATAAGAGGTTAGTAAGGAAGGTGGAAGCATTAGGTATTAATGATGTAGTGAAATGGATTCAACAATGGTTAGATGGGAGATGTCAGAGAGTAGAGGTGGAAAATTGTTTGTCGAATTGGTGACTTGTGGAGTGCCTCAGGGTCCATTGCTGTTTTTCATATACGATGATTGGCAGTTTTGTGGACAGTGAGGAAGATTATCAAAGCTTACAGGGTGATAAAGGACAGTTAGAAGAGTGGGCTGAAAGATGGAGAAATGTGAGGTGGTACATTTTGGTAGGACTAATCAAAATAGGTCATACATGTTAAATGGTAGACAATTGAGGAATGCAGTGAAACAAAGGGATTTAGGAGTCATGGTACATAATTCCCTGAAAGTTGAATCACATGTAGATAGGGTGGTAAAGAAGGCATTTAGTATGTTGGCTTTCATAAATCAGAATAATGAATACAAGAGTTAGGATGTTATGTTGAAGTTGCATAAGGCATTGGTGAGGCCAAATTTGGAATGCTGTGTGCAGTTTTGGTCGCCAAATAAACAGAAGAGAGAGAGTGCAGAGGAGGTTTACAAGAATGTTTCCCGGTTTTCAGGGTTTTGAGTTACAGGGAAAGGTTGAGCAAGCTGGGACTTTATTCCCTGGAGCGTAGACGATTGAGGGATGATTTAGGAGAGGTATTCAAAGTCATCTGTGGATAGGCTTTTTCCATTGAGAGTGGGGGAGATTCAAACAAGAAGGCATGGATTGAGAGTAAAAGGGGAAAAGTTGAGGGGGTATTTCTTCACACAGAGGGTAGTGGGGGCATGGAATGAACTTCTAGCAGAGGTGGTAGAAGCGAGATCAATGTTGATAGTTAAGGAAAAGTTCGATAGATTTGTGGACGGGAGAAGTGTGGAGGGTTATGGGCCAAATGCGGGCTGGTGGAACTAGGTGGGAGAAATTGTTTGACATGGACTAAAAGGGCCAAACTGGCCTGTTTCTGTGCTGTAAATGGTTATATGGTTACATCAGAACAGACATCAGATTAATTACAAAAACAAATTAGATGCTGGAATACTTCCAAATAAAAGGAACAGAAAAAGTTTAAAGATCTTAGCAGGTGATATCTTCAGTTCTGTTGCCTTCTCCACCCACCGCAATGCTCCCATCCTTGCCTTCCACTGCCAGATAATGCATTGTCTTCCCAAAATTCCTGTCACATCGAAGGTGTTCTCACCATCACACACATCTGCCCATGGGTGCAGGTTCTATCTTAATTTTGTTAGGAACTAAAGAGACTTTGTTTGCACTAACAAAGGAACAGCAATGGAAAATTCACCAGGCAATGAATAATAGTTTTTATTAAACTACAGTAACATGACATTTTTTACTTATCTCTTACTTTAACTCTAAATTTAAACCCCACTATGCACAAATGTAAGAACGTGTGTGTGATAAAGTCCCAACCTCTAAAAAGTCAATTTTTAAAACTTCAGCATTATTTTGGTCTTGCTTGAAGGTCTTAGATTTTCAGTTCATAAATAATTGTAAAGTGCTTTTAAACACCATATCGTCAGGCCTCTTTAAGCTCACAATTCTTTCAATGAGTTTCCTTCAGGCTGATTTTCCTTCATATAGGAGTGCCCATTTTCTGGGCACAAATGGTAAGTGGGCTTTCTTTTTAAAAAAAGCTACCTACATTGCATCTTCTGTGAATAGGATAATATAGGTCCTGTCTTTCCAGGAGGTAAAATTTTATTCTTAAGAGTCATGGAGTTTCTTCCACGATGAGGCTGCACTCTTTATTTTCAAAAGAGCAGTTGGAAAAGTGGTAATCCTTTTGAAATCCACTTATGTTCTATATTCCCCTTTTATTAGGTGTAACACATGACAGCACCTATTCTAGTTACTGTAATTCAACCCTGTCTTTCATAAGGTTCCAACTCCTCTCTGTGTGTGTGTCTGAATTTGATAATATTTCTCCAAATCTCTCATGATGCATGGTGCGAGACATCATTTCTGTCTTTGAAGTTCATACTGCTTTTTTCACACTGATATGCTGAAACATCTCTGTCCACTTACTAACACAAAGTAATCAACTTTGATGGTTCTCTTCTGGTTCCAGGCTGTCCAGAATTTACCAACAAAATGGCTGTTCATTTTACCCAGGTGTTTCTGAGGCAACACCTATCGTCTCCAGTATCAAGAACTATCATAAATCCTTTAATCTCTTGACTCCAACTTCAAACAACAGCCATTCCATCTCAAACTGACTTATGTCTTCAATCTCAAAGAACCATGTGTGTTTAAAATGCTAATGTTTTATCTTTGTGTTGAAGCCAGCGAACAGCTGCAAAGAACCATGCATTTGTAGAATGTATATGACCCCTGTCCACCCAAAACTAACTTATTAAACCATATCTAGATAAAATATAGTTTTAACATTAAACTAAGGATTAATATTCAACACAGGTCTGTTACAGTTCGTCATTCAGGAGAGAACATTCCTTTTCTTTTAAAATATTTTTATTGATTTGTTTGAGAGAAATATTATATTGTCTACATATTAGTTACATAACATTTATATAAAGCAATGCAGAATATGAATAATAAGTGATTTATACATTGTCTTGTACACAATGCTAAAATAAAAATGGAAATTCCCTTATGAGAACTTCACCTCATGTTCTAATATTACGACATTCATTGTTGGTTATCTAACTGGACTAATCTCTTCTACTTGTAAAGAAAAATAGATAAAAAAGAACCCTCCCCCTCCCCCCTTCTAATCCTACCCCTCCCACTAAACACACCACCAGTGAATAATATGTAAAGAATCAAGTCTCAGCTTCTGGACTTCAGACAGAAAACCCCCAGAGCACCCCTGTCTATATATTCAATTTATGATAGTCATCCATGAAAGTGCCCCTTATCTTGTCAAATTCAATCTTGATCTCTTTAATGTTATATCTAATTTTCTCCAAACTCAAGTAAGACATAATATCCTGTACCCATTGTATACGAGTTGGTGCTAAGCTATCTTTAGGAAGGAACATTCCCTCCATGATATTCTGATGCACTCTTCTGTCTCGACCCTATCCCTAATGCCCTTCCCTTGGCAACTCCCCATCCACCTGCAGGATTTGCGACACACATTTACATTGTTCTGCCGCACCCACCCCAAGAGCCGCACTCTCCACCTGGTTGAAGCTGTGGATTTACTGACGTGCCAATGAATTGTGCAGCCCAGTATAGTCCACTCTGCATGAGGCTCCCTACTCCAGAGTGTGTGACCAATAGGAAGTCTCTGACCCTCCAGTGGCATCACTTTAATTTCCCCATCCCACTCCTAAGCTGAATTCTGCCCTTGTATGCCTGGATATTAACTACTCATCTCCAAAAACGTTGAGAGATGGTGCCTCATCGACATGATAGACACATTGCAGCCTTCAGCACTCCCTACTGAATTCAGCTGTTTCAGGTATTCACCATCTCTTGCATCTCCCATTCCCAACGTTCAACTTTTACTCACCTCAGCTCGAATCCGATTTCACTCGTCCCTCCAATGTATACCTGCCCTAGACTCCCCCTCCCCCCCCTCTTCCAGTCAGCACCACCACTCGTGCTATTCCCACTGAAGCAGGGGGCTTTAGGACCTGGGGATGCTGGGAGCTGTGGACCAGCCACCTACGGCGTCTGCTGAATCGCAAGGAGAGCAAATGTTAAATTTTTATCTTTTCACAAAGGTATTTGTGTTCCATTAATGAATGCAGTTCTGGGGTTAAAATGATTGAATTGACAGCTCTCATTTCAGTTCCTGTTTATTTCATTCTTCCCACATTGAATTTCCACTGGTTTTATTTACAGGCTCATTGGGGGTTTCATAATGAGGAATTTTGGGATTCAATGGAACCCGTTCATCGGTAACCTGTTATCACTGGGGTTTCTCCCCTACCGTACCTGACCCCGCTCCTGACACCATTCCTGGGACCCAAAATATTTAAAGATCCCGAGCAGGACCAGAACATATTCTCAGCCACTTGTTCACATCCCCAGACCACAAAAACGGATAAAGTTTTCCTGTGAATTTATTCCCAGTGAAGGTATGGATATGGGACTTCGTGTCGGCGTTGTAAAATGAAACGGTCCCAGACTCATAACTGAGATAAACTCCCACCATCCTGGGGATGGGACCAACAGGGAGACGGGATCGACTGGAGGTGTTCGCATAAAACCCATCACTCCACCGCTCGATGCCCCAGAGTCCATCCTCTGGGGTCAGAGGGGCTGATCCTTTTCTCTCCACAGACTCTGCAGCGACTCCCAGACTCCAGCCCCGAATCCCCGACGACAACTCCACCTCCCAGTAACGTCTCCCTGAAGTGAATCCCTCTGATCCCAGCACACAAGGCTGGACTGTAAACCTCTTCCCGGTGTCAGGGAGATCCCTCCGAGTCCCGGTCCATCTCACCCTCTTCCGATCCTCAGACACCTCAAGTCCCGGATGTGCCGTGTCCACATCTAAGGTGACGGAGACTGGGGTGGGGGGGTTGGGGAGAGAAGCAGAGAATTAATGTCATGGGGGATGCAGACTTGGTCACAACTCTGCTGGAGCTGCTGTAATGGCAGTGCTCCTGCTGGTGTGGTCCTGGGGAGAGTGGAGAAATAACTGCCGAATCGATTCATGAAGGATCCATACAGGCGTTAAATGGCCTTTTAAAGAAGCCGACTGTGTTTGTGAGTAAAACCCTGCAATCGCAGTGTCTGGAACCAACTTTGCAAAGCCGGTGTTCAGCAGCGGCCACGAAGGGTTGCTGACTCCGGGTGAGTAGCGGACCGCAGCAGGGCACCAGAAACGGAGAGAACACACCCCCATGTAGAAGGAGTAACAGAGGAGTTGACCCTACAGGATGGTGACAAGGGCGGCAGATCAATGAGGGGCTCAACAGCTGAGGGACCCACACAGGCTGCAAGCGACCTGCAATCAGAGGACCCGCATGGGCTGCTGCAGACTCTCTCATGGGAATCCTGTATCAGTTGGAATTCAAGAGGGTGCTGAGGACTAGAAGGGCCTTGGGCAGTGAAGTCTTCCTGGTCGTGTTGAAGGTTTTTGGAGGTATTTGGAGCTTAGGTTGCCGATGGATTGAACAGGAGTCTTGTGAAGCTCCAGAGGCAGCAGGAGTACTGGAGACGAATTCACGAACACTCAGTGTCTTGGAAGGGACTCTCTTTTGCTTTTCTCGTATTGTTAGGGGCATCTGGCAATGCTCATGGCGATTCTTAGTTTGCCTCATGCCAGGTAGAAGTTAAAATACATCACGTGTGTGACTTTTTAAATTTTTCATTACGTGACAATAGAGAGAGATGGAGGGAGCAGAGTTTTCACATGTGAATTGGTAGATACCAAGAATCCGCTTCTGGGATGGTTATGGAAGCATATCACAGTATTTAACGGCAATTTTGACAGGGAATTGAACAGACAAGGAATGGAGAGATGAAGATCGAGTACAGAGAGAAGTGATCAGTTTGATTTGGTAACATAGCTGGCATGATCGTGGTGGGGTGAAGGGCTTGTGTATTAGTTAATTCATTTGTCAATGTGGGGTCTAATAAGGGCTCTGCTTCCGTGACCAAATTCTGGGCGGTGTTCATTGCTAGTTTGTCTGCTCAATCTCACTCTTTCACTTCAATTGTTTGGTGACAATAGTGAGGTTTGTGTGTCCAGCAGGGGGCAGATCTGAGGCAATGAGAATCTGGGTTCACAGACTGGTTGGAGAGGGAGCAGGCTCAGATTTCAGTCTGAAGAATCCAGGTGTAATTTCTAAGACAATCCCGAGATTCATTCCCTGTGTTTGAAATGCATCTCATGGCGTGGAAGAGGGGAGGCTGGTGGTGGTAGATGGATGGGTTCTGGATGCAGTTGTATACCTCCTTGTCTCTTAACTAAAAGTATTGATCATCTGTGTTGACTGTGTTCGGGGATTGGACATCTCCAGCTGATGAAGGGGGTTGGTTTGGTACTGGAATAAAACTTCAAATTCCTTTTATCCCTTTAATATAATCAGTTATCTTGCATCTATTTTTTAAAATTTAGACATACAGCACAGTAACAGGCTATTTCAGTTCACGAGCCTGTGCCGCCCAATGAACCTACAACCTACGGTTTGTTTTGAATGGTGGGAGGAAACCAGAGCACCTTGATTAAAGTGATGCAGACACATGGAGAGCGTACAAACTCCTTCCAGAAAGTGCCAGATTCTTACCCCAGTCCCAATTGCAGGCACTGTAATGTCATTGTGCTAACCACTACACCAACTGTGCCACACAAAAAAAGGGCCCTAAACAGTGAGAGAGCTTTACCTCGCTTTAAGGCATCAAGCGTTTCTATCACAAATGTGTCCAATAGGTAGGGATTCTCGAAGTTTGCAGACCACAGAGCATCATCTATCACTGACAATACATTCTCAACTTCACCAATCCTGTAAATATTAAACAGCTGGTTACAATCTGAGCATCAGCAATTTGTGAATTATTTCCAAATCGACGCAGGATTTCAGGGAAGAACATTTCTTACCTCCTCTTCCGATGGGCTTCCTCCTGAAATAAATAAAACATGGATATCAATTGATTGAGACTGACCATCGATACCACTGCAGCAGGAGGTTCAACCAAATCCTTATCAACCTGCTGAACACCCCATTTCCCAACGCACACTGACACACAGGCAAAAAGAGGATGTAGCAGAAGGGACTCAGAACCATCAGAAACATCCTTTACCTTTAGAAATATCATGATGTCCTTTTCATCCATCCGTTCCTGTAACTTTGAGAGCTCCTGTTGAATAGAATTTAAATTTTCTTGAATCTGTCGAAGATTTTCCTGCATTGGATTGACAACCCTCTCTTCCTCTTCCCTAAGTTCTTTGAGCATGCGCTGCTCTTTATCCATGAGAGTCTGGTGCAGCTGAGCAAACTGGGATGTGATGTGGGACTGAAGGTTATCTGCCTGATCCTGAAATGAACGGAGATTCATGAACTGCGTTAATATGTGGCATAACCCATTGACTTAAAAGGTGAATATTCTGTCCATTGAAGACTATAGCGTTTCTCAGAGCACCCCATCAATTCCATTCCAGCACAACCACCTAAATTGACTCTCTCTCACATGACCATTAACTCCCACCCAATACATCACACACATCTTCAGAAGGTGAGTTACAGCAGCCAATTATCCATTCAACCAGGGTTGTGACAAATATCATCACTGAGACAACCTACAAAGTCCACACAGGGAGCTCCAGAGGTCACGGTTGTGCCCACGTTATTGGATGTGCAAATCCTCAGCAGGACTGACTCCAACACTGTGATGTCAAGCAGAGAGTGGAGAAAACATTCCCACAACCACCTGACAAATTCTGCAGAGGAATCCCTTACCCGCACTCCAGAAATCTTCTCCTTCTGTTGCTGCTCTATTTCCAGCATTGCCGATTTCCTTTCTGTGAGGCATTGCAAGGAAGATTTAAACCGAACCTGGGAATGAGAGAGCAAAAAAGCTGGACTGTAATATGGTACGTTTTCCCATATCTGAAATTCCGTTAACCAAAAAGTTCTATTAACCGATTTTTTTTTCAGTGCCAATGTGACATCATAAGTTGAAAAAAATTTATCATCCATCTTGCCCATGTGAGGCTCTGACATTCTATTGGTGCCATTTTGAACCCAATGGAACTCTCATGTACTGTACCAAGATATAGTTGCAATGGCAAAAAGGTCTGCAGATAGCACTATCGATGTCAGTTAAAAGAAAAAGAGGAAGTGTTTATGCTTGTCTATAGAACAGAAAGTCAAGCTGCTGGTAAAACTGGACACTGGTGTAAATGTTGGAACAACCATAATCTATGACCTAAAGAAACAGATAGATAAACTGTTGAAGTTCTATTCTGAAAGTGATGAACAGAAGTTCATAAAAGATAGAAAAACACCACATAGAGGTAAAAGTGAAGAGTTCGATCATGTATTGATGGAGTGAGTCCAAAACCATCACAGTGAACACATGCCACTTCATGGTTTGCTGTCTATGAAACAAGCAAAGCTCTATCATGATGTTCTGAAAATTGAAGGGAACTGAATATTCAGCAGGCTGGCTGAATAATTTAAGAAAAGACATGGCATTAAATTGTTAAAGATGAGTGACAAGAAAGCATCTGCTGATCACAAAACAGGAGAAATTCATTTTTGAGTTTGCCAAGATCATCGCTGATGAAAACCTGATGCCAGAACAAGTCTATAATGCTGAGGAATCATCACTGTTTTTGATGCCATTGCCCCAGAACAACACCGGGAATAGCTGATAAGAACCTCTACAGGAATTAAGGATGCCAAGGACAGAATAACTGTGCTGGGATGTGTTAATGCAGTAGGCAAGCATAAGTGTATGCTTGCTGTGATAGCCAAAAGCTTGGATCCTTGTTTTAAGAGAGAGAATTTCTTACCAGTCTATTATTATGCAAACAGAAAGGCATGAGTCACCAGGAATATCTTTCCTGATTGGCTTAACAAACATTTTATGGCAGCGGGTCGTGCTCACTGCAGGGAAGCTGGACCTGATGATGACTGAAGGTTTTTTCATTCCTCCACAACTGTTCTGCTCATTTTCTAGCTGAAAGTCTCAACAAACATAATGTTCATGTCATGTACCTTCCCTCAAATGTGACTTCCTTAATTCAGCCATATAACCAAGGTATCCTTAGATCAATAAACAGTGAATACAAATACACTTTCTTGAACAACATGCTGTCTGCAGTGAACAGTGGCTTGGGTGTGGCAGGTTTCCAAAAGGAGTTTACCATAAAGGATGCCATATATGCTGCTGCCAACACTTGGAGCACAGTTGTACATGCCTAGCACAATCTCTGGCCTGCAACTATGTTCAGTGATGAAGATGAAGAAGATGGCGATTTTGAAGGATTCCATGAGTCAGGTGAGAAAAAAATGTGACCTTCTTACATATGCAAAAGATATATGTTCAGAGTCCATCAGTAAGTTGGAAGAAGAAGTGGACATTGAAGAAGTTTTTAACATCAATAATGAGGCTCCAATTCACTGACCGGTGGTGAAATAGCTGAACTTGTTCTACATCCAGGTGAACGCGATCAAGTATATTCAAGAGGGAAATGTTTGTGTGTATTTTGGACAGTATGGTTCATAGTGTGAAAAATAAAAATAAAAAAAGATGACACTGCAGAAAAAGTGCCTGTAAATGGTGAAAATGTATGATGGGCTTACTGAAGGACCAGAGCATTCATAACAGAGATCATGTCATCTATAAAATCAAATTGAGACTTCTAAGACAAAAACCATTGTTAATGAGGCAGATGACTCTGGAGAAACATTTGAAAAAAGGCTTCAAGGAGAATTTCTAGTGTGTGGTGCTGCATTCATTTTGTAAGCAAATATCACTTTTATTTTGGTACCTATTAAACATTTCATGCTGGAAAAGCCTGCCTTTGTTTTTTGTTGTTGTTTAACCGCTGATACAAGTATTCTGCTGATACTACTGGGCTGTTTAAAGTCATGGTTCCGTTAACCGAAAAGAACCCAATAACTGAAAAATGTCTGGTCCCAAGCTTTTCGGATATTGGGTAACGTATTTTTAAAATTTAAATTTGGACATGCAGCACGGTAACAGGCTCATACGGTCCACAAGCCCCTGCCACCCAATTACACCCGATTAACGTACATCCCCGTCACATTTTGAAGGGTGGGAGGAAACCAGAGACCCGGTGGAAAACCAACGAAGACACGGGGAGAATGTACAAACTCCTTACAGACAACGCCGAATTTGAACCCCTGTCGCAGGCGCTGTAGCAGCGATGCGCTAACCGTGCTGGTTATTATCAATAACATAATTATCCATAAAATAATGATGTGTTCAAAGTTTGTTTGGTTTTTACCTTATAGATTTCCGCAGCTTCTTTAACCGGCAGGAAGCGGTGCTCTCTGTGTTCCAGCGAGTCTCTACAAATCACACAGATCAGCTTCTTGTCGGTTTCACAGAACAGCTTCAGCTCTTCCTGATGTTCCTCGCAGAGAGGTTTCCTCTCCTTCTCTGCCGGATTCAGGTTCAGTTTTCGAGCTTTCTTAGCCAGACTGGCCAAGGCCCGGTTCACCCTGAGGGTTCCGTCCACAAACTCCTCTCGACACTCCGGGCAGGAGTTCCTCCCTTCTCCTTCCCAAATCTGTGTGATACAGGAGCGGCAGAAGTTGTGGCCACACTCCAGTATAACCGGATCGGTGAAGAAATCCAAGCAGATGGGACAAATCACCTCTTCGGTCCAGGACTCATTCTGGTGTTTCGAAGCCATGTTAAATCCGACACTTCCTGCTTCAAAATCCATTCACTTACGGCGAGGGACGCTCCGCCTGCAGTACCACGAGTGACCACTAGGCGCGCCGCGGTCCTTGGGACTGAATGTTAATTTGCAACAAGGGTTCAGTGTGGACAAATCCTGGCCACCTCAAGCCACAGGGCGGGAGATGGTAGTGATACAATGCACAGGTTAGATAGGGGTGAAACCCTTCGTCCAGCAGTGTAAGGGAGGTCAACATTGAATAGGACAAAGTCTTGGATGTCATTGACGAGTCTTTGCAGCTGTTCAGCAATGGAATCCGTTCCGAGCTCAGTATCAGGAGAACGTCGCCTTCATCAATAGCCACACACCCCTAGTCTGTTACGTATTTAAGGAGATGCAAGGAGGCGTATATACATAGTACAGTCCCATACTCTGGTAAAAACGCAGAAATGCTGGAGAAGCTCAGCAGGTCTTGCAGCGTCCATAGGAGATAAAAGTTTGTCACTGACGTTTAGGCCTGAGCCCTTCAAGGTGTAGATAAAGAACAGAAAGGCGTCACATGCAGTGTGCCCTGATCCCCGAAAAAATTAAAGTCCAACCAGGCGCAAACGCCAGCCTAAAAACCAGCCCGACCTACACCCCTCCCACCCCCCCCCCCCCCCCCCAATCTGCATGTGGACCCACTGCTAAAGTGTCAACTGGCCCAAGTACAAATAACCCACCGTACAAGCACGCGAGAAAAAACATCGCCGCATACGGCCTACAGTCACCAGGATGCCACATTTGACAGAGGCAAGTGTGCCCCTGCCCCCTTGAGGTGGCAGAGGACAGAGTCCTCAAAAGCCGTATGGTCTGGCCTAAAACTGGGTGCCTGGCTACCCTAATTACTCGCGTGATTTTGCTCAATCTAGAATGTCATCCGACTCCGAGTCTGCCGCAGCACCTCTCTGTTTCCTGCTCTGGCTGAGCCACTTTTATTGCAACAATTGTTCCATTCCTCCCTTTTGCTTCACAACATAAAACTTCAGCCTAAAAAAATGCAAAAATTCTTAATAGGGACCCAAAAACCCGTAACCTTCAAATGTTTATATTTTCCAATCTCCAAAAGAAACTCAATTAAGCAGGAAAACAGCCCACCTCACAACATTAGGTTTCCGATTTATTGTCAGAGTACATCCATGTCATCACATACAACCCTGAAATTCTTTTTCCTGTGGCTCAGGCAGAATGACCGCAGTGGTAGGACAATTATAAACTGTACACAAGGTACACATCTAAAACATAGGACATCACAGCACAGAACACCAGACTTTGGTCCTTCTAGTCTGTACTGAACCATTATTCTGCCGAGTCCCACTGACCTGCACCCAGTCCATAACCCTCCATACCCCTCCCATTTATGTACCTGTCCAAATGTTTTTAAATGTGAATATTGAGCCCGCATTCACCACTTCAGCTAATTCCACAGTCTCACCACTCTCTGTGTGAAGTTCCCCCTCATGTTCCCTTTAAACATTTCCCTTTTTGCCCTAAATCCATATTTGCTCGTTTGTGTCTCGCCCACCCTCAGTGGAAAAAGCTTATCGACACAAAGAAATGTAAACATTCTGATGGATCAATACAGAGAGGAAAAAAATCAATAAAGTGCAAAAAAAAGAGTCCTTAAATGAGTCCCTGAGATAGTTTGTAGTTGAGGAGTCTGAAGGTGGAGGGAGAACAGCTGTTCCGGAACCTGATGGGTGCAAATCTGTGACTCTGACACCTTTTCCTGATGGTAGCAGCGAGAACAGAGCATGTACTGGGTGGTGTGGATCTTCGATGATCGCTGCTGCTCTCTGATGCAGCGTTCCTTGTAGATGTTGCTGATGGACTCAAAAAAGACTGAAGTCTGGCAGGGGCAGGAATACAGACCAACAAAAGGTGTTACCACAATAACAAAAGGTGTTAATTGGATATGATAAGAGGAGAGGTGAGAATAGATTTTGGCTCTGTGAAAGGAGACAGAGGGAAAAGGGAAGAATGAGAGAGAGAGCGGGGGAGGGGGGAAAATATATACAGGGCAGAAGAAGGGCTGTTTAACGGAAATGGGAGAAGTAAATGTTAATGGCATCTGGTTGGAGGGAACCCAGGTGTTGTTCCTCCAATTTGCGGGTGATCTCAGTCTGGAAGTGCATGAGACTTTGGACAGACATGTCAGCAAGGAAATGGGGCTTGGAATTGAATGTACAATGCTACCAAAAAATTAAGATTCAAGATTCGCATTATCAAGTAATAAAACAAAATGTAATATTACATGAAATTTCCTTCGGCCTGCTGTCGGGCAGACAAAGAGTCGCCATTAGTGTCACCCAACGCCCCTTACAGTATGAGTGAAAGAGATGCAAAAGAGAGTCCTTTCAGAGTTACTAAGTGTTCATGGATTCCCATAGCCTCTGCAGCTGCACATATTCCAGTTCAATCCATCGGCCACCCGAGTTCCAGATCCAAACTTCCGCCACGACCAGGAAGCCTTCAGCGCCCGAGGCATTTTGGAAGCCGTTCTTGCCCTCAGTGCCCTCTTGAATCCTGGCTCCGATACCTGGTTCCCATGAGCTTGTCTTCAACAGCCCGCATCCTGTCTGGGTCCCTCAGCTGCTGAGCCTCTTGTTGGTCCACTGCCGTGGTCACTGTTCTGTAGGGTTATCTTCTCTGCTTCTCCTTCTCAACGGTTGGGGGGGGGGGTAGGTGTAGGTTGTTCTCCCCATTTCTGGTGGCCTGCATTGGTCTGCTGCTTCCCTGGGATCTGTGACCCCTCATGGCTGCTGCCGAGCACGGATGGAGCCATCAGCATTAGGACCAGGCAGTTGGACAGAGTGGAGCAGCACTGCGTCTCCGCTCCCTGCTCTTCCTCCTGGGTCTGTGCCAGCAGCAGCGCCGCCATTACTGCAGCTCTGGCAGTGCCACCATTTGCTTTAGTAGATTCTGCCTGCAGCAGAAGAAGAATCTTGGGGTTGCATGTGATGGTACTGGTCACACTCTGCGGGCAAGGTCTTGCGGCTGCGCCAAGGAACACATTCGCACATGTAGGACGCTCTGAGCACTGCCGGTGACGCAGACCAAAGGGCTCTAGCCTGAAATGTTGGATATGTACTTTTGCCTTTGCCACACTGTTTGACCTGCTGAGCTTCTCCAGCATTTTTGTTTAACCACAAAGCCATGTTCTGTCACACAAAACCCTAGATATATTCTCCCTGCATGGTACTGGTGCTGCAGAGATTTACAAGAATGATTCCTGGAGCAAAGACATCAGCATATGGGGAACGTTTGGCAGCTCTGTACTTCTTGGAGTTCAGAGAAATGAGGGGAGACCTCACAGAAGCATTTGAAATGTTGAAAGGCCTGGACAGAGTAGATGTGGCAAAGTTGTTTCCCATGGTAGGGGAGTCTAGGTCAGTGGTTCTCAACCTTTTTAAAATCCCACTCACATCCCACTTTAAGTAATTCCTGACTAACTACAGAGCACCTATGCCTTAGGATTCTCTGTGGTTGGTAAGGGATTACTTAAGGATACATAGGATGCCATAGGTGTTCTGTGGTTTGTCAGGGATTACTTCAGGTGATATGTGAATGGAAAAAAAAGGTTGAGATCTTCAATCCTGTTGTGCCCATTTAAACAGAGATGTGGAGGAATTTCTTTCGCCAGAGAGTAGCAAACCTCTGGAATTTGCTTCCACAGGCCGCTGTGGAGGTCAGGTCATTGGGAGTGTGTTTAAGGCAGAGACTGATAGGTATCTGAGCAGTGAGGGTTTCAGAGGTTTATGGGGAGAAGGCAGAGGAGTGTGGCTGAGTGGGAGAATGGATCAGCTCATGATGGAATAATGGAGCAGACTTGAATAACCTACTTCTGCTCCTATATCTTATGGCCTCTTAGTGCCTTCAGTTAAACTGCACGGTTCAGCGCAGAGTTCACCCTTCCTCTAATTCAGGTTCCCCGTGGAGTGAGGTTTGGTTTTTTGCAAATTTGAACTGAAATTGCAGCCCTGCATTTAATTTTTAAAAACAATCTCCAACACAGTGAGAACGGGCATTGGGGATGAGAGGGTGGAGTGTGGATAGTGGAGGGTCACGTCCCTCTGTCTGGAACCTGGTGGGAACATGGATTGTGGAGAGTCACGTGACCTCTCTAGCTGGAACCTGGTTGGAAGCCACTACATCTGTCAATTAAGGTCAAAGCCACTCATGCCAAGTGCTCACCTTGCAAATGGCCTTTTCAAAAGTTCACACAGGTCACCACTGACTCTGTGAATCACCTGAGCCAGCCCCACTGACCAGGAGGGGGTATGAAGCCTGACACAAGGAGCTGCAGGGTCACTTTTCCCCAAAGAACAAACCCGAGCTCCACTCCAGGACAAGCAAGTGCTGATGCTGGAGAATAGATACCAAGGTGCATGGCAGTAATGGGTGCAGGGCTTTGTGGTGCACACTGATTGTCATCGTACTGTTCTTCTTTAAATGTGGCTTCCCCTCCACCACCATCAACTCGGCACTCACCTGCATATCCTCCATTACCCATACATCTGCTCTGGCCACCTCTGCCCCCATGCACTACAAAGACAAGATTCCCATTATGCATTGATGTGGACACTCCAGGACAGATTCTTGGCGATGCTGGCACCCAGAAACCTGAAGCTCTTGACCCTCTCCACTACTGAGTCCTTGATGAGGATTGGTTTGTCTTCTCCTGACTATGGAGCAGTGAATTTGAATGATCCAGAAAATTAGAGATTAAAAACTATATAAAAGGCAATATTGTCAGCCAATGAGTTATAGTGGTATCCTTTGTAGAGTGCTTCCTGCTGTAACGACGTGGTCATGCTTTGCAAAGTGATTAAATTTGTGTTTGCAAACTCAGGTCCAATTTAATCACATGATGCAGTGTAGTAAAGACACAACCTCCAAGCATCGAACACTCAAAGACTTTATTACAAACATCTACAACAATGCAAGCAGGGACAAGATCTACAGAAGCCTCAGTGATTTCATATATATTAGTGTAAAATCTCTTTGTAAAATATTTACACATCCTCAACAGAAATTAGGATAGTTCAATTCCAACATGACACAAAAAGGTTTAGAAAGGGGAAAAAATAAACCAGCAACCCTTCACCATCAGCCAGATGACACGATGCTCATCTCTAAACCTTTAACATCTACTGTACCTGTAAGGTGTTGAATGATTTTAGAACCAAGGACCAACACATTTCAGGACAGTTAACGACCCTACTTCATCAGTAGTTTAATTGGTAGAAAGCTCAATACATCCTTGAGATAGACGCCTTTAGAGGTTAAATGAGTGTCTGCCAGCACAGTGCTGAGAGTGACAAATGTAGTACATGTATTAAAATCAATACCACCAGCTAAAAAGTTTCAAACTACCCCAGGATTAAATACTCATGGCATCCAAATGCAGTGGACCAGAACTCAACCACAAAGGAAAGCAAATTCAACTGGAATCTGAACCCAACACTAAAAGGTGCCAGGATTCCGACCCCCCCCCCACCCCACTTCCTCCCAGGGTCTGTGAACCAGATTCTCCTTCCACAGATGCTCATTGTCCAGCTGAGTTTTTCCAGTGGTCTCTGCAATTTAGGTTCCTCAACTTGGCTGGTGAGATCAGTGCTGTTTGCAAGGTTTGTCATTTTGTTGAATGCAGTAAAGGGCAAGCATGGATTGACCCTGTTCTAACCCCCCCCCCCATGTCAAAAACCCCACAATACGGGATTCGATGCCATGAATGGGAGTGGGGACTTGCCCCATGTTGTTCGTGAGGGACCTGCACTTCATCCCGGGTTGAGAATTCCTGAATCGGGCTTCCATCGAGTTCTCTCCCTACCACCCCCCCCACTTCCGACCTGTAGGAAAACTGGTCCCCAAAACCAAGCAAATCACAGTAACCCATCGTTCCTTTCAGAGCCATCAATTACATCCAGCTTGTCTTATTTTTAACCTCTGGGATGGGTGGGCAAGGTGGGGAGGGGAGAGAAGGGAGAGAAAGAATCTTGGAATTATCTTGCTTCTTCAGAGGGTAAAATGGATCCAGAATTCAGGAACAAACTTGACCACTAATAGCAGGCAACTTGTAACCCACCAGAGATTCCAGTTCCCACTTTGTGGGACAGTTCAGGAGGTGCAGAGTCCTTGGTTGGTGACCGTGGACGTATTAAGGGCTCCAAAGGAAGGAAGGAGCTCCCAGGACTTAGTTATTCATTCACCAGATGCGAGGGGTCATGGGTGTTAAAACCCCGAGGTGGTGGTGGGTTCAGACAGCAGGATGGGTTTGGAGTCACCTGTAGATCCAACTGGGCATGGAACAACCACTCCTTTCCCTATACAATAACAACCAATGGCTTTTAAAATGGCAGTTACCAATCCCACTGAACAATAAAACATTGCAGCACACAAATCAGGCCCTTCTTCCCTTCTAGTCTGTGCTGAACTATTATTCTAGAGTGAAATATGAATGTCTGCAGATTGATTTTTGTAGTAAAAACACAGAAATGTTTGAGGAACTCAGCAGGTCTCGTAGCATCCATAGGAGGTGAAGATAATATAACCAACATTTTGGGCCTGAGCCCTTCTTCAAGGTGTGAACAAAAAACAGAGTGTCTGAATATAAAGGGGAGGAGGATTGCAGATCATCAAACAAAAGGCGATAATTGGATATGTAGAAAGGGCCAGGAGAGAAAAGGTGGGAATTGAGAGTGGGATTTGGCTCTGTGAATACAGAGGTTAAGAGGGAAAGGGGGAGAGGTACAGAATTTCTGGAAAGGAGTGGGGGTGGAGTGGTGGCTAATGGAAACCAGAAATGTCATTGTTAATGCCATCCAGTTGGAGGGTGCCCAGACAGAATATGAGGGAATGGGGAGGGGATTTTCATGGGGTTTAAGCGGCCATGACCCATCTCGTGAATGAATAAGCAAACTCTGGGAACCCATTTAGTCCTTTCAAGCTCTTAATACATCCATAGTCACCTGTACTGCCTGTTCCACTCACCTGCACCCAGTCCATGTCTCTCCATACCCCTCTCATCTACTATATACCTGTCCAAATGTTTTTAAATGTCAAAATCAGGCCTGGATTCCCCACTTCAGCTGGCAGCTCATTCCTCACCCCCACCACTCTCTGCATGAAGAAGTTACCCCTAAATTTCTCCCCTTACCCCATTCCTCTGGTTTGTGACCATCTTGGATTGAAATCTGCCTTGACTTGGATTCTACAATTTTAATCCATAAACTTCCATTTTTAGTGTTTAAACCCAATTTCCATGTTCTCCAACTACTGACCATCATACTAATCTCAGCAGTTCCACTACAAATGAACTCCATCTACTCGCGTTCCAACCTGGGTTTCCCCAGAGAACAAACAGAGAGTGGAAGACGTTGATTAGGGAGAGGGATTGGATTGTTGATCCACTGCAAAGAACAGTGGCTGGGGGGGGGGGGGGGGGGGGGGGAGGGTGGCACTGACAGAAGGCTATTAGAGTATGAGAGTCAAAAGATGGGGGTGATAGTGAAAAATCTTGCCCCCCCCATGGCTTTATTGCCGTGTAGGTTTCCTCTCACCACTCAAAAACATTTGGGGTTTGTAGGTTAATTGGTGAAAGTGGATCTGCGGGACTTTTGATTTTACACAGAGTAGTAGATATTTGGAATGCCCTGCCAGAGGTGGCGGTGGAATCAGATGATCACAAAATAGGAAGGCTCATGCAGGCAAACAGGATGAGTGTACTTGGGCAAGAAGGCTAGCAGAGATGTCATGGGCTGGAAGGACTGTTACTGGGCTGTATTGGCAAGTAGTCTGGCAATCTGGAGACAAATCTTCGAATCTCACCCGTGGTGCAGTTGGAGGGATTTTCTTGATCTGATGACTTCTGGTTTGTCGCACTGACCTCCTGCATTAACTGATGAGTGTCTGGGAAGTTGCCTCCTCAGTTGGGGAAGGTCTAGTGGTGGAGGCCCCTCAGCCTGATCTGCCTTGTAGCCCACTGAAGATGTCTTGGTAGTAATCATGATCTGAGGGACCCACGCAGGCCAAGGGCAACTTGCGGTCAGGGGGATTCCACATGGGCTGAGGGCTATGGAGACTGGCTCAGGGGAACTAGATATTGGAGCCAGGTTTCGAGAGGTTGCTGAAAGCACGAAGGGCTCCCGAAGGGCCCTCAGGGCATTGAAGGCTTCCTGATCATGTTGGACTTTTGGATCTGGAGCTCGGGTTGCCAATGGATCGAACAGGAGCCTGTGCAGTTGCAGAGGTTACGGGAATTGCTGGAGGAAAATCCACAGACACTCAAGTGTCTCTGAAGGGACTCTCTTTTCCTTCTCCTTCTCTCTTACTGTAAGTGGCACCGGGCGACACTAATGGTGACTTTTTGTCTGCCTTACGGCAGGCAGAAGGCAATTTTGTGTAATATTACACATTCTGTACTATTACATGACAGGAAATGAATCTTGAAGTGGCCCAGTAAGGCATTCAGCATGGCCTGGTGGAGAAATGCTGGCCATGCCACCACAGCAAGTATAATGTGATGGATCTTGATTAGAGGAGGGAGAAGGATAGAGTACTTATTTTTTAAGTTTTCAGCATGGTAGAAGATCCTTCCAGCCCATGAAACCCGTGCCGCCAAATTACCCTGATTCCAGAACATTTTGGAGGAGTGAAGAGTAAATGAGTACACAAGCTCACATGGGGCACTGGGATTGGTGGCGTTGGTTGTTTAGCCTCTCTTGATGAACAGTGTTTTGAGCACAAAAAAAAATGGAATCCTCCAACCCAGTCGACCAATGGTCATCGAAGGTTGGGGGGGTGGGGGGAGAAGAGAGAGGGAACGGGTTTGTCTCCGCGAGGCAGAGGTGCTCCCCTCCCCTGTGCTTTTGGGACTGGCTGAGCGGCAGGGGAGGGGAGCACACAGAGGTTTAGGGAGGCGGGGATGAAGAGGCTGATCCTCTGCATAGTAGTCAGATGCATATTCAGTAGTGAAGCCACATCAGATGCCCCCCAAGCCCTTTGCTCTGTGGCTCTTGCGGGGGTTCTATCAACTGAGGGCAATGTAGGACTGATGAACAAGACCTCTCTCCCCCATTACCAAAATCCAATCAGCGCAGAGCAAATCAAACCATCCCCAACGGTGTCCTGTCCACAAATCCCGAAGGGTTCCATCCAATGAGGCGAGCAAGCACCATGCAGCTTCCAATTGGTGCACGGTTGGTCGGATCACTTGAGGAGTGTTCCCCACCCAACTCCATTTGTGGGAGATCATGTCCAGTGTCTGCCTAAGGCAGGGAAATTCATGCTGCAGGAAGCCCACTGCCCATTGGCAATTCATTCGGTGGCTCTGTGGCTGATTACCGTAACTTTCCCTCCCTCCAAAATATGCCACAAGTTTGCATGCGCACACACCTGCATATGTATGCACAATGCTCTCCAGCACACCCACCCAAATGTACACATGCACACACACATACAGGCACAAACACAGCACGTGCAATGGAAGCACATGAACACAGTCCTGCGCACTCACTCAAATTTACACGGACTACCTGTCCAGATGGTTCCGGGTTCCCCCACCAGTGTGTTATTTGAACCTGTTCCCAAACACGCACTCTCTCTCTCGCAGAGACTGGCAAAGTCATTGGCACGTGAGCGTACACATGCATGCACGCGCACGCAGATACGCACACAGTGATGTGTGCGAACACACAGATGCGCACATACACTAACATTGACTCATACAAATACACATGTATCTGCGCGCAAACACTACATACACTTACCCGCTCACACGTGCACATGTACATACACACATTTGCACACACCCACACACAAACACTTAGCCACCCATGTGCACACACACACACACACACACACACACACACACACAACTACGCGCACACACACACCCTCCCCCACCCATGCCCCAACTGCTCCCCCTTCCCCTCTCCCCGATGGTTGATATCTCAGTAGTCAAACAAACATTGTGCGTCACAGTCAGACGTTGTGCCCAAGGTTGGACAGACTGTGTAAATCTTCCCCCGCCCCACCACCTACCCACTCCCCCCAGGGCAGGAAGCCGAGATGAAACCCTGCGAGATGTAAGGGCAGAGATGTCATTGGATCTCTCCCTGGGGAAAAAGTTTCAAATTCCAGTGTTTTCCAAGAAAATAAAGGGATTGCAGCTCTCAAACATTCCTCAACAGAGTTTTCCACCCCTCAGGAATTTCCCAGTGAGGAAAATTGACTCCAGGGATCTACCTGAATGTTGAGCGTGGGGAGCTGGTGAAGGAACAGAGATGGAGCCTAGGATCTAAGTCACATTTCCATGAGTAACAGGACTGGTCGGCTCATTGCATGAAGATTGGTTGGCAGTCTATTTCCAATCCACTCAAGACGAGAGAAAGTGAAGCTACGAACACCAGAGTGGCCCAAAATGGAAAGGTCCTACAGAGGCAACAACTCAAGAGAGGTGCTCCCCTGATGCGTCAGCCTCGGATCTCAGCGGGGATCTTGTCAGCCAGTCCTGGGCCCAAGTCCCCTCCTACACCATGTTCATGGCGTCATCCATGAGGAATTGGTGGATCTGCTGGAAGGTTGGACGGTCCTTCGAGTCCCGCCTCCAACAGCGGAGCATGACGTCATAGAGGGCTTGAGGGCAGATCGCTGGCCGCGGGAGGTAGACCTTGGGGAGGAAACAGAGGGAGTGAGGGTTAATACTGAATGACCCTGTAAAGGTTTTAATTTTATGAACATATTTTAAAATAAATGATCGTTGGCTCCTTTAACAGGCTGTTTAAAACCTGTACAGAGCTGAGGGCAGTTGGACCGGGCGGATGGACCCTGTGGTGGGTGGGGAGGGGGGATGTCACTGAAAAGGCAGTGGTGTTGAGACTGCCATTAAGGTTCAGATTTTCTACTTGGCGTGTAAGACCACCCTGATTTTGAGGTGACAATTTTTAAAAGTTTTGTGGATCGTACAATATGCTGGCATATACGGTAGATGATAAGTATTTGCAAACAGCGCAGACAGGCTTTTTGTGGTGTGGGAGCAATCAATGGTTATTCGAACAAGGAGAGGTGCCAGAGTAGGGGATTCTGATGCAGGAGGTGGTCTCCATTGGGGCACCGTTTTGTCTCCTCTCAATGAACACCCATGTTGAGTATCCAGCTCTCACACGCTTGCTTACATGGGATAGACCTCATGTTACAACTGCACGGGACATTGGCAAGACCAGCTTTGCATGCAGTTCTGGTCACCCGATACAAGGAGGAAGTTGCTCAGCTTGGAAAGGGGGCAGAAGAGATTCATCAGGAAGTCTCCGGGATTGGAGGGGCTCGTGTCACAGGGAGAGTCTGGATTAGTTGGGACCTTTTCTCCCTCCAGCGCTGGAGGCTGAAGGATAACTGTAGGGTTTAGAAAATCATGAGGGGTGTGGACAAGGTGACCAATTCCCAGGGGGCACAGGTGTGCGGTGAGAGGGCAAAGATTCAAAAGGAACAGAGAGTGATGGATACATGGAACAGGCTGCCTGAGGAAGTGGTTGAGATTGGCACGTGGATAGGAAAGGACTGGAGGGATATGGGCAAAATGGAGTCAGCTTAGCCAGGCATCTGGGTCAGCACAGGCTCGTGAAGCTGAAGGGTCTGCTTGTGTGTCCCATGGGAGGTGATGAGGGGTTTCAGGTGGAACACGCCAATCCCAGGGCAACATCTGCAGCTTCCCCCTCTCTCTCTTTGCCCCTTCCCTCTGAGTTACCTGCTTTCCCTGTTCCCTGAAGAACTCGCCCGCGTTCTCGATGACCAGCTCGTCTGTGAGGTGGTAGTAGGGCTGCTCCTTGCAAAGCACCAGGATCTCCCACAGCGTCACGCCAAATGCCCACACATCACTGCCAGTGGTGAATTTGCCCTGCCGGGGAAAAAGGAAGGGATGAATAGTCAGAGAAACAACGGGCACCCTACCTTTGGAGGTGATGCAGAGGAAGTTGACCAGGCTGATTCCAGAGATGGTGGAGGGAGTGATTGAGTCATCTGGCACTATATTCACTCAAAGGTGCTGGCTGTCTACCTTATCAATGCTTTTCATAATCTCATAGACCTCTATTCAGTCACCTCTCATGCTTCTTCACTACAAAGAGAAAAACCATGGCTCTGCTAAACCTTGCCTCACAAGACAGGAGGGGAACCAATTTCCATTCGGAGGTAATCAGTGTCTGGAATGAGAAGACAGAGGAAGCTATCTGAGCAGGTACATTGGAGACATTTGGATAGATACATGGATAGAAAGGATTTAAATTATTAGAGACACAGGCCCTTTCGGCCCACGAGCCCATGCCGCCCAATTACACCCAATTGAGCTACAACCCCCGGTAAGCTTTGAAGGATGGGAGAAAACTGGAGCCCCTGTGGAAAACCCACACAGACATGTAAATACTCCTTACACCCAGTGTGGGATTCGAACCCCGGACCTGATCACTGATGCTGAAGCAGCGTTGCACTAACCGCATTGCTAACCATAATTTAGAAGGTGCAAACTTTGACCAGCAGGGATAAGTTGGGCTGAAGGGCCAGTGCGGCATTCTACATCTCTTGAGAGCCAGTCACAGGTAGGGCTCCTTTGGAATCAGCAGGCGTGCATAAGCCCGCGCTGCACAAATACACCCACGTGACCAATTAACCTACTAACTCCGTAAGGGTTTGGAGCATGGGAGGAGACTGGAGTGCCCGGAGGAAACCCACGCAGACACGGAGAGAATGTGCCAACTCCTGAGGGACCCGGATCGTGGCACCGTAGTGGTGTGCTGCTCACTGAGCCATGTCATCCCAAATGACTCCCACAGTTGCAGGATTTCCTAGGGATCGCCCGTCTCTGGGTCACAACCAGATCGTGCACTCCCTGCCCCCACCGGCATACAGCCACTCACCAGCAGAATGCTTTCCCAGGCCATCCAGCGTATGGGCAGCACTGCCCGCCCCTGGATCCGGTAATAATCTCCCGCATAGAGGTTGCGGCTCATCCCGAAGTCGGCAATCTTGATGGTATGGTTCTCGCCGACCAGGCAGTTTCGAGTGGCCAGGTCACGGTGAACAAACTTCAGCGAAGCCAGGTATTTCATGCCTGAGGCTATCTGGCTGGCCATGTGCACCAGGCTCGGATAACTGTGGGTGGGAGGAAGAAAGAGAGAAAGGAAGGGGAGAGGGAGAAGGCATGAGAGGGGTGGGGGACGAAGAGGAGGTGGGGGGGAGAGAGGAGGTGGGGGGGGGAGAGAGGAGGTGGGGGGGGGAGAGAGGAGGTGGGGGGGGGAGAGAGGAGGTGGGGGGGGGAGAGAGGAGGTGGGGGGGGGAGAGAGGAGGTGGGGGGGGAGAGAGGAGGTGGGGGGGGAGAGAGGAGGTGGGGGGGAGAGAGGAGGTGGGGGGGGAGAGAGGAGGTGGGGGGGAGAGAGGAGGTGGGGGGGGAGAGAGGAGGTGGGGTGGAGAGAGGAGGTGGGGGGGAGAGAGGAGGTGGGGTGGAGAGAGAGGAGGTGGGGTGGAGAGAGAGGAGGTGGGGTGGAGAGAGAGGAGGTGGGGTGGAGAGAGAGGAGGTGGGGGGGTGAGAGAGGAGGTGGGGGGGTGAGAGAGGAGGTGGGGGGTGAGAGAGGAGGTGGGGGGTGAGAGAGGAGGTGGGAGAGAGGAGGGGGGAGAGGAGGGGGAGAGAGGGGGGAGAGAGGAGGGGGAGAGAGGAGGGGGAGAGAGGAGGGGGAGAGAGGAGGGGGAGAGAGGAGGGGGAGAGAGGAGGGGGAGAGAGGAGGGGGAGAGAGGAGGGGGAGAGAGGAGGGGGAGAGAGGAGGGGGGAGAGGAGGGGGGAGAGGAGGGGGGAGAGGAGGGGGGAGAGGAGGGGGGAGAGGAGGGGGGAGAGGAGGGGGGAGAGGAGGGGGAGAGAGGAGGGGGAGAGAGGAGGGGGGAGAGAGGAGGGGAGAGAGAGGAGGGGAGAGAGAGGAGGGGAGAGAGAGGAGGGGAGAGAGGGGGAGAGCAGGGGGGAGAGAGGTGCAGGGGAGAGAGAGGAGGCGGGGATGACAGTCATTCTCTGCAGAAACTGGTTAAAGAATTTAGAAGGGGTATCTTTGGAATTGTTGCACAGAATCCAAGGCAGGTATCAAGAGATTTATTTTAAGAAAGGATGGTTTGAACTTGCAGTCCCAAGTTAACCAATTTATATTGTGTCATTTCATCATGGGACATGTTATGCATTGAAGCCTATCGAATATTGAATGTGCTGGATAGAGTGGAGTGGATAAGAAGTTTCCGGCTGTGGGAGAGTGTAGAACCAGAGGGCACAGAATAAAAGGTTGTTCCTTTAGAACGAAGATGTGGAGATGTTTCTTCAACCAGCGAGTGGTGAATCTGTGGCCACGGACAATCGTGGAGGCCAAGTCATTGAGTAGATTTCAAGCAGAGGTTGATAGGTTCTTGATTAGCCAGGGTGTCAAAGGTTATGGGGAGAATGGGGCTGAGAGTTTTGAATTTGAATGGTTGGGCAGACGAGATGAGATACAGAGTAGACGCATGAAAGGCTCTTTTATCCAGCTGATGAAATTTTCTACTCTGGTGGCAGTGTAAAAATTTATTACGTAAATTCCATCCCATAATTCTTCCACTGGAACCCCTACGTGCTTTTACGGAGCAGCTGCAGTGTAAAATGACCTCAGCCGCTCCGTAAGAAACAGGCCTAATGAAATCGACGTTCCCCCTCCGACAAACTCTGCAATACAGGAAGGCTGTGTGAAAGTGCCCCTGTGTAAATGACCACATTGGGACACACTGGAAGTAAGTCTGCTCATTTTTTGTGTGGAATAATTCTGGTTTCTGTGTAAAAATGCCAATAGAAGGGAAGTCAAAAACAAGTGTGCACAACTTCAGGATTGAAGGGCATCCATTTAGAACAGAGATGCATTGGAATTTTTTCAGCCAGAGGGTGGTGAATCTGTGGAATTTG
The DNA here is from genome assembly GCF_036971445.1 of Narcine bancroftii. Taxonomy (NCBI): domain Eukaryota; kingdom Metazoa; phylum Chordata; class Chondrichthyes; order Torpediniformes; family Narcinidae; genus Narcine; species Narcine bancroftii. The sequence continues at coordinate 180,330,931 of NC_091470.1, read as the reverse complement.
TGGCCAGGTCATTGCATGTATTGAAGGAAGAGATTGACAGGTTCGTGATTAGCCAGGACATCAAAGGTTATGGGGAGAAGGCCAGGCAGTGGGGCTGAGGGGGAAAATGGATCAGCTTGTGATTGAATGCAGGGCAGACCCAATGGGCTGAATGGCCTATTTCCGTTCCTATGTCTTATGGTGGCAAGGTTAGTGTAGTGGTTAGCGCAATGCTGTTACAAGATTGGGACTGGGATTCGAATCCCACTCTGTCTGTAAGGAGTTTGTACATTCTCCCCGTGTCTGAATGGGTTTCATCCGGGGGCTTCGGTTTCTTTCCACCATTTGGGTGTAGCGTAACAATATTAATATTTGGGGAGATTTTATAAAATTTAGAGTAGGTCACATACATTCACACATTTTAAAACAGATCTTATTTGAAAGACAAAAGAATTCACATTGCGGGATCTCTGGAGAATAAGCACCTTTCACAAGTAGGTAATTGAACTGACATCATAAAATGCTTGACCATTGTCTTGCTGGAGTCATGCTGTCTATCAGTACCCTTTCACAAAGTGCTCACAGCAAGGTCAAATTCTGGATTGTTTACCTAAGATAACAACTTGAAAGAAGAAAGAACTCCTGTTGCTTTGCTCAGGAAGGTTGGGGTTTTGCAAGACATGAGTCACATGCTCTCCTTGGAGTTTCAGCTGGTCTGTGTGTGATAGTGCAATCCAGGAAGAACTGATGAAAAGTTCCAAAAGCAGTGGATGGCTGGAAGTGCTATCTGTCTGATGTTTCTCTTGGAATAAGAGGAACAGAAAGGAACTCTGTGGTAGCCTGAAAGAAAGAGGTTATCATCTGAAAAACCCTGATGGGGAAGTTTCATCAGCGAGACATTGAGGTGACTAATTGTGGAAATCCTGGAGCAACAAATATTCTCTCTGCAAACCCTACAAGAACCTTCCTGAGTGGTAAACATTCATCTTTCAAGTACTAAACCTGGTGAAATTTATACATGTTAAATTATGTGCACAGTGGGGTGATTGCCTGCAACAGAGAACTTGGAAGAAGGAGAAGTGAGATTGAACTGTGAACCAAAGAACTTTTCTTAAATTTACACACACATCACATAGATGTGCACTTAGAATTAGAAGGAGGTAATTTGGGTTAGTATTCGGCTCCGAATCATGGGTCCTCTACCGGCATCACCTACGGCTCCTAGAACGCTTCCACCAGCGTTGTCTCCGCTCCATCCTCAACATCCATTGGAGCGCTATCATCCCTAACGTCGAAGTACTCGAGATGGCAGAGGTCGACAGCATCGAGTCCACGCTGCTGAAGATCCAGCTGCGCTGGATGGGTCACGTCTCCAGAATGGAGGACCATCGCCTTCCCAAGATCGTGTTATATGGCGAGCTCTCCACTGGCCACCGTGACAGAGGTGCACCAAAGAAAAGGTACAAGGACTGCCTAAAGAAATCTCTTGGTGCCTGCCACATTGACCACCGCCAGTGGGCTGATATCGCCTCAAACCGTGCATCTTGGCGCCTCACAGTTTGGCGGGCAGCAACCTCCTTTGAAGAAGACCGCAGAGCCCACCTCACTGACAAAAGGCAAAGGAGGAAAAACCCAACACCCAACCCCAACCAACCAATTTCCCCCTGCAACCGCTGCAACCGTGTCTGCCTGTCCCGCATCGGACTTGTCAGCCACAAACGAGCCTGCAGCTGACGTGGACTTTTACCCCCTCCATAAATCTTCGTCCGCGAAGCCAAGCCAAAGAAGAAAGAAATAGTATAAGTATAAAGTTTGATTCTATTTTCACGTTTGAAGTTGTTTAAAAATAACTTTTGTTTTGAAAGCCACTTGTCTTGGTGAATGTCTTATTGCTGCTGGGTTTTGGTGTCCTTTGGGCTCGTAACAGTAGTTGGGCATCATGTGCTCATGGGCAGAAAGGGGGTGTTACTGTGCTCTACGTCTAAATTTAAAAAAAATAATAATTAAAAAAAAATTGCCTTATTCTGCTACTACATTTATCTTTTCGTCTTCTCTGGGTCAAATTATGAAAGTTTATATGCAGGTTAAATGCAAGTTCCTTGCAATAAAATAGGTCCTTGGAATACAGGGACTCCCTGGATCATTGAGGGGGTTCTCCCAAGGTCAATGGGGTGTAAGTGTTTTAATTTTAATTTAGAGTCGTAGGCTCTTCTGGCTCACAAGCCCATGCTGCTCAAATGCACCAATTAACCTAGAAACACACAGAAATGCTGGAGGAACCCAGCCAGCCTCGCTGAGTCCATAGGAGGTAAAGATATATTACCAATGCTTTGGGCCTGAGCCCTTCTTCAGGGTATAAGCAAGGAACAGGAAAATGCCAGAATAAAGACTGAAAACTGGCCAGGGGAGGAGTCCAGACCAACAAAAGGTGTTAACTGGATATGATAAAGAGGAGAGGTGAGAAAGAAAGAGAGAGAGAGAGAGGGGAAGGAATAGAGATAGAACCTATCTAACCCCAAAACTTTAAACACGCAACAGGATAACAGGCCCTTCCAGTCCAAATACACCACACCAATTAACCTACTGACCCTGTATGTTTTTGAGAGGTTGGGATGAAAACGGGGCACCCGGGGGGAGGTAACCCACACAGACACGGGGAAAACGTACAAACTCCTTACAGGCAGCGGCGGATTCAAACCCAGGTTGCTGGCGCTGTAACAGCTTCATTCCAACCGCAAGGCCAAAAATGGGACAGAACTGGGGCCCACCTGATGCTCGGGACGTTGGTTGCTGTGGTGAACTTGTCTCCCAGCAGGTGATGGGCGAGGAACTGGTTGAGATCCCCATTCTCCATGTACTCGGTTATCATGCAGAGTGGGTCCTCTCTCACGCACACTCCCAGCAAGCGGATAATGTTTGGGTCTTCCAACCGCGACATAATCTTCACTTCCTTCAAGAAGTCGTTCCTATCAGGTACGGGGGTGGGGAGGGGGGGGGGAAGAGAAGAGGACAGGCGTCAGGAACCAATGGAGCAGTCATGATTCTACATCAGGTGATTGTTCAGCCCACTGATCCTATGCTAGCCCCACTCTTCATTGTACTTTTCTCTCTTGCCGGAACCATTTGACTTTTTACAACACTTCTTACGTTATCTTATTTATTATTTCACTATCTGCTGCATGGATTGACTTGCCCTGGATAGCCAACTAAAATTAAGCTTCCTCCTGTAATCGGCACATATGATAATGGACAATTCGCTCGCTCAGGATCAGAGAGAATCCATTGCGGAAACTGGCACCTCCTGCCCACCGCCAAGCACTAGATACCAATCCATCTCCTCGCGCACACCCATCTCACCCTCACCCGTTGTTATCCCAACCCACCAACACATTAGGACCAGTAAACTCAACAACCTGCATGTTCTTGGGTGATGGGTGGAAATTGGAGCGCCAGGGGTGAGGGAAAAGCCCTCGCCATCATCGGGAGGACGTGCAAACTCCATGCAAGCAGCAGTGGAGTTCAGCATCCATCCCAGACATTACCAGGGCCGGTGAGACAATGGCTCTGGTGTCTCTTGTATGCTTGAAAATGATGGTGTACGAATGTTAAGTTACAAAACCATGATATTAAAGTTATGATGTGAATATTATTTATTGAAATTTTTATGAATAATTTTACCAAAATAGAAAGCAGTGTGGTTTAAAAGGGCTTTTACCAGGAAAGTTGATAAAGGAAAAGCTGTGGATGTTGTCTACACCGCCTCCATTTTCCCGCCAGCTCTGATCCAACCTCGCACATAAACCTCCAGTTTACTAACTCACCATGAACACTGAGCGTCTGAACCTTCCTAACCTCCCATGTTGGACCATGTCAAAGGCCTGACTAAAGTCCATGTAGACCAATGGTTCTCAATGCTTTTCTTTCCACTCACATACCACTTTAAGTAATCCCTATGCCATCGGTGCTCTGATTAGTAAGGGATTACTTAAGATGGGATGTGAGTGGGAAGGGAAGGTTGAGAATCACTGCTCTAGACCCAATTGTTACTGAAATATTTTGCTTGAGAAAAAGTGTCATTGGCCCATTTCCTTTGGAGTTCTGAAACCATGCACATAACGAGTCAATTAGGTACAATTAAAACAGTGGTTTCCCTTACTAATCACAGAGCACCCATGACATAGGGATTACTTAAAGTGGTATGTGAGTGGAAAGAAAAACGTTGAGAACCACTGGTCTACATGGACTTTAGTCAGGCCTTTGACAAGGTCCAACATGGGAGGTTAGGAAGGTTCAGACGCTCAGTGTTCATGGTGAGTTAGTAAACTGAAGGTTTATGTGCAAGGTTGCATCGGAGCTGGCAGGAAGATGGCAGCGGTGTTGAGACTTCAGATTTTAGACCTGGTGCGGAAGGCGACCCCAATTTTAAGTTGAAATTTTAAAGTTTCGAGGATGGTCCTACACACTGGCAGATATGGTACACAATCAGGAAATTCTCGGAACTTGTGAGTTACTGGGTCAGCACAACACTGTGGGCTGAAGGGCCTGTACCATGCTGTAGATTTCTGTGTTGTGTTCTCTGCCATCGTGAGCAAGGAGAAGCCATGAACTTGGAGTGCTGTGTACAGCAGTGGATATACTTAAGGCAGAGATGGACAGGTATTTGATTAATCAGGGCGTCAAGGATTATGGGGAGAAGACCAGGGAGTGGGTTTGAGTGGGAGGATGGATCAGCCCATGATTAGAATGGTGGGGCAAACTCGATGACGCAAAGGACCTACTTTTGCTCCTCTATCTTGTGAAAAGACTGGGAGCTGGGGATCGTTGTCCAGATCTGCAATGTCAGAATAGGTGGTGCAGACAAGGTTCGCCCTACCTGGCATTCTTGGTGGCGTCCGAGCGTAGCATTTTCACAGCCACCATCAGGGGGCGCCCTTTCCGGATGTTGAGGGGGAAACCCAGGCCCTCCAGCTCCTGAGGGTCGTCCACTTGGCACAGGTGAACCTGGGGGAGGATAGCTCATTGGCTTCAGGTTGCTACATTCCTGGCTCCCACACTCCTTCCTGCTCCCCTCCATCAGGTTGAATGCTACACCCACCCCCCCAGCCCCACCCTTAACCAGAGACCACCCGGCCTGACAGAGAGGGAGAGATTCCAGAGCTTTCATCTCCATCACAGAAAGAGATTGAGGGCCCAAAGAAATAACCCCATCTCATGGCTAGCAGCAGGGTGGGTCGAACGGTCTGCTTTAGAGCTGTCAGGTTGTGTTACACTGATTGCGCTGCGCAAGCTTGGCATGTGGCTTGGTGAGGGGAGGCCATTCATTCCACACAGGCTAGCCCCCTTCCAACCCAGGAGAGGCCTCCATAGGGGACCCTGTGTTTGGGCATCTGCCTACAGGACACTGTTTGACCTACTGAGTTTCTCCAGCATTGTGTTTTTATTTGAACCCCATCTCTAACCCCTTCATCTATTATTAATACCCCAAATATTGATCATGGGAATAACCCCAGACCAATTAATGAATGAATTAATTAATCTATCAATTCATTCATAATTAATAAATTTATAATCAATAATTCATAATTTACCCAAAATGTAGCTTGTTTCACGAGTGGCACAGACTGTTAGTTAACAATAATAACTATTAATTAATTAATAATCAACCACAAATATTTAATAATCAATTTATTTATTAATCAATTCATGAATAAATTAATGACCCAGACTGCCACCAACCCAAACAACTTCTCGCAAAACTCGAAACGTGCTGGAGAAACTCAGCAGTCCTAAAATCCAGACTGCTCGGGGATTGGGACGGTTCGGATTTTTGCGAGTAAAGGAGAATAAACAGGTAAATTTTGATCGTTTTCATATAAAATGCAAAGTACAAATTCTTTTTTCTTTCAGCGATTAGTGCAACGCGGTTACAGCGCCAGCGATCAGGACCGGGGTTTGAATGTTTGTAAGGAGTTTGCACATTGTAACAATATTAATATTTGGGGAGAATTTATAAGATTTAGAGTAGGTCACATACATTCACACAATTTAAAACAGATCTTAAATTTGAAAAGACTAAAGAATTCACATTGCAGGATCTCTTTGAGAATGCAAGCACCTTTCACATGTAGGTGTTAATTGAACTGACAATGCTTGACCATTGTCTTGCCGGAGTCATGCTATCTATCAGTACCCTTTCTGCAAAGTGCTCATAGAAAGGTCACTCCTGGATTTTGTTTATCTAACAGATGGGAGCAGAAGAAAGGACTTTATGTTTGCTGGAGAAGGTGGGGATTTTGCAAGTGAGTCTTTGGAGTTTCATTTGGAGAGAGAGAGAGAACCCTCTCAGCTGCTGTGTGTGTGACACAGTGCAATCCGGGAAGAACCATTGAAAGCAAGTTCCAGAGCAGTAGATGGCTGGAAGTGCTATCTGTCTGATGTTTCTCTTTAAATAGAGGAAGGAATGGAACTCTGTAGTAGCTTGAAGAAAGAGGTTACCATCTAGAAGACCATGATGGGGCAAGTTTCATCAGCGAGACCCTGAGGTGACTAGTGGTGGTACCGCAGTTTTGGAAATTCTGGAGCAACAAATATCTCTTTGCAAACCCTACAAGAACCTTTCTGAGCGGTAAACATTTACATTTCAAGCACCAAAGCCTGGTGAACTTTATACATGTTAAATTCTGTGCACATTATGGTGATTGCCTGCAACCAGAGCACTTGGAAGAAAAAGTGAGATTGAACTGTGAACAAAAGAACTTTTCTTGAATTTACACACACATTACATACACATACGATTAGAATTAGAAGGGGGTAATTTGGGTTAGTATAGAGTATAGTATGAGAATAGAGTTAAGTTAAAGTTTGATTCTATTTTCATGTTTGAAGTTGAAAGCCACTCATCTTGGTGAATGTCTTTTGCTGCTAAGTTCACCCCATGTGTGCGTAGGCTTTCCCCAGGGGCTCCGGTTTCCTCCCACCCTTTAAAATGTACCAAAGGTTGTGGGTTAATTGGGTGTAATTGGGCAGCATGAGTTTGTGGGACGAAGTGGCCTGTTGCCGTGTGTATATCTAAATCAAAAAAAAAATTCTGCGGCTTCCACATGGTTGCTTGATGCCGCTGTGTATCAGTGGTGGTCACATAAGCATAAAAACGCCAAGAGTTCCGGATTCTCAGGTGGTCTAGATCTCTGGCAATCTGGATTTTTGGACTTTTACTGTATAAACTCTCTCCACCAACCCCCTTGGCAGTATTCCTCCCTCATTCTTCCCCTCCTTCCTATCCACCTACCTCGCCGAACTGCCCCTCCCCCAGCTTCTCGCGGAAGACGAGGCGCTGTCGTGGAAACTCGCCAACGGCCACGTCCTTCCCGGCCAGTGTGTCAATGGCGATGGCTGGGACGGCGTAGGTGTTATTCCCAGTCACCCCCTGGAGGTTGATGATGTCCGCCTCGGCATAGTGGGGCACGCTGTTCGGGCAGCCCGCCTGGACAGCCATCTTGGTGAGATCGGGCTCCGCGTACTCCCCGTTGCATGCTGGGAACAAAAGCAGAAGGGCAGAGTGGTCAAAGTGGCCTGTAAGAGGGGCAGATCCGCGGTGACGCATCGAAGCAGGCTGTGCACGGAGTTGGACTTTGTTGCTTCGGACGCACAGTGCGAAGTTGAATGCCCAATGGTCACATCAAACTCCCAAAGGGCCTCTGACGCTGAAGGCTTCCTGTTCGGGTCAGAGGTTTATTTGAAAATCTTGTGTCCACGGGGTCTGGGTCGTTGCAGACTCTGGGGGAGCAGAGAATCCAAAAATGGAGAGACCAGCCCCACCCCCTCCTCGTTTGAGAAAGAAAAGCAGAGGAGGTGACCCTATGGGACGGTGACCACGGCGGCGGGCCAACGAGGAGCTCTGAGGCTAAAGAACACACAGGCTGTGGGCTGCTGGCAACTGCGGTCAAGGGACTCACACCAGGCTGCAGACTGCTGGAGACTGGCTGAAGGGGTACTAGCCATCGGAACCGGAAGGCAAGATGGTGCCGAGGGATCCTGATCATTTGGATCTGGAACTCAGCTGCCGATGAATTGAGCAGAGGCTGCGGGAAAGCTGGAGGTGAATCCACGGACACTCAGTAACTCTGAAGTGACGCTTTTTTTTAACTTATCCTCTCGTACTGTAAGGGGCACCCAGCGATTCTGATGGCGACTTTGCCTTATGCTGGGCTGGTGCCAGAAAACCTGGGGGGAGGGGTGTGTATGTGTGTGTGTGTGAATGGAATGTTAGAGGTGGGCACATTCCAGCGCTCGAGAACTTGCTTGGTGGGGTGCTGTCTGTTGCTCAGGACCTACCTGACAGATGCAGCCGGGGATAGGTGGTGGGTGGAGAGTCACTAGCATGCATCAATCTACATGCTAGTGATGTGACCGGGGTGGGGGGGGACAGCATACGATGGCCGTGAGCAGGGGTGTGGGGGAGGGAGAAATCACAGTGCCTCGTTACGGGGGGGTCCATGCCCGCTGCCCCCCCCCCACCCCTTGGCGCCCACCCTGGCCTTACGGCAGGCAGAAGTTACACTTTTAACATGACAATAAAAGGAACCTTGAACCATTGTGCACTGTTAAGTGTCCACCATGAGAAGGTTTTTTAGGTGACTTTGGTTGAGGGAAACAATCCAGCTTATAGGTGATATACGGAGAGAGATTATAGGTTGAAACTCTCTGGTCCATGTTTCAAATCTGTAGTTCAGACTTTCACTAATTTAATTGATTCTCAGATCTAAAATTAAGTGGAGAAAGAGTGAAGAGCATCAAACTTGTTCACTGAACCTATTGTGGACACACAGCATCTCCTCATTTGTCAGAAAGATGCCACAGTGACTACACTTCCTGAGAAGACTAAAGTGGGCAAGGCTACCGACCACTCTGGAGCGTAGAAGATTGAGGGGGGACTTGATAGAGGTGTTTAAGATTTTAAAAGGGACAAACAGAGTAAATGTGGATAGGCTTTTTCAATTAAGAGTGGGGGAAATTCAAACTAGAGGGCATGGTTTAAGACTGAAGGGGGAAAATTATAAGGGGAACATGAGGGGAAATTTCTTCATGCAAAGGGTGGTAGGGATGTGGAATGAGCTTCCGGCAGACGTGGTTGAGGCGGGATCATTGGTTACATTTAAGGAAAGACTGGATAGTTACATGGAGAGGAGAGGACTGGAGGGGTATGGAACGGGTGCTGGTCAGTGGGACTAGGAGGGTGGGAATTTGTTACGGCATGGACTAGTAGGGCCGAACTGGCCTGTTCGGTGTTGTAAGTGGTTATATGTCAACCTTCTACAGGAGTTCTTTCGGGAGTCTTGGCCGGCTGCATCACAGTGTGGTACGGATGCTGCAGAGAAATGGATCGGAGGTCAATCATAAGATGGCAGAGAGGATCACGGGAGAGTCCCTCCCCCCCTCACATCAATGTGATCTATTGTCATTAATTGGGATTATTGTCTGAAGAGGGCGCACAAAATCATTTAGGACCCCTTCTACCCTGCACACAGAATCTTTCAGCTGCTCCCGTCAGAGAAGAGATACAGGAGGATCAGAGCTAGCCCCATCAGGCTGAGGAACAGCTTCTCCCCATGGGCAGAGAAAATGCTGAATGACCTAAAGGAACCACTCACACTGACCATCTGAGGCTCTCATATTCATGAAACAATATTGATTAATCTACTTGTCCTGCTCATGTATTGTTTGTCTGTATGTGTGTTTTGCCTGGTTGTGTGTCTCCGTGTTTTGCACCGAGGACCAGAGAACGCTGTTTCATCAGGTTGTACTTGTGCAATCAGATGACAATAAACTTGATTGATCTGTGGACCAGAGCGACCTTTGTGATTTCAGATGATGGATTATGAATAGTATTTGGGAACCTTACCTGACTGTCTTTCCTTAGAAAGGTCAGTTCTCTGAGGAAGATCAGAGGGGTGGTGGTTTGTGAAGGGGTGGATACATTCTGTGCCTCTACAAGAGTGCCAGACCAGGAAGTCAACCTTGACCCTGACCAAGGCAGCCCTCAGAAAGGACCCATCCAATCCATAACACACTCCCTCCTCCTGTCAGTTTAAGAGGGTGAAAATCTCACACCAACAATCATCAGGCTCCTGCATGAACTTCAGTACACACAGGCTGTTGGTGACTCGAAGTGAGGAACCCACTCAAGCTGGGGGCTGCTGGAGTCTGTGGTCAAGGGACTCACACTGGTCTGCGGACTGCTAGAGACCGGCTCGACACAAGCTGAAGTGGTACTAGGTATTGGAACTAGGATGCGAGAGGACACCAAGAGTGGTGAAGGGTTCTTGATCATATTGGAGATTCGGATCTGGAGGTCAGGTTGCCGATGGTTTGGACTGGGGGAGCGGCTGGAGGCAAATCCACAAACACTCAATGACTCTAAGGGGACCCTCTTTTGCTTCTCTCTCTCTGACTGCAAGAGACGCTTCAGGCAATTTCTGCCAATGGTGAATCTGTCTGCCTTACAGCAGAAAAAAGGCAATTCTGTGTAATATGGCACTGTTTTTATTACATGACAATAAAGTGAATCTTGAATCATTCTCACGTGTTCTTGCAAGCCTGCTTGTGGGAATGAACCCTTCACATTTTACCAGGTATAATGCGAAGATAAACTTGAAAAGGCTCCAAAAATAAACCAGGCAATTACAGGCCGATGAGCCTGATGTCAGTAGTAGGTAAATTATTGGAAGGAGTTCTGAGAGACAGGATATATAGATATTTGGACAGCCATAGGCTGATTAAGGACAGTCAGCATGGCTTTATGATGGATGGTAGGTCATGTTTAACGAGTCTTGTAGAGTTTTTTTGAGGTTACCAGGAAGGTAGATGAAGGAAAGACTGTGGACGTTGTCAACATGGACTTTAAAGTAAAGCCTTTGACAAAGTCCCACGTGGGAGATTAGGTCAAAAGGTTAAGAAATTAAGTGTCCATGAAGAGGTTGTAAACTAGATTTGTAATTGACTGCGTGGGAAAAAACAGAGTGGTAATGGATGGCTGCTTCTCAGACTGGAGGCCTGTGTTGAGCGGTGTGCCTCAGGGATCCATTTTGGGACCATTGTTGTTTGTTGTACATATTAATGATCTGGATGATAATGTGGAAAATTGGATCAGCAAGTTTGCGATGACACATAGATAGGAGGCATTGTGGACAGCGAGGAAGACTGAAATCAAAGCTTGCAGAGGGATCTGGACCAACTGCGAGAATGGGGGCCAAAGAATGGCAGATGGAGATTAATGCAGACTAGTGTGAGGTGATGCATTTTGGAAGGGTAAACCAAGGTAGGATATACACAGTAAATGGTAGGGCACTGAGGAGTGTGGAGGAGCAGAGAGATCTGGGAAAACAGATACATTGTTCCCTGAAGATGACATCGCAGGTGGATAGGGTTGTAAAGAAAGATTTTGGCATTTTAGCCTTTGTAAATCAAAGTATTGAATATAGGAGTTGGGATGTTATGTTGACATTGTTTCAGACATTGGGAGGAATATTGTGTGCAGTTCTGGTCACCGAACTACAGGAAGGATATTATTAAGATTGAAAGAGAGCAGAAAAGATTTATTAGGATGCTGCCGGGTCTTCAGGAGTTGAGTTACAGGGAAAGATTAAACAGGTTAGGACTTTATTCCTTGGAGCAAAGAAGAACAAGGGGAGATTTGATAGAGGTTTACAAGATGAGAGGTATAGGCTGAGTAGGCTTTTTCCACAGATTGGGGGAGATAAATACAAGGGGTCATAGAGTTAAGCTGAAAGGGGAAAGGTTTAGGGGGAAGATTAAGGGGAAGTTCTTCACTCAGAGTGTGGTGGGAATGTGGAATAAGCTGCCATCTGATGTGGTGAATGCGGGTTTTATCTTGTCATTTTAAGAATAAATTGGGTAAATACTTGGATGGGAGATGCCTGGAGGGTTATAGAATGGGAGCAGGTCAGTGGGACTAATGAGATGATGGTCTGCACAGACTAGAGAGGCCAAATGGCTGTTTTCTGGGCTGTAGTGTTCTATGGTTCTAATTTCACCACTGCCCCATCACTGGACCAAACATGCCCAGAATGGTTAGTTGATTGGCTGCTCACAACCTGACTCTACTCCCTCCATCTACTCCCCACCCATCCCCTCCCTCCCTCAATCCCAGCTACCCAGCCCAATGTGGTGAGGTCCTTACCATCGATGTTGATTGGCTTAAGTTGGTCCTGAGAGCAGCCAGGGCCTCCAATCAGGTGAGGGTTGGCAGAGAGTAGGAGGTGATAGGCTGGGTTGTTTAACAGGAGAGCTGTGGGAGAGGAGGGAAGACAACAAGGGTGGATCAACAACGAAGGGTGGTGGGAGGGGAGCAAGGTGGAGACGGGGAAAACACAGGGGGAGACAGAGAGGGCGAAGGCAAGGGATGGGACCCTCCTCGGGTAAAGCCTCTGGCCTCACACCATTCTGCCCCCTTCACCTCCCCACTCCCACAGTCCACCACAGTCAGTGCCAGCTCGCTCAATCACGTCGTCAGAACACACCCGGTGCTTCTGAGTAAATGGGAACTGACTGGACCAATCAGCCAAAGGTGAATAAATCAGATGATAGAAGAGGCAGGGGGCCCAATGATTTCCCTCATTAGCCACCAATCAGAATGATCGACCAGGAGGGATTGGTCAGTACGTGCAGTTCCTGGATCCAATGAGCAAGGCAGAGGTACCTCCACCCAAGACTGAACCCTGAACCAATCGCATCCTTGACCTGTGGAGTCTGACAGCTGACATGGTTGAGTACTGATTTCACTGGTCGGGTTTTAACTCATTGTGGAGTACTTACAGTGATGTGACTCTCTTTGCTTCATGTCTTCTGGATCAGATCAGCCAATGAGTGGGCTATTATCAAGCCAAGAAAGGCTTGCGTTTACATATCGCCATTCCCTGGCATTGGAAACACTGTTGCCACCCCTCCCCAAAACAAAGAGCGATGAGATATCATGTTGATCTGTTCCTCCTGATAGTGGCTGAAAGGTGAATGCGGTGAACCTCGGATAAGGCCACCACGGTTAGTGTATCAGTTAGTGCAACGCTGTTACAGCACCAGTGACCCAGGTTCGAATCCCGCACTGTCAGTAAGGAGTTTGTACATTCTCCCCGTGTCCATGTGGATTTTCTCCAGGGGCTCCAGTTTCCTCCCACCTGTAATTGGGCGGAACTGGTTCATGGGCCTTTTACCACGCTGTACGTCTAAATTAGAATTAAATTAAGTCACAGAGTTAAACTCCAGCCTTTGATAATCTGCCTTCTGGGTGTTTGGAACACCCGACAGTCCCCTTGGAGTTCCGCTCCGCTGCAATCCTGAAGAAAGGCGGAGCAGGCTCGAAGGGCCTACTCTGCTTCTCTTTCCTCCTGTTTCGTGACAGGAAAGCCGGGGGGGGGGGTAGGAGGAGGGGGGCCTGGAATACCAGGGCCCGGAATCTGGGATGGAATGCAGCAGGTGCTGAGGTTCCGGCTCGCTTGTCTATTCCCAGCTCTTTTGTAAATTCACCAGGTTTACCTTTGAGTTTTGGGATAAAAGTGCACCCAGGTATTCACCTGGAAAATCTGAGGCTCCGGCGTGGTCCGAATCCCAGGAATGTCGGATTGACCGAGTGCTCCCTGTCCATTACGCTCCTCCCCAGCTTCCCACCCCCACCTCCCTGCCACCAAGACTCACCGGGATTCTCAGCTGCCTGTGGCAGTTCTGGCAGTTTCATCCGCAGTCGGCTGGGCTCCTGGTATTCCAGCTCGCTGGAGTTGATGCGTTCGTACAAGTTGGAGTGGCGCCCGCCGACGGCGCGGGATTGGGTGTTATTGATGACGATGGTGTCTCCAGGCGTGGACAGCTGGACGGTGAGGTCCGCATCTGAAATCCTCCGTTGCGCCTGGCGGTGGGGAAACACGAGGCTTTGATGTGCGTGGCAACAACTGGGGAATTCTGGGGCGGCATGGTTGGTGAAGCGGTTAGCGCAACACCTTTACAGCGCTAGTGATCAGAACCTGACCAGTGTTCAAATCTCACGCTGTCTGTAAGGAGTTTGCAGATTCTCCCCGTGTCTGCTTGGGTTTTTTCCCAGTTTCCTCCCTCCAAAAATATACTGGGGCTTGTAGATCAATTGGGTGTAATTGGATAGCACGGGCTCCAAGGCCAAAATGGCCTGTTGCCATGCTGTATGTCTAAATTTAAAAAAAATTAGTTGGTGGCACGCTCGGAATCCCCCACTGTCTGTAAGGAGTTTGTATGGTTCTCCCTGTGTCTGCGTGGTTTCCTCTGGGCGCTCCGGTTTCCTCCCTGCCTCTATATGGGGTTTGTAGATTAATTGGTTACATGGGAATATGACAAAATGGCGGTGCTGCCAGAGCTGTTGTGATGGCAGCATCACTGTTGGTGTGGACCTGGGAGAGAGGAGACACAGCAGTGCTCTGGATGATTCAAATGCGCAGTCCTCATGCCAATGGCTCCATACTGGGTTTAAACAGTCCGTTAAAGGAGTCAAACGTGTTTGTGAGTAAAACACTGTGACCGCAAGGTCTGGGCCCAAGATGGCGGTGCCTGTGCTCAGTAATGGCCATGGCGGTGGTGGGGGGGGGTTGGTTACTGACTCGGGGGGGGAGGAGCAGCAGAGTGGCGCAGGGCACCAGAAACAAGGAGAACACCTACCCCCACTGTTGAGAAGGCGGAGCAGGGGAGACAACCCTACAGCACGGGGACCTTTGCTCTGCCCGCTTCTATAACAGCGATCTCCCATTTTAATTCCTGCAAAAGTCCCACACCGGCATGTCTGTCTGCGGCCTCGTGCATTGCCCAACATAGACCACCCTCAAATTCAAGGAACACCACTTCATCTGGGCATCCTCCCAAATGGACGGCATTAACATCAACTTCTCTGGTTTCCATTAAAGCCCCTCCAGTCTCTCTCTCTTTCACTACCCCTGTCTCCTTCCCTCGCCATTCACAGAGCCACCCCCTCCCTCTATCACTTCTCAGCTTTTATCTCTTCCACCTTCTCACCCAATTCCATCAATGATCTCTTGCCTATGCTCCTCCCACTACCCCTTCTTCCCCACCGCCTTTTCATTCAAGGGCCTGCCCACTTTTTACTCAAACCTTCTGAAGAGCTCAGGTCCAAAACATTGGATATTTATAATTAGAAAGAACACTGCAGGACTGCTACATTTCTCCAGCACCTTGTGTGCATCTCGGAGCCTCGACTTCCTCAGGGGTTTGCGGAAGTTTGGTGTGAACCAAACCCTCTCAAATTTCTACAGGTGTATGGTGGAAAGTGCTGCATTGCGGTCTGGTACAGGGAAACCAATACCCCCGAGCGAAAAGCCCTGCAAAAGGTAGTGGACACAGCCCAGAACATCATGGGTAAAACCCTCCCCAACATCGAGAACATCTATGGGGAATGCTGCCGTCAGAGAGCGGCAGTGATCATCAAGGATCCACACCACCCAGGACACGCTCTATTCTTGCTGCTGCCATCCGGAAAGAGGTATTGGTGCCACAAGACTCACACCATCAGGTTCAGGAACAGCTGCTCCCCCTCCACAATCAGATTCCTCAATGACAAACTCAATCAGGGACTCATTTAAAGACTACTTTTTCTCTCTCTCTGCTGAGGTTATTTGTTTACATTTTTTTATCTGTTACATTTGTATGTTGTGCAGTTATTTTTTGCACTACCAATAAGTGGCAATTCTGCCTGGCCCGCAAGAAAAAGAATCTCAGGGTTGTATGTGGTCATGTATGTATTCTGAAATCTGTATTAAACAATAATCACAGCATTTGCAGACTCTCTTGTTTAACAATATCCCCTTTACAACTGGTGTCCACTCTACCCCTCGCCCTCCCCATCTGTCCATCATCCCTCACCAATCCCCCTGCTGACCCCCTAACTATCCCCTCCTACCCTGCCCACACTGCACCGGCCATCTCCCCTTTGCACTGTTGGTCTTGACGAAGGGCTTTGGACGCTCTCTCCCCCCGCCACCACTGGTCCACTGAGTTCAAGATCTGAAACGCTGTGCTCTTGTGGAAGTAAGGGTCTTTCCAGTTTAGATTGATATTGATTAATAGCGGTTGGTGTGACATTATTACAGCGCCAGTGACCAGAGTTCAAATCCACAGCTGTCTGCAGGGAGTTTGTACATGCTCCAGTTTCTTCCCACCCTTCAAAACGTACCGGGGATTGTAGGTCAATTAGGTGTAATGGGGACGGCATTGGCTCGGGGCCTGAAAGGTCCTGTTACCGACATGGTAACAGACCCTTTTGGCCCACAAGTCCATAAGGAAAGCAGAACTGCATGCAGTGCTCCAAATGCAGTCTCACCAGTACCTTGTACAGTTGCAGCATTACCTCCCTGCTCCTAAACTCCAGCCATGAAGGCCAGTGCTCCATTTGCCTGCTGTAGCTGCAAGCCAACGATTAATGCCCAAGTGCTCCCAAGTCCTTCTGCACGGCAGCATGGTCTCTCTGATCCCAGGGGCACCCCCCTCCCCCCACCGCTGAGACGGACACCGAGTGCTCCGGCCTTGCTGTGCTTGCAGCCCTACCTTGCCGAGGATCTTTTTCCAGTACTGCCGCCACAGGATGATGAAAATGACGATGAGGAGGAGGAGGATGATGGCCACCAGGCAGCCAATCAGCATGGAGGTGTTGCTGTGGGCGGCCTTAGCAAATGGGCGGCTGGATTCTGGCGAGATGTTCACCGAGGATTCCAGGTCTGGGTCAGGGACAGAAGGCAGTGGGTTGGAAGGGGAAAAGACTTTTGAGGGCATATTTACAACACTGCAGGAAGGCCATTCAGCCTGTTGTTCAGAGCAATCCCACTTCCACATTTCACTGCTTCTCATATAGCACAGTACAGGCCCTTCGGCCCATACTGTTGTGCTGACTTATATAGACCTACATATCAACCTAACCATACCCCACCTCACAGTTTGTAACCATCTAATTTTCTTTCCTTCATGTGCCTATTTTTTAAAACTCCCTCTCTTCTCGCCCCCCACCCTCTCTCCAGCCCCTTTTTCACTGGCATCCCAGTTCATTGGTCATGCAGTGTCCCGGGATAGGAAGCTGTTTGTACCCTTTCCACTTCTGTCAGTCTGATGTCACTGTTCCAGTCCACTTAGACCAAGGATCTCCAAAACCTTTTAGACCGTTGACCCCTTCAGGACTATGTGGTCCCTCATTAGACCCCCCAGGCATGAAATCCCTGTGCTGGACGAGGATGGTAGGGGGCAGCAGGGTAGGGTGGCCAGATGTCCGCTTTTAGGCCAGACAGTCCGGCTTTTGAGCCCTCTGTCCGGCTCCACCTCGAACCAGATGTTAATTTGTCCTCCTTTTGGGAGATGTCAGCCTTACACCCCCAAACGAAGGACAAACTAAGGGGCAGAAAAGCCACTTACCTGTTAAATGCAGCATCCCGGGGTCATCCCCGCCGGCTGGTGTATGGGCGATGAGGGGAAAGAGTGACAGCGGTGGACAGAGGTTCATGGCAGGTAAGGCTCCCTCACCCCCCCCCCACCTCGATGGGGGAGGGATGGGCTGGAGACACGATTTTAAAATCAAACCCCCCCCCCCCGCATTATCAACGCCACTGGTATTTTGACCCCCCTTGCATTAATTGACCCCCTGGATGGTCCCACCGACCCTTGGGGGGGGGAGGGGGGGTCGATATCGACCACTTTGGAGACCCCCAACTTCTCTAAGAGGAGAACCCAGTATATAAAATTATATTGTTGCTATTGCAATGTGATAAATTTTAAAAATGATCTCAACACCTCTCCACACCACACACCCCCCCCCCCCCCCCACCACTCTTCTGTTCGGATGTCTGCCATACCTTGTTGAAGGGCTTGAACCTGAAACATCAGTTATGTATTTTTACCTTTGCTACACAAAGGACACTGCCTGACCTGCTGACTTACTCCAGCATTTTGTGTTTTTACAAGAACTGGAGGGCATGGGCCAAGGGGGAATTTCTTCTCACAGAGAGTAGTGAGAGCTGAAGTGGTGAACGATAAACTCATTGTGTCCGTAACGTCGTGGGAGACCAGGGTAAGCTGCCAGTGTTGGTACCCCCAACTTATTGGGGCCTTGGGATCGAGGACAGACCCCCACCTTGGGATTGAGGGGGATCTGGTTCTGTGCTGGTTTTGAGAGAATGTGGTGGGGGGATTCAGAAAAGCTGGCACTGATGAGAGCAGGAGGAGTGTGTTGGGGTGGGGTGGCAGAGTGAATTAACGGAGGAGCCCACTCTTCCCCAGCGACCACCGTCCCTCCCCTCCCCCACCGCACTGCCCCATGCCTGTTACCTAGGCTCCCAACGGTTGGTGTTGCTGCATCCCTCCGATGGCTGGCGGTGGACATTCCCACCGGCGGGACTAGAGTCCCCCATTCCGGAGGAGCAGGAGCCCGTGGATTCAGGTCCTTGAGAAGCGGGGAGGTGGGGCCTAGGGAAAGAAACAGGTGAGTGGGGAGCAGCAGGACTTGGAACCAAAAGAACGGCGACCCTGCCGGAGCTGCTGCTGTCTTGGACCCAGGAGAGCAGGGAGCAGAGACACAGCACTGCTCTACGGGGTATCAACCACCCGGTCCTTATGACAGCAGCTCCAAACGTGCTTTAAACGGCCTGTTAAAGGAGCCGACGGTGTTTTCATTTAAATTCCTGCGACTGCGGGGTCTGCGCCCGAGATGGCAATGCCTGCGTTCAACAGCGGCCACGTGAGGTTGCAGGATCCAGGGGAGCAGCGGACCGGCGCGGGGCACCTGAAATGGGGAGAACACCACACCGCCCCCCTCCCCCCCATCATGGAGAAGGAGAAGCAGAGGGATGGTGACCACAGCAGCGGATCAGCGAGGGGCTCAGCGGCTGAAGGATGCACACGGGCTGCAGGCGACTTGCACTCGGTGGGGGGGGGGGGGGGGGTGGGGCCCACGTGGGCTAGGTATTGGAGCCGGGATTCAAGAAGGGGCCTCAGCCACTGATCCTGATCAGGGGTTCGGATCTGGAGCTCAGGCAGCCAATGGATCGGACAGGAGACCACGGGAGCGCTGGAGGTGAATCCATGGACACTCAGTGACCCTGAAGGGACTCTCCTTTGCTTCTCCTTCACTCGTGCTGTATAGGGCGCCGGACGACACTAACAGCGACTCCTCATCTGCCGTCGCAAGATACAGGAGCAGAGACGGCCCATCGAGTATGCCCACCATTCTAATCGTGAGCTAATCCATCCTCCAACTCTCCCCATAACCCTTGAGGCCCTGACTGATCAAATACCTGCCGATCTCTCCCTTAAATACACCCAATGACCTCACTTCCACAGCCGCCTGCGGCTACAAGTTCCACCGGCCCTCTGACTAAAGTCATTTTTCTGCACCCCGGTTTTAAATTGACACCCTTTTATCCTGAAGTTGTGCCCTCTTGTCCTGGACTCCCTGACCATGAGAAACATCCTTGCCACATCTACCCTGTCCAGGCTTCTCAGTATTCGAAATGCCTCTAGGAGAGTCCAAGAGCACAGTTCCTCACGTGCTAACCCTTTCATTTCTGGTATCAGTCCAGTAAACCTCTGAACTCTCTCCAATGCCAGTGTGTCTTTTCTCAAATAAGGCACCTAAAACTGTACACGGTGTCCAAGTGAGGTCTCAACAGGGTATACAGATTCTCAGCATCACACCCCTGCTCTTGTACGCTATCCCTCTAGAAATGAATGTCAATATTGCATTCGCCATCCTGGAGGTCAACCTTTTTTTAAAATTTTTTATTTTTCACACTATAAACCATATTGATCAAGATACATACATTTTCCTTCTTAAATATATACAGTGTCGTTTTCTCCCCCCCTTCTCTCCTCCCCTCCCATTTATTTAAAGTTCAGAATATAAGATACATTAAACCCGTTAAACAATGTTGTCACTCAATAAAAATAAACAAGAAATTCCACTGAGTCAGTTCTTTTCATTATCTTCTCCTTCTGTCATTTTAGGTGGTAGATGTCCACGGTAGGTTTTCTCTATTGTGTTTCATGTATGGCTCCCATATTTGTTCAAATATTCTAATGTTATTTCTTAAATTATATGTTATTTTTTTCTAATGGAATACATTTATTCATTTCTATACACCATTGTTGTATTCTCAAGTTATCTTCTAATTTCCAGGTTGACATAATACATTTTTTTGCTACAGCTAGGGCTATCATAACAAATCTTTTTTGTGCTCCATCCAAATCGAATCCAAATTCTTTGTTTTTTATATTACTTAGGAGGAAGATCTCTGGGTTTTTTGGTATATTGCTTTTTGTGATTTTATTTAGTATCTGGTTTAGATCTTCCCAAAATTTTTTCACTTTCTCACTTGTCCAAATTGCATGAACTGTTGTTCCCGGAGGACTCACATGATGGAGTAGTGGCCGGTCAGGGAACTCCAGCCCTCTCCGGAAAAGTTTTTAAAAAAACACACAAAACAAAGGTACAAGAATAAAAATTAAAACAAAGTAAAAGTAAAGGTGAGAAGAAAATGGCAGCGAAGAGAGAAAAGTCGAAAGCAATGGGAAAAAGAGAAGAAGAAAGAACGTTGGAAGAAGAAGGTGAAGGCCTTACCTGTCCGAGGAGGCCCGCTACGGAGAGAGAAGCCTGCTCCCTAAGGTCGGTGGAAGTCCCGAGCTCGGGACTACAAAAATGGCTCGCAGAGCTGAGTAAAAGTGCGCAACCGCGCATGAAAAAAAACACACTGACAGGAGGGGGGAACAGCTGAGGAGTCGATCTCCACAGCTGAGAGTGACAGCTGCAACACAGCAAAAGGAAGAGAACACAGAAAACAACGAGAACAAGAAAGAAGAGAGTAAAAAGAAAACAAGGAAACAACAGATGGCCAACCCAGAGGAAGAAGAAGAAGAGGAACATAGAGAAATGGAAGAAGAAGGGAAAGGCAGGAAATGGATATATATTTTTTTAAAGAATATATGGAATCAGTAAAAGAATGGCAATTACAAGAATTTAATGAAATAAAAAGAAGAATTAAGAGTGCAGAAGAAAAAATGAATAAAATAGAGATGGTCATATCAGAGATAGGAAAAAGAGTGGACAATGTGGAAGAACGAGAAATAATCGTAGAAATGGAAGTAGAGGACTTAAAAGAGAAATTAGAAGAATTTAATAAAAAAGTTAAAGAGGTACAAGAGCTGTTAGCTCAGAAGATAGATATAATGGAAAACTATAATAGAAGAAATAATATAAAGATAGTGGGCCTTAAGGAAGATGAAGAAGGCAAGAACATGAGAGAATTTATAAAAGATTGGATCCCCAGGGTCCTAGGAAGACCAGAATTACAGGAAGAAATGGATTATGCAGCTATGAGGGAGGAGCTAGCCAAAATAAAATGGAAAGATACACTAGCTGGGAGGACAACTGGGGAAAAATGGCAGGTATTTTTGGACATTTTTCACAGGTTTCAGGACAAATTTATTCCAAAGTGGAGGAAAGGCTCTAGGAGATGCAAATGGCAGCCGTGGCTAACTAATGAAATCAAGTGTAATATCAAATCCAAAGGGAGTAAGTATAGGATAGCGAAGCAGAGTGGGAAGTTAGAGGATTGGGAAACCTTCAAAGAGCATCAGAGGGTAACTAAGAAAGTCATAAGAGAGGGGAAAATGAAGTACGAGAGGAAATTAGCAAATAATATAATGGAGGATAGCAAAAGCTTTTTTAAATATGTGAAGAGGAAGAAATTGGTTCGGTCTAAAATTGGTCCATTAAGAATGGAAAAGGGTGAAATTATTACCAGAAACAAGGAGATGGCTGAGGAATTTAACAAATACTTTGCAACGTTCTTCACCAAGGAAGATATAGGTTATGGTCAGTTAGGGGGTAGTGGTCATGCAGTATCAAGAGACTTGGGGAACTTTCCTGGGGAAGTAGGGGATCTAATGGATATCCGGATCCAGAAACAGGAGGTTGTGAGTAAATTGTTGGGACTGAGGGCTGATAAATCCCCAGGGCCTGAAGGGCTGCATCCCAGGGTGCTTAAAGAAGTTGCTATGGAAATTGTGGAAGCACTGGTCGACATTTTGCAAAGTTCCATAGATTCGGGGGAGGTCCCTGAGGATTGGAGAGTGGCTGATGTGGTGCCGATTTTTAAGAAGGGAGGGAGGGAGAAAACGGGAAATTATTGACCGGTTAGCCTGACGTCAGTGGTGGGGAAGATATTGGAGTCTATCATAAAAGGAGTAATAGCAGAACACTTAGGCAGAAATAATAGTATAAGGGCTAGTCAGCATGGATTCCTTAAGGGTAAGTCATGCTTGACTAACCTTCTGGAATTTTTCGAGGATGTGACAAAGAAGGTGGACTTGCGAGAGCCAGTGGATGTGGTGTATTTGGACTTCCAGAAGGCCTTTGATAAGGTACTGCACGGGAGACTAGTGGGCAAGATCAGGGAGCATGGTATTAGAGATAAGGTGCTGATATGGATAGGAAATTGGTTAAGAAATAGGAAACAAAGGGTTGGGGTAAGCGGGTCTTTTTCAGGATGGCAGGATGTGACGAGTGGAGTGCCGCAGGGATTGGTATTGGGTCCTCAGTTGTTTGTAATTTATGTAAATGATTTGGATGAGGGGATTATTAATAACTTGAGCAAATTTGCAGATGACACAAAACTGGGTGTCGGTGTGGGGTGTGAGGAGGATGTCAGGAAAATGCAGAGGGACTTGGACAGGTTGGGGGAGTGGGCTGTTGAATGGAAGATGACGTTCAATGTAAGCAAATGTGAGGTTATCCATTTTGGGGGCAATAATAGGAAAGCTGAGTATTATTTAAATGGAGACAAGCTAGGGAGTGGGGAGGAGCAAATGGATCTGGGAGTACTTGTTCACCGGTCACTGAAGACTAGCATGCAGGTTCAGAAAGCTGTGAAGAAGGCTAATGGCATGTTGGCTTTCATAAAGAGGGGATTGGAGTATAGGAACAGAGATGCCCTTCTGCAGTTGTACAGGGACCTGGTGAGACCCCGCCTGGAGTATTGCGTCCAGTTCTGGTCTCCAATTTTGTGGAAGGACATACTAGCTATAGAGGGTGTGCAGCGCAGATTTACAAGGTTAGTTCCAGGGATGGCAGGGTTGACATATGCTGAAAGGCTAGAAAAACTGGACTTGTATCCGATGGAGTTTAGAAGGATGAGGAGGGACATGATTGAGGTATACAAATCATCAGGGGAATAGACAGGGTGAAGTCGGATTACTTGTTCCCAATGATGGGGGAGACGAGGTCTAGAGGACATAGTTTAAGAATACAGGGTAGGCCCTTTAGGACGGAGATGAGAAAACATTTTTTTACCCAGAGAAGTGTGAATGTGTGGAATGCTCTGCCACAGAGGGTGGTAGAGGCGGATTCGCTGACTATGTTCAAAAGAGAGTTAGATAAGACTCTAGTGGGCAAAGGAGTTAAGGGTTATGGGGATAAGGCTGGAAAGGGGTACTGATGGTAGTGATCAGCCATGATCAGTAAAATTGCGAAGATGTGTGCTCATGTATGGGAGTATCACAATAGACCCAACGGAAGACAGACACCCACCATGTACAAGACATGCAGCAGGAGTAGCAAAGATTCTACAAAAGGTGGCACACATAGTAATGGGACATGGCCTGACAGTATTAACAACACATAGTATTGTAGCATTTGTGAGCTCCACAGCATTTACAATGACTTCGTTAAGGCAGACGAGACTAGAAAAGATCCTGAATGCTCCAAATGTTACGTTTACCCATGAAGGCATTAACATGGCAGAAAATAGTGGAGAGGATGAACCAAACAATAAAAGGTAAGATCGGGAAAGTACAGGCACGGACCAAACTAAATTGGGTGGATGCGTTGCCTCTGGCATTAATGTCAATAAGGAGTTCGGTAAGTTCTGTGACAGGATTCACTCCATATGAACTACGAACGGGGCACCAGTTCCCGGGACCAGGAGCCGGAAGTCAGACTACGAAGAATGAGGTAAGTTCAATGGGATGCAAGCTGTATTATGATAAACTAACGGCTCTGGTGTCAGATTTTTCACAACAGGTCACAAGTCCCAACAGAGAAGGGGAAACACCGATACCTTCAGTCGCGGAGTGGATTCTGCTAAAGGTCATCAAGGGAAAGTGGTCGGAGCCCAGGTGGACAGGACCCTACCGAGTGGTGGAGAGGACGTCCCACGCGGTTCGACTACAGGGAAAAGGCGAGACGTGGTATCATTGGAGTCAGTGTGCAGCCACGGACCCACCAGCACGGACACTGGAACAGATTCGTACGGCGGCGACTGAGAACCTGTGAGCAACTACGGACTAAGAACTTTCTGAACGGGTCCCTTTAAAGAACATATTGGACTCCGGGGACTGTTGATGGTAGAATCTATTGTTGTTTAAAAATCGATGACAATGGGCAAGCAGTAAAGGAGATTTCTTCAGGTATTCGCAAATTAGCTCACGTCCCGGTTCAGACCTGGCGACCCTTGGGCAGCGCATGGCTGGGAAATTTGTTCTCTGGAGACTGGGGATGGATACATACTATAGTGCTAGTTGCTGGATTTGCGGTTTTGGCGTTGATTCTGATCCCGTGCATCCTTCCCTGCCTCCAGTGCCTCATTCAACGAGCGCTGTCACAGAGAGACATCCCCAGACCCCAAGGCATGTATTTGTCCATACTGCCCTCTCAAGAGTGTAATGATTACAAGGGATCAGAAATGCCAACCCTGGCATGTAACCCGGATTTCTCTATCTAATAAGTTAACTGGTGGTTGGTCTCATTTTCATGAGACCAAAAGGGGGACTGTTGGAATCTAGGGGTTAAAACATTATGAAATAAATGATTAATCAATAAGTTTATTTGTACTGCATGAGTCAGGGAAAGAGGAATATGGCTAAGTGGCTGTCACAGCATGGAGCAAAGTTGGCTGAACAAAATTGGCTGCTCCCAAGATACAGGGAGAGGATATGCATAAAACGATTTAGGAGGAATGCTCAACTGAAGGAGGTGGGAAGTAGCACAGGAGACACAGGCCAGATCAGAACAAAGAATGGCCCGCAAGAATCAAAGGGAATGGAAAACCAGTCTAGGAGGAAGATTAAGGCACGAGGAGGTGTTAAAGAGAACAGCAGAAATTGGCCAGACAGGGACCGTATGGTGATTAGAAATATCTGGGGATGAATTAATTTCAGATCTAAACAACAGGATAGTCTGGCCTGGAGGATTAACATGGGAAGGCTACACCCCAGAAATCTGCAAAACAGGAGATGACTTGTGATAACCCTTATGCAAAAAGATCTAGCAGGGAAAACAACTTTTGTTCTGTGTGATAAGATTGACCTATATAAACTGTGCCAACTGGACAATAGGGGTCAGTCTCGGGGAGTAGCTCACTGGCAGGTGACCTATGAACTAACAGACTGACCCAGAGCTCTGTTAAGTTTTATTCTTGTGCTGTGCTGTGCTGTGTGGTGTAATAAACTGACTGTTGAACCGAATACCTTCTCCTATCACTTCATTCAACGAACGCGCTGGACTCAGCTCACACATAGACTAAATTAAGAGTAAATAAATTAAAGCCAGAGTCCAACAATTTGGTGACCCCGACGTGATGAAGATGGAGAAGTGACGGAAGAAAAGATACGAAACACCGGTCGATTGTGGTGTGATGATAACAACAAGTGACCATTCAACAGAGGGAGGTAAGCAGACGCCTGTTCAAACGAAGTTCTGCTATTGGCAAAGATAAATTTGTGTGTTGTCACTACTCTGCAAAAGACCTAGTTAAAGACAAGAATAAAACAAAGGAGGTTGGAATCCCTCTACGGAGGTTGAGGTCCCTCTAGGAAAAGGAGGTTGGAATCCCTCTACGGAGGTTGAGGTCCCTCGAAGAAAAGGAGGTTGGAATCCCTCTACGGAGGTTGAGGTCCCTCGAAGAAAAGGAGGTTGGAATCCCTCTACGGAGGTTGAGGTCCCTCGAAGAAAAGGAGGTTGGAATCCCTCTACGGAGGTTGAGGTCCCTCTAGGAAAAGGAGGTTGGAATCCCTCTACGGAGGTTGAGGTCCCTCTAGGAAAAGGTTGGAATCCCTCTAAGGAGGTTGAGGTCCGGTTGGAATCCCTCTACGGAGGTTGAGGTCCCTCGAGGAAAAGGAGGTTGGAATCCCTCTACGGAGGTTGAGGTCCCTCTAGGAAAAGGTTGGAATCCCTCTAAGGAGGTTGAGGTCTGGTTGGAATCCCTCTAAGGAGGTTGAGGTCCCTCTAGTAGTACGGGGTTGGAGCCCCTTGTAGCAATCTCGAGAGGTAGATTTAGACACTTGGCCAAGTAGTATAAGGTGTATGGGGTGATAGTTATTTGTTTCTATAGTGTGTAATAAGTATTTGTTTAAGAATCGTGTACCATAGTAGTGTATAATAAGTATCTGTATAAGGTGTATTGTGTTATAGTTATTTGTTTCTATAGTGTGTAATAAGTATTTGTTTAAGAATCGTGTACCATAATAGTAATAAGTATCTGTATAAGGTGTTCGGCATTTAACTGTTTTTTCATGCACACTGGTATTGTTGCTGTGTATATCACTGTATTACTCTCGATGTTTTAAGTACTTCTGAAAAAGGGGTAGCAGAGGTTACAGATTGTACTGTTTTACAGGGTAGAGAGGGCATAGAGGCAAGGTATTTAGAATACGGATCAGGGAAACACAGTGGGGATAGGCAGTCACACAGTGAGGCACCTGTGTACACAGACTAACCGCAAAACAAACAGACACTTCACACAACCACGAGACACATAATCCCCCACCTGGCTCTCTCTCTGATCATCCCTGAAGGGGAACACCTGTTTTCAGGGAGCTGCTGGTCATCTAGTGGTTATACAACGTGGGAAGGGACGAAGTAGATTGCAGGGTGTCAAAATCACGAACTCTAAAGGGTTAAAGATCGGAACAGAGATGGAAGGAGTAATAAGGGATGTAGGGCAAGAGTTCGGGGAAGACAGAGGAGTTCCCCCATCTGTAGACAGACAGTGGGAAAATACAAGGGATCAATTACTGGGAGGAGTACCGAAGGGAGAGGAGGTACAGGCTATGGCACGGTACGAACAGATATGGAGAGAGCTGCAGAATCAGGGGAAGGTTCCACGAGGGTTTGAAAAAATCCGGCTGTTACTGTACTTAGGAGAAGCAGAGAGGGAAGCGTGATCACACACAGAAGACAGGGTCAGGAGAACCCTCGCTTCCCTTTGGGATATGCGTTGCGGGAAAGGGGGGAAGTACGGCTTCCAGAAAGATATAGACAGATGCTGCTAATTTATGAGGGTCCGCAAATTGGGGAAAGGTATCAACCCTTCTCATTCACTGACATGAATTGTATTTTGGACAAAATGCCACCTCCGACTGAGGGAGGTGGAGCGTGGATGGGAAAGTTCTGCCAATTTACGATGGGACATAAGATAGCCATAGGGGATTGGAGAGCATTATTGGGGAAACAGCTTGGGCTGTGGGAGATTCAGCAGGTAGAAATGATCGCAGGAATCACTAGGTGCCTCGATGCTGAGCCATTTGCCAACCATGCTACGGCAGTAGGAGGGGCAATGAGAGATAAGTTTCCCGTTCCCCCCGGTGTCATGCAGTCCCTGACCTTTTCCATAAAGGAGGATGAGGAGATCTCGACTTTTTTGAGTCAGTGTAGGGAGAGTTGGACTGATAAGGCAGGAGTACACCCAGCCACAGATCCCTTGCAGACTACACTCTTTAGGGCTGCAGTAACGAGTGGACTGCCAGCTGTAGTTAGGGAGGCATTAGAGAATAACCCTGATATTCCTGGCTGCTCGAGTGAGCAATGGGAAAAATATTTGACCCATCACCTGAAACGTTACAGGGCTAAGCAAAAGGAGGACAAACAAACTACGGAGTCGGCACAAGTGCAACTCCTTAAGCTTCAATTAGCAGAGGCTAGGCAAAAGGCGAATGAGGAAAAAAAGATTTCCTCAAAGGGTGCAAACCAGATGATTCAGCAGCCAACGCAGCCACCACAAGGGAATAATATGAGTTGGCACCCGGCCCCATATTGGGCACCGGGTCCCACCTATGTGGCCAGAATGGGAGGTCCAATGGGGGGATTCCGAGTAAGAGGGAGAGGTCGGGGTGCTCCACGTATGCAGCCAGCCGTATGTTTTGTATGCGGTCAGCCAGGACATCCTCGGGACACTGGGGGAAGGGGATATGGACCACCACAAAATGAGCATTGGGTCCAGTCCCAGAGATCGTCGGTGCCACCCCCGGTACATCAGGCACCCCATGCGGCTTTAGCTCCAAAGAGACAATTCCCTTTGCTGACAGAGGAGGAGCAATATTGCCCACAGTGACGGAGCCCGAGCACCCACGAGCAGGCTAGGTTGGCAGACCCTTTCCTGCAGATTAAAGTTATGGACATGAAAGTATCCTTTTTAGTGGATACGGGAGCCAGGTTTTCAACACTCACTGGCGCTGAGTTTCAAGATAAAACATCATCCTCTAGCGTCCAGCTGATAGGGTTCTCGGGTACACCAGAAAATCTGCCGTTTTCTACACCACTAGTCACTTCTGTGGCAGGACAGACTTTTACACATCAGTACATTTTGTCAGCCAGGTACCCTACCAATCTCTTGGGCAGAGACCTGTTGGTCAAGTGCGGAGCATCGATCCTTTGTGGACCCAGCGGAATAGAGGTCACCTTTCCAAATGGATATTCTATGAACTGTTCATTAACTACACTGCATTCCGGTTCTCAGATGTTGTTGGCGGCAGCTGGAGGATCCGCGTCTGAGGGACAATGGGCTGACATTTACTGGGGGCTGCTGCAACCTGAGGACCCACAGAAGGGAGGGCTGCTAAAGCTTTATAATCAATGGAAGCCGTGGATCCAGACGTTACACCCGTATACCCCTCCCTCGGACCCTCCCCATATGACCCTCTTTTACGATAGGGATGGGGATGAAATGTATCAGCATGCCTTTTATGAAGAGGTAGAGGGCAGGCAATGGGAAATTAATTCGGACTACATAGTGCTAGGAAAGGAGGGAGTGGCCGCTGCGGTGGCACTGACATCTGAACAGCTGGAATGGTATGAGATGGCAGGTGAGGCCATCCCTCATGTCACCCTTGCAATTGGCACTACTCATCAGGCAAAAGATTTGGGACCGATGTGTCGGAACTTGAAGTCCCTAAGGGACTGGTCTGACACCCAAATACCGACAGTGCAGTTCTCCTCATCTGGTCAGGCATACAGAATTTTGTCTCCGACACATGATCAAGTCCTCCTTGAGCATAGACAGATTGAACGCTTTCATGGTAGAGAGAAGATGGATCACCCCAACTCGGCCCCTATGCTAGACTCTCTCCCTGAGAACCTGTGGTCAGTGGGATCAGCAGATGTGGGTTTTTGTCAGCAGGTTGATTCCATGACCTTCGAACTGTCAGATTACACCCCTATTTGGCAGATGCAATACTACATCATCCAAAACCAAAGACAGTAAAGGAGATGCTTTTGTTATTGGGTTTGTCAGGTTATAGTAGGCAGTTTATCCCATCGTATGGTGAGTTGACACATCCACTGCGAACTTTGGTGAATGAGCAGGGGATGAGGAATCTGGGAGCTACACTTGATTGGACTGCACAGGCTGAGATGAGTTTTATTCTATTGAAGCAAGCTCTTACAACAGCTATAGATTTGGCGATTCCAAATTATAACTACCTTTCTTTTTGGATGTTTCTGAAAAAGCACACACAATTGATGGTGTTCTTTTTCAGAAAAAAGGGGGTGGAAGATGTGTGCTCATGTATGGGAGTATCACACTAGACCCAACGGAAGACAGACACCCACCATGTACAAGACATGCAGCAGGAGTAGCAAAGATTCTACAAAAGGTGGCACACATAGTAATGGGACATGGCCTGACAGTATTAACAACACATAGTATTGTAGCATTTGTGAGCTCCACAGCATTTACAATGACTTCGTTAAGGCAGACGAGACTAGAAAAGATCCTGAATGCTCCAAATGTTACGTTTACCCATGAAGGCATTAACATGGCAGAAAATAGTGGAGAGGATGAACCAAACAATAAAAGGTAAGATCGGGAAAGTACAGGCACGGACCAAACTAAATTGGGTTGATGCGTTGCCTCTGGCATTAATGTCAATAAGGAGTTCGGTAAGTTCTGTGACAGGATTCACTCCATATGAACTACGAACGGGGCACCAGTTCCCGGGACCAGGAGCCGGAAGTCAGACTACGAAGAATGAGGTAAGTTCAATGGGATGCAAGCTGTATTATGATAAACTAACGGCTCTGGTGTCAGATTTTTCACAACAGGTCACAAGTCCCAACAGAGAAGGGGAAACACCGATACCTTCAGTCGCGGAGTGGATTCTGCTAAAGGTCATCAAGGGAAAGTGGTCGGAGCCCAGGTGGACAGGACCCTACCGAGTGGTGGAGAGGACGTCCCACGCGGTTCGACTACAGGGAAAAGGCGAGACGTGGTATCATTGGAGTCAGTGTGCAGCCACGGACCCACCAGCACGGACACTGGAACAGATTCGTACGGCGGCGACTGAGAACCTGTGAGCAACTACGGACTAAGAACTTTCTGAACGGGTCCCTTTAAAGAACATATTGGACTCCAGGGACTGTTGATGGTAGAATCTATTGTTGTTTAAAAATCGATGACAATGGGCAAGCAGTAAAGGAGATTTCTTCAGGTATTCGCAAATTAGCTCACGTCCCGGTTCAGACCTGGCGACCCTTGGGCAGCGCATGGCTGGGAAATTTGTTCTCTGGAGACTGGGGATGGATACATACTATAGTGCTAGTTGCTGGATTTGCGGTTTTGGCGTTGATTCTGATCCCGTGCATCCTTCCCTGTCTCCAGTGCCTCATTCAACGAGCGCTGTCACAGAGAGACATCCCCAGACCCCAAGGCATGTATTTGTCCATACTGCCCTCTCAAGAGTGTAATGATTACAAGGGATCAGAAATGCCAACCCTGGCATGTAACCCGGATTTCTCTATCTAATAAGTTAACTGGTGGTTGGTCTCATTTTCATGAGACCAAAAGGGGGACTGTTGGAATCTAGGGGTTAAAACATTATGAAATAAATGATTAATCAATAAGTTTATTTGTACTGCATGAGTCAGGGAAAGAGGAATGTGGCTAAGTGGCTGTCACAGCATGGAGCAAAGTTGGCTGAACAAAATTGGCTGCTCCCAAGATACAGGGAGAGGATATGCATAAAACGATTTAGGAGGAATGCTCAACTGAAGGAGGTGGGAAGTAGCACAGGAGACACAGGCCAGATCAGAACAAAGAATGGCCCGCAAGAATCAAAGGGAATGGAAAACCAGTCTAGGAGGAAGATTAAGGCACGAGGAGGTGTTAAAGAGAACAGCAGAAATTGGCCAGACAGGGACCGTATGGTGATTAGAAATATCTGGGGATGAATTAATTTCAGATCTAAACAACAGGATAGTCTGGCCTGGAGGATTAACATGGGAAGGCTACACCCCAGAAATCTGCAAAACAGGAGATGACTTGTGATAACCCTTATGCAAAAAGATCTAGCAGGGAAAACAACTTTTGTTCTGTGTGATAAGATTGACCTATATAAACTGTGCCAACTGGACAATAGGGGTCAGTCTCGGGGAGTAGCTCACTGGCAGGTGACCTATGAACTAACAGACTGACCCAGAGCTCTGTTAAGTTTTATTCTTGTGCTGTGCTGTGCTGTGTGGTGTAATAAACTGACTGTTGAACCGAATACCTTCTCCTATCACTTCATTCAACGAACGCGCTGGACTCAGCTCACACATAGACTAAATTAAGAGTAAATAAATTAAAGCCAGAGTCCAACAATTGACAGGCCGAAGGGCCTACTCCAGTTCCTATTGTCTATTGTCTATAACACTAGCCCCGAAACCACAGCCGCAGCAAAAACCAGGATCCATTTTGGTAAAATTCTTAAGATATACAACAAGAGAAAATATATTGGAGAAAGCAATGAAGAAAATAAGAGAAGACAAAAAGCCACTGGAATACAAAGGTCAAAAAATTTTTTTCTATCCAGACATAAGTTTTGAACTCCTGAAGAAGAGAAAGGAGTTCAATACAGCAAAAACGATCCTATGGAAAAAAGGATATAAATTTAAGTTAAAGTACCCAGCGGTACTTAAAATAGTTATTCCAGGGCAACAAAACAGACTATTCTCGGAGCCGGATGAGGCACGAAAATTTGCAGAACAACTACAAAACAAGCAGAGAGATGAAGACATAAAATGAGAGTAAAAATGACCACGAACTATATGTATGTGTGTATATGGGTGTATATATAGATGTGTATGTATATATGTGTGTACATGAGTGTATCCGTTTTTAGAGAAAAATATATAGAGTATAGATAAGAATTAATAAGGGAATGAAAGGGAACAGAGGAAATAAGGAGGTAATTAAAAGAGTGACCTTTGTTATATATGAAAATTGAAATCTTTTCTGGGGAGGGCTGGGTGCGGAGGAGTTACGGTCACTGCAAAATCAGTTGATGCTTGCGAGTGAATTCGCAAATCCAAATGGAGAGGGGAGATGTGGTTGCCCGACAAGGGATAAAGGGCAACTCAGGATGGGGAGGGGAGAATGGGGTTAAAGAAATTTTAGATAGGAGAATAAGGGAAATGTTTGATGTTTTAGAAATGTTGTCTTATAAAGTGTTCAAAACAAGAAAGCAGAAATGGATAAGAAGGAAAGGACGATGAGGAAACGGAAAGGGAAGATAAAAAAAAGTATGAAAAGGCTACGTTGAACTATACGACTTTAAATATTAATGGAATACATAACCAAATCAAAAGGAAGAAACTGCTAAATTTACTGAAAAAAGAAAAAATTGATATAGCATTCGTGCAAGAAACACATTTAACTGAAATAGAGCATAAGAAATTAAAGAGAGATTGGGTAGGACATGTAACAGCAGCGTCATATAATTCAAAAGCTAGAGGAGTAGCTATATTAATCAGTAAAAATGTACCAATTAAAATAAAAAAGGAAATAATAGATCCAGCAGGGAGATATGTAATGATAAAATGTCAGATATACTCGGAGTTTTGGAATTTACTCAATGTATATTCACCTAACAAAGAAGATCAAAAATTTATGCAAGATATTTTTTTGAAGATAGCAGACACGCAAGGGAACATATTAATAGGAGGGGATTTCAACCTTAATTTGGATTCAAATATGGATAAAACTGGGAAAAAAATTAACAGAAAGAACAAAGTAACCGAATTTATAATTAAATCGATGCAAGAAATGCAACTTTTGGATATATGGAGGAAACAACACCCAAAGGAAAAGGAATATTCATATTATTCGGGTAGACATAAAACATACTCAAGAATAGACCTATTCCTGTTATCAGCTCATATGCAAGATAGAGTAAGAAAAACAGAATATAAAACTAGAATATTATCGGACCATTCACCCTTGATATTGACAACAGAGTTAGAGGACATCCCTCCAAGAATGTATAGATGGAGATTAAACTCCATGCTACTTAAAAGACACGATTTTAGAGAATTCATAGAAAGACAAATTAAAACGTACTTTGAAATAAATACGGAATCAGTGAAAGATAAGTTTATACTATGGGATGCAATGAAAGCATTCATCAAAGGGCAAATAATAAGTTATGTAACCAAGATGAAGAAGGACTATAATCAGGAAACAGAGCAGTTGGAAAGGGAAATAGTAAATATAGAGAAAGAATTAGCAAGGAAGGAAGACACAACTAAAAGAAGAGAATTGGCAGATAAAAAAATAAAATATGAAACACTACAAACATATAAGGTGGAGAAGAACATAATAAAGACAAAACAGAAATGTTATGAACTAGGGGAAAAAATGCACAAAATTCTAGCATGGCAGCTTAAGACAGAACAAGCTAAGAGAATGGTATTGGCATCAAGGAAAAAAGACAAACAAATCACATATAATCCAATGGAGATTAATGAAAACTTCAGAGAATTTTATGAACAATTATACCAAACTGAAAATGAAGGGAAAGAAGACAAAATAGATGAATTTTTAACTAAAATTGAACTACCGAAATTACAAACAGAGGAACAAAATAAATTAACAAATCCATTTGAAATAGAAGAAATACAGGAGATAATAAAAAAAAAACTACCAAATAATAAAACACCAGGAGAGGATGGATTCCAAATAGAATTCTATAAAACATTTAAAGATTTATTAATTCCTAACCTCCTGGAAGTAATCAACCAGATTGACAAAACACAAAGCTTACCAGATTCATGCAAAACAGCAATAATTACAGTAATTACAAAGACGGAAAGATCCACTCGCACCACCGTCATATAGACCAATATCATTACTTAACACAGATTATAAGATAATAGCTAAACTATTAGCAAACAGATTAGCCGACTATGTACCAAAAATAGTAAATCTAGACCAAACTGGATTTATTAAAAAAAGACGAACAACAGACAATATTTGAAAATTGATTAACTTAATTCATGGAGTAGAAGGAAATAAAGCTCCAACAGTAGCAGAGGCTTTAGACGCAGAGAAGGCCTTTGACAGAGTAGAATGGAATTATTTATTCACAGTACTACAAAAATTCAGTTTACCAGAGAAATATATTAATTGGATTAAAGCATTATATAAGGGGCCATTGGCGAAAATGACAGTAAATGAATATATATCAAAGCAATTTAATTTAAGCAGATCAACAAGGCAGGGATGCCCACTATCACCCTTATTGTTCGCGTTAGCTATAGAACCACTAGCAGAATTGATAAGAATAGAAAATAAAATAAAAGGGATAAAAATAAAAGACAAGGAATATAAAATCAGTTTATTTGCAGATGATGCTATAGTATACTTAACAGAACCAGAATTATCAATAAAAGAATTACACAAGAAATTGAAGGAATATGGAGAAGTGTCGGGATACAAGATTAACGCAAATTTAAGTGAAGCAATGCAAATGAATAATGCAGATTTCTCAAAATTTAAGAAGGAATCACCATTCAGATGGCAAATGCAAGCAATAAGATACCTAGGTATACAAATAAATAAACCTCGGCCATCTATATAAACTCAAATATTATCCACTAATGAGAAAATTACAGGACGATTTAGAGCATTGGAAAGACTTACCACTAACACTAATAGGAAGGATAAACTGTATTAAAATGAATATTTTCCCAAGGATACAATACCTATTTCAGGCATTGCCAATACCCTTGACAGAGAAATTCTTCAAGGAGTTAAAGAAAATAATAAGGAAATTTTTATGGAAAGGGGGAAACCGAGGATAGCACGAGATAAATTAACAGAATGGTATAAACAAGGAGGCTTACAACTGCCAAACTTTAAAAATTATTATAGAGCCGCACAATTAAGATACCTATCAGATTTTTATCAAACAAGGGAAAAGCCAGATTGGACTAGATTAGAATTAGATAAAATAGGGGAAAAGATACCTGAACACATATTATATAAATGGGATGAAAAATTGGTACAACATAGAAGTTCTCCAGTATTACATCATCTACTCAATATTTGGAAAAGGTTCATGTAGAAAGAAATAAAACAAATGATCAATTACCAAAACTAATATTGACGCAAAATAAGTTACTCCCTTTTACAATAGATAACCTTTCCTTTAGAGAATGGGAGAAAAAAGGGATCAAAAGAATAGAAAATTGTTTTTCAGGAAATAAATTACTATCCTTTGAACAAATGAAGGATAAATATAATATAACTCAAGATACAAACTGACATCCTATTTGAAGGACAAATTGGGAAGCAGTCTGAGGTTACCAGAGGGAAGTAATTTTGAATATGTGATTACAGACACAATGATAATCAAAAAAATTTATAACAAATATGTATATTAAACTGCAAGAGAAGGAGAATGAGGAAACAAATGGTAAAACTAAACAAAAATGGGAACAAGATTTAAACATAAAGATAAAGAAGGAAACATGGGAGAAGTTATGCTCTGGAACTATGAGAAATACAATAAACACGAGGTTACGTATGATACAATATAACTGGATACACAGGCTATACATTACACCTCAAAAGTTAAATAAATGGGACCCAACAGTATCTGACAGATGTTTTCGTTGTAAAAAAAGAAATGGGAACAACAATTCATGCAATCTGGACATGTGAGAAAGTGGAAAAATTTTGGGAAGTTCTAAACCAGATATTAAATAAAATTACAGAAAACAATATACCAAAAAACCCAGAGATCTTCCTCCTAAGTAACATAAAAAACAAAGAATTTGGACTTGATTTGGATGGTGCACAAAAAAGATTTGTTATGATAGTTCTAGCCGTAGCAAAAAAATGTATTATGTCAACCTGGAAATTAGAAGATAACTTGAGAATACAATAATGCTATATCAAAAAGAATAAATGTATTCCATTAGAAAAAATAACATATAATTTAAGAAATAATATTGAAATATTTGAACAAATATGGGAGCCATACATGAAACACAATAGAGAAAACCTACCAGGGACATCTGCCACCTAAAATAACAAAAGGAGAAGGAAATGAAAAGAATTGACTCAGTTGAATTTCTTGTTTATTTTTATTGAATGACAAGATTGTTTGACTGGTTTAATATATCTTAGATTCTGTACCTTAAATGAATGGGGGGGGTAGGGAGGGTGAGATGGGAGGAGGGAGGGGGGGGAAAGAAAATGACACTGTATATATTTGAAAAGGAAAATGTATGTATCTTGGTCAATGTGGTTTATGGTGTGAAAAATAAAAAAATTAAAAAAAAACTGTTGTTCCCATTTCCTTTTTACAGCGAAAACATCTCTCTGATACTGTTGGGTCCCATTTATTTAACTTTTGAGGTGTAATGTATAGCCTGTGTATCCAGTTATATTGTATCATACATAACCTCGTGTTTATTGCATTTCTCATGGTTCTGAAGCATAGCTTCTCCCATGTTTCATTCTTTATCTTGATGCTTAGATCGTGTTCCCATTTTTGTTTGGTTTTACCATTTGTTTCCTCGTTCTCCTTTTCTTGTAGTTTAATATACATGTTTGTTATACATTTTTTGATTATCATGTGTCTGTAATCACATATTCAAAATTACTTCCCTCTGGTAACCTCAGACTGTTTCCCAATTTGTCCTTCAAGTAGGATTTCAGTTGGTAGTATGCCAACATTGTATCGTAAGTTATATTATATTTATCCTTCAATTGTTCAAAGGATAATAGTTTATTTCCCGAAAATTCTATTCTTTTGATCCCTTTTTTTTCCCATTCTCTCAAGGAAAGGTTATCTATTGTAAAAGGGATTAGCTGATTTTGCGTCAGTATTAGTTTTGGTAGTTGGTAATTTGTTTTATTCCTTTCTACATGAATCTTCTTCCAAATGTTGAGCAGATGATGCAACACCGGAGAATTCCTACATTGTACCAATGTTTCATTCCATTTATATAATATATGTTCAGGTATCTTCTCCCCTATTTTATCTAGTTCTAATCTAGTCCAATCTGGCTTTTCCCTTGTTTGATAAAAATCTGATAGTTATCTTAATTGTGCAGCTCTATAATAATTTTTAAAGTTTGGCAGTTGTAAGCCTCCTTGTTTATACCATTCTGTTAATTTATCTAGTGCTATCCTCGGTTTCCCCCCCCCCTTTCCATAAAAATTTCCTTATTATTTTCTTTAAATCCTTGAAAAATTTCTCTGTTAAGCGTATTGGTAATG
This sequence comes from Narcine bancroftii, assembly GCF_036971445.1. Taxonomy (NCBI): domain Eukaryota; kingdom Metazoa; phylum Chordata; class Chondrichthyes; order Torpediniformes; family Narcinidae; genus Narcine; species Narcine bancroftii. Next base: position 180,293,114 of record NC_091470.1, on the reverse strand, counting down.
TCTGAAATAGGTATTGTATCCTTGGGAAAATGTTCATTTTAATACAGTTTATCCTTCCTATCAGTGTTAGTGGTAAATCTTTCCAATGCTCTAAGTCGTCTGGTAATTTTTTCATTAATGGATAATAATTGAGTTTATATAGATGGCCGAGGTTTTTATTTATTTGTATACCTACATATCGCATTGCTTGCGTTTGCCATCTGAATGGTGATTCTTTCTTAAATTTTGAGAAATCCGCATTATTCATTGGCATTGCTTCACTTTAATTTGCGTTAATCTTGTATCCCGACACTTCTCCATATTCTTTCAATTTCCCATGTAATTCTTTTATTGATATTTCTGGTTCTGCTAAGTATATTATAACGTCATCTCCAAATAGACTGATTTTATATTCCTTGTCTTTTATTTTTATCCCTTTTATTTTATTTTCTGTTCTTATCAGTTCTGCTAGTGGTTCTATGGCTAATGAAACATAATAACATGACAATTACAGCACGGAAACAGGCCATTAGGCCCTTCTAGTCCGCACCGAACCAAACACCCCTCTCTAGTCCCACCTCCCTGCACAATGCCCATAACCCTCCATCTTCTTCTCATCCATATACCTGTCCAACCTTTTCTTAAATAATACAATTGACTCCGCCGCCACTATTTCTCCCGGAAGATCATTCCACACGGCTACCACTCTCTGAGTAAAGAAGTTCCCCCTCATGTTACCTCTAAATTTCTGCCCCTTAATTCTTAACTCATGTCCTCTTGTTTTAATCTTTCCTCCTCTTAACGGAAATAGTCTATCCACATCCATTCTGTCTATCCCTTTCATAATCTTAAATACTTCTATCAAATCCCCTCTCAACCTTCTACGCTCCAAAGAATAAAGACCCAATCTGTCCAATCTCTCCCCATACTCCAGATGCTTAAACCCAGGCAACATTCTGGTAAACCTTCTCTGCACTCTCTCCACTCTGTTTATATCCTTCCTATAATTAGGCGACCAGAACTGCACACAGAACTCCAAATTAGGCCGCACCAACGTTTTATACAATCTCAACATCACCTCCCAACTCCTATATTCCATGCAATGATTGATAAAGGCCAGCATACTAAAAGCCTTCTTCACCACCCTATTCACGTGAGTTTCTACCTTCAGGGAACGATGTACCGTTACTCCTAAATCTTTCTGCTCTTCTGTATTCCTCAATGCTCTCCCATTTACCACGTATGTCCTATTCTGATTCTTCTTACCAAAATGAAGCACCTCACACTTATCAGCATTAAATTCCATCTGCCATTTTTCAGCCCACTTTTCTAAGCAGCCCAAATCCCTCTGCAATCCTTGAAAACCTTCTTCATTATCCACTATTCCACCTATCTTAGTATCGTCTGCATATTTACTAATCCAATTCACCACCCCATCATCTAGATCATTAATGTATATAACAAACAACAATGGGCCCAATACAGATCCTTGAGGCACACCACTGGTCACCGGCCTCCAACCTGACAGACAATTATCCACTACCACTCTCTGGCCTCTCCCTTTCACCCAATGTTCAATCCATTTGACTATCTTAAAATTTATACCTAAAGACTGCACCTTCCTAACTAACCTTCCATGTGGTACCTTATCGAAGGCCTTATAGACAACATCCACATTCCTAGTCATTCCTAGTCACCTCTTCAAAAAATTCAATCAGATTGGCTAAACATGACCTTCCTCCCACAAATCCATGTTGAGTGCTCCTGATCAGACCCTGTCTATCCAGATGTTTATAAGTACTATCTCTAAGAATTTTCTCCATTAATTTACCTACCACAGACGTCAAACTTACAGGCCGATAGTTGCCAGGCTTCCTCCTTGAACCCTTTTTAAATAACGGAACCACATGCGCAATGCGCCAATCCTCCGGCACTATCCCCATATCTAATGACATTTGGAAATTACCACCAGAGCCTCTGCTATTTCCTCCCTCACTTTTCTCAATGTCCTGGGGAAGATCCCGTCTGGTCCCGGAGACTTATCCACCTTTATATTCTTCAAAAGCCTTAAAACTACACCTTTTGTAATCTCTATATTCCCCATATTTACCCAATTTGCTTTTTTTTATCTCACATCTCCCAATATCCTTCTCCTTAGTGAATACCGAAGAAAAGAAACTGTTCAATATCTCCCCCATTTCTCTGGGCTCCACACACAGTTTTCCGCTCTGATTTTTTAAGGGACCAATTTTGTCTCTAGCTTTCCTCTTACCATTAACATATTTGTAGAACTCTTTTGGATTAGTTTTCACCCTGCTTGCCATAGTTTTCTCGTACCTTCTTTTAGCTTTCCTAATTCCTCTCTTAAGATTCTTCTTACATTCAATGTATCTTTCAAACATCTCCTTAACTCCATGCTTCTTATATCTAATGTACGCCTCCCTTTTTCTTCGAACCAAGTTTCCAATATTCCTTGAAAACCACGGCTCTCTCAAACCTTTTGCCCCTCCTTTTAACCTAACAGGAACATAAAGCTTTTGCACTCTCAAAATCTGATCTTTAAAAGACTTCCATCTCTCTACTACATCCTGCCCATGAAACAAATTGTCCCAATGCACACCCTGCAAGTCCTTTCGCATCTCCTCAAATCTAGCTTTTCCCCAATCAAAAACCTCAATCCTTGGCCCTGATTTCTCTCTTTCCATAATGACATTGAAGCTGATGGCATTATAATCACTGGACCCGAAGTGCTCGCCAACACTAACCTCCGTCACTTGACCCATCCCATTTGCCAACAGTAGATCTAACACTGCTCCTTCTCTGATCGGCACCTCTACATATTGTTGTAAAAAACTATCTTGCACACATTTCACAAACTCTAACCCATCCATTCCTTTCACAGAATGTGTTTCCCAATCTATATGTGGAAAATTAAAATCTCCCATAATTACAACCCTGTGCTTATCACAAATATCTACTATCTCCCTACAGATTTGCTCCTCTAGGTCTCGGTCCCCTCCGGGTGGTCTATAATACACCCCTACAAGTGTAACCTCTCCTTTCCTACTCCTCAGTTCCACCCAAATAGCCTCCGTGGATGTGCCCTCTAATCTATCCTTCCTAGGCACCGCTGTAATATTTTCCCTGACAAGCAATGCAACCCCACCTCCTCTTGCCCCTCCGACTCTATCACACCTAAAACAACGAAACCCAGGGATATTCAGTTGCCAATCACATCCCTCCTGCAACCATGTCTCACTAATCGCTACCACATCATACTTCCAAGTATCAATCCACACCTTCAGCTCATCCACCTTTTTTACAATACTCCTGGCATTAAAATATATGAATTTCAGGGATTTCCCAATTTTTAATCCCTGTTTTCCCTCATCTTTAAGAACAACATTATTTACTTTTCCTGCTAATTGCCCTTCATCTTCTTCCAGAGCATTTCCCTTCTCTATCACCTGCCCATCCATATTCAAATACTTACTCCAAACTTTCTTTGTTTGCATTCTAACCTTTTCCTTACTGCTCTGTACTATTTTGTTCCCTCCCCCCAACCATTCTAGTTTAAAGGATCCTGAGTAGCCCTAGCAAATACCTCTGCCAGGATTCTGGTCCCCCTGGGATTTAAGTGTAACCCGTCCTTACTGTACAGGTCACATCTCCCCCAAAAAAGGTCCCAGTTATCCAGAAACTTAAAACCCTGCCCCTTACTCCACCCCTTCAGCCACGTGTTAATCCTCCACCTCATTCTATTTCTATTCACACTGTCACGTGGCACAGGGAGTAATCCAGAGATTACCCCCTTTGCGGTCCTTCTTTTTAACTCCCTACCTAACTGCCTGTACTCACTTTTTAGGACCTCTTCTCTAATTCTCCCTATGTCATTGGTACCTACATGTACCACGACCTCTGGCTCCTGTCCCTCCCACTTTAGGATATCTGGGACACGAGCAGCAACATCTCGGACCCGAACAATATAGTGGGCATCCCTGCCTTGTTGATCTGCTTAAGTTAAATTGTTTTGATATATATCCATTTACTGTCACTTTCGCCAATGGCCGCTTATATAATGCTTTAATCCAATTAATATATTTCTCTGGTAAGCTGAATTTTTGTAGTACTTTGAATAAATAATTCCATTCTACTCTGTCAAAGGCCTTCTCTGCGTCTAAAGCAACTGCTACTGTTGGAGCTTTATTTCCTTCTACTACATGAATTAAGTTAATAAATTTACAGATATTGTCTGTTGTTCGTCTTTTTTTAATAAATAGATTTACTATTTTTGGTACATAGTCGGCTAATCTGTTTGCTAATAGTTTAGCTATTATCTTATAATCTGTGTTAAGTAAAGATATTGGTCTATATGATGCTGGTGTAAGTGGATCTTTCCCTGTCTTTGGTATTACTGTAATTATTACTGTTTTACATGACTCTGGTAAGCTTTGTGTTTTATCAATCTGGTTGATTACTTCCAGAAGGAGAGGAATTAATAAATATTTAAATGTTTTATAGAATTCTATTGGGAATCCATCCTCTCCTGGTGTTTTATTGTTCAGTAGTTTTTTTATTATCTCCTGTATTTCTTCTATTTCAAATGGATTTGTTCATTTAATTTGTTCCTCTGTTTGTAATTTCGGTAGTTCAATTTTAGTTAAAAATTCATCTATTTTATCTTCTTTCCCTTCGTTTTCAGTTTGATATAGTTGTTCGTAGAATTCTCTGAAGTTTTCATTAATCTCCGTTGGATTATATGTGATTTGTTTGTCTTTTTTCCTTAATGCCAATACCATTCTCTTAGTTTGTTCTGTCTTAAGCTGCCATGCTAGAATTTTGTGCATTTTTTCTCCTAGTTCATAATATTTCTGTTTTGTCTTCATTATGTTCTTCTCCACCTTATATGTTTGTAGTGTTTCATATTTTATTTTTTTATCTGCCAATTCTCTTCTTTTAGTAGTGTCTTCCTTCATTGCTAATTCTTTTTCTATATTTGCTATTTCCCTTTCCAACTGCTCTGTTTCCTGATTGTAGTCCTTCTTCATCTTGGTTACATAACTTATTATTTGCCCTCTGATTGACGCTTTCATTGCGTCCCATAGTATAAACTTATCTTTCACTGATTCTGTATTTATTTCAAAGTACATTTTAATTTGTCGTTCAATGAATTCTCTAAAATCCTGCCTTTTAAGTAGCATGGAGTTTAATCTCCATCTATATATTCTTGGTATAGAGAATTCTTGTCCTCTAACTCTATTGTCAATAACAGTCCGATAATAGTCTAGCTTTATATTCCATTTTCCTAACTCTCTCTTGCATGTGAGCTGATAACAGGAATAGATCTATTCTTGAGTATGTTTTATGTCTGCCCGAATAATATGAATATTCCTTTTCCTTTTGGTGTTGTTTCCTCCATATATCCAAATGTTGCATTTCTTGCATCAATTTAATTATAAATTTGGTTACTTTGTTCTTTCTATTAATTTTTTTCCAGTTTTATCCATGTTTGAATCCAAATTAAGGTTGAAATCCCCTCCTATTAGTATGTTCCCTTGCGTGTTTGCTATCTTCAAAAAGATACCTTGCATAAATTTTTGATCTTCTTCATTAGGTGAATAAACATTGAGTAAATTCCAAAACTCCGAATATATCTGACATTTTATCATTACATATCTCCCTGCTGGATCTATTATTTCCTCTTCTATTTTGATTGGTACATTTTTACTGATTAATATAGCTACTCCTCTAGCTTTTGAATTATATGACGCTGCTGTTACATGTCCTATCCAATCTCTCTTTAATTTCTTGTGTTCCACTTCAGTTAAGTGTGTCTCTTGTATGAATGCTTTATCAATTTTTTCTTTTTTCAGTAAATTTAGCAGTTTCTTCCTTTTGATTTGGTTATGTATTCCATTAATATTTAAAGTCATATAGTTCAACATAGCCATTTCATACTTTGTTTATCTTTCCTTTCCGTTTTCTCATCACCACCTTCCCTTCTTATCCATTTCTGCTTTCTTTTTTTGAACACATTATAAGACAACATTTCTAAAACAAAATATTTCCATTATTCTCCTGTCTAAAATTCCTTTAACCCCACTATCCCCTCCCCTTCCTGAGTTGCCCTTTGTCCCTTGTCGGGCAACCACATCTCCCCTCTCCATTTGGATTTGCGAAATCATTCGCAAGAGTCAACTGATTTCGCAGTGACCGTAATTCTTCCCCACCCAGCCCCCTCCAGAAAAGATTTTAATCTTCATATATAACAAAGGTCACTCTCTTAATTCCCTCCTTACTTCCTTTCTTCCCTTACTTTCCCTTCTTAGTTCTTATCTATACTCTATTTTTTAAAAATATACATACACATATACACACACACACACACACACATATATATATATATATATTACACACATACATATAGTTTGTGGTCATTTTTGTTCTCGTTACATGTCTTCATCTCTCTGTCTGTTTTGTAGTTGTTCTGCAAATTTTCGTGCTTCCTCCGGATCCAAGAATAGTCTGTTTTGCTGCCCTGGAATAACTATTTTAAGTACCGCTGGGTACTTCAGCATAAATTTATATCCTTTTTTCCATAGGATCGCTTTTGCTGTATTAAACTCCTTCCTCTTCTTCAGGAGTTCAAAACTTGTATCTGGATAGAAAAAATTTTTTTGACCTTTGTATTCCAGTGGTTTTTTGTCTTCTCTTATTTTCTTCATTGCTTTCTCCAATATATTTTCTCTTGTTGTCTATCTTAGGAATTTTACTAGAATGGATCTTGGTTTTTGTTGTGGTTGTGGTTTAGGGGCTAATGTTCTATGTGCCCTTTCTATTTCCATTTCTTCCTGTAATTCTGGTCTTCCTAGGACCCTGGAGATCCATTCTTTTATAAATTCTCTCATATTCTTGCCTTCTTCATCTTCCTTAAGGCTCACTATCTTTATATTGTTTCTTCTATTATAATTTTCCATTATATCTATCTTCTGAGTTAACAGCTCTTGTATCTCTTTAACTTTTTTATTAGTTTCTTCTAATTTCTTTAAGTCATCTACTTCCATTTCTATGGCTGTTTCTCGTTCTTCCACCTTGTCCACTCTTTTTCCTATATCTGACATGATCATCTCTTATCCATTCATTTTTTCTTCTGTACTTTTTACTCTTCTTTTTATTTCACTGAATTCTTGTGACTGCCATTCTTTTACTGATTCCATATATTCTTTAAAAAAATATATCCATGTACTTGCCCTTCCCTTTATCTTCCATTTCTCTGTGTTCTTCCTCTTCTTCTTCTGAGTCCACTCCAGGATCTGTGTCCTTTACCTCTGTCTCTTCTGGTTTTCTTGTTGGTTTGTTTGTTTTATTTTGTTGGATATTTTTGGTCTTCTTATTTTTACTAGAAGTGTCTTGATGCTGGTCTTCTTCCTCTGGGTTGGTCATCTGTTGTTTCTTTGATTTCTTTTTAACTCTCTTCTTTCTTGTTCTCGTTATTTTCTATGTTCTCCTCTTGCTGCTTTGTTCTGGTTGTCAATTTCAGCTGTGGAGATCGACTCCTCAGCTGGACCCCCCTCCCATCAGTGTTATTTTTGTCTTGTGCATGCGCGGTTGCGCACTTTTGTTTGGCTCTGCGAGCCATTTATGTAGTCCTGAGCTCGGGGCTTCAACTGACCTGAGGGAGTGGGCTTCTCGCTCCACAGCGGGCCTCCTTGGACACGTAAGGCCTTCACCTTCTTCTTCCGACGTCTTTTCTTCTTCTCTTCTCCCCGTTGCTTTTGGCTTTTCTTTCTTCGCTGCCATTTTCTCCACACCTTTATTTTCACTTTATTTTAGTTTTTGTGTTTGTGCCTTTGTTTTTTCCCTGTTTTTTTTTTAAACTTTTCCGGAGAGGGCTGGAGTTCCCTGACCGGCCACTACTCCATCACGTGACTCCTCCGAGGTCAACCTTTAGGGTATCCTGCATGAAGACTCCCAAGTCCCTTTGCACCTCTGAATTTTCTCACCATCTAAAAACTAATCTGCCCGTCTATTTCTTCTACCAAAGTGCATGACCATACACTTACAGCAGGCAATTTTGTGTAATATTACGTTCCGTGCTATTACAAGTCAATAAAGGAATCTTGAGTCTGCTTTGCTAACTAGCACTGGCCGATATTGGTTAACCAAGCTTCCTCTGCCTCTAGAGTGAGGTCAAAGGTTAGCCTTGTTCTCAGTGAGCCCCGGATCAGCGGCAAGGTTATAGAAGGGTGGAGCAGGCTCGATGGGCCTAAATAGCCGACTCTTGCTCCTTGGGTTATGTTCTCTCGCTCTCCTCGATCAGGGAGACCATTCCCCCCCCCCCACCCCACCCTGCGCTGGCACTCTCCTACCTCGGCGGAAGGTGACCTCGCTGAACATCATCCAGGCGTCGGCAAAGTAGAAATGGCACCGCAAGGCCTGGCCCTGTCGCCCGCCCAGGGGCACCTTCACGAAGCGGGCGCTGGGATTCCTGTTGTCGTGGACCGTGGCGGTGGTGGCGGCGTCTGGATCCCAGGGGTCTACCGGGCTGGGCTTGAAGAAACAGTCCACCTTTCTGAAGACCTTCACATGATGGGTGAACATGTTGTTGCAATGTATCTGGGGGTGGGGAGAGAGGAGCAGGGAGACAGAGAGAAGGGAGAGAGAGAGCAGGGGGTGGAGGTCGAGAGAAAGAGAAGGGGAAGAGAGAGGGCAAGGGGAAGAAGGGGGAAAGAGAGGGTGGGGGGAGAGAAAGGGGTGGATGAGAGCGAGGGGGTACAGAGGGAGAGAACAGGGCAGAGGAGAAGAGGGGTGGGGAGAGAGGCAGCGGGGAGAGAGAGAGGTAGTGGAGAGGGTGGAGAGAGAGGTGGTAGTGGAGAGGATGGGGCAGAGGGAGAGGGGGTGAAGAGGAAGGGGGTGGGAAGAGTGAGGGGGTGGGGAAAAGGGGCGATGGAGAGAGAAAGGGGCAGAGGAGAGAGATGGGGCAGTAGAGAGGGGGCGGGGATAGATAGGGTGCAGGGGAAGTAGAGAGGGACAGGGCAGAGTGAGGGGATCAGTGGACAGAGGGGATGGCGAAAGCGAGAGAGAGTGGGGGGGATTTAGAGAGGGGCACGAGGGGGTGGGCGAGAGGGGATGGGAGAGAGAGAAAGGGATGGAGATAGAGGGGTGGGGTGAGAGAGAGTGGGGATGGGTAGAGAGAGGCAGATGGGGTGAAAGGAGGGGTTCCAACACAAAGGTCAGTTACCAGAAATGCTCACAGCAGAGAGGCCCTTCAGCCCACAGAATGTGGGCTGTCCACCTACCATTTCTGTATTTTGAGGTGAAACTGAATAATGTTCAGCACATCCTGAAACCCAACAGTGACTTGTCTAATTTTGGCTAACCCCCTCCCTCTGGTTCTACCTTCTCCCCTCGCTCCTGTGGTCTCTGTCTTGCCCCTTTCCCACTTTCTGCCGAAGACCTGATCACTCTTGGCCACTCTCCAACACCCCACCTCCCCCCTGCTTTTTTTAATGCTCGACCCTTGAAAACATCCCAGGTCGTATAGCTTCCCTCCTGAGACCCCGCCTCCCAACCCCCACCCCCCTCTTTCGGGTCCCCACCTTACCCTCATGTAGTCAAACGTGCTGAGCTGGTCAAAGTGGAACTCCACCACCACATGGTCGCTCCCCAGCGTGCGGTTCTCCCAGCCCACGTAGTCGTAGCCAGGCCACACCCGGAGCTCGAGGCTCTGAGTGAAGTCGTCCAGACCAAGGACCCCATCTGTCAGCTGCCCCAGACCCCCGTAGCGCAGCCTGTGGGTGGTGGGGGGAGAAAACAAAGGTGGAGATGGTGGTAACACTGAAGGAGGAACAGCAGCGGGGGGACCAGTGGGCGATTAGCTGTGGGTAATAGTGTGAGAGAGAGCATGAGTGCTGCAAGAGAGAGAATGAGAAAGAGAGAGAGGGCAAGAAAGAGAATGAGAGAGCTAAATAGAAAGGAGGGAGAGAGGGAGCATGAGAGAGAGCAAGAGGTTGAGGGAGAGCATGAGATAGAGTGCGAGAGAGCATGTGCATGCCTGAACCAGTGTGGACGTGAAGTGTCTATCAGTATTTACCTTCCCCAACTCATGACCTGCCCTCCACCCCTCCCTCCCGGCCTGTTACCTTCCGATTCGGCTCCCATCGTAGGTGGAGTCATTGAGGTTGACCGGTGGCAGACCCGAAATGTTCATCACATGACCCATGGGGATGGTGTAGGACTTCAGGCCGTCTGCGGAGGAGGGGGAGAGGTAGGTTACCACCGGTGAGGTGGGTCGGGTAACGAGCACGAGTACCCTGGCTGAATCCTGCCAGGCTGCTCCCAATGCCAAGGGCATGTCACTTCCACCAGGTCTCAGAGCGTGGACGACATCCGTGAATCAGGGGAAGGAGACCATTCGGCCCAGTGGGGATGTGGGTGTCCCATCCTCGAGGATGAGGCAGGAAAACCCAAAGTCAAGACTGAGAACTGCAGAAACACTCGACAGGTCAGGCAGCTTGTACAGAGAAGATGGCAAAACGTAGAAGAATGAGGGGAGATTTGATGGAGGTATTTACAATTATGAGGGGGACAGACAGAGTAAATGTAGGTCAGCTTTTTCCACTGAGGGTCGGTGAGATACAAACCAGAGAATATGGGTTAAGGGTGGGGTTCGGGTTTACAAGAGGTAGAGGGATGGGGTTCGGGGTTTACTAGGGGTAGAGGGATGGGGTTTGGGGTTTACAGTGAAAGGCCTCTGGGTTTCCAAGAGGTCGACACAACCACTCCCCTCACGAGTCCCCCACTCACCTTCCCAGGTACAGCCGTACAGCTCCACCCTCATGCACACGCTCATGACACGATCTGCCATCGGATAAAAACGCACGTAGCGGGCGATGATCGGTGGCCCCAGGTCCTTCAGCACCACGTCGTAGGGGTCGATGTTTCCGGTGATAACCTTGGTACGGGGGTGTGCGAGGGCAGGACAAGAGATTATCACGGGTGTCCCTGTGTGCGATACACTGCATCTCCTCCCCCAGACCCGTGCAGCAGGACAGAGAGACCGACACAGCGAGTTTCAGAGTTCAAAGTAGTACCAAGCAGCCAACATGGAACCATAGAACATTACAGCACAGAAACAGGACCCTCGGCTCTTCTAGTCTGTACCGAACTATTTTTCTGCCTCGTCCCACTCACCTGCACCCAGTCCGTAGTCCTCCATACCTGTCCCATTCATGTACTCTCCAAAATCTTAAAATTGAGCTGGCACTCACCACTTCAGCTTGTTGCACACTCCCACCGCTCTGTGTGTGACGAAGTTCCCCTAATGTTCCCACTAAATGTTAATGCAGATGAGGGTGAGGTGTTGCATTTTGGAAGGACAAACCAAGAAACGACGTATATAGTAAATGGTTGGTCACTGAGGAGTGCAGTAGAACAGAGGGACCTGGGAATACAGATACATAGTTCCCTAAAAGTGGCATCGCAGGTGGACAGGGTTGTAAAGAGAGCTTTTGGAATATTGGCCTTCATAAATCAAATATTGAGTATAGGAGTTGGGATGTGATGGTAAAGTTGTTCAAGACATTGGTGAGGCCAAATGTGGAGTATTATGTGCAGTTCTGGTCACCAAACTACAGGAAGGATATCAGTAAGTTTGAAAGTGTGCAGAGAAGATTTACTAGGATGTTGCTGGGTCTTCAGAAGTTGAGTTACCGGGAAAGATTAGGACTTTGTTTCCTAGAGTGTAGAAGAATGAGGGGAGATTTACAAAATGATGAGAGGCAGAGACAGAGTAAATGTAGGTCGGTTGTTTCCACAGACTGGAAGAGATAAATACGAGAGGACAAGGCTTTAGGGTGAAAGGGGAAAGGTTTAGAGGGAACTTCTTCACTCGAGAGTGGTGGGAGTGTGGAACGAGCTGCCTTCTGATGTGGTGAATGCGAGGTCACTCTTAACCTTTAAGAATAAATTGCCAGATAGGTGGATAGGAGAGGTCTGGAGAGTTATGGAATGTCTGCAGATCAGTGGGATTAGCTCAATGATGTTTCAACACAGACAAGGAGGGCTGAATGTTGCAGTGTTCTATGGAAATGGGTGGGAAAAAGGGGAAAAATGCCGAGGTGAGAGAGGGAGGCGGGAAGTTCTGGGAATGGAGAGGGAATGGGCCAGGGAACTGGAGGAAAGGAGGCAGAGGGATGGGAGGGTGTTACCGGAAATGAGAAGGTGATGTCTGGTTGGAGAGGGGAGTGGCTAGCATGGACATGTTGGGGCAAAGGGTTGGGGGGGTGATCGTTTGGGTTAGGTGGTGGGGGGGGATAGGGGGTGGGGGTGTATAGGAGTGGAAGCATTTGGGGGGATTGGGGATGGGGGGATAGGGATGGTGGGGATAAGAGGGTGGTGGTGTTGGGGGGTATAGGGGGTGGGGACTTTGGGGGTGGGTGAATTTGGGATGGTGGGATAGGGGTGGTGGGGATAAGAGGGTGGTGGTGTTGGGGGATAGGGGAATTTGGGGGATTGGGGGTGGTGGGATAGGAGTGGGGGACATTGTCAAGTTGGGTCAGGGAGTGGCGAGCATTTGGCTGGCCGTGGGAGCAACGGCCCCACTTCAGGAGCGCGACGGCAGCTGCGGCGTTCACGATGGTGCGGAAAGATCCCAAGCCCGCCCAGGTCACCTCGTTCCCTCTCCGGTCCCTCCACGTCTTCCATTCCTTGCCGTTGCGGCTGTAGTGGAGGCTGTAGTAGCGGGCATACTCGTTGCCGTGGCCGCGCGAGTGGCGGCCCTGTGTGCCAGCCAGTGTGACAAAGTGCAGCCGGCGCAGGTCCACCTGCAGGAACTCACTGGTCTGCCGCGACACTGTCTTGGCCGGGCACCAAGCCCCGTCCCCCTCCTCGGTCCCCAGCCTGCGGGGAGAGGCACCAAGAGCGACTCGTTCACGGTGTAACAGAACCCGCCTCACCCTCCCTCTCCAGAACTCCTCCAGCCCCACGGGAATGTGGCGAGGGGTGGAGGGGACCAAATCCAGCCCAGGACCAAAGATCTCTCTGCAACAATGCAACACCAACACTTCTTCTTCTCAACAAAATGCAACTCTGAATCCTGGGGGCTCCGGTTTTCTCCCACCATTCAAAATATACACGGGGGTGGGGTTTGGTGGTTTGTAGGTTAATGGGGTGTAATTGGGCAGTACAGTCTCATGGCCTGGAAGGGCCTGTTACTGTGCTGTATGTCTAAATTTTTAAAAATTAGATTTAAATTGTTAAAAATTGAAATTTGAATATTTATCTCCCCTTTTGTAAATTGTATTGGATCTTTGTTAATATGAATCTTAGTTTAATGTTGAAACTATACATGGTTTAATAAGTTAGTTTGGGTGGTTACAGGAACACAAATACATTTGCATTTTAAACACACAGTGGTTCTCTGAGATCTGAGATCGAAGACAAAGCCAGTTTGAGACATAAAAAGATGAAAAGGATTTATGATGGTTCTTGTAGGTATTGGAAACAATAGGTGTTAGTTCAGAAGCACCTGTGTAAATGCAGGCCATTTTACTTCTGAGGAAAGCAAACTTCTGGGAGACCTAAGTGGACTTGAACACTTTTAGCACATTCGTGTCAAAAGACTCTTTGAGCTTCAAAGACAGAAGGGACGTCACCTATCATGTGACATGGGAAATGGGAGAAATATTATTGAAATGAGAAACAAAGAATAATTTTTTTTAAAGTCAAAACTCCTGTGACACACAGGGGGTTGGAACCTTACGAAAGACAGGGTTGAATTACAGTAACCAGAATGGGTGCTGTTGTGCGTTACTCCGGGGAAAAGGGGAACACATATCAGTGGCTTTTGAAATAAGGAAGACAGACTTCGCTGAAGGACAGATCCCTACTGTGTCTATTTTTGTGTGGCCACTTTGCTTAACCATTGTCTAGGTTTGTAAATTCATCGTGCAAGAAAGTAGCCACATTCACTGTCTCTTTGAAAAGAGGGCAGATTCTTCGCGTGGAGAACAGATTTCAAAATCCTCAGTCAAGATTTGATCCTGGGAAGACAGGAATTGTATTCTGCTTTTCACAAGGAGGTACATTGGTGGCTCAAAAGATGGCCATTTCTACCTAAAGTATACCCCTCAAGACATCTCATCAAAAGAACTGTGAGTGAGGAGGCCTTCTGAACGTATGATGTTTAAAGGTGCTGTATAATTATTTCTGAACTGAGAATTTAAGACCTTCAAGCAAGGCTAAAACGATGCTGAAGTTTTAAAGATGGACTTTTCAGAGTGGGACTTTATATATACACACACACACACACACACACACACGCACACAACACACACATGCGCAAAGTGGGATTAATTTTAGAGATAAGTAAGAAATGTTATTGATAGTTTAATAGAAACTATTATTTTGAATTTACCATTGTCTGGTGAATTTTCCACTGCTGTTCCTGTGTTAGTGCTAACAAAATCCTTATAATCGCAAACAAAAATTTGCGCAAAGATTGGTGGTGCAGTTGACAGCGAGGAAGGCCTGCAAAGGGATCTAAACCAGCAGGAAAAATGGCAGATGGAATTTAAACTTCCTTTGTAAATTTTTAAATTTTATTTACAGCATTGTTGAAGCTTATTCTGGCCATTTAAACCTGTGCCGCCCAATTACACCCAAATTGACCTACAAACCTCATACGTTTTGAAGGGTGGGAGGAAACTGGAGCACCCGGGGAAAACCCACGTGGACAAGGGGAGAACATACAAACTCCTGACAGACAAACCTGCGCTGTAATAGGGTTGTGCTAACCATTATGTTAACAGTCACACCCAGACAATGCAGTCAAGTGTGAGGTGTTGAATTTTGGAAGGACAAGCCATCGTAGGACACACATGGTAAATGGTAGGACACAGGAGTGCGGTAGGACAAAGGGATCGGGGAATACAGGTGGACAGGGTTGCAAAGAGAGCTTTTGGCATATTGGCCTTCATAAATCAAATATTGAGTCTTGGAGTTAGGATGTTATGATAAAGTTGTACAAGACATTGGTGAGGATAAATTTACAGTATTGTGTACAGTTTTGGTCACCCTACTACAGGAAAGATATCAATATGATTGAAAGAGTGCAGAGATGATTTACTAGGACATTGCCTGGACTTCAGGAACTGAGTTACAGGGAAAGGTAAAACAGGTGAGGACTTTATTCCCTGGGTGTGTGGAAGAATGAGGGGAGTTTGATAGTGGTATACAAAATTATGAAGGGTATAGATGGAGTAAATGCTTTTTCCATTGAGGTTCGGTGAGGTACAAACCAGAGGACATGGGTTCGGGGGGGGTGGGGGGGGGGAAGGCAAAATATTCAGGGGAAACGTCTTTACCCAGAGAGGGTTGGGGGTGTGAGAGAGGGGTGAGGGTGTGGAATGAGCTGCCTGCTGAAGAATTTGGGCAGGTATATGATGGGAGGGCTATGGACTGGGTGCAGGTCAGTGGGACGAGGGAGAATACTAGTCCAGCATGGACTAGCTGGGCCAAAGAGCCTGTTTTGGTGCTGTAGTGTTCTATGGATCAGGCACGCCGACAGCCGAGGAGGTGTGGCACCCAACATTCCTGCACAGTAACAGGCCCTTCGGCCCACGATGTTGTGCTGACCCATGTAAGAAGTAAAACACGAAAGATACATAATCAACGTTTCAGGCTTGAGCTGGTAACGTCAAGGTATCAATGAAGGGGCTCAAGCCCAAAATGTTGGTAATGTACCTTTATCCTTGCTACATAAGGGACACTACACTGTTTGACCAGCAGACTTTGTCCAGCATTGTGTTTTTTAGCTGACCCATGTAAACCTACTCCACAACAATTTAACCCTTCCTACCTCACAACCCCCCCAGAACCCTCTATCCATCTTACATCCATTGCCTGTCTAAGGGTCTTTTGATTGACCTTATTGCTGTTGTACAGGTACAATCCTTTATCCGGATATCTAAAATCCAGAAAACTCCAAAAACCGGCATTTTTTTCCTGGTGCTGGTACAGTGGAGGGAGAGAGAGACGGCAGCGCGACTCGGCCGGGCAGGGAGGAGAGGGACTGCAGCCCGACTTGGGCGGGCGGGGGGAGGAGACGGCAGCGCGACTTGGGCGGGCGGGGGGGGGGGGGTGGGAGGGGAGAGAGAGCAGCGCGACCTGGGTGGGCAGGGGGGGAGGGGAAAAAGAGACGCCAGCATGATGCGAAGGGGTTGGATACGGCAGCATAATTCGGGTGGGCTTAAATCTGAGGCAGCTGGTTTTTGTTCTGAAATCCGGAAAAATCCAAAATTCGGAGCACACGGTCCCCCAGGGGTTCCGGATAAAGGATTGTGCACCTGTACCAGCCTCCACCCTTGGCAATGCTTTCCAGGCACCCACCATTCCCTGTGTAAAAAAAAACTTATCTCTGACATCTCCCCTGAACTCTCCTCCCCTCACCGTAAACAGATGTCCTCTGGTATTTGCTAGCGTCACCCTTGGAATAAGGTGCTGGCCGCCCACCTCCCGATCCAAGCCCCTCTTAATCTTATGTCTGGAGAGACAAGTTGGGTTAAGGGGCCCCACTTCCATGCTGTGAAGCTTTACGGCTCCGGACAGAACCACGGAAAATAATCCACGTACAGGGCGCCCCAATTCCGAGGCTCAACATTCTGATCCATACATCTCAGGAGCTCTGCTACATCGCTATCTCCCATCACCTCCCTTTGAACCTTCACTTTTAAATTGCCATAATCTGTCACAAAGCAGGGCCATGACGGTGAGGATTTACGAGACCTGACTTGGAGCATTTAAGAAAGGATCTGTTGATGTTAGAGAACTTCCTCTGAACCCTCTCCAAGATGATTCCAGGAATGAAAGGGTTATATGAGGAGTGTTTGACAGCTCTTGTCCTGTACTCGTTGGAATTTAGGAGTATGAGGGGGGGATCTCATTGAAACATTTCTAATTTTGAAAGGTGTGGATAGAGTAGATGTCGAAAGGTTGTTCCCCACGGTGGAACAGTCCAGGACAAGAGGGCACAACTTTGGGATTGAAGGGCATCCACTTAGAATAGAGATTCAGAAGGATTTCCAGAGGGTGGTGAATCTGTGGAATTTGTTGCCAGAGGCAGTTGTGGAGGCCGGGTCATTGGGTGTATTTAAGGCAGAGGTTGACGGGTTCTTGATTAGCCAGGGGCATCAAAGGTGATGGGGAGAAGGCCGGGCAGTGGGGCTGAGTGGGAAAATGGATCAGCTCATGGTTACATGGTGGGGCAGACTCAATGGGCTGAATGGCCTATTTTTGCTCCTATATCTTATGGTCTAATGGCCTTATGGATTTATAGCCATCCATTCATCCACTGTCTTTGGGAACCCAAGCTCCAACAAGGAGAATGGGCAAACTCCACAGAGACAGCAGTAGAGGCAGGGATCAAACTAGGGTCACTTGAGGCAGCGGCTCTGCCGGTCGTGCACCCACCCTCCCCCAACCCCAAGACCAGAGCTTTTGTCTCAGCCCCCAGCTGACCAGGGCGTAGGAGGCTTTTGGAGACTCGGGTTTTGGTTCTCGGACAGGGGGAAACGTGGGGGGAGGGTCCTCACCTGCCGTATTTCGCCGCGGTGGACTCAGACCACATACTGGAAGCCATGATGTCCTCGTCCCTGATGATGGAGTCCTGCATGCCCAGGGCAAACCGACACTGCTCTGGGGAGAGAGGGGCAGGGTTAGGCAGGCAGCAAGAGTGGTGGGGATCAGGAGGAAGGTGGGGGGGGGGTTGTGGGGGAAGCACATCGAGTCAAGGTGGGAAGAGAGGTGTCAAGAGGAGCCAAGGGAAAGGGAGGGCTTGGGAGGAGGTGTGGGGAGGGATTGAGGACAGAGGGAGGAGTAGGAGAGGATAGAGGGAAGGGAAAGTATTAGAGGAAGGAGAGGGGGAGCAGATAGAGGGGAGGGAACTGTGTGTGGGGGGGGGAAGGGAGAACGGGGAAAGGAAGGAAGTTGGAGAGAAACAGGGATAGGGTTGGGAGTCAGGAAGGGAATTATGGAATAGGGGGAGGAAAGAGGAATGGGGAGAGGGTGCAGATAGGAGGGGGTTAATTAACCCCCAAAAAAACCCCAGAATGGTCTGATTAAAATAAATCGCTGATGAGGTTTTCCAGACTTGGGAAGCTTTGCCTCGACAGCAGAGAAGGTTTTGTTAAGGGATGACCTTTGGGGCAGTGATGCAGAGGCGGGGAGAGGCCGAGGGCACTGGAGTGGAACAAGTTCAATGACAACTCAGTGGAATCCTGGGCGCACATGAACCGAGATACATCGAGGAAGATCACTCTGCAAGCAGTCCAGCTCGTCAGCTTGTATGTAGTACAGCGTAGTGCACTAATTTCACCAACGATTGGCTTTGTGCACAGAAAGATCCCAGTAATAGCAAGTGGCGAAACAAGCAGAAGGTCCAGTGCAGTGGCAGGATAAACCTTGAGCTCTGGACATGGGGGACAACTGCCCCATGACCTTTCTCTGACAGACGGGGAGGGGGACGGCAGCCATGACCCCCTCTCTCTTCTTTCCGACGCAGGAAGATCCCAGGCCACAACAGGGCGGGGAGCCAGTTGGGACACAGGGAGCACTGCAGTCCTAGACCCGAGGTGCAGTCTTTCTCCCCCACCCCTCCCCGAAACTGACCAGCGGCGCATCATGGGGCAGCGGACATTCCAGGTCCCACAGATCTTCCCATCTGGAGAGTCGGCAGCAAGGGGAAAAAAATCAGCTTGGGCAGGGGAAGAGAAAACAGCCACAGGAAGGAGATAACACGCACACAGAAATGCTGGGGAACTCAGTTGGTCTCACAGTGTCCATTAGAGGTAAAGATATATCACCGACGTTTCAGGCCTGAGCCCTTAAATGTTTTAAAATTTAATTAAGGCGTACAGCACGGTAACCAGCCATTTTGGCCATGAGTCCGTGCCGTCCAATTTACACCCCACTAACCTACAATCCCCGGTATGGTGGGAGGAAACCGGAGCCCCCCCACCGGGGTAAACCTACACAGACACGGGGAGAACGCTGGATTCGAACCCCGGTCCCGAGTACTGGTGCTGTAATGGTGTTGCGCTAACCACTACGCCAACCAGATCTCCAAGGTAAAGTCAGACCCCTGGAATCCGGCGTGTACAGGGATTGGCAGATGCCGCATAAGCGAGTTTTCTGGTTGCTTGAGACTGTGTGTTGTGTGAATGGAGAACTAATGGCAAGGCGTGCTAATTTTAAACTTCCAGGCTTTTTTTTTTAAACCCTTTTTTGTTGCTGGTTACTTGAATGAAAGGCTGGGCAGAAGAAGTGGGGGGAGGGGGTGCAGGAGTCCAGACCAATAGACAAAAGGTATTAATTGGATAAGAGGCTCTGCGAAACAGGAGAGGCCAACAATGTCAATGTTGTCCGTCCAGTTGGAGGGAATGAGACGGAAGATGAGGTGTCGTTCCTCCAATTTGCAGTCTTGTACTCCATGAGACCATTGGACTTCATAAATCAAAGTATTGAGTACAGGAGCTGGGAAGTTATGGTAAAGTTGTATAAGACATTGGTGAGGCCACATTTGGAGAATTGTGTGCAGTTTTGTTCACCGAACTACAGGAAAGATATCATTAAGATAGAAAGAGGGCAGAAAAGATTTACTAAGATGTTGCCCAGACTCCAGGGACAGAGTTACAGGGAAAGGTTAAACAGATTAGCACTTTATTCCCTGATGTAGAAGAATGAGGGGAGATTTGATTGAGGTATTTAAAATGATAAGTAAATGTAGGTCGGCTTTTTCCACTGAGGGTGGGTGAGGTACAAACCAGAGGGCACGGGTTAAAAGTGAAAGAGGAAAGGTTTAGGGGGAACTTCTTCTCACAGTTAGGGGTGGGGGTGTGGAACGAGCTGAAGTGGTGAACGTGGGCTCAATTTTAAAATTTAAGATGAATTTGGACAGGTACATGGATGGGAGAGGTCTGGAGGGCTATGGACTGGGTGCAGGTCAGTGGGACTAGGCAAAAAAAATGGTTCGGCACAGACTCGAAGTGGCCTGTTTTCTGTGCTGTAATATTCCATGGACAGACATGACAGCAAGAGAGTGGGACGAGGAATTGAAATGCGTGGCCACTGGGAGATTCACGCTATTGGGTGCTAGGAGAGACCACAACAGGAGCAGTAAATGACCCCTGCAGAGAAACAAGTGAAGTGAGGGTGGGAGTTCCCTGTGGCCACTGGGTGGCAGTACAGGACCATTCTGAAACACCAAGGTTTTTCTATCAACGTTTAGGGTTTCTGAAAGTCAAAGGTTCCTTTTATTGTGACGCAATAATACATTAAAAATGTAATATATAGGAGATACTTTGCTTTTTGTCCAACCTGAGGCAAACAAAGAGCTGCTGTGAGCATTGCCCCTAACCATAGGAGAAAGAGATGGAAAAGAGAGTCCCTTCAGAGTCACTGAGTGTCCATGGATTTCCTCCAGCTGCTCCTGTGGCCTCTGCGTCCCATCCGTCCGCTGCCCGAGCTACAGATCTAGGGCGGCACGGTTGGTGTAGCGTGATGCCTTTACAAGTGCCAGCAATCGGGACCGGGCCTGGCTGTCTGTACAGAGTTTGCACGTTCTCCCTGTGTCTGCATGGGTTTTCCCGGCGGGGGGGCTCCGGTTTCCTCCCACCCTTAAAAAACGCACTAGGGTTGTAGGTCAATTGGGCGGCATGGACTCATGGGCTGAATAGCCTGTTATTATGCTGTATGTCTAAATTTTTTTAAAATCCAAACCTCCGACAAGATTGGGAAGCTTTGAGGAAGTCACGTGATGGAGTAGTGGCCGGATGGTGAACTCCAGCCCTCTCCAGAAAAGTTGAAAAAACTAAAGGAAAGCACAAAGGCACAAAAATAAAAATTAAAGTAAAGTGAATATAAAGGTGGAAAGAAGATGGCGACGAAAAAAGAAAAGTCGAAACTAACGGTAAGAAGAGAGGAAGAGAAGACAACGGAAGAAGAAGAAGGCCTTACCTGCTCGAAGAGGCCCGCGGTGGAGAGAGAAACCCGCTCCCTCAGGTCGGTAGAAAGTGGACTACAAAAATGGCTCGCTGAGCCGAGTAAAAGTGCGCAACCGCGCATGCAAAAAAAACACACCGACGGGAGGGGCGACCAGCTGGGGAGTCGATCTCCACAGCCGGCAATGACAGCTACAGAACAGCAGCAGCAAGAGGAGAACATAGAAGACAACGAAAACAAGAAAGAAGAGAAGAAAAAGAAAACAAAGAAACAACAGATGGCCAACCCAGAGGAAGAAGAAGAGTACAGTGAAATGGAAGAAGAAGGGAAAGGCAAGACAATGGATATACTTTCTCTTATTAAAGAATACATGGACTCATTTAAAGAATGGCAAGCACAAGAATTTAGTGATTTAAGAAGAATAAACAGTACAGAAGAGAAAGTGAATAAAATAGATAAGACCATATCAGAAATAGGAAAAAGAATGGACAAGGTGGAAGAACGAGAAGCAGCAGTAGAAATGGAGGAAGAGGACTTAAAAAAGAAATTAGAAGAATCTAATAAAAAAGTTAAAGAGACACAAGAGCTGTTAGCTCAGAAAATAGATATAATGGAAAATTAGAATAGAAGAAATAATATAAAGATAGTGGGCCTTAAGGAAGATGAAGAAGGCAAGAATATGAGAGAGTTTATAAAAGATTGGATCCCCAGGATCTTAGGATGTCCAGAACTACAGCAAGAAATGGAAATAGAAAGGGCACATAGAGCATTAGCCTTTAAACCACAACCACAACAAAAGCCAAGATCCATTTTAGTAAAATTCCTAAGATATACTACAAGAGAAAAGGTACTGGAGAAAACAATGGAGAAAGTAAGAGAGGACAACAAGCCACTGGAGTACAAAGGGCAAAAAAAATTTATTTATCCAGATATAAGTTTTGAACTCCTGAAGAAGAGAAAGGAGTTCAATACAGCAAAGCCGATTTTATGGAAGAAAGGGTATAAATTTATACTAAAGCATCCAGCGGTATTGAAAATATTTATTTCAGGACAGCAAAACAGACTATTCTCGGATCCAGAGGAAGCACGAAAATTTGCAGAACAATTACAAAATAGACTGAGAGATGAAGACGTGTAACGAGAGTACAAAAGACTGCGAACTAAAAAGACGTGTGTATAGGACTATATACATATATAATACATATATTACATAAGTGTATGTGCATTTAAAAGAAAATATATAGTGTATAGAGAAGAATTAATGAGGGAAAAAAAGGGGAAGAGAGGAGTAAAGAGAGAATTTAGAGAGTGACCTTTTTTGTATATAAAAATTGAAATCTTTTCTGGGGGGTGCTGGGTAGGGAGAAATTACGGTCACTGCAAAATCAGTTGATACTTGCGAGTGAATTCGCAAATCCAAATGGAGAGGGGAGATGTGGTTGCCCGACAAGGGATAATGGGCAACTCAGGAAGGGGAGGGGACAATGGGGTTAAAGAAATATTAGGTAGGAGAATAAGGGGAATGTTTGATGTGTTAAAAATGTTGTCTTATAAACTGTTCAAAGAAAGAAAGCAGAAATGGATGAGAAGGAAAGGTGATGATGAGGAAACGGAAGGGAAAGATAAACAAAGTATAAAATGGCTACATTAAACTATATGACTTTAAATATTAATGGAATACATAACCAAATCAAAAGGAAGAAACTGCTAAATTTACTGAAAAAAGAAAAAATTGATATTGCATTTGTGCAAGAAACACACTTAAATGAAGTGGAGCACAAGAAATTAAAGAGAGATTGGATAGGACATGTAACGGCAGCGTCATATAACTCAAAAGCTAGAGGAGTGGCTATATTAATCAGTAAAAATGTACCAATTAAAATAGAAGAGGAAATAATAGATCCAGCAGGAAGATATGTAATGATAACATGTCAGATATCTTCAGAGTTTTGGAATTTACTTAATATATATTCGCCTAATGAAGAAGATCAAAAATTTATGCAGGATATTTTTCTGAAGATAGCAGATACGCAAGGGAATATATGAATAGGAGGTGATTTCAATCTTAATTTGGATTCAAACATAGATAAAACCGGGAAAAAAATTAACAGAAAGAATAAAGTAACCAAATTTATAATTAAATCGATGCAAGAAATGCAACTTTTGGATATATGGAGGAAACAACACCCAAAGGAAAAGGAATATTCATATTATTCGGATAGACATAAAACATATTCAAGAATAGATTTATTCCTGTTATCAGCTTGTATACAAGATAGAGTTAGAAAAACAGAATATAAAGCTAGAATATTATCGGACCATTCACCCTTGATATTGACAATAGAGTTAGAGGATATCCCTCCAAAAATGTATAGATGGAGATTAAACCCCATGCTACTTAAAAGACAGGATTTTAGAGAATTCATAGAAAGACAAATTAAAATGTATTTTGAAATAAATACGGAGTCAGTGAAGGATAAGTTTATATTATGGGACGCAATGAAAGCGTTCATCAGAGGGCAAATAATAAGTTACGTAACTAAGATGAAGAAGGATTACAATCAGGAAACAGAACAGTTGGAAAAGTAAATAGCAGATATAGAGAAAGAATTAGTAAGGAAGGAAGACACTACTAAAAGAAGGGAATTGGTAGATAAAAATAAAATATGAAACATTTCAAACATATAAGGTGGAGAAAAATATAATGAAGACAAAGCAGAAATATTACGAACTAGGAGAAAAAACGCACAAAATTCTAGCGTGACAGCTTAAGACAGAACAAACTAAAAGAATGGTATTGGCATCAAGGAAAAAAGACAAACAGATCACATATAATCCAATGGAAATTAATGAAAATTTCAGAGAATTCTACGAACAATTATACCAAACTGAAAATGAAGGGAAAGAAGGCAAAATAGATGAATTCTTAACTAAAATTGAACTACCGAAATTACAAACAGAGGAACAAAATAAATTAATAGAACCATTTGAAATAGTAGAAATACAAGAGACAATAAAAAATCTGCCGAATAATAAAACACCAGGAGAGGATGGTCTCCCAATAGAATTCTATAAAACATTTAAAGACTTATTAATTCCTCCCCTCTTGGAAGTAATCAACCAGATTGATAAAACACAAAGCTTACCAGATTCGTGCAAAACAGCAATAATTATAGTAATACCAAAGGCAGGGAAAGATCCACTTGCACCAGCATCATATCGACCAATATCTCTACTTAACACAGATTACAAGATAATAGCTAAATTATTAGCAAACAGATTAGCTGATTATGTACCAAAAATAGTAAGTCTAGACCAAACTGGATTCATAAAAAAAAGATGAACAACAGATAATATTTGTAAGTTTATTAACTTAATTCATGCAGTAGAAGGAAATAAAACTCCAACAGTAGCGGTTGCTTTAGACGCAGAGAAGGCCTTCGACAGAGTAGAATGGAATTATTTATTCAAGGTACTACAAAAATTTAGTTTACCAGAGAAATATATTAATTGGATTAAAGCATTATATAAGGGGCCATTGGCAAGAGTGACAGTAAATGGATATGTATTAAAACATTTTAACTTAAGCAGATCAACAAGACAGGGATGCCCACTATCGCCCTTATTGTTCGCGTTGGCCATAGAACCACTTGCAGAACTGATAAGAACAGAAAATAAAATAAAAGGGATAAAAATAAAAGGCAAGGAATACAAAATCAGTTTATTTGCAGATGATGTTATAGTATACCTAACGGAACCAGAAACATCAATAAAAGAATTACATAAGAAATTGAAGGAGTATGGAGAAGTGTCGGGATACAAGATTAATGCAAGTAAAAGTGAAGCAATGCCAATGAATAATGCGGATTTCTCAAAATTCAAGAAAGAATCACTGTTTAGATGGCAAATGCAATCAATACGATACCTAGGTATACAAATAAATAAAAACCTCAGCCATCTATATAAACTTAATTATTATCCACTAATGAAAAAAATACAGGAAAATTTAGAGCATTGGAAAGACTTACCATTAACACTAATAGGAAGGATAAACTGTATTAAAATGAACTTTTTTCCAAGGATACAATACCTATTTCAGGCACTGCCAATACACTTGACAGAAAAATTCTTTAAGGAGTTAAAGAAAATAATAAGGAAATTTTTATGGAAAGGGGGGAAACCGAGGATAGCACTAGATAAATTAACAGAATGGTATAGACAAGGAGGCTTACAACTGCCAAATTTTAAAAATTATTATAGAGCCGCACAATTAAGATATCTATCAGATTTTTACCAAACAAAAGAAAAGCCAGATTGGACTTAATTAGAGCTAGACAAAATAGGGGAGAAGATACCTGAACATATATTATATAAATGAGATGAAAAATTGGTAAAACATAGGAATTCTCCAGTATTCCACCATTTGCTTAATATTTGGAAGAAGATTCATGTAGAAAGAAATAAAACAAACTACCAATTATCAAAACTAATACTGACGCAAAATCAGCTAATCCCTTTTACGGTAGATAACCTGTCTTTTAGAGAATGGGAGAAAAAAGGGATTAAAAGAATAGAAAATTGTTTTTCGGGGAATAAACTATTATCCTTTGAACAAATGAAGGATAAATATAATATAACTCAAGATACAGTGCTGGCATATTACCAATTGAAATCCTATTTAAAGGATAAATTGGGAAGTAGTCTGAAGTTACCAGAAGGAAGCACTTTTGAATATCTGATTACAGACACAATGATAATTAAAAAATTTATAACAAACATGTATATCAAATTACAAGAAAAGGAGAATGAAGAAATAAATGATAAAACTAAACAAAAGTGGGAACAAGATCTAAACATAAAGATAAAAAAGGAAACATGGGAGAGGTTATGTTTAGGAACTATGAGAAATACAATAAATACGAGATTACGTATGATACAATATAATTGGATACATAGGTTAAATATCACTCCTCAAAAGTTAAATAAATGGGATCCAACAGTATCTGACAGATGTTTTCGTTGTAAAAAAGAAATAGGAACAACAATTCATGCAATCTGGACTTGTGAAAAGGTGAAAAAATTTTGGGAAGATCTAAACCAGATATTAAATAAAATTACAGAAAGCAATATACCAAAAAACCCAGAGATCTTCCTCCTAAGTAACATAAAAAATAAAGAATTTGGACTTGATTTGGAGGGTGTACAAAAAAGATTTGTTAAGATAGCCCTAGCGGTAGCAAAAAAATGTATTATGTCAAACTGGAAATTAGAAGATAATTTGAAAATACAGCAATGGTATATAGAAATGAATAAATGTATTCCATTAGAAAAAATAACATATAGTTTAAGAAATAATTTAACATTATTTGAACAAATATGGGAGCCGTACATGGAATATAATAGAGAAAACCTACCGGACATCTATCACCTAAAATGACAAAAGGAAAAGAGAATGGAAAGAATTGACTCAGTGGAAGTTTTTGTTCGTTAATGTTGAGTGACAACATTGTTTGATGGTTTTGATGTATCTTGGACACAGAGTTTTGAATGGATGGAGGGGGAGGTAGGGGGGAGGGGAGGAGGGAGGGGGGACAAAACGACACTGTATATATTTGAAAGGAGAAATGTGTATATATTGAATAATGTGATCTAAAGTGTGAAAAATAAAAAATTTAAAAAATAAAAAAAATTGGGAAGCCTGAAGCCTTTCTTCCTCTTGGCACTATCTCAAAATCCCGGCTCCTCTACCTGGTTCCCATGGGCCCATCTCCAGCAGCCCGTGCAGGTCCCCTGACCGCAAGTCACCCGCAGCCTCTGTTGGTCCCTCAGCCCCTGTGGGCCCCTCGCTGGTCCACCACTGTGCCCACCACCCAGTAGGAGGGCACCGTTTCTGGTGCCTTGTGAACCCCCCCTTTGCCTCGAACTAGCAAGCAAGTCCCACAAGCTGCTTTCAGGTGCACGGACGCAGATAATGCGCCGGCAGACGTGGCAGGGGGGAGTGCTGCTGGGACATTCAGGTGGTCGCGGAGAAGATGCCTTTCTGTTTCCTGAACAGGAAAGACGCATCCTGAACAGGAGAGATGCTCCTGTGGACTGTGGCCGTAGTCCCACTGCTGCTTTCAGGTGCAATGGGGGATTCTCTGAGCCGGAGAATATACCTACAGGAGGAGGGTTAGGTCAGTGCTCCTCCTGGCCAGGTTCTCCACTTTCAAGGTGGCTACCCAACAGCCACATTGGGGTAGAATAAGCAGCTTTAAATCGGGGTATTTTGGCCACCTGAGAGTGTTTACAGAGACAGGCCCTTCAACCCGTCCATCTATGGCATCCTCCTGCCTATCCACCCTAATCCCCTTTTAAATTAACAGACATACAGGTCATTCTGGCCCACGAACCAGGGCTGCCCAATTACACCCCATGTAATGTTTTTATTTTCAACGGTGGCAAAAAAGAGAGTTCCGGAGGAAAACCCACGCAGACACGGGGAGAATGTACAAACTCCTTACAGAGAGCGCGGGGTCCCAATCGCTGGCGCTGTAAAGGCGTCATGCCAACTGCTACACCAACCGGGTCGCCTTTGCTCGCAAACCTTGCGGGTCAGAAGAGTTCATCCCACGCCAATCTGCTAAACTGCCGCTCTGATGTGGTTCACTCATCCTTCCCAAAAGATCCTTGGATTCACTCCCCAGTGTCCCTTTCCAGATTAGAAGAATGAGGGGCGGTCTTATTGCAGCGTACAAGATCCGGAGGGGATGCAGGTAAGACCATAATGACACAGGAGCAGGAAAAAAAGGCCATTCAGTCTGCCTAGTCATTTAATCACGAGCTGATCCATTTCCACACAGCCCGGCCTTCTCCCCGTAATCTTTGATACCCTGGCCAATCAAGAATCTATCAGTCTTTGCCTTAAGTATACCCAACGAGCCGGCCTCCACAACAAATTCCACAGATCCACCGCCCTGTGTGACCTGCTGAGTTTCTCCAGTGTTGAGTGTTTAAACCATAAATCGAAAGCAGCATTGGAGTATTCATCCTGTGGTCGGGACAATCTGTGGCCCAGCACGTCCCCAACAAGCCAAATCGAATTGCCTGTCGTCGGGTGGATAAAGGGAGAGTAAGAAGCTTTCTTCAGCATGACATCCAGTCAACTCAACCCATCCAACATTAAGTTCAATCATAAGGAGGTAGGGAGCAGTGGTGTCACTAGGGTTGGCATCACCACCCGGTATAGTAACTCGTGTGGTCACCCACCAACCCCCCCCATGGACCTCCTCCCGTACCAGACCATAAAAAATCCTTAGGAATGGTTTTTGTATTATCTTTACTCGTAAATCGGAATTCCCGTATTTCACTGAATGTAGTCGTGATATAAACAACTAGCACAATTAATATAACACCTTTAAATTACAAAATCACACCACTTCATTCTCAAAAACTATTGATTTCAGTTTATAAACACTAATGACCACAATATTGTCGCTAAAACACCAGAACATTTGACCAAATCAGTGACTCTAAAAACACCAGCAGCAACAAAAACAACAGCGCTTGCTTATGTGGACGAAACCACGTGATTCGAAGAGTCGCTGTCATTGGGTCATAATGACAGCTGTGACTGGAGGTTCAAAACGTAAATGAGCATCGAGTTTTAGCCTTGATGCATGTCAGCCGGGCTTTGTTGTTACAGCTCACTACAGGGATATTTTTATAAAAAAATAATTTTCTGCTGAAACACCTCACCAACATTTCATAGACAGTTATTTTGGGGTCAGCCCCTCTGATGGTGTCACCCGGTGAGGTCTGCACCC
Source organism: Narcine bancroftii (assembly GCF_036971445.1). Taxonomy (NCBI): domain Eukaryota; kingdom Metazoa; phylum Chordata; class Chondrichthyes; order Torpediniformes; family Narcinidae; genus Narcine; species Narcine bancroftii. The sequence goes on along the minus strand of NC_091470.1, from coordinate 180,264,333 downwards.
CTCTGGGACACAATGGTAGGGAGTGATGTTCCTATAAGTCAAAAAGTGCAGAGTGTAGAGGAACAATGCATGGGGCATGTTCTTTTTGCAGTGAGAGATCCATTTAAGAGTCTTAAAAAGGAACTGTCCTTGAGGCTGGAGGTTTGTGTCTTCAAGTTCACGTATCTTAACAAAGTTCAGTATCTCTGAATATTCAGGGCAGTTATTGGAACCTGTGCAGCAGGGACACGGAAACGTTGTACACAGGACTGGAGCACGCGTTCCCAGAGCTGGAGAGAGAGATTGAAAACGACGTGTCCATTTTGAGAGAGAGTCCCCAGCCAAAATGGTGACTGACCCTCTCACCCCACGGACACTGCCTGTCCCCTCGCCGTTTGAATATGGAGGCCAAGGGACGGAGTCCCGACAATTATTCTGGTGTTGACATATCAGTCTCCAGAAGCTGCAGTGCAGAGCTGCATGCACAGGGCTCAAAGCACAGACGAACCGAGGTATTTCTCTTACTCAGCAGACAAGCGCGGTCAGAGGTCGTCCCTGAGGGAGGCAGTGCATTCTGACAGACAATCGATGCTGGAAAGCTCAGCGCACTCAGGCAGAGAGGGGACAATAAGGGAAGGCAGTCTTTTAAATGGTTGCCCAGGAGATGGAGAGACTCAGTCTGAAAGATATGTGAGAGAGAGAGAGAGGGGGGGAGAGGGAGGGAGGGGGAAGGGGAGGGAGAATGGGGGAGGGAGCGAGAGGGGAGAGAGAGGAAGAGAGAGGAGAGAGAGGGAGCGAGAGGGGAGAGAGAGAGAGAGAGAGAGAGAGAGAGAGAGAGAGAGGCACTTGAGTGGACTCTGGGGACATTCACAGTAATTCTCAGCTCTCGTGGCCAGATTCAATCCGCAATGGTAGTTTTTAAGTCATTGTTCAGGGAGGCTTTGCATGTCCCTGGAGACTGCTAGGCCAGCAGGCAGGCTGGGCTCTGGCACCCACCACTGCCAAAACCAAGGCCACAGGCCCTTTGGCCCACCAAACTGCTTCTGGCTGCCATGCTAACCCCCCCGAAGGCCAATTCCACTGCTGATCATCTCGACCATGCCAAACCATTATTCGGCCTGGCCCCATTGACCTGCGCCCAGTCCATTGCCCTCTGCACCACACCCCACCCCCCCCTCCATTCACATCCCTGTCCAAATTCTTTGGAAGTGTTAAAAATCGAGCCCACATTCACCACTTCAGCTGACAGCTCGGAACCCGCTTCCACCACTCTCTGAGTGAAGATTTTCCCCCTAAACCTTTCATCCTTAACCTATGTCCCCTGGTTCTGGTCTCACCTCCCCTCAGTGGGAAAAGTCAACCTACATTTACTCTGTCTACCCCCTCATAATTTTGCATCCCTCTATTAAACCTCACCTCATTCCCCATACCCCTCATCAGAATCTGAATCGGAATTTATTGTCACGAACCATGTGCTACAAAATCCATTCCTTTAAAGTTGTGCATTCCTTTAAAGTTGTGGGACGGAACGGTTGGCGTAGCAGTCATTGATCGGGACCGGGGTTCAAATCCGGAACTGCCTACAAGGAGTTTGTATGTTCTCCGCATGGGTTTTCCCCGGGGGCTCCGGTTTCCTCCCACCCAACAAAAAAATGTACCGGAGGTTGTAGGTCAATTGGGCATCCTGGGCACGTGGGCCAAAAGAGCCTGTTACCGTGGTGTACATTTAAACGTTGACACGAGCCACAGTAACAGACTTCTTCAGTCCACGAGTCCCTGCCGCCCAATTACACCTGATTGACCTACAACCCCCGACACGATTCGAAAGGTGGGAGGAATCTGGAGCCCCCCCCCGGAATAAACCCCGGAACGTACCAACTCCTTACAGATGAGTGTGGGATTCGAACCCTGGTCCCAATTGCTGGCGCCGTAACGGCGTTGCGCTAACCGCCATGCCATGCAGCCACATTACAGGTGCAAAAATTGCTCTAAATTGCATTTTGAAAAAGAATAAATAAATTAGTGCAAAAGTAGAGAGAAAGTGGGGCCGTGTCTGTGGTTCATTAATCATTCAGGAATCTGATGGCGGAAGGGAAGAAGCTGTACTTGTGACGTTGGGCGCTTGTCTTCAGGCTCCTGTACCTCCTTCCCAGTGAAGAAGGCATGGCCTGGGTAGTGGTGGGTGGGGGGTCACTGGGGATAGAGTCTGCTTGATTTAGACACTGCCTCATGTAGACTTCCTCGATGGAGTGAAGTCTAGTGGTGCTGGGCCAATCCTGTCCTGAGCATTGGCACTCTCTCCCCCTCACTATCCCAATTCCCTGTAATTTTGATAACCTCCATCAAATTCTTCCACAAGACTTGGGAGCAGAATTGGGCCATTCTGCCCATCAAGCCTACTCTGCTTGCCTTCTCCCCATGCCCTTTGACACCCATCAGCTCCTGCTATAAATGAGGGGTATGGAAAATGTGGGCATGTGCTTCCCACTGAAGTAAAAGCCACAATGCTGGAGAAACACCAGTGGGTCAAACATTATATAGCAAAGATAGAGATACGACTGGGCGTAGCGGTCACCGCAACGCCGTTACAGCGTCAGCGATCGGGACCGGACCTGGGTTCGAACCCCATGCTGTCTGTAAAGAGTTGGTGCATTCTCCCCGTGACTGCGTGGGTTTTATCTGGGGGCTCCGGTTTCCTTCCACCCTTCAGAACGTACCGGGGGGTGTGTAGGTTAATGGAGTGTAAATTGGGCAGCATGGACTCGTGGGCCGAATGGCCTGTTACCATGCTGTATGTCTAAATTTAAAATTAAAACTCTCTCCACATAGCAAAGATGGAGATACCAATCTGCTAACCTGCTCTCCACTCACCCCCCCTTACCTTTCTGTTCGGACGCCTGCCGATATTTGACAAAGTGCTCAAGGCCGAAACGTTGGTGACCTATCTCTACGTTTGCTGTGTATTGGTCGCTGTTTCACCCTCTGAGTTTCTCCAGCATCGTGTTTTTACTTCAACCACGGGGTTCTCTTTCTTCCCACTGAGGATGGGTGAGACAGGAACCAGAGGACATGGGACAAGGTGAGATGCTTAAGGGGGATGCCTTCACTTAGGGAGAGTGGTGGGAGCGTGGAATGAGTAGCCAGCTGAATGCAGGCCTTCATTTTATGAAGCTTAAGAAAAATGCGGGCAGGTACCTGGATGGGAGGGATATGGTCCAGGCGCAGGTCAGTGGGACTAGGCAGAATAATTTGGCACAGACTAGATGGGCTGAAGGGCCTTTCTTTGCACTGTCGTGTTCCATGGTTATAAACCTACCCAATGACAACACCCACAGCCGCCAGGGGCAAACTCATTCCCCACTCTCTGGCCCAAGAGCGGGGCGATTGTTAGATCACTGAGTGCAAGCAGTGAATTCTTCTTGAAACTGTGATCCTCACATTGGATCTTTCTGTGCTTCAGAGTATACCGGAGGCGAGGGGAGGACTGCAGGTCAGAGACTCACCGAGATTCACGTCTGCCGCCGCCTGCTGGCTGAGAACCTCCAGCGCAAGTCCAAGGAACAAGACGGCAAACCCCATGATGTCTCTGTGCTGCTGACTGTCGATTTTCTCAGGGGCTCCTCATATCTGAAAGGGGAAGAGATCAGCCGTGGCTCAGTGTCCTACTGTACATTTACCTTACTCCCTTCTGACGGGGGAGGCATTTCGGCCCATCCCACCTATGCCGGCTCAAAGAGCTCTACCACCCCTCTATCAATGTTCCCCTCCTCTGTCTCATTTCCTCCATCCCCTTCCCACTCCATTCACAGAGCTGACCCCCCTCCCCCTATTTGCTGCTGTGCCCTCCCTCCCTTCTCCTGCCTGTGGGACCGGGCTCCTCCCCCTGCCCCAGCATTTTCCTCATACCCTTGACGAAGGGTTCAGGCCTGAAACGTCCGTTCTGTATCTTTATCTTTGCTATATAAAGAACCCTGTTTGACCTGCTGAATTTCTCCAGCATTGATTTTACTTCATTCTATTCTCCCCAAATGGAAAGCACAGCGGGGAGACACCAACATGTGAAATGAGAATAACAACCTGGATCTTAATGTGGTCAAGACGGAGAGGATTGTGGAGTTCAGGAGGACCAGGTATGACCACCCTCTCCTACACATCACAACCCTGTGGTGGAGAGAGGGGAGAGCAAGTTCCTTGGAGTTCACTCAACCAGAGACCGATCGCAGACACTCGACATCTCACTTGTCAGGAAGACGCAACAATGACTGCATTTCCTGAGAAGACTGAGGCGGGCAAGGCTACCGGCCACCGTCACGTCAACCTTCTGTAGGAGCTCTATCAAGAGCGCCCTGGACAGCTGCATCACAGTGTGGGTACTGTTGCTGCGGAGAAATGGATCGGAGGTCAATCCACATGATCATAAAAAGGGGCAGAGAGGATACCTGGGGTCTCCCTCCAGCCCACTCCCCACCAATCGATGTGATCGTTGTCTGAAGAGGGAGCACAAAATCACAAAGACCCCCTTTCACCCCGCACACAGAATCTTTCAGCTGCTCCCATTGGGGGAAGAGATCCAGGAGGATCAGAGCCAGCCCCACCAGGCGGAGGAACAGCTTCTCCCCACGGGCAGTGAGAACGACTAAAGGATCTCCTCACACGGACCCTCCGAGACTCTGTTATTATTATTATTATAATATTTATATTAATTTATGCATGTAGGTTCTGTGAATATGTATTGTTTCTCTGTATATGTATTTGCACTGTTTTACAGTGAGGACTGGAAAACGCTGATTAGTCAGGTCATTCCTGACTTATGATGGTCTGACTTGTGAATTTTCAAAGTTACAATGGGAGAATCCGTACTGTACTTCGAATTCTGGCAAAGGCCAAGATGTTTAGTGTCTCCCCACAGTTCCCACACTGATCCCACTGCCCCGCTCTCTCCCCACAGCCTCGTGTCGGTGCCCACACTGATCACACTGCCCTGCTCTCTCCCCACAGCCCTCATGTCGGTCCCCACACTGATCCCACTGCCCCGCTCTCTCCCCACAGCCCTGAGTTGGTCCCCTTACTGATTCCACAGCCCTGAGTTGGTCCCCTTACTGATTCCACGGCCCCACTCTCTCCCCACAGCCCCATGTCAGTCCCCACACTGATCCCACGGTCCCCACTCTCTCCCCACAGCCCTGTATTGGTCCCCACACTGATCCCACTGCCCTGCTCTCTCCACAGCCCCGTGTCGATCCCCACACTGATCCCACTGTCCTTTTTTGACACGATTTTTCAGACTTTTGATAGGAATGTCGGGACATAACCCCATCGGAAGTTGACGACTACCTGTACTGATACATTGAATGATAAATAAATTTGAACTTGACCCCCTCAGCACCCTCAGAAGCTTAAGGAAGTTTTCAGCACCCCTCAACAACCTGCTGGGGTGCGTCACTGCACAGGACGGGAACTGCTCCGCCCAAGACCGCGGAGGGTTGTGAACGTGGCTCAGGCCAGCACACCCCTCCTCTCCGGCAGCCTCGGAAAAGCAGCGAAAATAATGAAGAGACCGCTGACTACCATCTCTTCACCCCTCACTCCCACCAAAAAGATTACCAATATCACATACTGCCAGGTTCAAGGAGAGTTTCTTTCCTGCTGTTATCAGACTCATGAATGAACCTCAAAAGGGTTAAGTACAGGTGGAATCTCTATTATCCGGCACTCTGTGGTCTGGCAAGTTTTGAATTTTCTGCCCAAACAAAGAACCTGATTGTTGATTTCAGGAAGGGAAAAGCAGAGGTGTATGGATCCAGTGATCATTGGGGGATCAGAAGTGGAGAGGGTGAGCACATTTCAGTTCTTGGGAATCTCATAGGATCTTTCCTGGGCCCAACGCACTAATGGTATTGTGAAGAAAGCACATCCATGCCTTGACTTCCTCAGGAGTTTGCGGATGAACTTTCTACAGAGGAGTGGTGGAAAGTGTGCTGACCGGCTGCATCAAGGTCTGGTACGGGGACGCCAATACCCCTGAACGAAAATCCCTGCAAAAGGTTGTGGACACAGTCCAGGACGTCACAGGCAAAACTTTCCCACCATCGAGAACATCTACAGGGAACGCTGCCATCAGAGAGCAGCAGCGATCGTCCAGGATCCGCACCACCCGGCTCTGTTCTCACTGCTGCCATCAGGAAAGAGGTATTGGTGCCACAAGACTCGCCCCCACCAGGTTCAGGAATAGCAGCTCCCCCTCCACCATCAGACTCCTCAACCATAAACTCAATCAGGGACTTGTTTAAGGACTCTGACTTGTAGATTTTGATTTTTTTCCCCCCTGTTGTTGCATAGTCAGTTTGTTTACATTTCTTTATCTGTTTACTTATGCACAGTTTTTTCCCCCCACTGCCAATAAGAGGTAATTCTGCCTGGCCCACAGGAAAAAGAATCTCAGGGTTACATGTGATGTCGTGTATGTGCTCCGACAATAAATCTGAGATCGGAATAAGGCCCAGCTCTTTCCTGGATCCAGAGAGAGTGTCCAGTGAGTCATTAAGTGCAGGAAATAGCTTTGCAAATCAATGGCTAGTTTCCCCAAAAGAGAAAACATCATTGCAGCAACAATTTGTGAATCGAACAGCAACAAATCACATATTGTCAGTGATATGACGCAGAAACAGGCCCCGCATATCAGCTATAAAGCTCCGTAATCTTCGGTGCCTTGGCCAGTCAAGTGATCATCCAGTTTATTTTAAGAGGAGGCTTGGTCTCCACCCACCCCCTCAGGCAGCGTGTTCCAGATTCCAACCAAAAGTCTCCCCTCTAACTCCTTCGCTCCTCAGCTTGGATATGACTGCAGTTAAAAACCCAGAAATACTGGAGGAACTCAGCAGGTCTCGCATTGACACAGTTAAAGCAGTACGTTACAGCACCAGCCACTGGGACCAGGGTTCGAATCCCGCACTGTAAGGAGTTTGTACATTCTCCCCGTGTCTGCGTGGGTTTTCACCGCAGGCTCCGGTTTCCTCTCACCGTTCAATACATACCGGTGGTTGTAGGTTAAATCGGGTATACATTGGGCGGTAGGGGCTCGTGAGGCCTGTTGCCAAGCTGTACGTCCAAATTTAACATTTAAATTTAAAAAGAAATTAAAATTTTAAAGGGTTGGAAAATGTTGGACGGCCGGTGTCTGAACAAGAAGGGGAGGGGGAGGGCGCAAAAGGTGGAGAAGGGAGGGAGGTCACAGCAGCAAGCAGGGGGAAGGGGGGGGACGGGTCTGTGAATGGGGAGGGAAGGGAAGGGGTGGAGAGCTGGTGGAAAGGAGTCAGAGGCATGGGGAAGGGAGGGGGGAAAATGGGGAGTGGGCCGGCAGAAACCAGAGAAGTCAATGTTAAGACTGTCCGGCTGGAGAGGGCCCAGATGGAAAAAAATCAGGTGTCGTTCCTCCAATTTCTTGGCAGGATGGTACAACGCCACGGGCAGACATGTTGGTGCAGGAGTGGGGCGTGGAATTGAAGTGGTCGACCACTGGGAGGTCCCTGTCACTGTCGCGGACAGAGCGAAGATGCCTGCGCCCAGTCTCTCCAGCGTAGGCAAGGCCACAAAGGGAGCATGGGACGCAGTAGAAGTGTGGCTTCACTTGGATGGGCTTGTTCGGGCCCCGAACTGTGGTGAGGGTGGAGGTGCGGGTGCCAGTGTGGCACCTCCTGCGGCCACAGGGGGCGATTGGTGGGGGTGGGGGGGTACGAGTGCACAAGGGAGTCACGGAAGCTGCGGTCCCTATGGAAGGGAGAGAGGGGATGTGGTAGGGATTTGTGGGCGAAAGGGCCTTTTATCATGCTGTATAGCTAAATTTAAAATGTAAAAAATAAATTCCCTCCCAGAACCTCCCCGCCTCTTTCTGAAGCACCTTAAAAGTGGGATCATTTGCTGGCTAATTGTTAACATTTGTTTGATAACGGTAGTGAGACTGAGGTTTCGGACAAGGCCCCAGTTTAAATGCAATTGACTGTTGTTACAGCTGCCAGCAACACATTTGTGCATGTGGAAATGCACAGCAGACGGGTGTCTGGAAGATTAACTCTCTAGCTGCCAAGACAGCTGGGAATTAACCCTCTCCCTGCCAAGGCCTGGTGGCAGGAAGCCCATAACTGTTAGGTGTCCTGGGAATTAACCTCGTCATCGGTGCCAGTGCTGGATTTGCCCTGTAACTTGTTGGGAGTTCCAGGATTAACCATACATCACAGATCCTGGAAATTAATCCTACAACGCCGAAGATTCTTGGGAAATCACCCCGATTTGCCTGTAAAAGCCAGGGGTTCCAAGATTAACCTTTTTTTTTTAAATTTAGGGCATGGTAGCAGGCCCTTTTGACCCATCAGCCAAGTACAGGGAGACCCCAGGTTATGATGGTCCGACTTATGATTTTTCAAAGTTACAATGGGAGAATCCGTACTGTACTTCGAATTTTGGCTGGGCTATGATGTTCACAGCCCTGAATCAGTCCCCACACTGATCCCACTGCCCTTTTCCAACTTACTAAGGGAGTGCTGGAATACCACCCCATCATAAGTTGAGGTCTACCTGTACACCGATTAACTGGCAAACCCCGAACGTTATTTGAAGGGTGGGAGGAAACCAGAGCGCCCAGAGTAAACCCATGCAGACATGGGGATAACGTACAAACTCCAGCCAATTGGGCCAGCACGGGTGATTTGGGCCAAAGGGTCTGTTCCATGCTGCACAATCCCCTTACGCAGACTGTATTCCAAAACAATCCCTTGTGATTGTTACCAGATACCAGCTGTTGCCGAAGCATAACTGAGGGAGCAGTTCTCCTATTCCCTCCACCCGTTGCAGGAGATCAACAGTTCCAAAGCAGAGAACAATTAGTACCTTCCTTAGCCAGGAACCTCCACCACAAGCACAAACTGCACCAACTGCTTCTGTCAAAGAACAGCACAGAAACAGGCACTTCAGCCCATCTCGTCTGTGCTGAACTATTGCTGTCTAGTGACCAACCAATATCCCTCCATCCCTGGATGTCCAAATTTTTCTTAAATATTAAAATTGTGCTTTAGCTCACCACTTCAGCTCGCTCCACACTCCCACCCCACTCTCTGTGTGAAGAGATTTCCCCCCCTAACGTACCCCTGAAGCCTCCCCTTTCACCCTTAACCCCTGTGGTTTGGATCTCACCTATCCTCAATGGAAAAAAAGCCGACCTACATTTACTCTAACTTTTTCCCCTCAGAATTTTGTAAACCTCCCCTCATTCTTCCATGCTCCAGGGAATAAAGTCCTAACCTGTTTAACCTTCCCCTGCGGTAACAAGACAGAGATGGCAGGCCAGTCTCGCTGAGTGCACGGAAGGTAAGGATTTCTTACCGTTCATTTTGGGCCTGAGCTTTGCAAAAGGGCTTGGGACCTGAAACATCGGGGATAGATCTTTACCTGCAAGACTGGCTGGGCTCCTCCAGCATCTCTGTGGGCTCTTACTACAAGCACAGCGTCCACAGACATTTGTGTTTCACGCACCCCCCCACCCCGTTCCTCAGCATGACAACATCCCAATGAATCTTCACTGCAATCTTTTTGATATCCTTCCTGTAGTACAATGCACAAAATACTCCAAATTTAGTCTCACCTTAACAGCTTTACCACAACATCCCAGCTCCCATACTCAATACTTCGATTTATGAAGGCCAAGATGCCAAAAACCCTCCATTGGCCTTTTAAAAGAGGAAAAAAATATGAACAGAAAGCCGGATATTCTACACTGCACCTACATTTGTAAAGATGGCAATGGCGGACACTGGATGCAGATTCCGATCCTTCTAGTGGGGTAGTCCCAGAGTCGCTCCACGGTGTTGACAGCGCCTGCTCGGGGCCGGGCTGACAACACTGTCCAGCCCGTGACCCGGGAGCCACCAGTAGGGGTCCCACTGTAAGTGGCACTGGGGTTAGGGCTCCTTCCTGCCCTCTTCCCACTTCCCGTTCCACAGCTCCACCCTCGCCGGGCCAGAAGGAGACTGACAAGGGCGGGGCAAGCCTCTTTCGGTTTTAAGGCGGGATATCAATGGCCGTCCAGGTTATGGGTAATGAGGACAGCCATTGCGCAGCGTGGACGGTTGATGTCACGGCGACAGGCGGCTCCGGAGTATTGCCAGACCACACATACGACTTCACATACAACCCTGAGATTCTTTTACCTGTGGGCGAGGCGGAATTACCGCTTATTGGCAGTGCAAAAAAAACTGTACTCAACGCCCACGTATTAACTAATAAAGAAATGTAAACAGACTGTGCAATAGAGAGAAAAATAAAATCAATAAAATCCACAAGTAGGAGTCTGATGGTGGAGGGGGAGCCGCTGTTCCTGAACGTCGTAGGTGCGAGTCTTGCGGCCCCGATACCTCTTCCCGGACAGCAGCAGCGAGAACCGAGCACGCGCTGGGTGGCGGGGATCCTTGAGGATCGCCGCTGCTCTCAACGGCAGCGTCCCACCCTTCCACCCCCCCCACCCCCCGTGGATGTTCTCGACAGTGGGGAGGGGTGTCCTGGGCCATGTCCACAACCTCTTGCAGGGCTTTACCCTCAGGGGTATTGATGTCCCTGTACCAGACCGTGATGCAGCCGGTTAGCGCAGTTTCCAAAAAGACTGCACAACATACATATGTAAAAGAACAAAGAAATATAAACATACTCTGACTGAGAGAATTTGTAAAAAAAATCAATAAAGTGCACGAGTAAAAGCCCTTAAATAAGTCTCTGATTGAGTTTGTTGTTGAGGAGTAGATACGACTCCACTTTCACTTTCCCAGATCCCTCGGTTCTACACTCAGTGCCCAAGCATTTACTGTGTGTGGCTTCTATTTTTTAAAATAAACTCTGTGGGGGAACAAATGCTGGGTGGATTTAAACAGCAGCTGGCAGATCGAACCAACAGGACTGTGTACTCACACAAAGGCAGGGACAATGGCTTCACTGAACTGTGGCTTTGCACAAAGGGAGAGTTAGTCTACATCACCACCCCCTCCACACCACCCCCCCCACCCCCACCCAGCCCCACGGATGAACAAACAGCACCTCTGTTCCCTCCAACAACTGAGCGCCAAGGAAGTCTGATCTCCAACCGGGCTATAAACAAGAGCGGAGAGTTCGGATCTCAGCCGCAGTTTTCTCTGGAATTTGGGCACGGAAGGAGTGCGCAGACAGGTGCTAGGACTGGTGGGGGGAGAGTTCGGCCCAGGCGTGAAAAGCGAGCTCTGTGCCTTCTTGAGAGACTCAATGGCACTAAAAGTGCAGAATAAACCCAGCAGGTCCCGTAGCATCCATAGGAGCTAGAGATAATGAAATGTTTTGGGCCTCAGCTCTTCAACCTGGGGTGGGGGTGGGGACCTTGCTTCTTTCCTCCCCTCCCTCGACCCAGAATGAATGGGGTCTGTACATTTTATTTACAGCATGAAAGAAGCCGATTCCAGCCATTTAAACACGTTTCACCTGCAACCACCCCACCCCACCCCCCCCCCCCCCGTATATTTTGAAGGGCCGGAGGTAGACCACAGAGAGCATTCCAGCCAGTTGCATAACTGCCCAGTACGGAGGCGCCAACTCTCAGGACAAGAATAAACTCCGGGGGTGGTTAACTCAGCCTGTGATGTCACGGGCACCAGACTTCACTCCATCGAGGACATCGACATGAGGCGGGGTCTTAAAAAAAAAGCAGCCCCTATCCTCAAAGTCTCCCCACCCCCCAGGCTAGGCCCCCTTCATTCTACCACCATCGGGGAAGGAGGTGCAGGAGCCTGAATTCAAGCACCCAGCGGCACAGGGACAGCTTCTTCTCCCCCCCCCCACCATCGGATTCCCAAACGGACAACAAACCCCAGACATGGCCTCACTTTGACATTTAGTGCACTGTTTCATAAGGTGGTTTATAGGAACTTTTGCACCGCGACGTTGCTGCAAAACAACAAATTTTGTGACTTGTCAACAAGTAATTGATTCCGATTTTGAAACCGGAGAGCCACACAGACATCATGTGCAAACCCCTTATGGACAGCACCAGATTCAACCTCAGTGGCATTGGAGACGCTCCGGAGGAGGTTTACGAGGATTGAAAGGGATTTCATATGAGGATCTGGGATTGGGATGGGTCTGGGATTGTACTCGTTGGAGTTTAGAGGGGGGAAATTGCAGCGAAACCTATTGGACACTGAAAGGCCTGCATAGGCCTGTGCCGTCCAATTAACCTACAATACTTTGCAAATGGTGGGAAGGAACCAGAGCCTCCGGGGTAAGCTCCCATAGACAAGGTGAGAATGTACAATCTCCTTACAGACAGCGCAGGATTCGAGCCCCCATCCCGATCACTGCGCTGTAAACCTCCACGCCAACCATGCCGCCTTGGTTGCGGAGAGGATGCTTCCCGTGGTGGAAGAGTCTTGGACCCATGGACAACCGTGTCAGAACACAAACAGAGAAGAGGAGGGGATTTCTTTACCCACAGGGAGGGGAACTTATTCAGACTTATTCAGCTCCCAGCAGTCAGCCGTGGAGGCCAAGTCATTGGGGATATGCAAGGCAAAGGTAGATGCGATCTTGATCGGGGAGGAGGAAAAATGGGCCAGAAAAGGTGTGTAAATCAGCCACGGTGGACTCGATAGGCCGAATGGCCCGATTCCGCTCCCATGTCTTATGTAACCGAGCTAGGCGGAACGGTGTCCGGTCCGCCCAACGCAAAGACTCGCTTTTACCAAACCAGGCCCAAGCTCGCCAGATGGGCCACGATTACACCCTTGAGGTTCTACCCTTTCGAAAGGCAATTTGTATCAATATTTGCACCTGTAACAATGCCACAAAACAACGAACTTTGCGATACGTTCATGACAATAAATCCCGATTCGATGACATGACAGTAAATAGTATCTGACCTCTGCAGAAATCGACATGCCCCGTGTCCATCGCTACCATCTCACCTTCAACATTTGGCTCTAGTTGTCGACCCTCCTGCCTTTGGAAAAGGACCAAGTATTACTCTCGTTCCTGCCTCTCTTGACTTTAAAGCGAGCAAGATTACCCCAGTGTTATAGCTGCCCCGGATATGGCCAGTCTCGGTCTATCCTGTCTCTGCACACCTCGCATTTCCAGCATGAATCTTCCCCGTAGCCATGAACTGTGGCTCACCAACGGCTTGCGCCGCAGACCTCCCAACTCCAGGCCAAGTGCCTCAAACCACCGACCTGCCCGCCTGAGTCGCCCCCCCCCGCCCCCGCCGGGGCTTCGAGCCGGCCTGTCTCGAGACTGTCTGCCGACCGGTCACCTCCCACATGAACTTGGGGAGAGGAAGAAATCTGCCACTTCGTCGTCACGGGTAACCTCAGTTCATTGGCGGGGGGGGGGGGGGGGGAAACGGGTGAGAGGATAATCCGGCTGCTTGCTGGTACCGCAGTCTCAGTCTAATTCCAAGCCCTGCTCACACAAAGAGGTCCTTCAACAGCGCTGACATCAGATCATGACTCACTCCGAGCTGCTCTGAATCCTAATCAGCAAAGGAAGAGCTCCTGAGTGGAGTTTACATACAGGCACCTGTGAGTCAGTGTCCTTCAAACCCAGGAACCCTTCTCCCCTGAGCCGGAGGTCTGCAAGCGTACAAGCCCTCTCTCCTGGGCACACGCAGCTACACAGGCCTGTCCCTCCCTCGCCCTGAGCCGCTCCCTCCTCCAGCACTTCATCCCTTTGATCTTCAAAGCCTAAAATCCTGGACTCCTGCGGCCCCCCCTCAAATCGATCTGCTCTTTTCCACTGCTCGACTCTCTCCCCACGCCCGAGACTGCGTGGCCAGGCACAATTCAAATGCCCTTTACAAAATCTGCCGATGACTCCACGGTCGAAGGCAGAATTGCAGACAGCCACGTACGGGAGGGAGATGGTGTCACGCCACCATCCTCACACTGAACGTTCGTAACACTTGATTGTGGATTTCAGGGAGGGAGAACCAGGAGAACACGACCTAGTCCCCATCGAGGGGCTAGCAGAGAGAAAGAACTTCAAATCCCCGGGTGTCAACGTCTCTGATGATCTATCCTTGGGACTCCATGTCAATGCAATCACGAAGAAGTTTGAGGAGATTTGGGACGTCACCAAAAGGCTGTTCCAAATTTCTACCAGTGCACCGTGGAGAGGATTCTATCTGGTACAGAGGTGCCAATGCACGGGTCAGGTTCAGCCAGTGCCATCACGGGCATCAGTCTCCACTCCATTGAGGGCATCTACACGAGGTGGCGTCTCAATCAAGGACCCCCACCACCCAGGCCATGCCCTTTTCACTCTGCTTTAAACGGACGGTAAATGGAGCTGATCAATGGAGGGTTTATTTAGCAAAGGCTGAGGCCGCGTGGTCTGGGCCCAAGATGGCGCCGCCTATGATTGGCAGTGGCTGTGAGGGAGTGGAACATGGCCACAGGGTAGCAGGAAGCGGGGAGACCTCCCCACCACCATTTAAGAAGGAGAAGCAGAAGGGACGACCCTCGGGACAGTGACCATGGAGTCTGCAGAGCGCACAGGCGGAGGCAACTCGAGGCAGGGAACCCCCCCCACGGGCTGCAGGAGACCGCAGTCAAGGGTCTTGCACCAGGCCGCGGATGGCTGGAGACTGGTATCGGAGCCAGGACGTGAGAGGGCGTCGAAGGCTTCCTGATCGTGTCGGAGGATCTGAAGCTCAGTTTGGACCAGAGTCTGCGAGGCTGCCTGAGCACTGGGGTGACACTCGGGTAACTCTGGGGGGCGGGGGGATTCTCTTTCTCTGACTGCAAGAGGCGTATCGGGCAATTTCTGCTGACGGCAAATCCGTCCGCCTTACAAACGTTGAACAATATTGCGCTATTACATGACAATAAATTGAATCTTGTGGCCTCCAGAAATGGGAAAACTTTAACCATTTTAAATTCCCCAACCAGGAACAACCCCAGAGAGCGCAAGAGAACAGACAAACTTTCAGTCATCATGGCGACAGTCAGGCTCTGGGGCCTAGTCTATGAACTCACGTCACAAAGCCCTCATGGCCGAGGAGTTATTTAAAAAAGACGCCTCCGTTTCAAGATCAAAATGCCAAAATCATTTCAACAGGTTCTCCGACAGTAGTGTTTGAGAATTTGGGGGTTTAAGGAAGAACAAAAAAACTTCCGGGAGGGAAGTTTAGGGGAGACGTCAGGGGAAAGTTTTTTTACACAGGGAGTTGTGGGGGCCTGGAATACCTTGCCAGGGATGGTGATGCAGGCTGAAACTTTGGGGGCATTTAAGAGACTCTTAGACAGGCCCAGTATCAGAGAGGCGAATTCTCATGCTAATGGCCCTTCTCTCTTTACATCTCCACTAAACCGAGAATGCTGGTGAAGCATTAATTATTAACCTGCTGTGGGAGAGGTCTAAAACCAGCTTGTCTAGACTCTATGTTGGCTGTCAGTCACTTTTATAACCTTCAGGGGGGTGGGGCAGTCAGCAGAGCTAACACAAACTCCGTGATTTGCGGTGAGGGGTGGCATGCAGCAGTGAGGGTCTTCGACTGAAGCCTCCATAGAAATTATTTCAAACGCCGTTGCTTTCGGGAAGAGCCGCGGGGAGAGGAGCGCATATTAATGAACCCTCGAGGCACATCGGTTAAAGTGTTGGAGGTCCAAAAGACATAGGGGCAGAAATGGGCCATTCAGCCTGTCCAGTCTGCCCCACCATTTAATCAGGGGCTAATCCATTCTCCCACTCGGCCCCACTGCCTGGCCTTCTCCCCATAACCTTTGATACCCCTGGCTCATCAAG
Organism: Narcine bancroftii; assembly: GCF_036971445.1. Classification (NCBI taxonomy): domain Eukaryota; kingdom Metazoa; phylum Chordata; class Chondrichthyes; order Torpediniformes; family Narcinidae; genus Narcine; species Narcine bancroftii. Next base: position 180,248,550 of record NC_091470.1, on the reverse strand, counting down.
AACCTGTCAATCTCTGCCTTAAATACCCCCAAATGACCCAGACTCCACAACTGCCTGTGGCAACAAATTCCACAGATCCACCGCCCTCTGGCTGAAGAAACCCCCCTGCATCTCTGTTCTAAGTGGACGCCCTTCAGTTCTGAAGTAGTGCCCGTTTGTCCTGGACTCTCCCACCATGGGGAACAACCTTTCTGTATCGACTCTGTCCGTGCCTCTCAATGCTCAAGTGGTTCAATGAGGGTCCCCTCTCCCCAATTCTTCTAAATTCCAGGCCAAACGCTCATCATATGATAAACATTTCATCCTCGTGAACCACTCCTGAACCCCCTCCAACATCAGCACATCCTTTCTTAAACAGGGAGCTCAAACCCGCTCCCAGTCTCACCAGCACCTTGTCAGCAGGTTCTTTGCCAATGCTTGCTTTAGCATACCAGGAGAGGGAATGAAATGGGTGGGGGTGTCACGGTTAGTGTGATGCTGCAACAGCACCATCGAACCAGGTTCAAATCTGGCGCTGTCTGTGAGGAGTTTGCATGTTTCCTCCCATGTCTGCGGGGGTTTCTCCAGGTGCTCTGGTTTCCACTCCACCATTCAAAACCTACTGGGGTTGTAGGTTAATTTGGGTGTAATTGAGTGGGGGCACATCTTTCAAGGGCAGGTATCGGCTTCTACTGTGTTCTAAATAATTGAAAATCTTAGATATAACAGGCCATTTCGGCAATGGACCTGTGCCGCCTAACTACACCCAATTGACCTACACCCCTCCCCCCCCGTTACATTCTGAACAATGAGAGGAAACCTGAACACCTGGGGGAGAATCTACACACTCCTTACAAGACAGCGCCAGTTTCAAACCTCAGTTCAGATCGCTGGCGCTTGTAAAGGCGTCGCACCAACCGCCTCGAAAACATGCAAGGATTCAGACTCCAAAGTTGACCAAGCTCTTGGCCCTTCACTTGAAAACCGTCACACCCCCCCAGGGAACTCGTGCCGGGAATCTCCCCCCCGCCAGCAGCAGTGCATTTTGGCGAGGCAGGCTAGAGGCTGCATCTCTGGTGGTGCAGACGTCCCTCCAGGCTGCTGGTGTTCCGGAAGCTCTGCTGGGATGGACCAATGCCCTACCCAAGATTACTGGCCGACCCTGGCAGCCACTCGGATGGGAAGGGGGTGAGAGCAGGTGATCCAATGGTGTCGGGTTTATTGTCACTGATTGTACAAGTACAACCTGACAAAACAGCGTTCTCCGGTCCTTGGGGCGAAACATGCAGACACACAACCAGACATAAAACACATACATAGAACAATACAGCACAGTACAAGCCCTTCGGTCCTCGATGTTGTGCCGATTCATATTCCTTAAAATAAGTACAAATGCCCTCCCTCTATTTTTCCTCCATCCATAGGCCTAAGAGTCTCTTAAATGCCCCCAAAGTTTCAGCCTCCACCACCATCCCTGGCAAGTCATTCCAGGCCCCCACAACTCCCTGTGTAAAAAAAAACTTTCCCCTGACGTCTCCCCTAAACTTCCCTCCCTTCACTTTGTACAGACGTCCTCCAGTGTTTGCTGATCCTGCCCTGGGAAACAGGCGCTGGCCATCCGCCTTATCTATGCCTCTCCGAATCTTGTCGATCTCTATCAAGTCTCCTCTCAGCCTTCTTCGTACCAAAGAGAAAAGTCCCAGCTCTGCGAACCTTGCCCCATAAGACTTGTTTTCCAATCCTGGCAATGTCTTGGTGAATTTCCTCTGCCCTCTTTCCATAGCTTACCCATCCTTCCTGTAATGAGGTGACCAGTACTGAACACAATCCTCCAGAGATTTGTAAAATTGCAACATGACCTCGCGACTCTTGAACTCAATCCCCCAACTATTGAATCCCAACTATCCTGCCAACCTGTGCGGTGACCTTGAGGGATGTATAGATTTGGACCCCAAGGTCCCTCTTAAGTAACTGACCATTAACCCCGTCCTCATCCTTCTGGTTTGTCCTTCCAAAATCCAATTAATCAATACATATGCAGGACAAGTATTCATGTATACAAATAAATAAATCTTGCTTCATGAATATGAGAGTCTCGGATGGTTCGTGTGAGCAGTTCCTTTGGTCGTTCAGTGTTCTCACTGCCTGTGGGAAGAAGCTGTTTCTCAGCCCGGTGGTGCTGGCTCTGATCTACCTGTAGTGTGATCAACCCTTGTCCCTACACCTGGGTACAGGATGCTTGGAGTCTGGGTGAGTGGGGAGTGGTGATGGGGTGAATCGCCTTTCCTGGGGACAAGCTGGCTGGGATCTATGTGAGTGGGACTGAAGGGGTTAATTCCCCTGCATGGGGACATACGCCAGGGGTCTGTGTGATTGGGGCGGAAAGGGTTAATCCCCCTAAAATGGGGACACACGGCAGGGATCTGAGTGGGGACTGAAAGGGTTAACCTTCTAACATGGAGATATATACTAGGGGTCTATGTGAGTGGGGGCTGAAGGGGTTAATCCCTCATCATGGGGATGTACGGCATGAGTCTGTGTGAGTGGGGAGTGGTGATGGGGAGTTTAGTCCCCTACCCTGGGGACAGGCTGGCTGGGGTGTGTGAGAGTGGGGTGGGAGGAGGGATTAATCGCCTCTGGGTACGGGCTGCTTGGAGTCCGTGTGATGGGAGAGAAGGGGTTAAATCCCTTCCCTTGTGGACAGGTTGCCTAGGGTCTGTGTGAGTGGGGAGGGGTGATGAAGGGGTTAAACATCACCTGGGATAGATTGCTCTCGTCTGACTAAGTTGGAAGGGGTGGGTGAAGGGGTTAATTCCCTCTGCTGAGATCTGGTAGAGTCTGAAGAGCTGGGGGCTGAGGGGGATTTAACGAGGGGGTGGCAAGGGGGATTTAATGAGGGAGTGCTTTAACGGGGGGCTTAACAGGGGGTGAGGGGTGGTTTAACAGGGATTTTTTAACGGGGGTTTAAATGGGGGTGATTAACGGGGGTGGGTTAATGGGGGGGCTTAAGCGGGGGGTGTTAAATGGAGGGGCTTAAACGGGGAGGGAAACCTTGTTGAGGGGAAGCTGATTGTAAACACGTGGGTGGCCTGATCCCATAACAGCCTGCGGCAGTCACTGGGGAAGAGGCAGAAACCATGTCGAAGGGTTTGGTGGAGACATGTTCATCAGTGAACTTGTCCTGACCCGACTCACAAAGCAAACGCAGCGAGAACCTGTGCAAGAGGTGAGGTTAGCGGGGAGCGGTGAGAGGGTGGAGAACCAGCACATTTTTCACAGGGCAAACACCAGAGGACACCTGTTTAAGGTGAGGGCAGGAATATTTAGTTGGTGGGGGGGAGGGGGGGGAAACATCAAACTTGTTCCACAGGGAGCTGTGATGCCTGAAATGCTTTGTCAAGGGTATTAGAACAATAGAGACATTTTAAGAGTCTTGGACAGGCACATGAGAAAGAAGATTAGAGGGGTCTGAGGTCAGGAAAGTGTTGAATAGGTTTATATAAGTTAGTACAACATCGTGGGCCGAAGGGCTTGAACTGTGCTGTAACGTTCTATGAAAGAAATTATTTCATAATCCCGGAACAGTGCCCGAGAAAGATAATTTGCCAGCCATCGATCCCCTCATGCAACCTCTCGTGGCCAACTCCCTCTGCACCCTCAAGCTCCGTCGACTGCTGAACCCCACTGATCCCCCAGCACTCATCAAACTCCACTCCATGCCCTGAATAATTCCAATCCAAGACCGACCCCCCCTCACACCTCCACCTGGGGGGAGGCGGGGGAAAACATTGCATCTGCCCGATGCCCAGTGAAGCACTTACCACAACCCTCGAAGGCAATCCCCAACCTCCACGGACCCCTAATGTCTGCACGGGGGGGCTTCCCCAGGAACTCCAGTTTCTTCCCACTGAAACGTATGGGGGGGGGGGGGTTGTAGTTTAAACAGGTGCAATTGGGCGGCAATGCATTTATTTAGACATACAGCATGGTGACAGGACCTTTAGGGCCCTTGTCGCCCAATTGACCTACAAACCCCCGTTCGTTTCGAACGGTGGGAGGAAACATGCAGATACAGGGAGAACGTACAAACTCCTTACAGACAGTACCGATTTCAAGTACAGATAACTGTGCTGACCTCGGAATCTGCATTTGCTGTAAATAAAATTTAAAATTTACACTACATTTCTTACAACCTCTGACACACAAAAAAACCCCTATCTTCCAGTTAATTGTCTATCAGCCTATTAAAACCCACAAAAGGCTCTCAATTTCCTTGCTATCTGTACACATCTGAAAATTTGAGATTGTGTAATTAAATGAATCGAGGCTCCCTAGCGACTGTGGTTGGGTTTGAAGACTGTAGCTCCCGCCCTTTTCTCATTGTGCCTTATGACACTAAAGGGGGGGGGGGGGGGCAGCGCAGTTGGTGCGATCGGAGGTCAATCCACTGGACCATAAGAGTGGCAGAGAGGCTCGCTGGGGGGGTGTTTCCCCCCTCCATCGACATGATCGACCGGGCTCATTATCTGAAGAGGGCACGCAAAATCGTCGAGGACCTCAGCTGCTCTCGTCAAGGGAAGAGGTCCAGGGGTATCAGAGCCACCAGGCTGTGGAACATCTTCTTCCCATGGGCAGTGAGAACGACCAAAAAGGAAGTGCTCACACTGACCCTCCGAGACTCTCATATTCTTGAAACAATATTGATTTATTTGCACATTTATTTGTCTGTGTGTATGTTAAGTCTGGTTGTGTGTCTGCGTGTTTTGCACTGAGGACCGGAGAACACTGTTTTGTCGGGTTGTACTTGTACATTTGGATGACTGTAAACTTGACTTGGAAGCCGCCCACGTTGAGGTGACACCATTTCACTGGGATGGTTTCCACTAAACTGCTCCAAAGGCCATTGTACATCACTCCGAGTTCAAAAGTAACACACAAGTCTGCAGACACCATGACTGAAGTAAAATCAGGACACTGAAGAAACTACGCAAGTCAACAGCGACCTTCATGTAACTAAGATAGGGATACAGAGCCAACGTTTCGGGCTTGAGCCCTTCGTCGAGGTATGTTCGGAGGAGCTGAGAGTGGAATAAGAGAGTGGGGAAGGGGGGAGTTGAGGCGATTGTTGTCTCAGCAGCTATTGGTAATACAAAGATCCAGAGCAGGCAGCTGACCAGGTCAAAGTGTCCAAGATGAGGAAGGCGGCTGAAAGCAGGAGAAGGGACCTGGCGGGGGGGCAGTATGGAGAGTCATGCCCGTGGAAGTAGGCCTGGAGACAGAGGAAGAATTTGACATCGTGACGTGAAACAGTCCCCGGAGTTGGATGTGCAACAGTCTTGGGGGGGGGGGGTGGGGGGAGGAGTTGGAACTGCAACAATCCTGGGCAGGGGGGGAGGGGTTGAACCTGCAACAGTCCCCGGGGAAAGGTGGATTGTACCTGCAATAGTCCCTGGGGTGGGGGGGTGTGGGTTTGAACCTGCAATGGTCCCCAGGAGGGGATGGGGGGGGGGGGTGTTGGACATGCAACAGTCCCTGGGGGAGGGGGGTAAGTGTTGGACAACTTGCAACGGTCTGGGGGGGGGTGTTTGAACCTGCAATGGTCCCCCGGGGAGGGGATGGGGGGGGGGGTGTTGGACTTGCAACAGTCCGTGGGGGGGGGGGTGAACCTGCAATGGTCCCCGGGGAGGGGGATTGGGGGGGGGGGTGTTGGACATGCAACAGACCCTGGGGGATGGGGGGGGAGGTAAGTGTTGGACTTACAACAGTCTGGGGGGTGAGGTGTTGGACCTGCAACAGTCGGGGAGAGGTGTTGAACCTGCAACAGTCCCCAGGGAGGGGTGGATTGTACCTGCAACAGTCCCGGGAGGGTGGACCTGGAACCGCCCCCGAGGGGTGTGGGGAGGAGAATTGGTCCAGTGGATGACAGCCAACGATTCACCCTGCGGGCTCCCTCCAGAGAAGTTGCCGGGGTCCAACAGCGTAAATCGCGGGGCAGGAATGCACTTCTGCACCTTCCTCCAGGCCGGCCGCGTAGCGGGAAAATTCCTCGATGCTGCCGCCACTGCCCACGGTCTAAACCCCAAAGGTCGCCCTGAGCATCGCCCGGTGCCCCTGACACAGCGAGAGGAGCTAAAGGGAGACCTTTCAGGGTGACTATGTGTCTGTGGTCTCGCCTCCCGTGGTCTCTGAAGCCGCAAGGACCCCCCCCCCACCCCTTCCATCCATCGGCCGCCCCGAGCTCCACATGATGGAAGAAGCCCCTCAATGCCCTCTTGAACCCCACCTCCGCTACCTGGTTCCCACGAGCCGGTCTCCAGCAGCCCGTGCGGGTCCCCCTCCCCCCTCGCTGTACCTGTAGGGTCATCTCCTCCCTTCTCCACGGTTGTGGGAGGAGGGGAGCTGTTCTAAAAGCTCCTGGTGCCCTTTCGCCACAATCCGGCTGGTTAGTCCCCAATAGCACAGAAGCAGATCCCTCAACCCATCCAGTCTGTGATTGTCCCTCCCTCAACCCCATTTGTCTCTCTCTCTCCCCCCCCCCCCCCCCCCCCCCCCCCCCCCCCCCCGGCTCCGATACCTGGTTCCCAACAGCAATCGTCTGGCAGCGAATCTGGACAAAGGGGGGAGGGGGAACCTTTTTCATTCACATTCCCTGCCTGCTCCTACCAGACCCCTTCACTTCCCGCAGAAGCTGCGTGACCTGCTGGGCTTCAGCCCCTGTGTGACCCTCACCCTCCCACGATAACCCGATTTACGATCACACTCACATCCCAAACACAGGCTGATCCGCTGAGCCCTTGGAATGTATCTCCCCCCCCCCCCCCAAACCCTACACACACACACACACACACACACACACACCCCAAGGAACGTCCCAGCCACTGAGAGTTGTGAAAGTTCCTTGAACTTTTCTGGGTGAACTTTCCTCTCGAATCAGCCGGTCGGAGGAAGGAAAAAGCGCAGTGAAAGCAAAGTCCATTCCACCCCCCACCCCGGCAACTCACTGAGTTGCTTTAACTCCTGCGTTTACGTCTCCAAACACTTCAATTACGAGGAGTTGCGCCGGCGCTGAGCTGGACGCGGGTTGGTGGGCCGAAAGGCGCGGAGCTCTTTGCAAGGTGGAGCCGGGTTGTCACAACCTAGTTACCTGCAGACGGTACACCGACGTCCCCATGGGAAGGCGAACCTCTTGCCGGACGCCCAGACTCGCCGCAGGGCTGGAGAAGAGGGTGGGGAGGGGGCCTTCAGGACCGAGCGCCTGGAATTTCGCAGCAGGTCGAAACCATCCCCGGCTCTGCGCTGAATTCCTGTTTCGCTCTTCAACAGGTTGTCCTGGTTTCGGGGGCGGGAGGAAGCCAATGGGCTTCCTCGCTGCCGCTCACCGGTCCCGCCTCATTCACCAGAGGGAGGGAGGGAGGGAGAGAGAGAGAGGGAGAGAGAGGAGAGAGAGGGAGAGAGGGGGAGAGAGGGGGAGGGGGGGAGAGGGGGAGAGGGGGGGGAGGGGGGGGGGGAGGGGGAGAGGGGGGGAGGGGGGGGAGGGGGAGAGGGGGGAGAGGGGGGGAGGGGGGGAGGGAGGTGGAGAGAGGGAGGATGGGGAGGGGGGGAGGGAGGTGGAGAGAGGGAGGATGGGGAGGGGGGAGGGAGTGTGTGTGAGAGAGGGAGAGTGCCTAAGGAAACTATCACAAAGTGTATTTGCCCAACCCCCCCCTCTGTTCCCCCTTCCCTGCCCACCACTACCAACCAATCCCCCCTTACAAAGTGATACAAGTCTGCAGACGCTGTGACTGCAGTTAACCTACAGTTTTGCTGGAGACTCAGCAGGTCCTGCAGCGTCTATAGGAGGGGTGGTGAATGTCTGCCAAGCTGCCTGTCTCCCCTCTGGCGAGTCTTGCTGTATTAACATTGGCTGTTTATTATCTCTACTGTTCAGGACACTCCCCTTGGGTATAACTGTATATGCACCTATTGTCTTTCATATTGAACCATGAGTTTCTGTTAATAAAAGCCATGATTATTGTTTGACCAGATCGTCTTTGTCTCCTTCATCAACTGGCACTTCAGGAGGTCAAGAGGGTCTCAGGCCTGAAATGTCCATTGGATATCGGTGCCTCTTGTGGATGCTGCCTGGTTCAGATCCACCAAACAAGTCAGCTGTGGCCGAGCCGGAGGACCCCAGCAGGTCGAATTGCAACAGTGGGAGGAAAAAGAACAGCCCAGCCCTTCATGGGGTGTAGACAGCTCTGGATCAGTTGCAGGTGAATGGGTAAGTGGAGCTGGTCAGGAGACATGGATGGAGCATGAACTCAGCCTGCGACATCAAGGGCATCAGACTTCACTCCATCGAGTGTCTTAAGGGAGCAGCCTCTACCCTCAAGGACTTCCCCTACACCCAGGCAAGGCCCTCTTCCCTCAGGATGGCTTCTTCCCCTCCGCCATCAGACTCCTGATTGGGCAATTAACCACAGATATTGCCTCACTTTTTTTTTGGCAGGACTTATTTATTTTTAAATATTGTATTTACAGAACCATAATTTTGAGCGATTTTTGTACCTGTAATGCACCATAACACTGGTGCAAAACAATGAATTTCATGGGAATAAATTCTCGTTCGCATCTACTGGAGAGTGAGAGAAAATGGTGATGAGCCCAAGTCAGGTTCATTGTCATCCAATTGCTAAAGTACAAACCGACAAAACAGCGTTCTCCAGTCCTCAGTGCAAAGCACACAGACACACACCCAGACAGAACACACGTGCAGACAAACATTACATGTGCAGGACAAGTTTCTCATCCATGTAGTTTTGTACAAATGAGAGTCTCGGAGGGTTTAGTGTGAGTGGTCCCTCTGGTCGTTCTCGCTGCCCGCGGGGAGAAGCTGCTCCTCGGCCCAGTGGCGCTGGCTCCGACCCTCCTGCATCTCTTCCCCGACGGGAGCAGAGGCAAGATGGTGTGCGCGTGGGCCCTCAGCAATGTGTGGGGCCCTCTCCGGATAATGATCCCAGTAGATCGCACCAATGGGGGTGGGGTGAGGGGGGGGGGGAAAGGCTCCAGTGGTCCTGTGGATTGACCCTCTGATCCCAGCCAGGAGAAAAATCGAGGGTCACCTTCTGCTCCAGCAGAGTAACAGACCCTTCAGACTATCTAGTCCATGCTGAACTATTATTCTGGCTCGTCCCATTGACCTGCACCTGATCACAGCCCTCCATACCCCTCCCATCCATATACCCAACCAAATTGTTCTTTAATGTTTCAGGTTCTTATGCAAACCCTTGCAATCAGTACCAACCAGGATGTAACTGCAGTTTCAACTACCTCTGATCCACAGGGGGTTAAAAATGTGAAGCGTGTGATGGAATTTCTTATCTGAAAGCATGGACGCTCGCAGCAGGTCCTGTTTGTCACGTTCCCAAATTAGGACGGTACCAGTCTGCCGGACAGCACCTGAACTTCCAGTGAGGAATCACATCAAAGGTGCATCAGAAGCCTGTTGGCGGGTCATCAACTTCAGCCCAATCGAAGTATGCAAGGCACCTTTTCCTGCCCTCAGGGTGACTCCAAAACACTCCAGCACCTTCACTTACTTACTCGAGGAAGGATGTGCTGGTTTTGGAGATGGCACAGAGGAGGTTCACCAGGATGGTTCCAGAGATGAGGGGGGGTTGGCCTGTGAGGAGAGATGGGACCATGCTCGCTGGAATTCAGAAGATTGAGAGGGGGTCTTGTAGAAACTGATAAAATTTTGAAAGGAGCTAGGGGTCGGGGCTGGGGTTAGGGTAAGAGTTAGGGTTAGGACCCTGGACCTGTTCCTGGATCAGTCCCTTACTTCCTTTCCTGTCTTGATGCATGCATGAGCAAGTTTCCACCCTTGGTAAAGTTGGCAGCCCCCCTAGTTCCATCCTTTAGTAGGTCCCTCTCCTAGAGGTGGGGGATTAATGACGGGCTGGGAGAGAGAAGAAATGTGGGCCCAGTGGTAAGTCTAGGTTCTGGCTTTCTAGTGGGGGTGGGGTATGATGCTCCTCAGTTCAGGGGTGAGGTTCATGTGAGGTCAAATTAGACCATGCCCCTTGATTGTTTTTATTTGATTTACTGACTCCATCTCAGAAGGAAATCTTAGCGTTTACCTCATTGATCGCTAGACGGGCAATTTTGATGGAAAGTTAATACCCCATATACTCAGTGGTTACAGGAGGTAACGTCCTTCCACAGTTTAGTAAAAAACCAGACCTAATGTGAAACTGTTAATTTTTACAAGACGTTCATGGAGAATTACCTTAATTTAACGAATTAGGGTGTTTGGATACTCCTGGCCAATGTGGTCTGGTCTCCGAATGTCGATCTTCGTTTCCTTTGTATACATAACCTCTTTCAGGAGCTCAGACGCAGATAATGTGCTGGCAGACGCGGCTGGTGGGGGGGGGGAGTGCAGCTGGGTTGTTCAGGTGGCCTTGGAGAAAGATGCCTTCCTGTCACCTGGACGCGCCGGCTAAAGGAGAGCCGCGTCCGAGCGAATGCCGGGCTCCTGCGGACTGCGGCCGTAAGTCCTGCTGCCCCTTTCAGGTGCGACGGGGGATTCTCGGAGCCAGAGAATATACCTATGGGAGGAGGGTTAGGTAAGTGTTCCTCGGGACCGGGTTCACCTGATAGCCTCATTGGGGTAGAATAAACGGCTTTACAGTCGGCGTATTCTGGCCACCTGAAAGCAGCTCTAGATACACAAGTTAACCTTGTTTACAGAAAGGGGCTTCATTAACGGGGTGGCGATTCCCTTTTTTGATAAAATGGGTTTGATCAAGGAGGTACACACAATTTGTGTGATCCAGGCATTATTTGAGAAGTACAAATCATTTGCCTCTCCCTATTACTTCATCCCATGGTATTGGATCAATATGTCAAACCAACCCAATTGGGGCACCTTCAAAGGTACTTTTCTCAGTTTCTTTTATTAATTAAACTCAATTAAGATGTTTTTTTTAAAAAGGGTTGTGTTTTGCATTGGGGCTTGGGTTAGGTTTGGGGTTAAGTGGATCCAGGTTAGGGGTTAGCTGTGAGGTTCTGGTTACAGCAGTGGTTTTCAACCTTTTTCTTTCCACTCACATCCCACCTTAAGTAATCCCTAGGCCATCGGTGCTCTGTGATTAGTCAGGGATTGCTTAAGGTGAGTGGGAAGGGAAGGTTGAGAATCACTACTCTAGACCCAATAGTTATTTTGCTTGAGAAAAATTGTCATTTGGAGCTCTGAACCCATGCAGATAATGAGCCCATTAGGGACGATTAAAACAGTGGGTTTCAAACTTTTTCTTTCCACCCACATCCCACCTTAAGCAACCCCTTACTGGCCTAGGGATTACTTAAGGTGGGATGTGAGAGGGAAAAAGGTTGAGAACCACCGGATTGGAGATGGAGGTGGGCAAGTTATTCCCACTGGTGGGGGGAGACCAGAACTGGGGACATCACCTCAAGATCCAGGGGAGTAGATTTAAGACGGAGATGAGGAGGAATTGGGGGTGAATCTGTGGAATTCGCTGCCCGTTGGAGCAGTGGGGGGGGACCTCCATAAATGTATATAAGACAATATTTGGTAAGTTTTTATATAGTGGGGGAAATACTAGGATAAGGAGATCAGCCATGATCACATCGAATAGCGGGGCTGGATGGCTGACTCCTGTTCCTTACGTTCGCCGTCCAACTCAGACCCTCCTTGCAACTTCGCTCCCTGACAGATGCTCGGTGTCACCCCTCCCATGTTTCTTTCTCTCTCCCTTCTCCCTCTCTCAGCACACACACACACCTCTCTCCTTTAAGGCCCTTCTTCCTTAAAGGAGAGGCCTTAAAGACACCCCTTCCACTCCACTATTCCAGTCGTCAAACCAACCCAATTGGGGCACCTTCAAAGGTACTTTTCTCAGTGCCAAATAATGCCAAGTCACACGGCAACACAGGACACAGCAGGACCCACCAAGTTCCGCCTTTCATATTTATTTTTAGTGTCTGTTTCTTGAAGGTTAAATGCCAACTGGAGTTAGTAATGCTTTGTTGATTATCCAAAGCTCCCTCCCCCTTCCCTTCAATCACGCGGCCAACCTTTGCTTGCAGGCAATGTTCTTATCAGGAAAGGCTTGGCGGGTAAGCCTTGCATCCACTGGGATACTCTCCAACCTGAACCTGGATCCTCTCTCCACGGATGCTGCCTCACCCTTCAAATTTTTCTGTTTCTTAAATTAAAAAAAAATTTTTTAGGCACACAGCACGGTAACAGGTCCTTCAGGCCCGTGGTGCCCAAACGCACCAACCTCCACCATATGTTTTGGAGGATGGGAGGAAATCAGAGCACCCACATGTCAATATTGACTTCTCTGGCTTCTGTTAACCACACGGCCCCCCCCCCCCCCACTGTCTCTCCCTTCCCTGTCTCCTTTTACACAGACACAGTAAATTCTCACCTGGTCCCTCAACACGTCCAATTAACACCTTTCATTGGTCTGGATTCCTCCCTCCCCCCCTCCCGCCTCCGGCCGGCACTATCGGAATTCGGAGATTTCCTGCTTCTGGCTCATTCTGGCCATTCCTTGAAGCAGGGCTCAGACCTGAAACGTCGGCGATGTGTCTTTGTTGCCTGTGGATGCTGGAAAGTCTGGCTGAGTCCCTCTAGCATTTTGGTGCGTTTATACAAACTCCTTAAGGACAGCGAATCCGGATTGCCGGGTGCTGTAGTGGACTTGGCTCACGCCACGTTAACTGTGTTTCAGTTTTTCAGCATCGGGATTTAATTTTTCTTGATTTCCATTCCTAACGCAAGGGAGAAGTGGAGAAAACCTCTGGCAACTCCCCCCTCCCCCCGCCACAGTAGTCTGGCAAATGGAAATCTGCACCTGTTGAATTCACAATTCACTGGCAAAAAATCAGGGTGGGGGGGGCGGTGTGGAATAAACACTGGTTGTTGAAAAATTTATGCAAAATAAAAAGGCAAAATAAAAAAACCCTCCCCCCACAAAATTATGTGGCTTCATTTCGAACAAAATCGTAATAACAACCCGAGTCTCAACGTGGACGAGGCAAAGGAGATGATCGTGGACTTGAGGAGGACCGGGGCTATGGTCATTTCTAAGGCAGGGACATGTTTGGCACAACTTTGTGGGCCGAAGGGCCTGCATTGTGCTGCAAAGTTTTCTATGTTAACGTTGATCCTGCACTTTCACCACTCCAGCTGGCAGCTCGTTAAACACTCCCACCACTCTTGGCGTGAAGAAATTTTCCCCCTAAACCTCTTCCCCTTTCCTCACATTCTCTGGTTTGTACCTCACCTTCCCTCAGTGGGAAAAGCCGACTGACATTCATTCTGTTATAATTTTGTAAATCTCCCCCCCCCCCCTCTACGCTCCAGGAAATAAAGTCCGCGCCTATTTAAGGAGCGAAACACGAAAGTCTGCAGACGCTGTAATTGTGGTAAAAACACAGACAAGCTGGAGGAACTCGGCCAGTCATGTAGGAGGTAAATATATATATATATATATATATATATATATATTACATATATATATATATATATCTTTCTTTGGCTTGGCTTCGCGGACGAAGATTTATGGAGGGGGTAAAAGTCCACGTCAGCTGCAGGCTCGTTTGTGGCTGACAAGTCCGATGCGGGACAGGCAGACACGGTTGCAGCGGCTGCAGGGGAAAATTGGTTGGTTGGGGTTGGGTGTTGGGTTTTTCCTCCTTTGCCTTTTGTCAGTGAGGTGGGCTCTGCGGTCTTCTTCAAAGGAGGTTGCTGCCCGCCAAACTGTGAGGCGCCAAGATGCACGGTTTGAGGCGTTATCAGCCCACTGGCGGTGGTCAATGTGGCAGGCACCAAGAGATTTCTTTAGGCAGTCCTTGTACCTTTTCTTTGGTGCACCTCTGTCACGGTGGCCAGTGGAGAGCTCGCCATATAACACGATCTTGGGAAGGCGATGGTCCTCCATTCTGGAGACGTGACCCACCCAGCGCAGCTGGATCTTCAGCAGCGTGGACTCGATGCTGAATATTTATATATATATATATAAAAAACTGGCATTTCGGGCTTGAGCCCTTCCTCAAGGTATATGAACCTGTTTATAACCTTTCAGGCAGCGCAGTGGGTTCAGCGGTTGGCGCAACACTGTGACAGCAATCGGGACCGGGTTTTGAATCCAGTGCTGTCTGACGGAAGTTTGCACATTCGTCCTGTGTCTGCGTGGGTTTTCCCCAGAGGAGGCTCCAGTTTCATCCCACCCTTTTGGGCGGCCTATATATCTGCATTTAAAATTTTCTAAATGTTTCTCAAATCCCGGCAACATCCTAATAGATCCTCTCTGCCCTCCTTCAACCTTATTGATCTCTTTCCTGTAATTTGGTGGCCAAAACTGCACACAATGCTCCAAGTCTGGCCTCACCAATGTGTGAGTGAAAGTGCCAATATTTTCTCCATGACTAAACACCACAATCAAGTTTGGATTTGTCCTGGATTTATCAGAAAGCCCGATGCATATCTGAACAAAGTTTAATGCTGGTCTGTCAATAATTTTGACACGTCTGTCAGATTATCAGTTTCCAGGAGGCCTCTCATTACTAGAACCTGCCAAAAGCCCAGCCTTGGAGTCTTTAACCATCGCTCTGCTGGCTAACCGTACTTTGACTCAACCCAATGTTCCTTATCAACGGGGCTGAGGTGGAGACAGCAGATGGCTTCAGGAGTGAATACACTCTGCCCTGGTCGGACCGTGTCGTTGCATCAGCCAAGGAGGCCCACCAGTGCCACCACTGATTCACCAAATCACGTCCCCGCTTCTACAGATACACCACAGAAAGTGTCCCGTCCAAAAGGATCACATTTACTCTGTCTCTACCCATTTTAAATGTGCAGACCTCCGTCATATCACCCCTCATTCTTCTACGCTCCAGGGAATAAAGTTTAACCTTTCCCTGTAACTCAGTTCCTGAAGTCTGGGCAACATCTGAGTAAATCTTCTCTGTGCTCGTTCCATCTTATTGATATGGTTCGGTGACCAAAACTGCACACAGTACTCCACATTTGGCCTCACAAATGCCTTATACAACTTCACCATATCATCCCAACTCCAATACTCAATACTTTAATCTACGAAGGCGGGGTGGGTCATTAGCCCCTTTCAAGTCGCGCGCCCCCTCCAAGTCGCGGCCCCCTCCAAGTCGCGGCCCCCTCCAAGTCGCGGCCCCCTCCAAGTCGCGGCCCCCTCCAAGTCGCGGCCCCCTCCAAGTCGCGGCCCCCTCCAAGTCGCGGCCCCCTCCAAGTCGCGGCCCCCTCCAAGTCGCGGCCCCCTCCAAGTCGCGGCCCCCTCCAAGTCGCGGCCCCCTCCAAGTCGCGGCCCCCTCCAAGTCGCGGCCCCCTCCAAGTCGCGGCCCCCTCCAAGTCGCGGCCCCCTCCAAGTCGCGGCCCCCTCCAAGTCGCGGCCCCCTCCAAGTCGCGGCCCCCTCCAAGTCGCGGCCCCCTCCAAGTCGCGGCCCCCTCCAAGTCGCGGCCCCCTCCAAGTCGCGGCCCCCTCCAAGTCGCGGCCCCCTCCAAGTCGCGGCCCCCTCCAAGTCGCGGCCCCCTCCAAGTCGCGGCCCCCTCCAAGTCGCGGCCCCCTCCAAGTCGCGGCCCCCTCCAAGTCGCGGCCCCCTCCAAGTCGCGGCCCCCTCCAAGTCGCGGCCCCCTCCAAGTCGCGGCCCCCTCCAAGTCGCGGCCCCCTCCAAGTCGCGGCCCCCTCCAAGTCGCGGCCCCCTCCAAGTCGCGGCCCCCTCCAAGTCGCGGCCCCCTCCAAGTCGCGGCCCCCTCCAAGTCGCGGCCCCCTCCAAGTCGCGGCCCCCTCCAAGTCGCGGCCCCCTCCAAGTCGCGGCCCCCTCCAAGTCGCGGCCCCCTCCAAGTCGCGGCCCCCAGCCTTAAGGAAGATGAAGAAGGCAAGAATATGAGGGAATTTATAAAAGAGTGGATCCCTAAGACCCTAAGATGTCCAGAACTACAGCAAGAAATGGAAATAGAAAGGGCACATAGAGTATTGGCCTCTAAACCACAACCACAACAAAAACCAAGATCTATTGTAGTAAAATTCCTAAGATATACTACAAGAGAAAAGGTACTGGAGAAGACAATGGAAAAAGTAAGAGAGGGCAACAAACCACTGGAGTATAAAGGGCAAAAAATCTTCATTTATCCAGATATAAGTTTTGAACTCCTAAAGAAGAGAAAAGAGTTCAATACAGCAAAGGCGATTTTATGGAATAAAGGGTATAAATTTATACTAAAGCATCCAGCGGTATTGAAAATATTTATTCCAGGACAACAAAACAGACTATTCTCGGATCCAGAAGAAGCACGAAAATTTGCTGAACAATTACAAAAATAGACTGAGGGAGGAAGACGGGTAATGAGAGTAAAAATGATCACGATTGATATGTATGTGGGTAAAGACAAAAATAGACTGAGGGATGAAAACAGGTAATGAGAGTAAAAATGATCACGATTGATATGTATGCGGGTAAAGAGGTATAAGAGTGAATAGAGACAATGTGCATACGTGAATGTATCTGTACTTAGAGGAAAATATAGATAGTATAGACAAGAATTAATAAGGGAAGGTAATGGAATAGAGAGAATAAGGAGGGAATTAAAAGAGTGACCTTTGTGACATATGAAAAGTGAAATCTTTTCTGGGGGGGCGGGGTGGGGGGAAATAGCGGTCACTGCAAAATCAGTTGACGCTTGCGAGTGGATTCGCAAATCCAAATGGAGAGGGGAGATGTGGTTGTCCGACAAGGGATAAAGGACAACTCAGGAGGGGAAGGGGAGATTGGGGATAAATAAGATAGAAATAGGAGAATAAGGAAAATGTTGGATGTTGTAGGAATGTTGTCTTATAAAGAGTTGAAAATAAGAAAACAGAAATGGAAAAGGAGGAAAGGTAATGATGGAAAAACGGAAAGAGAAGATAAACAAAATATAAAAGGGCTACGCTGAACTATATGACTTTAAATATTAATGGAATACATAACCAAATTAAAAGGAAGAAACTACTAAATTTAAATGAATAAATGTATTCCATTAGAAAAAATAACATATAGGTTAAGAAATAATATTGAAATATTCGAACAAGTATGGGAGCCTTACATTAAATACAATAGCGAAAACCTACCGGGGACAAACATTACCTAAGTTGATGGAAAGAGAAGGAAAGAAAAGAATGGACTCAGTAGAATTTCTGGTGTATTTTTGTTGAATGACAACATTGTCTGACTGGCTTAATGCAACCTAGATTGTATACCTAAAATGGATGAGAGGGGGGGGGTGGGGGGGTGGCTTGGGAGGAGGGAGGGGGGGGAGAAAAAGTCACTGTATATGTGTGAAAAAGAAATAGTGTATATCATGGCTAATGTGATTTATGGTGTGAAAAATAAAAAATTTAAAAAAAAGTCGCGGCCCCCTTCAAGTCGCGGCCCCCTTCAAGTCGCGGCCCCCTTCAAGTCGCGGCCCCCTTCAAGACGCGGCCCCCTTCAAGACGCGGCCCCCTTCAAGACGCGGCCCCCTTCAAGACGCGGCCCCCTTCAAGACGCGGCCCCCTTGAAATCGCAGTCCCCGGGATCTGGGTGTGATTATTGGGGCAAAGGTGCTTCCAGCACCTTTCAAGTCGCAGGGAATCGACCCGTTAAGTTGCCCACCCGGCGATTTAAGGGGGGGATCCCGCCCCCCCCCCCTACAATGACTTGCCACACACTCACCGAAAGTACCGCCAGATGTTTGGATGCTGGCTTCCCAGTCACACACGCACGCAAGCACTGACGTCACCAGAATGAGTGGGCCGACCGTTTTCCTTTTTGACTTGGCCATGGACAAGACCTAGGTAAGTTGAACTGGGTTCCCTGACTACCTCCGAGGAACCTGGGTTGGACCATTTCTAACTGCCGCATAACTGGGGTTTTTGCCCGGTTAATCCCATTTTACGCAGCGGGTTGAAAGGGCCGACCGCGTGGGGTGGGAATTGCTCCGTCGAAGACCCCAGGGAAGTGCTGAGAGTTGTAAATGTGGCTGCTTACAAACTTCCCCCCATTTCCATCAGCACATCTCTTACTCAGAAAAGCTGCCAACAGAATAAAGGACCCCATCCCTTCCCCTGGCCTGGTGGTCGGAGTTTATGACGCAGGGACACGATCAAAGAAGAGAGGAAACACCTTCTGGAATGTTCCTCGCCGACCTCAAACTTGTGAGTGGTGAAGGTGGACCTGAGGCAGGATCTGAGGAACCCTGAGGCTCGGAATCAGGAGCACCCAGAAGTGGTATTTTGGGGCAGCAGTGTAGATTGTCCCAGCGCCGAAGAATCCGGTTCGATCCCGACATCCGGTGCTGCCTATGAGGAACATTCACCACTGGCTTTGGACCCATGGAATCCACCCCAGGTGGTCCAGTCCCCCCTCCCCTCCCAAATTCAGGTGGGTTAAATTGCCCTAAGAAAGTCTAATTGTTGGCAAGAGGCACAGTCTTTGGGGAAGACATCAGTTCAGGGTAAAAAGAGGGAAGGTTTAGGCAGAACATTAGGGGGAACTTCTTCACAGAGAGCGGTGGGAGTGTGGTATGAACTGAAGTGGTGGATACGGGGGCCAAATTTTCACATTTAAGTAAAATTTGGATAGTTGCATGGATGGGAGGGGTGCAGGTGAGTGGGACCGGGTCGAATAATATTTCAGCACAGACTAGAAGGGCTGAAAGGCCTGATTTCCATGCTGGAATGTTCTACAGAAGAAGTTGAAGTAAACATTGCAGCCCAACATGGCTGACGGTCAGAGAAGACTCGATGGGTCATAGGGCCTGTTTCCGTGCTGCGCTGGTCTCCGAGAAACGGACAACCAAAACGACCCGCCTGCCCAACGTCATCTGGAGAAGAGTCCGAATCGGCCACCACAGAGCGAGAGATGGGAAGAGGCCGTCTCAAGATGGGGACCTGTGATCTCAAGAGGGCAAAAAGCAGGAGACCAATTAAGACAGGACGTGGTGATGTTGGAGTTGGTTCGCGAGGATGATTTCAGGTGACCATATGAGGAGCATTTGACCACTCTTGGCCTGCACTCATTGGAATTTAGGAGAATTGGGGGGGGGGGGGGGGTTAGTCTCATTGAAGCATTTTGAATGCTGAAAGGTGGAGACAGAGTAGACGTAGAAAGGTTGTTCCCCACGGTGCGAGAGCCTGGGACAAGAGGGTATGACTTCAGGATTGAAAGGCGTCCGCTTAGAACAGAGGAATTTCTTCAGCAAGAGGGTAGAGAATCAGGAATTTGTTCCCACGGGTGGTGGTGGAGGTCGGGTCATTGCGTCTATTTAAAGCAGAGATTGATAGGTTCTTGATTAGCCAGGACATCAAAGATTACAGGGAGGAGGCCAGGCGGAGGAGCAGCTCATGAGTAAATGGCAGGGCAGACCCAATGGGCTGAATGGGCCCTTTCTGCTCCTACGGACAGGATGGAATGCTAAATAAGGTGGCAAGGAGGACGGCTACTGGAGCTCCAAACAGTTCTCTCTCGGCCTCCAGTGGGGTACGGGGACAGAAACGGGATGCGTTCTATCTGCAGCCCTGCAGTCTCACGAGGAGGGGGAGGCACAGACTCGCTGCAACGAGAACTGGGGAGCGTTTCAAATTTCAGCTTTAATTTGGCAGGTTCCCACACTTGCCTGAGCACAACATACCTGGTGCACTTTCAATTGCAACACAGTACAGCTGGCCCGAGAAATTCAGTGGGCCAACCAATATCGGAGATAAAGAATTGCCAACAGATCGAGGCAAAGCACTTAATCAAACCCATCCCTCGTGAATGGCCCAATCGTGTCCATTCTGCCCATATCAATTTTGGTTAGCTGCTGGCACCCTTGAGTTGTCTGATAACTTGGTACATTAGGACCTCTCTCTTTTGAGTTAAATCCACGGTTTCAAGATCAGGTGAGATCGAGAGAGAGAGAGAGTTCAAGATCATTTGATTGTCACATATTAGTATAGAACGTTCCATAAGACAAACAAAGAACGTTGCCCAGTGCCCCAACAATAGGAGAGAGAGAAGCCAATGAGAGTCCCTTCGGAGTCACTGAGTGTCCGTGGATTCACCTCTGCGGCCTGTTCGATCCATCAGCTGCCCTGAACTCCGGATCTGAACCTTCAACATGGTCAGGAAGCCCTCAGCACCCGAGGCCTTCAGGAGCCCTTCGAATCCCAGCTCCGACACCTGGTTCCCATAAGCTAGTCTCCAGCAGCCCGCACAGTCCCTCCCCACCCCACAACCCCCAGCTCCCAACCTCCGGCATGTTCAGGTAACCCTCAGCGCCCGCCTTGCCCTCTGCACCCTCTCGAATCCCGGCTCTGACGGGCCGGTCTCCAGCAGCCCACGTGGGGTGGGTGAGGAGGGCCCTCCCCCACCCACCCCTCAACTGCAGGTCACCTGTAGTCTGCACAGATCCCTCGGCCGCCACGGTCATCATCCCCATAGGGTCACCTCTCCTCCTCCTCCTCCATGGGGAGGGGTGTTCTCTGCATTTCTGGTGCCCTGCGCCGGTCCGCTGCTCCACCTCCAAACCCGTGTCTGCTGCCAGTGCAGGCGCCGCCATCTTGGGGGCAGACCCCGCAGCCACAGGGTTTTAACCTACAAACACCATCGGCTCATTTAAAGCCTGAACGGTGCTGCCCCGCTATGGCTTCTGAATCCATGGGTGGGATATTATTTTTTAAAGTTAGATACGCAGCTCGGTTACAAGCTCTTCCGGCCCATGAGCTCGTGCCACACAAACCCTCCCCACTCCCAGTACATTTTTAAGGGTGGGAAGAAATCCACACAAGCACGGGGAGAACGTACAAACTCTTTACAGACACTGCAGGATTCAAACCCAGGCCGCTGGCGCCATAACAGCGTCGTGCTCTCTGCTATGCCAACCTCAAGGAGAAATGCTTTCAATTGTCTATTGTCGCATGAACCAAGGTGCAGTGAGAGAGTTTGTTTGGTGATCAGTCTGGCGAGCCATCTCATACATAGTACAGTAAGGGGAGAAAAAAAACACGGCAAAGTTCTGATGAGTGATGGGCTGGGACAGAGCTAACACAACATTACTGGTGTGAGGGTCATTTGAAAGCCTTTTTCTTTCCTTTACCTCCCAGGGAGGCTGCGAGACCGGCTGACTTCCTCCAGCGTTCCCATCTTTTCACCGCAGTCAGGCTAGCCTTTCTCGCACCAGAGAGAGAGGATTGGATTCTGGCACCTACAGACGGGGCTTGGCACAGACAGGTAAGCTGAAGGGCCTCTTATTTCACTGTTCTGTTAACTCGGCCTGCGACATCAGGGGCACCAGCCTTCACTCCATTGAGGACGTCGACACGACGTGGCGTCTTAAAAAAGCAGCCTCTATCCTCGGGGAAAAGGTACAGGAGCCTGAAGACGAGCACTCAGCGACACAAGGACAGTTCCTTCCCCTCCGCCATCAGATTTCTGAACGATCAATGAACCAAAGACACTGTCTGACTTTTTGTGCAATATTATTTTAAGTTTTTTGTAGTAATGTTGCAAAATGGTTATAACATGAATGTTTGCCTCGTGACGCAGCTGCAAAACCCAGGATTCCATGACAAAAAATCCTGATTCTGATAGAGAGGAGATTGCAAATCGGACAGCCAGCTCCCTTCTGCATTTGAACAGCTCTGACCAGGCCTTCTGGGGAGTGTGTGACTGACACATACACACAGTCTCTCCCCATCTCTCTTCCTGAAAGGTCCTCGTCAAAGCCATTGAGAGACAGAAAGGAGCCGGCTGACTGTGATTTGCAGCCCTGGGGATTGTCAAGCTCGCCTCCACACTTCCCGGAAAAGGGAGGAGAGCAGAGGTAGCCTGATGGACCACTTCGCACTCAATCACCAGACAGCCGGGGACGCGCGTGAATCGGCAGGCAATCTCGGCCTACAGGAACGACTGACCATTGTCCCACGAGGGCTCCGAGCGTCATCGATGGTTGGCGGGAGTTATTTTTAAATTGACCGACAGACCCTGTACGCTTTGAAGGGTGGGAGGAAACCGGAGCACCCATAGGAGACCCACGGAGACTCAGAGAGAGCGTAAAAACTCCGGGGTTCGAATCCTGGTTGCTGGCACTGTAACAGTATTGCACTAACCGTTCTTGAGGAGATTCCCCGAATGGGAACAGGAATTATACTTAATTTTCCCTGATGGATCAGCTTGCTGGGTGGTGTTACCGCAACCACCTTGCACTCAACGTTAGTAAAACTAAGGAGGTGATTGTGGAACTCAGGAGGCCACAAATCAGTCCCCATCAAGGTGTCAGCAGTGGGGAGGGTCAAAACCTTCAAAATATCTGGGTGTCAACATCTCCGAGGATCAGTCCTGGGGCCTCCATGTCGATGCAATCACGGAGAAGGCTCGGCCCACAGGCAACACTTCATTGGGAGCTCAAGGAGATTCGGTGCATCACCAGAGGTGCTCGCAAACTACCGCAGGTGCACCGTGGAGAGCGTCCTGGCCGGCCGCATCACTGTCTGCCTTGGAGGCGCCCAATGCATGGGGTCGGGGGACAGATGACAGAGGGGCATTGTGAACTCAGCTAGCACCATTGCGAGCGCAAGTCCCCACTCTGGCACGGACGCCGACAAGAGGAGGTGCCTCAAGAAGGCGGCCTCTATCCTTAAGGACCCCACCCTCAAAGCCAGGCCCCCTTCACTCTGCTATCTTCAGGGAAGGAGATTCAGGAGCCTGAAGGCGAGCGCCTGGCAGCACAAGGCGGCCTTCCTCCCCTCCACCATCAGATTCCGGAATGTACTAATTTTTTTAAAATGCAATTAACAGCAATTTTGCATCTGTAATATTGCCACAAAAAAAAAAAATCACTTTGTGACACATTCACAACAATAAATTCTGATTCTGAAAGATTATCAGTCTCGCCAACCTTCCCTGGACTGTTCCCAATGCATTTGCCACATTCCTTAAAGACACCAACTCTACACAGCACTCCAATTACGGTCTCACACCAAGGCCAAATATAACGAAGGTTCAGCCTTGTCTATCCTTCAAGGCAATTTCCTTCACAACACACCATTAACTTAATGTCGCCTTTCTTAATGACTAATTAATTGGCTAATGGTTACACGGAGCCCCCAAGAGCGGCCCGACAATCTGCTTCAGCCGTGGTCGAGGTTTCTCTCTCTCTGCTTCTCTCAGCAGCTGCTCTGGTTAATCTTACCGAGACCCATCAGTCACACATTCCTCGTTTGGGACTGCCCCCCCACCCCACCCCACCACGATGAACTTATCCCTCTGTGTTTGAGACAGAGCGAAGGGGGGCGGGTTGGGAAAGCAGGAGATGGACAAAACTGAGGGAGAAGTTGGAGGCAGGGGTGGGGGGATTGGAATTTAATCTGGCTGGAACCAAAGTTGAAAGGAGAAGGCGGAGGTGGAGAGCGGGGCTGAACCTTACCCCCCCCCACCTCATTCTCGACAGTCAGTTCCAACGGAGGCGTTTTTCAACACCTGACAATTTGATGGGCGGGGGAAAAACACAGTCTACGGCACAGGCCCTTCGGCCCTCATTATTGTACTGACCCATATATTCCTACCCCCAAAAAAGTATTAAACCTTCCCTACCTCATCACCCTCCATTTTTCTTTCATCCATGTGCCTGCCTCCCTTAAATTCACCTAATATCCCAGTCTCTACCACCACCCCTGGCGAGACATTCCAGGCCCCCATGACTCTCTGTGTAAAAATGCTTCCCCCTGATGTCTCCCCTAAACTGCCCTCCCCTCACTTTGTACAGACGTCCTCTGATGTTTGCTGTCCCCACCCTGGAAATGGGCACTGGCCGTCCACCTTATCCACGCCTCTCAGAATCTTCTAGACCTCTAGTAAGTCTCCTCTCATCCTTCTACGCTCCAAAGAAACAAGTCCCAGCTCTGCTAACCTTGCCTCATAAGACTTATTCTCCAATCTAGGCAACATCCTGGTGAATCTCCTCTGCCCACTCGACATAACCTCCACATCCTTCCTGTAATAAAGTGTGGTCTCACCAAAGATTTGTAGTGTTGCCACATGACCTCTCGACTCTTGAACTAATCAAACCCAGCATCCCATTAGCCTTCTTAACTATCCGATGAACCTGTGTGGCGACCTTGAGAGATGTATGGATTTGGACCCCAAGGCTGCCTCTGCTCTTTGCTCGCACCTTTATGGAGGGCCCAGGACCGAAACGTTGCTTCCCCTTTACTTCCCAGGGATGCTGCCTGACCTGCTGGGTTTCTCCAGCACGTTTGTTTACTGAGAGGCAGAAGAAGACTCTTGACTGCAAAAAGTGTCTGTGCGATCCTCTGTGTGGACATGCATCTGTGCATGCCTGTGTCTGTCTATGCACGTATGTGTGTCTGTGCGCGTATCAATGTGGGTGTCTGTGATGTCTGCGGGGGGCTGCGGCTCGGCGGGGGGCTGCGGCTCGGCGGGGGGCTGCGGCTCGGCGGGGGGCTGCGGCTCGGCGGGGGGCTGCGGCTCGGCGGGGGGCTGCGGCTCGGCGGGGGGCTGCGGCTCGGCGGGGGGCTGCGGCTCGGCGGGGGGCTGCGGCTCGGCGGGGGGCTGCGGCTCGGCGGGGGGCTGCGGCTCGGCGGGGGGCTGCGGCTCGGCGGGGGGCTGCGGCTCGGCGGGGGGCTGCGGCTCGGCGGGGGGCTGCGGCTCGGCGGGGGGCTGCGGCTCGGCGGGGGGCTGCGGCTCGGCGGGGGGCTGCGGCTCGGCGGGGGGCTGCGGCTCGGCGGGGGGCTGCGGCTCGGCGGGGGGCTGCGGCTCGGCGGGGGGCTGCGGCTCGGCGGGGGGCTGCGGCTCGGCGGGGGGCTGCGGCTCGGCGGGGGGCTGCGGCTCGGCGGGGGGCTGCGGCTCGGCGGGGGGCTGCGGCTCGGCGGGGGGCTGCGGCTCGGCGGGGGGCTGCGGCTCGGCGGGGGGCTGCGGCTCGGCGGGGGGCTGCGGCTCGGCGGGGGGCTGCGGCTCGGCGGGGGGCTGCGGCTCGGCGGGGGGCTGCGGCTCGGCGGGGGGCTGCGGCTCGGCGGGGGGCTGCGGCTCGGCGGGGGGCTGCGGCTCGGCGGGGGGCTGCGGCTCGGCGGGGGGCTGCGGCTCGGCGGGGGGCTGCGGCTCGGCGGGGGGCTGCGGCTCGGCGGGGGGCTGCGGCTCGGCGGGGGGCTGCGGCTCGGCGGGGGGCTGCGGCTCGGCGGGGGGCTGCGGCTCGGCGGGGGGCTGCGGCTCGGCGGGGGGCTGCGGCTCGGCGGGGGGCTGCGGCTCGGCGGGGGGCTGCGGCTCGGCGGGGGGCTGCGGCTCGGCGGGGGGCTGCGGCTCGGCGGGGGGCTGCGGCTCGGCGGGGGGCTGCGGCTCGGCGGGGGGCTGCGGCTCGGCGGGGGGCTGCGGCTCGGCGGGGGGCTGCGGCTCGGCGGGGGGCTGCGGCTCGGCGGGGGGCTGCGGCTCGGCGGGGGGCTGCGGCTCGGCGGGGGGCTGCGGCTCGGCGGGGGGCTGCGGCTCGGCGGGGGGCTGCGGCTCGGCGGGGGGCTGCGGCTCGGCGGGGGGCTGCGGCTCGGCGGGGGGCTGCGGCTCGGCGGGGGGCTGCGGCTCGGCGGGGGGCTGCGGCTCGGCGGGGGGCTGCGGCTCGGCGGGGGGCTGCGGCTCGGCGGGGGGCTGCGGCTCGGCGGGGGGCTGCGGCTCGGCGGGGGGCTGCGGCTCGGCGGGGGGCTGCGGCTCGGCGGGGGGCTGCGGCTCGGCGGGGGGCTGCGGCTCGGCGGGGGGCTGCGGCTCGGCGGGGGGCTGCGGCTCGGCGGGGGGCTGCGGCTCGGCGGGGGGCTGCGGCGTCTTTGGGTGTGCGTGTGTGGGTATCTGTCATGTCTGTGGGTGCGCGTGTCTGTGGGTGTGTGCGTGTATGTCTGTGGGTGAGTGTGCGTGCAACTATCAGTCCCACGCTCTCTCTCCAGCAGAAGTGACAGAACCAAGTGTCCTCCCCTCTCTTCACCTTCCCTCCCCTTCCCCTGCCTACACACGGATCACATGGAGATGGCTGGGCATCCCTCCAGAGCTTGGTCTACTGCCCAACACCTGGCAGGTTCCAGAGCGAGCTGTGGGAAGTGACAGGCATTAAATTCCTCCCCTGCGCCGTTCTCATGGATGGCTGGCACCAGCACGTGGCGGAAAATCGGCAAGCCCACGTGCAAATCAGGGGATTAGTGGGGCCAGGCGGGGGAGCTGGTTGGGATCCGACGACCAAGGCCAGAAGGACGCTCTCGCTGCTGGCACCCTGGGCCCAGCAAGCGAGGATTTGCCCAGGTATTCCCCGGGAACCTCCCCCCTCCCCCAAGTCACGTCCCGCGGGGTATCCACGATGTCGGACGAGTGTGTGGGTTGGTGAGGTGCCCACACCCCATCTCACTGCCCAAGGTATGGCTATTGGTAAATCCACCACCGTGTGGCTGTAATGATGACCCAGACGTGGTGTATAGACGCAAATGAAACACAGACGTCTGCAACCACTGTGATTGTAGTAAAAGCACATTGAAATGCTGGAGGAACTCAGCCGGTCTTTCAGAGTCCATAGGAGACAAAGATACATCGCCGATGTTTCAGGCCTGCCTGTCCAGATGCAGAGATGAGCCAGACAGCACGGAAACAGGCCCGACAGCCAATTTAGCAAACCCACACTCCATCGCTGCACCAAACCGTGCCCAAGTCAGTGCGAACCAGACACCAAAGGTGCGGTCAGCGCAACACTGTTACCCCACTCAAATCTGGCATGGTCTGCAAGGAGTTTGTGTCCTGCGTGGGCTTCCTCCGGTTTCCTCCCACCCTTCAAAACGTATAGGGTTGGTAGGTTAATCGGGGACGCTTGGGCTCACGGACCGGAAGGGCTTGTGACCGTGCCAATATTAAAAATTAAATTAACACGTTGTGTTATGACAGCCGTGATTTTGATGCTCCCCCATTTCCTTCCTGGTGGGGGAGAGTCAAAAATCCTGCGTCGTGGATGGAAAGGGATTTCAATAATTACCTGAGCCCCATTTACACACAACACTTCCGGTAAATGGGGTGGTGGTGGGGGCTGAAATATTAAGGGCATTTAAGAGACTCTTAGACAGGCCCACGAGTGGAAGAAAAATAGAGGGTTACGGGGTGGGGAGGGTTCAGTACATTTTGTAAGGAATATATGGGTTGGCACAACATCGAGGGCTGAAGAGCCTGTACTGTGCAGAGGTGTTCTATGTTCTAAATCTCGTCTACAGAGGAAATGGAGACCCAACTGATCTTCTCGACCTTTTGACGATCCTCTGCACTGACGTCCAGTCCGACGCTTTGCAGCTACCATCCAGGACGCTCTCAACTGTGCTCCTGTAAAATGTTGGTCAAGGTGGGAGCTGGTGGAGGACACGTTTTGAAGGGTAGGAGCTCAGAGGAGGGCTCGCTCGCCAGCGGAACGGAAGAAGCAGCCGCAAAGGACAGGAGAAATAAGAGTAGGGGTCAGCCATCCCGCCCGTCGAGCCCTGCTCCACCTTTCGATGCGGCTTGTCTCCACCGACCGGCCTTTCCCCCATATCCTTTAATATGTAAAAATCCATCCAACCTTAAAATGACTTCAATGTATTTACGGGGGGTCGCCTCCATTGCTTCAACAGGCAGCAAATTCCACAGACTCCCCCCCCCCCCCCCACCCCACCCCAGGAAAAGCAGTTCCTCCTCATCTTCGTCCTAAATCCATTACCCTAGATCTTGAAACCGTGTCCCCTAGTTCTGGTCTCCCCACACCGATGGGAACAACATACCAACCTCTATCTTATCTACGTCTTTCATAATTTTATACATTTCTATAAGATCCTCTCTCGTTCTTCCAAATCCCAGCGAGTACAGTCCCAGACGCCTCCATCTCTCCTCATAGGCCAACCCCCTCATCTGTGGAACCAACCTCCTCTGGAACCGCCTCCAGAGCCAGTCCATCCTTCCTCAGGAACGGAGACAAGATCTGTGCCCAGTGCCCCAGATGCGGCCTCACCATTAGTTCGTACAGATCTTCACCACCTGCGTTGACACATTCTCCAACCAATCCCATCCCGAATGCCAGATGCTCTCGCACGTCACACAAAACACAGACTGGATGGAGGGAGGTTGGAGGGACTCCATGGAGAGAGAGATGGCCAGCCCACATTTCGGGTTGACCCTGACTGAACGTCTTTCTCCACAGACGATGGTCTGAGCTTCCCCCCCACCCCCCCCCCCCGCCACCGCTTCTTCTTTCTGATGTGTCGGAGTCTGCCCTGACGCCGTCACCCGCCTCTCCTCCACGATATCCGGGAGCACTATTCCACACCCCCCACCCCCATGTCCTTTAGGAGGAACGCCACTGGGTCAGGTGTGCAAGGCACTTACGTCAACTTCCCACTATGCAGCGACGGCTGCTGTCACAGGGTGCTCTTTGAGTGTCTGTGAGCAGCTGTCGGCCACTTGCTGGGCAGTGTCTGTTACATCATCCTGCTCTCGTCTGAGCTCTCGGCTCCAGTATGTCATCGTCTGAACAAAACGGTCCATTACACACCCCATTGTACGCATGGCTCAGACACACCCCCCGTACGCAGGGCTCAGATACATGCCCTCGTACGCAGGGCTCAGATACATGCTCCCGTACACAGGGCTCAGATACAACTGCCCCGTACGCAGGGCTCAGATACAACCCCCCCGTACGCAGGGCTCAGATACAACCCCCCCGTACGCAGGGCTCAAATACTCGCCCCTGTACCCAGGGCTCAAATACATTCCCCTGTACTCAAGGCTCAGATACACTCCCTTGTATGCAGGGCCACATGCACCTCTGAACCCAAGGCTCAATTACACCGCATCTTGTACACAGGGCTCAATTACATCGCGCCTTGTACACAGGGCTCGATTACATTACGCCTTGTACACAGGGCTCAGTTACACTGCGTCTTGTACACAGGGCTCAATTACACCGCGTCTTATACACGGGGCTCAATTATACTGCGCCTTGTACACGGGGCTCAATTACACCGTGCCTTATATGCAGGGTTCAATTACACGACCTGCTGAGTTCAAGGTAATATCTTGACTCACGCTATATGCAAGGCTCAGTTACATCACCCACATACACAGGTCTCTATTGCATTCCCCATTCCCCCTCCCGTGTACAGCACTTTTTACACCATCCTCTGGACACGGGACTCTGTTATATTGCACCAAGTTCAGGGCTGATTTGGTCTAACCCCTCTCTGGTGACCCAGGAGGGTTGTGGGTTTGAAGGGACACGTCGACATGATCTGATACCCTTGCCTATGAAAGCATCGCAGTCCCGCCTCATCACGCCCTTACTTCGAATGCTTTGCGCCCAAGCCTCAAAGACCTTTCTCCTCCTCCAAATCTGCCCAGAGGCATCAACGTCGATGAAGGGCTCAAGCCTGAAATGTTGGTAACACATCTTTATAATGTACACAGTTTGACCTGCTGAGTTTCTTCTGTGTCAAGATCTTACTTCCACTGAACTCTAACCCATGCAGACCAAGTTCATAGTTTTTAAACACAGAACACAGGACAAGCCCTTCTGCCCACAGTATTTGTACTGGACATGATTCTTTGCAAACGATCACATCCTTCCATCCCTTCTGATACCCGCATGTCGAGCTAGAATCCTCTTAAATGCTGCCACTACATCTGCTTCCACCATGACCCTGTTTGAGGCACCCACTGCTCTTAAAAAACATGCCTCACACATCCCCCCTCTCTCAAACACACAGAACCATAGAGCAATTACAGTGCAGTAACAGGCCACTTTGGCCCTTCTAGTCCGTGCCAAACCACTCTTTTCTTGCCCAGCCCTTAGCCCTCCATCCACGTACCTGTCCAAATTCTTCTTGTATTATATCTGAGCCCGTGTTCACCACTTCAGTTCTCTCTGAGTGAAGTTCTCCCTAAACTTTTCCCCTTTCACCCTTGACATGGGTTTGTATCTCACCTACCCTCAGTGGGAAAAAGCCAACCTACATTTACTCTGTCTATCCCCCCCCTCATAATTTTAAACACCTCTAGCAAATCTCCCTTCATTCTTCTACGCTCCAGGGAATAATGTATGAAGCTGTTGAACCTTTCCCTGTAACACATCGTCTTGAAGGTTGGGATCTGGAGCTCAGGCTGCCGATGGTTTGGACTGGAGGCGAATCCACGGACACTCGACGACTCTGAGGGGAACTCTCTTTCTCTGACTGTAAAGTGGGGGGGGGGGCGCCTCAGGCAATTTTTGCCGACGGCGAACCCGTCCACCTTACTGCAGACGAAAACAAGTTCAGTGTAATATTACACCGTCTTTATTACATGACAATATATTGAATATTGAAGCAGACATTTTTACCCTGGAAAGTTCATCCTGGCTGTGGACAAACTAGCACCTGTCTTCACATGGCAGAGATGGGTGGAATTCTCCCGAGGCGAGTGACCCACGCGGGGCTGCAGGCAAGGGATTCACACCGGGCAGCCGACTGCCGGAGACTGGCTGAAGGGGCATCGGGTGTCAGAATCGGGATGTGAGGGGAACTGAAGGCTTCCTGACTGTGTCGGAGGCTCGGCTCTGTACTGTATGTTTGAGGGGTCGAATCCTCAGACACACAGTAACTCTGGTGGGTGGGGAGGGGGGAAACGTCTGCTTCTCTTTCTCTGACTGTAAGAGGCACATCAGACAAATCTGCCTTAATGCAGACAAAAGCAAATTCCGTGGAATGTAGCACTGTTTTTATTACATGTCAATGAAGGAATCTTGAATTCTCTCTACCTTTGCCACTGCCTCTCTCCCTCTCACACCCACACAAACGTACGCACACATACAATAAACATTGAGCATTCCAGCACAGGCCCTTCAGCCCGTGATGTTGTGCTGACCCATATTAACCAACTCACCATCTAAACCTTCCTTACCTCACACTTGTAAACCCCCCTCTATTTTGCTTCCATCCATGGGACCATCTCAGAGTTAATTAAATTCCCCGAATGTTCCAGTCTCCACCCCAGCCCTTAGCGAAGCATTCCCAGCCCCCACAATCTTCATATTCAGATTTATGGTCAGAGCGCGTACAACCCTGGGATTCTTTTACCTGCGGGCCAGGCAGAATTACCACTTATCGGTAGAGCAAAAAAAACTGCACACAGCGTAAACAGATAAAGAAATGTAAACAAACTGACTGAGCAATACAGAGAGGAAAATCAATAAAGTGCAGAAGTCGAAGTCCTTAAACGAGTCCTTGATTGAGTTTGTCGTTGAGGAGTCTGAGGGTGGAGGGGGAGCAGCTGTTCCTGGACCTGGTGGTGCGAGTCTGGTGGCACTGATACCTCTTTCCTGATGGCAGCAGTGAGAACAGAGGTGTCTATATCCCTGATGTCTCCCTTACCTTTCCTCCCCTCACTTTGCACAGATCTCCTCAGGTGTTTGAACACAGAATACACAATATGCAT
The DNA here is from genome assembly GCF_036971445.1 of Narcine bancroftii. Taxonomy (NCBI): domain Eukaryota; kingdom Metazoa; phylum Chordata; class Chondrichthyes; order Torpediniformes; family Narcinidae; genus Narcine; species Narcine bancroftii. Next base: position 180,217,065 of record NC_091470.1, on the reverse strand, counting down.
GTGTATACAGACAAATACACGCATGCAGACATTATGCAAGCACGCAGTGCTGGCAGTGGACTCCAAATCCCCCACCCCATTCCTCATAAAGACACACAGCCCTCCAGCCCACCATGCCCATGCTAGCCCACACCATCCAACCCTGCTCCTGTTGGATTTCCCCACCCATTCCCAGCAGCCACCCGTTCTCCGCGGATTCTACCCCCTCCCCCCCACACTGGGGGCCAGTGATGTAAACCCACAAGGTCACGGGGGGGGGAAGCAGGCGGCGCCGAAAGCGGGGATGAACCCCGGGTTCCCCGAGGCAGCGGCTCGACCTGCTGTGCCACCAAGATGCCCCGACATCACTTGGATGGGCTGTGGGAGCCACCCCGCCAATTCATTCATTATTATCTGACTGTACAAAACACAACCAGACGAAGCCGGACCACGGCCCAAACAATAATCACATAGCAAGATATATCAAATATATCTGTATAAACCTTTCAGAATAATTTGCTCATTTCATTTGTGAGAGTTAAGGTTACAGGATGGTGTTCATTAACTTCACAGCCTGTGCCCAAACCTGACGGTCCCGAGTTTGATCTCCTGTACCTCCTTCCTGATGGCAGTGGGACCAGTGGCGTCACGAGGGTTGGTGTCACCCAGTGCGGTAACTCCTGGTGTCACCTCCCCCATAACAGAGTAACTGATCTGAAGCTTTTTTTTCCCCTTCTCTTCCTTTAATTACGACTTCATTCTCAAAAAAAGTGATTGATTACAGCTTACAATTACTAATGACCACAATATTCTAGCTAAAACACCAGAACATTTGACCAAAGCAGCGACTGTAAAGACACCAGCAGCAACAAAAACAACAGCGCTTGATTATGTGGGCGAAACCACTGGCTTCGAAGCGTCGTTGTCATTGGGTCATAACGACAACTCTGACCGGAGATTTGAAACGTAAACGAGCATCGGGTTTTAGCCTTGATACATGTCAGCTGGGCTGACGGAAAATGTTTTTGTTGTTATAAAAAATAATAACCTTCTGCTGAAACACCACACAAACATTTATAGACAGTCATTTTAGGGTCATCCCCTCTGATGGTATCACCCGGTGCGGGCAGCAACCCTCTTAGTGAGTGGGACGAAGATCTGCTGCTCCGCTGGTTATGATTCAACACTGATGATCGCACTGGCCCAGATTCGAGAAGATTTACATGAGTGAGGTAACGTGAAACTGGTGCTCGAGGTGAACTCTGGAGTCCAGAGGATGATCACGTCCATACGGTTGGGAACATGGGTTCAAAGGGGGGGTGGGGGAAGGGATTCAGAGTGAAGCTCCCAGTCTCCAGGTGGGCCACTAAGATGGGGTTGGATGGCGAAAGGAAGAGGAAGGAGGGGATCCAGATGCGTTTTAAGTTTAGGGACAGGGAAGATTGGGATTCATCGGATCACTCTTCAGCAAAGGAATGGCATGGAGGAATGTGATGTGATGAGTTTGGAGAACATTGGGGAAAGGTGAAGGGTGGGTATTTGCACTGGATGGGGGGGGTTAAAACATGGGCCACCTTTTCATCCATCCCTCCCCCAGATTCTCCCCTCTCTTCCTCCTCCCTTCCTCATCACCTCTCTCACCTGATTCTTCCCTCCTCTCCTTCACATACACCCTCCCCTCTTCTACAGTCCCTCACTTCCCCTCTCTCACTCCATCTCTCCCACCCCCCTCTCCCACATACCCCAGCTCTCACTCCCCCTCTCCCACGTATCCCAGCTCTCACTCCCCCCTCTCTCCCATACCCCAGCTCTCACTCCCCCCTCTTTCCCATACCCTAGCTCTCACTCTCCCCCTGTCTCACTCCTCCCCCCATGGGCCAAATCTAGGGACCAGCAGTAGTATGGATGGGAATTTGAGGGCTAGCAGACACCAAATGGGCCAAAGGGCCTATTACTGTGACTATTCACCGTGTTACCCCCAACCCCTCCACACTAACCCTTAGCGGGACAGCGGCGCCAGAGACCAGCGTTCGAACTGCTGCTGTCGATGTGGAGTTTGCACGCTCTCCAGCTGTGCATTCTCCCTGGGTGCACGGGGGAGAGCTGTGGGCTTGCACGCCCTCGATGGGCCGAAGCGCCCGGCGGGAGCCGGTGAACGGACTAACCTCGGGCAGGCTGCCTGCTGCTCTCCGGGACCCAGCTGAGCGGGCGGCGGCGGCCAGCCTTCCCCGGCTCCATGGGCCAGGTGCCGGGACCGGGCACCGTTGCTCCGACCCGAGCGCCGAGAGGCTGGCGTGTTGGCCCCCGACAAGTCCGCTCGCCCTGCCGGCGCCCGCTCTCCTTTGTGTCTGCGACTCCTGCTCGCTCCGTGCTGCCTGCGGCAACTGAGCGCTTCCCGGGCTGGCGATGCATCGATTCCTCCGGCTGGCGCCGCCTCCTCCCCCACGACCCTCCCCCACCTCTCTCTCTCTCTCTCTCTCTCTCTCTCCCTCCTACACCTCTTTTCCCGTTTCTCTCTCTCTCTTTCTGGCGGTCCCTCTCTCTCCCCTCCCCTTCTCTCTCATTCACTCGCCCTTTCTCTCTCCCCCTCTCCTTCTCGCATTTCCCCCTTCTCTCCCTCTCTCCCCTCCCCTTCTCTCTCATTCACGCCCTTTCTCTCTCCCCTCTCCTTTTCGCATTTCCCCCTTCTCTCCCTCTCTCCCCTCCCCTTCTCTCTCATTCACTCCCGCTTTCTCTCTCCTTCTCGCATTTCCCCTTCTCTCCCTCTCAACCCTCCGCTTCTCTCATTCACTCCCCCTTTCTCTCCTCGCATTTCCCCCTTCTCTTCCTTTCTCATTCACTCGCCCTTTCTCTCCCCCTCTCCTTCTCGCATTTCCCCCTACTTTCCCTCTCCCCTCCCCTCTCATTCACTCCCCCTTTCTTTCTCCCCCTCCCCTCTCTTGCCTCCTCATCCCATATCTCCCCTCTCATCCGCTCCTCTCTCTGCCTTCCTCTCTCCCTTATTTTCCCTCTCTGTTCTCCTTCCTCACCCCTTTTACTTTCCCTTCACTCCTGTCTCCCTCCTCCCTCCCTCTCATCACCCCATTTTCCCCCTCCCTACCCTTCTCTCACTTCATCCCTCTCTAACTGTTTCCCCTCTCTTCTCCTCTTCCCTCTCCCCTCCCCCATAAATCTTCTCCCTCTCTCCCATTCATTCTCCCCTTCCCTCTCCCTCCCGCCTTTCCCTCTCCCTCCCTCCCACCCGCCTCTCCCACCCGCCTCTCCCTCTCTCCCACCCGCCTCTCCCTCTCTCTCCCTCCCTCCCGCCTCTCCCTCTCTCTCCCTCCCTCCCGCCTTTCCCTCTCTCTCCCTCCCTCCCGCCTTTCCCTCTCTCTCCCTCCCTCCCGCCTTTCCCTCTCTCTCCCTCCCTCCCGCCTTTCCCTCTCTCTCCCTCCCTCCCGCCTTTCCCTCTCTCTCCCTCCCTCCCGCCTTTCCCTCTCTCTCCCTCCCTCCCGCCTTTCCCTCTCTCTCCCTCCCTCCCGCCTTTCCCTCTCTCTCCCTCCCTCCCGCCTTTCCCTCTCTCTCCCTCCCTCCCGCCTTTCCCTCTCTCTCCCTCCCTCCCGCCTTTCCCTCTCTCCCTCCCTCCCGCCTTTCCCTCTCTCTCCCTCCCTCCCGCCTTTCCCTCTCACAACCCCCTCCCCTTTCCTTCTTCCCTTCCCTTCTCCCCCTCCCTCCCCTTCCCTTCTCCCCCTCCCTCCCCTTCCCTTCTCCCCCTCCCTCCCCTTCCCTTCTCCCCCTCCCTCCCCTTCCCTTCTCCCCCTCCCTCCCCTTCCCTTCTCCCCCTCCCTCCCCTTCCCTTCTCCCCCTCCCTCCCCTTCCCTTCGCCCCCTCCCTCCCCTTCCCTTCGCCCCCTCCCTCCCCTTCCCTACGCCCCCTCCCTCCCCTTCCCTTCGCCCCTCCCTCCCCTTCCCTTCGCCCCCTCCCTCCCCTTCCCTTCGCCCCCTCCCTCCCCTTCCCTTCGCCCCCTCCCTCCCCTTCCCTTCGCCCCCTCCCTCCCCTTCCCTTCGCCCCCTCCCTCCCCTTCTCCCCCTCCCTCCCCTTCTCCCCCTCCCTCCCCTTCCCTTCTCCCCCTCCCTCCCCTTCCCTTCTCACTACCCCTCTCCTCCCACCTTTCCCTCCCTTCTCACTCCCCCCTCCTCCAACCTTTCCTCCCTCCCCTTTCCTTCTCCCCTCCCCCTCCCGCCTTTCCCTCGCACTCCCACCTTTCCCACCCTCTCTCCTCTCCGCTCTCTCCCCTTCCCTCAGATCCCCCTCTCCCTCCCCTTCCTTATTCCCCTCTCCCCTCCTGCCTTTCCCTCTCCCTCCCCCTCACTCCGCTTCTCCCTCCCACCTTTCTCTCTCCATCCCGCCTCTCCCTCCCCCTCCTCTTTTCTTCCCTCCCTCATTAAGTTGCCCCAAAGCTCCATCAATCAGCAAACAGAACCTGAACACGGGCCTCTAAATCCTGTGGGGTGGGGGTGCCGCTGAGTCCAGTGTTTGTGGTGGGAGAAACTGTTGACTTTTATTATTGAATTGTTGACTGAGAGGGAGTGAGATATCTTGGGTGCTATTCAGGAAAGTCAACCTCTACCAACTCATCACAGTGTGGGTACGGTTGCTGCAGAGAAATGGATTGGAGGTCAACCTCAAGACCATAAGAGGATCCCTGGGGTCTCCCCCCACATTGATGTGATCTACCAATGGCAGTGCAAAATTATCGAGGACCCCTTCCACAAAGATGCACAGTATCTTTTCAGCTGCTCCTGTCGGGGAAGAGATACAGGAGGATCAGAGCCAGCTCCACCAGGCTGAGGAACAGCTTCTCCCCACAGGCAATGAGAACACTGAACGACCAAAGGAACTGCTCATACTGACCCTCCGAAACTCTCATATTTACTAAACAATATCTATTTATATGTATCGATTAGTGGTTTTCAAACTTTTCTTTCCACTCACATACCACCTTAAGTAATCCCTTTGCCATAGGTGCTCTGTGATTAGTAAGGGATTATATCCTCATTAACCCACAACCCCTGGTATGTTTCGAACGATGGGAGGAAACCAGAGCCGCTGGGGAAAACCCACACAGACACGGGGAGAACGTACAAACTCCTTACAGACAAGTGCAGAATTCAAACCCATCACTGGCACAGTAAAGGTTTTGCGCTGACCGCTACATAAGGTGGTACATGATTGGAAAGCAAAAGTTTGAAAACCACTGGTATTGATGAAATACTTGTCCTGCCTCTGTATTGTTTGTCTGTATGTGAGTTATGTCTGGTTGTGTGTCTGCATGTTTTACACCAAGGACCAGAGGATGCTGCTTCGTCAGGTTGTACAATCGGATGACAATAAACTTGACTTAGGTCGACCAAAGTAAAGCATAATGCAGAGTAGAATGTTGCAGAGAGAGAAAGAATCAGTTGAAATCATGTGATATTTATAAGCTCTGTTTCAAGGTCATTAACACTTCCTGAAGCATTGATATTCCACAGCAGCCAGGTGGTCCATCCAAACTTATCCCACTTGCCTGCGTTTGGCTCATATCTGTCCAAACCTTTCCAATCCATGGACCTTTTGCTGCTGTCCCCATCTCTACCATTTCTTCTGGACCAGAACTTGCAGGACTAAAATTAGGCCATTCAGCCCATCAAGTCTTCTCTGCTCTTCAAGTCATGGCTGATTTATTTTTCCTCCCTTCTCTCACATCCTCCCCATAACCTGTGAGACTCCACTTACCAGGCTTTCCTTTAAAGCTACCCAATAACTTGGCCTCCACAGCTGTCTGTGTCATCACATTCCGTAAATTCACCACCCTCTGGCTGAAGAAAGTTCTCCTCTTGTTCTGTTTTGTCTGAGTGTGTGTGGTTGTGTGTCTGTGGTTGTTTATGTGTGCATGTAGTATGGTTGTGTGTAGGGTGTGGTGTGTGTGTGTACGCACGTGTGCCCGATCCTGATTGCTGCTGGGAGACCCCCCGGGACACCACCCCCACCCCACCTCCCCGTGGAACCCCCCACCCGAACCAGCCGCCTCGCAGATGAAGGGGCGGGGTCTCTGCAGCTCCACGCCCCAGAGCTCTGCTGCAGAGATGGTGGCGGCAGGCTCCGTGTCCTCTGGTGGGCAGCCAGAGGAGAACACAGGCAGCGTCAGCGAGACAGAATGCGGGGGCGACTGAAGACAGCTGAGCCTGTCCCACACGCTGACAGCTGTCAGCAGCTGGTAAACAGTGTTCCCTCTTTCCCACACAGAGGTGACCAGATCACGGGGAGCATCTGCGAGCCGAGAGCTTTGAAGTGAACGAGCTCAGGCCTGTTGTCATTTGCTGTGTGGGGAACAGATTCAGATTTAACGTCAAAATACATACATGATATACTTAGAACCCTGAGATTATTTTACTGTGGGCCAGGCGGTATTACCACTGTACATGGTGCATACATGTTAACAGATAAAGAAATGTTAACAAACTGACTGTGCAAGAGAAAAAAAAATCAAAGTCCACAAGTAAGAGTCTTTAAATGAGTCCCCGATTGAGTTTGTCATTGAGGTGTCTGATGGAGGGGGAGCCGCTGTTCCTGAACCTGGTGGTGTGTCTTGTAGGGGGGGGGGGGGTATGGATCCTTGATGATCACTGCTGCCCTCCGACGGCAGCGTTCCCCGCTGATGTTCCCGACGGTGGGGAGGGTTTTGGCCTCTGATGTCCTGGGCTGTGTCTACAACGTTTTTGCGCGGGGCTCTACCCTCAGAAGTATTGGTGCCCCCTTAACCAGGCTGTGATGCAGACGGACAGCACACTTTTCATCTCAGAGACACATTGCAAGACCACGAGGCCTTCGGCCCCACCAGCCCATCCTAACTCTATCACGTCTGACCTTTGACCAGGTGTCATTCATCTATGCCTCACCCATTGACAGTCCATCATCATACACAAGCACAGTGTTCAAGTGTTCTGACATTCTTCTCATTTGCTGCAGCTCTCCGTAAAATATAATAATAAACAATACATTTGCATTAAATGACCCCTTTGCAAGAGGGAAAATAGTAATAAATAGCGAAGGAGGAATATGGCCTTTTAAAGGAGCTGGCAGTGTAACCGCGGGGTCTGTGACAGTGTGGGGGGGGGGGGTGATGTCTACATTGCCACTGTAGAGGACGTCTCGTGTGTAAGTGAGCGGTAAAATCTGGGAAATTTAATGGGAATGTTGGGGAGGGGGTGGTGGAATCAAATGGGATCTGTGATGGGACAGCACAGACAGTGGACCGAATGGCCTCTGTTTCACGCCTCCAATACTGCTTATTATAATAACCCTCAGTTGGTTAAATAATGAAAGATGATCTTAGGAAAGGGGAAATGGCTCTGTGACAGTCGCGATGGACAGAGTGGCTTCCTCGTCCCGGTGGTCGGGACTCCAGTCTGGGCCGTGTGACAGGCCTGCAGCCACTAATGGGAAAATACTGCCATCTGGCGTCCAAATGGATCATCTGGCACATGGGTAAAAGTTCTCCACATTTCCTGAGGGCAAAGATTTGCCATCAGCAGAAATTGCCCGGCGTCCCTTATAGTCAGGGAGGACCCCCCCCCCCCCCCGACCCGACACCAGGGTCACCGAGTGTCCGAGGACTCAGCTCCCACGGCCATGCAGTCTTCAATCCAAACCATCGCCGACCCGAGCTCCAGATCCAAGCCTCCGACAGGATCAGGAACCCCTTGACCCTCTTGCATCCGATGCCCCGGTCGGTGCCCCTTCGGTAGGTCTCCAGCAGTCCGCAGCTGAGGGCGAGCCCCTTGACCGCAATCACCAGCACGGGTTCCTCGCCTTGAGTCACCAACAGCCCCGCTGCCTGCCTGTCCTTAAGCCTCAGAGCCCCTCGCTGGCCCCGCTGCCGCGGTCACCGTCTCCTTCCCTCCGGCTCTGCATTCACAGAGCTTCACACCCCCCCCCCCCACCTGTCGAAATCAACTCTCACCTCTCTCCTGCCCTCCGATCCTTGTCCGAAGGCCTCTTGGCTGTTGGTCTGTCCTCCTCCCCCTCCCCACTTTTTTTTTTATCCGGGTGCCTGCCCGCTCTTTGCTCGCACCTTGATGAAAGGGCTCAGGTCCGATAACGCAGGTTATTTATATTCCCCCCCCCCCCCCCCGCCCGCGGCGGACAATTTTGTGTGTTCACCGACAGCACCGATCTGGGGCTCCTGATGGCTGAAGGGAAGAAACTTCCTCCCTTCCCTTTTCCTACTCCCGTCCAAGGGGAAACAGGAGCTGCCCGTTCGCCTTATCTCTGCCTCTTAGAACCTCCTCGGCCTCTATTAAGTCTCCTCTCACCCTTCTTGACTCCAAAGAGAAAAGTCCCAGCTCTGCTGACCTCACCTCTCAATCCATGCAACATCCTGGTAAATTACTGAACTCTCTCCAGTATCATCGCATCCCTTCCAAGATAAGGGGTCAAAACTGCACACGGTTACTCCAAATAAGGTCTCGCCAGTGCCCCGTCGATCCTCATTTCTCTTCTACCCCTTGAATGTCAGAAACAACCCCTTAAACGCCTCTTGCATTGGCTCGCAAGTCACCGCCACCCTCCTCCCCACGCGATTCTGTGCAAGAGACGCTGTTCGCTCTCCCCATCCCGCCCCGAATAACTCTCTCGTACATGGTTCTCGTACGTGGTTCCCAGCCCCAACTGGCTCTACTCCCGGCCTGTGTAAGTATATGACAGTATATGCAACTTCACCTCACGCACGACCTGAACCTTGAAAGCTAACCCTTTGTCAAACCACAGGCAAGATCGTCTCGGTCTGTTCCTTGGCCGAGTGCGACGTAATCAAGTCCTGGTGTGCAGTCCGTCCTGTTCAAGGATTTCACCACTCCTGGACCAGTGAGCACCCAGTGTTCTGGGACACTGCTGACTCACCGAGTTTCAATGCGCCCCCCAGCCTTGCCTTGGAACGATTTGAACCTTGACTGTGGCTCCTCCCCTCCTGACGGCCGTGAAGAGGGTGGGTTCACACAGTGTGGTGCTGGGAGGCGGAGAGCTTGGGAAGGGTGGTCTTCCCGCTGGACACACATGCTCGTTCTCTTTACTCCACGAATGCAGAAGGTTGGTACCAGACTGAAAGTGGACGTCGGTTATCCTCAGGCCAGGTCAGTTCTAAGCGCGCGTTCTTCCCAGGACCCCCACCACCACCACCCCTCTCTGCGACGAGTATCAGAATCAGAAACCAGTTTTATTGTCAGGAAGGTGTCACAGAATTTTGATTTTGTGGATATGATTGTGGACAGTCAGGAGAGCACGAATCAGTCCTCAATCGAGGGGTTGCAGACTCCAGAGAAGTGGAACACGCGCGCAGGGCACCAGAACATGGGAAAGAGGGAGAAACAGAGGCCGGTGTCTAGTGAGGGGCTCTAAGGCTGAAGAGGACCCCCCTCCCCCCACCACCACTCACAGGTGGCGGGCTCGAGGCGAGGGACCCCATTGCAGGCTGCTCCAGACTGCAGTCAAGGACAGCGTTCTGCTGGAGGCTGGCGGGGATCGGAACTGGGACGGGAGAGGGCGCCGATGGCGATGAAGGGGCTTCCTGACCGTGTCGGAGGTTCGGATCTGGAGCTCGGGTTTGGACTCGACTCTGTGCGGCCGCGGGGAGCACCGGAGGCGAATCCACGTGCACTCGGTGACTCTGGGGGTGGGTAGGGAGGGACTGACTTTTGCTTCTCTTCCTCTGACTGAATGACTTCATGGTGATCCTAATGGGTTAAACGCTGGGGTATGTGTGTGTGGGGAGGGGGGGGGTGTTGATAGAACATTTGGAGTCAAAAGAATTGTAGAATCCGAGGTCCCCGCTCCATCCCGGGAACCTGAGGTCTCCGCTCCTACTGGGAACCCACCTGAAGTCTACTCTGCCTAATGGTAAAGCCGCCACTGATTACGTAAAGTTTATTGTCATCCGATTGCACGTTCAACCCGACTGAACAGCCTTCTCTGGTCCTCGGTGCAAAACACGCAGACACACAACCCGACATAGTACAGGCAAACAATACATACATCGGACAATTAAAAACTTATTTTTAAAGAAGTGAGGTAGGGTCTGTGGGTCATTCATGAGCAATGTCTCGAATACCGGCTCTGTTCCCATGATCCAGTCTGTAACAGCTCACACGCAGCCTGCATGGGTCCCTCGGCCAATGAGCCCCTCGCTGGTCCGCCGCCGTGGTCAACGTCCTGCTTCTTCTTCTGTGTAAGGGGAGTGTGGGGGGGGGGTATTCTCCCCGCTCCCGCTGCTCCCACCCCCGGAGTCTGCAACCTCCCGTGGCCGCTGCCGGGCACAGGTGCTGCTAACCGGCTGCCGGATTTTAGATTAAAAACGCCTTTGGCTCCTTTAACAGGCTGTTTAACGTCTGCTCCATTTTCAAGACCGGGCGGTTGGACCCTTTGGACCAGTGTTGGGTCTCCCAGATCCCTTACAGCTGCTCCGTTATCTTTTATCTTTGATTTTTCAGTTGCCGTTTAGTGTCTTCGAGTATCTGGGTCCCCCAAGGCATTGGGGGCATGTACACGGCCGCGATTCTCCTGCTTTTCTTGACTCATGGTAAGCTCGCTCTCTTGGCACTCAGCGAAGCTCAGGAGGGGCTGAGGGACCGGGGGGACTGGAGACGGAGGCCATACCAAACACGTCCTCTTGATCCTGCCCCGAGCTACACCGGGAATTTCTGGGAAACCCGTTGGCCAAAGCGACAACGAACCACAGATGCTGGTAGCTTCAGGCAACACCAGCCGATGGCTCCGATTCCCCTCCCCGTTGAGTTGCCTTCTGGTCTTCCTGGAACATCACGGCACGGAAGATAGGCCCTTCCGGACTGTGTTGAGCTATTTGTTCTGCCGAGTCCCACTGACCTGCACCCAGTCCACCGCCCTCCACACCCTCGTCCCTGTCCAAATTCTTCTTGAATGTTAAAACTGAACCCGCATTCACCACTTCAGCTTGTTCCACACCCCCACCCCTCTCTGTGTGAAGAAGTTTCCCCTAAACCTTTCCCCTTTCACCCTTAACCTGTGTCCTCTGGTTTGTACCTCCCCTCCCCTCAGTGGAAATAGCTAACCTACATTTACTCTGTCTCACCCCCTCTTCGAGGCACTTCAAATGCTGAAAGGCCTGACTGAGTAGATGTGGCAAGGGTGTTTCTGGGAGAGTCTGGGACAAGAGGGGACGACTTCAAGGTAAAAGGGTGTCAATTTAAAGCAGAGATATGGAAAAGTTTCTTTAGTCAGTCTGTGGCAGTTGTAGCCACGGGTGGCCGCGGAAGGGAGGACACTGCGTGTATTTAAGGCAGAGATTGACCGGTGTTTAATCAAGGGTTACGGGGAGGAAGTCGGGGAGTGAGGCTGAGTGATGAGGATCAGCTCGTGATTCGAATGGCGGAGCAGATCCAAGGGGCCGACTTCTGCTCCTATCTCTGTGATCTTGGGTACTGATCCCATTCCCAAAAATATCATGGACTCTGTTACAAGGCACAGAATAAGGCCCTTCAACCCCTCATGACTGTGCTGACCAAGTTGTGTACTGGAGCCATCATCAGATTTATTGTCAGAGTACACACCTGACATCACATACAACCCTGAGATTCTCTTTTTCCTGTGGGAGAGGCAGAATTGCCACTTATTGGTAATGCAAAAAAAAGGTACCCATGCAAACAGATAACAAATATAAACAAACTGACTTTGTGATACAGAGAGAATTTAAAAAATCAATAAAGTGCACAAGTCCTTAAATGATTCCCTGATTGAGTTTGACGTTGAGGAGTCTGATGGTGGAGGGGGAGCAGCTGTTCCTGAACCTGGTGGTACGAGTCCGATAGTGTGAACAGACCGCGTGCTGGGTGGGTGCGGGTCCTTGATGATCGCTGCTGCCCTCCGACAGCAGCATTCCCCATAGATGGTTCTCGATGGTGGGGAGGGTTTTGCCCGGGTTGTCCTGGGCTGCGTCCACGACCTTTTGCAGGGCTTTACGCTCGGGGTGGGTATTGGTGCTCCCGTACCGGGCCGCGATTGGAGCCGGTCAGCACACTTTACACCACGCCTCTGTAGAAATTGGCAAAATCTCTAGAAACCAGGAAACCCATGGGCCTGTTTAAATGGTGTAATTGTGCCCGCTTCAACCACTCTGGCAGCTCACTCCACACACCCACCACCCTCTTGCTCCTTGGTCCTTTTTAAATCTTTCCCCTCTCACCTTAAATTGATGCCTTCTAGTTTTATTCCTCCCTACCCTCGGTGGACACGGTATTAGCTGAGAGCTTTTAAGATTTGCCCAGGAAAACATTTTGCATTTTAAATTATTGTTTACATTTTTGTCAGGTGTTGACTTTAATTTTCTTTAAAACTGCTCATTTTATAAATGAAGCGTCTGTATTTGTTAATAAATAAACTATCGAAATTTACCTGTTCATCTCTTCTTCATTCTGCCTTAAATCAGAATTTTAAATATTTGAAAAATTCAAAAATCTGGGCGAGCCCAATCTGATTTTAGGGCTTTAGCATTAAAAAAAAGTCATTGTGCATTTTAAATGTGTTCCAAGGCTTGTCCCATGCCATGAAACTGTCAGTGGGGGGGGGGCTATCACCTGATCAAAGAGCAGAGGAGTTGGCCAGAGGCGCGGGACTACTGTCGAAACAGGTACACAGACCTTGCCTGCCTGCTGAGCCGCAAGGAGTGGGAGGCTGTGGCTCGCCTCGTGATTGGAGGCACGTGGCTGTGGATTGGACTATATGGCAACGACTGGTCCACGGCTGGGTGGAGGTGGACGACGGGAGAGGGGTTCAGTGATGCCAACTGGGTGCCTTGGAAGGCCCAACAAGTCAGCACCACCGTTCCCAGCTGCGTGTACATTGACAGTGATCGATGGGTCGACACTCAGTGCGAGATTCCACTGCCCTTCATCTGTTACACAGATATGCCAACTACCAAAAGTACGCCAATGAGCAAGATCCCCTTATTATCGTGTAATGGTGCAGAACATGTAATATTACACAAAACGTTCTCCCGTGGTCTCTGCAGCTGGCACAGATTCCCATTTGATCCGTTGACCACCAGATCCAAGCCTCCGACACGATCAGGAAGGCTTCAGTGCCCGAGGCCCTTTGGGAGCCCCTTCTTATCCTCTATGCCCTCCCGAGCCCCAATTCCAGACTCTGGTTCCCATGAGCCGGTCCCCTGACCTCAGGTCACCCGCATACCTTGCGGGTCCCTCTCAGCCACTGAGCCCCTTGTTGGTCCAGCCGCCGCGGTCACATCATCTCTGTAGGGGCCATCTCCCCTGCTTCTGCTCCTCCACGGGGTGGGGGGCGGTGTTCTCCCCATTACTGGTGCCTTGCACTGCTCCCCCCCCCGAGCCATCAACCCATCACGGATGTTGCTGAACACAGGTGCCGCCATCTTGGGCACAGACCCCGCAGTCGCAGGATTTTAAACGAAACACCGCCATTTAAAAAAATCTATTTATGTAAGGGAGCAGTGTGGGAGAATCCAGGGATTGGTGGGGGGGGGGGTGTTGCTGGGAGAACAAAATGGACAGAGTCGAATGAGGAATTTGCACATTCTCCCCATGTCTGCGTGGGTTTTCCCAGGGAGCTCCGGTTTCCTCCCACCCTTCAAAACGTACCAGGGGTTGTAGGTTAATTGGGTGTAAATTTGGTGGCACGGGTTCGTGGGTCTGTTATCGTGCTATATGTCCAAATTTAATTTAAGAATTTGAAATTTAAGATGCCTTTAGCCAACGAGACAATGATGGCCAAGCAAGTCCAAAGGTTTTATTTCTGTGCTCTGTGACTCGTCCCGAGGAATGAATGAAAGGTTGAGCGGGGAAACCATTTGGGAAGGAGGTGTGTGGGTGGGGGGGGGGGGGGGCGGTTTCAGAGGAAGCTCTGCCTACGACCATGCTTTTACTTTTGTCAGAATTCCCTGAACCGTCCAGTGCCGAGGAATCTGCGTCATCGAGCTCATGGACAGCCGCTGAGCTGGAGACAGCTGGTGATGATTACATGCCCCAGTCTCTGGACGCTGCACTGACGAGTCTGTCATCTTCTGGAGGTGAGCGCCTTGTCGGCTTTTGATAAAGGAAAGCTAAAGTCGGGGAATTGAGTTCAAGAGCCGGGAGGTCATGGTGAGACCACACTTGGACCATTGTGTTCAATTCTGGTCGCCTCATTACAGGAAGGATGTGGAAGCTGTGGAGAGGGTGCAGAGGAGATTCACCAGGATGTTGCCTGGATTGGAAAATAAGTCTTATGAGGCCAGGTTTGCAGAGCTGGGACTTTTCTCTTTGGAGCATAGAAGGATGAGAGGAGACTTAATAGAGGTCGACGAGAGGCATAGATGGGTAGAATAGCAAACACCAGAGGACGTCTGTACAAAGTGAAGGGAGGGAAGTTTAGGGGAGACGTCAGGGATACTCAGAGAGTTGTGGGTGCTTGGAATGCATTGCCAATGGTGGTGGTGGAGGCTGGAACAAGAGGGGCATTTAGAAGATTCTTAAATAGGCATATGGACACAAGAAAAAGAGAAGGTTATGGGGTAGGGAGGGAAGGTTTAGATTGTTGAGCAGGTGTATATAGGTTGGCACAACATCATGGGCCGAAGGGCCTGTCAGGCTTGCCCGCCTCCACTTTCTCAGGAAGTGCAGTTGTGTGTCCAGGATTGGCCACTAGTTAAGTGGGCTCTGAGAAACTGGGAGGGCAGGTCAGGGACTGAATGGCAGTCCCACCTCCACGGTTCCCTGGTCGGGTGGAGACCTCCCGACCGTCTTTTCAGAGCATGTCCAAAACACTGAGTCAGAGGACAGGTTGCCCTTGCGGTCTGACCAGCCGAAGAGCAGGCGGGATTTCTGCCGGTCCCACTACACCAGCCTTCTGAGCGCGAGGAGCGAGCAGGAGTCGGGGGCTGTGCGTCCCCTTCTGGCCCGAGGGGGGAGGTTGGAGTGAATCGGACAGCTCCAGCGGAGACGACAGCTGGTCCAACGGCGATGCCTACCAGTATGCCAACTGGCCCCCATCCCCACACCAACAGAGGCGCCGATGGCTTGCCGATGTGTGTCTATGCCACGATATGAAGCCCACCTCCCTTTCACCTGCTACCTGGATGAATAGGGACGGGGGAGACGGTGATGGTGGGGGTGGATTCCGATTGAGCCCGGAACTCAATCTCAGTGATCGGTAGAGACTAGCCAGGGCATCAAAGGTCATGGGGAGAAGGCTGGGCAGTGGGGCTGAGTGGGAAAATGAATCCCCTCATGATTAACTGGCGGGGAAGACTTGATGAGCTGAATGGCCTGTTTCTGCTCCTGTCTTACGGTCTTAAATGAACTTCTCTTGTATTTGAATAGACATGGGGATCGCTCGTCGAGCACTTCCTCATGAAGATGTCATACCACGAGCCGGAGAATACAAGGATATAACATTGCGGGATATTGTATCCAGAAGGAATTTCAGGCCAAGTAGGAGGAGATTTGGACTAAACGTGGAAACATGCACTTTGCCTTTAATTCGCCAGCTTTTTGGTTCAAATTTTCTTTGAGCATTGGAGTGTGAGAAGAAGGTCCCCAGTGTACAGTGTCCATACTGATTGGGGTAAAAGCCAGGGGTTTGGAAGAAGTTAAGGTTGACTGTACATGTACAATCTCATGAAGCAGTGTATCTCTGGACCACAGTTCACATGCACATACACAGGCCCACACGCACACGCACCTCTCCCCTCACCCACACGCACCTCCCCCCTCCCACACATCCATACATATACACCCACACATTCATAACCCCACACACACACACCCCTCACATGCACACATACACACACACATGAATACCCCCCCATACACACAGGTAAACACCCCTCACAAGCACACGAATATCCCTCCACGTACAAACCACAAACACACAAAATAATCACATATATGCATCAAAATATAATTTAAAATAAACATATTCAGAGAGGGATTCACAATACAACCAGAAGGCTATTCCGTCCATTACTTTTCTGCAGTAATATTTGTGAGGGGAAGTGGAGAAATGTTTGAATTTCAAAGGAGAGAAGTGAGTGTGAAGAAAGGGACTCATTGGATCAGGGATTGGAAGAAGTGGAAATGAAATAATGCAAAAGAAAGCAAGAAATTTGGGACTGGGTTCAGAATATTATACATTCTACTGAGTTTATTACAACCTTTTAACATGTGCAGTTAGATTTGTTGAAGACCACTCATGGGTAAAGTTGTAAAACACATTTTTGAAGTGCTCCACTTGCACCCACACCTCCTCCCTCACCACCGTTTGGGGCCTCGAACCGTCCTTCCAGGTGAAGCAACGTTTCCCTTGTGAATCTGCAGGGGACGTCTACGGCATCCGGTGCTCCTGCTGCGGCCTCCTCTGCATCAGGGAGACTGGCCACAGGCGGGGAGATCGCTTTGCTGAGCACCTCGGCACTGTCCGCCACCACAGCGCGGATCTCCCGGTGGCCGCCCCATCTTGATTCCACAAATCCCAGAAGAAGATCAGGCAACGGGTCTGAGTGGGGAAAATGGACCAGCTCACGATTAAATGGCGGGGCAGACTCGATGGGCTGAATGGCTTATTATTTCTGCTGCCATGTCTTATGGTCTTATCTGCGGCCGAGATTTGATAATGGTTAGCGCTCTGAACATTATCGGCCGGCAAGGTTGTCGTAGCGGTTAGCGCAATGCTGTTACAGTAACAATGATCAGAAATGGGGTTAGAATCCCGTCGCTATCTGTAAGGAGTTTGACGCTCTTCCGGAGTCTGTGTGGGATTTCCCTGGGGCCTCCAGTTCCCTTCCACCGTTCAAAGGTGGCTCGAGCTCGTGGGCCTGTTATCATGCTGTATGTCTAAATTTAAATTTTAAATTTAGTGTAGGTGGAAACCAGAGCATGGTGAGCGGGGACCGGACATTCTTCCTGATTGAGGAGGAAAAGTTGTGGACCAAGGCTTGGAGCTACTGCCGTAACCATTACACCAACCTGGCCAGCGTGCGCAACGCGGAGGAGGCCAGCGCCGTCTCCCAGCTGGCAAGCGGGCCGGGGTGGATCGGGCTTTACACCGATGGGATCTCCGGCTGGGCGTGGACCAACGGCGACCCCTTCGGCTTCTCCAAGTGGGGGCTGTGGCACCCCTACCACCTCAACAGCAGCTTGCCCCTGTGCGTGGCTGTCTTTGACGCGGAGTGGCACGAGACCGACTGCGACTTCCCGTTCCCCTTCATTTGTTACCAAGGTAATAAAAATTCCCCGGGCACCTGCCTCCCGCTGACTCCAAAATTCATCCAATGTCCTTTGAGAGAGGAGCAGGAGCTCAACCATTCAACAAGACCCAAACTATTGAGGGTCTTGGAAAAAAGAGATCTCCAGATTGTAATAATGCCAGGAGTTGAGGAGATGTCTTAGCCTGCAGAGAGGATTGGTCAACCATTCGACAGCACCAGAGTTTGTCGAGTAGGTTTGTATAGATATGGATCAGGGGTGAATCCACAGGACCATGGGTCAATCCACAGGACCATAAGAGTGGCAAAGAGGATCACTGGAGTTTCCCTCCTCCCCCACCCCCATCAACATGATCTATCGATTTCTGAAGAGCGTGTGCAAAATCATTGAGGATCCCTTCCACCCTGCACACAGCATCTTTCAGCTGCTTCCTTCAGGGAAGAGATACAGGAGGATCAGACCCAGTATCACGAGGCCGAGGAACAGCTTCTTCCCACGGGCAGTGAGAACAACCAAAGGAACTTCTCACACTGTCCTTCTTCATGAAACAATATTTATTTGCATATATGAATACTTGTCCTGCACATGTACTGTTTGTCTGTACATGTGTGTGCTATATCTGGTTGTGTGTCTGCGTGTTTTTCACCGAGGACCGGAGAACGCTGTTTCGTTGGGCTGTACTTGTGCAGTCGAGTGCCAATAAACTCGATGACATTGTCGGCCAAAGAGCCTGAACTGGGCTGCAATGTTCTATGTCAAGTAAGAATACTTAAATGAGTCCCTGATAGAGTTTGAGGGTGGAGGGGGAGCAGCTGTTCCTGAACCTGGTGGTGCAAGTCTCGTGGCCCCAAGACTTCTTTCCTGATGGCAGCAACGAGAACAGATGCCATTTTTCTTGCACTGTTGAATATCACCTTTGGTATTTATCTGCTCTTTTTAATTGAATGTTTATGACTTTAGTATTTAAACGTTGAAGAGCAGGATAGTATCCGGCCCATCCAGCCCATGACCCTGTGCCACCCAATTCCACTCACGTGACCAATTAACCAACTAAGTCAGGATGAGAATTTACTGTCATGAACAAGTCATGAAATTCGGTGTTTTGCAAACACTCATTTGGAACGTGGGAGGAAACCCATGTAGGTCACGGACAGCGCCAGATTCGAACCCGGATCGATGAATATATCGTATTGTATATATCAAATATAAACTATTGGTTTTTTACAAAGTACCCATTGGGTTGCAGCAGTAAGAATTTTGGTGCATCTGTACATTATACCATGTGTATGATAATAAACCCACTGACTAACGAGAGCTCTGGGATCCTTTGTAACTCAACAGACCTGAAGCCCAGTTCCAGGCCACCAGCAATCCCATCTGGGAATTTAGGATCATCAGCGAAAACTGAGATGCCTTACGGATTGAGAAATTACTCGGATCTTCTCACTGACTTGAACATAGGTAGGAACACATTTCATACACTGCCTGTGAAAACGATTTCCATTCGGAGTTCTGATTAAGAGGAAGGGGCTTCTACAGCCATCGCTGGAGGGGGTGGGAGAGAGGGAAACGCTAAAACTGTGGATGCCGGAAAAGAACCTAGATAAAACACTACGGCCCAGTACAGGCCCTTCGGCCCTTGGTGTTGTGCCATATTATATAGTCCTTTTTTTTAAAAAAAAGGACCAAACCCTTCAGACCTATCCCCGTAACCCTCTATTTTTCTTTCATCCATGTGCCTGTCTAAGAGTCTCTTAAATGGCCCCAATCACCACCCCTGATGAGGCATTCCCATCACCAACTACTCTGTATATATATAAAAAAAATTACCTCTGATGTCCCCCTTAAAATTCCCCCCCTTCACTTTGAACAGACATCCTCTGGTGTTTGCTGATCCCACCCTGGGAAACAGGTGCTGGCCGTCCACCCTGTCTATGCCTCTCAGATCTTGTAGACCTCTGTTAAGCCTCCTCTCATCCTTCTATGCTCCAAAGAGAAAAGCCCCAGCTCTGCTAACCTTTCCAATCCAGGAAACATCCTGGTGAATCTCCTCTGCCCCCTCTCCATAGCTTCCACATCCTTCCTGTAATGAGGTGACCAGACTCAATCCCTTGAATATTGAAGCCCAGCATCCCATAGGCCTTCTTAACCATCCTATCAACCTGCGTGGCGACTTTGAGAGATGTATGGATTTGGACCCCAAGGTCACTCTGAAAAGACTCAGCTGTACTCAGCCTTCTGGTTTGTACAAACTTGAGCAATCTCGAGTAAACAATGAGAAGCTGGGGAACTCAGCAGGTCAGGGGGGGAAGGTGTGGTCAGTCAACGCTTTGGGTCGGGACCCTTTATCAGGTCTAGGTCCTCTGGTTTGGCAAACAAATGGAGTTTGAGCTCTGGTCAGGGAAGGTGGGCTGGACACCCAAAAAATCAAAAGGTCCTGTGTTTGCCTATGCCAAGGCAGTGAACTCAGGAGGCTGTACCACACAGTCAATGAGGAGAGAAGGTGGCCCGAGGCCCGCGACTACTGCCGGGCACACCACACCGACCTGCTCAGCATCCGGAGTGAGCGGGAGAACAACTAAACCAGCCCCCTGTACCATCAGCTTGGGCTGAATGGCCTACCTCCTGCTCCCATGTAGAGAGGAGTGCAGGGTCAGCTTCAGACTTGGTCCTGGATCACACATGTCAAACTCTGGCCCGCGGGCAATATATATTTGGCCCGCAAGATCATTTCAAAAATGTATTAGAGGTGGCCCGCCCTGCAGCGAGAGCCGATGCTGTTTTTTGGTAATGTCACCTCCACCATCCTCCCCCTTCATTGCACATCCTTCCCCACCCCCTAACTATCCCCTCCCCCCTAAAACCACCCCCCTTAAAAGATGGCCAGAATATTCTCAAAAAGGAATCCAGAGTGGTAAAGTTCCACAAACCTTCTGCTGTGAATCCTAACAACACCCGGGCATCAGATCCACGGGACGCGGAGGGAGCAAGAGTGTTGCAGGTTGACCGTGCAAACTTTGAGAACGGGGAAAACAAAATTGTAACACGAGAAGTCTGTCGATGTCATCAGCCGGCAAGCCAGTTGGAAGGCTCCCCGCACAACCAGTCACTTCTCCCACCTGTAGAGCGGTGCGGCAGATTGGCGAGCGCCTGTGATTTCCTGTCGGCGCGACGGACATGGCAGGCTGCGCATGGCCCTCGCTGTTCCGCAAAGGCTGATCGGCAGCGCGCTGGGCCTGAATGGGTGGGTAAGCAGGGGTGGGCAGAGGGTGTAGGTGAGGAGTAATGGGCAGGGGAAGTTATGGTGGTGCGAGGGGCAGTTAGAGGGAGGGATGAGTAGAAGGAGGGGTGGATAGGGAAGAGGTAAAAGGGGAGGGGCAGGGTGAGTAGGGGAGGGGTGATTAGAGGATGAGAGATGGGTAGAGGGAGGAACAGGTTGAGGGGAGAGGCAGTAGAGGGGCGTGTATAGGATGGGGTGGGTAGAGGCAGAGTGAGTGGACTGAGGGGTGAGTAGAGGTTGAGTAAAGGACTGGTCAGGTAGAGGGATGGTGGGTCAAGGGTGAATAGAGGCCTAGAGCCTGAGGAGTGAGCAGGAAATGCTGAGTCCTGATGCAGGCCAAAATGGACACAGCCTGTGAATGCTGACTACATCTCCGCAGGGACCAAATATGTTTCCCTCAGGTCAAGCAAAGGGTGAACTTGAGCTACCTACTCCTGACCTGTAACATTATCCTCCTAAAGTTATATCCTAAAGTTTAACATTACATATGTTGAAAGAAGAGAAAACATGCAGATGTTGTTGAAAATTTTCAATAAATATTTAGTTCAGCCGTCGACTTAGTCCAAGTTTTTAATTTTGGACCCCCGTGAATTTGAGTTTGACACCCCTGTCCTGGATGAAGAATGTGTAATGGCTAA
Source organism: Narcine bancroftii (assembly GCF_036971445.1). NCBI lineage: Eukaryota > Metazoa > Chordata > Chondrichthyes > Torpediniformes > Narcinidae > Narcine > Narcine bancroftii. Next base: position 180,195,901 of record NC_091470.1, on the reverse strand, counting down.
TACCATGTAAAATTTGACCCCCCCTATTTTTGAGCCTGGCCGCTCTCCCACCTGAGTTCCCAATGCCCTGACCACAGACTCTCACCTAGGCCCCTGGCTACCCGCTCATCCGAGCTCTTGACGACCTGAACGATGCAGGTACTTACCGCGGTCAAAATTAGTATGCTGGCAATAGTCAACCCCCAAGTTTTACTCTAAACGTTAGTTTGTAAAATTTGACTGCTACATGCGTACAGAATATACAGTAGGTTGAACAAGCAACTAAGAGAAAGAAACTGTAGTGAAACACAAACATCCGCAGATGCTGTGATTGTAATAAAAACACAGAGAGATGCTGGGGGAACTCAGTCGGTCTCGCAGCATCCATAGGAGGTAAAGATACGTTACTGACGGTTCGGGCCTGAGCCCTTCCTCAAAGGTAGAAGCAAAAAAAGCAGGAAGGTGCCTGAGTTTGGAGTGAAACACAGACACTGTGATCCCTTTCCCCCCTCCACTGCTGCCTTTTCACTCAAGCCCTTCGGCCCATCTAGTCTGTGCCGAGTCCTGCTGACCTGCTCCAGGACCACAGCCTTCCCATCCATGCACCAGTCCAAGTCGAACCCGCGTCCGCCACCTCCGCTGGTGGCTTGTTCCACATCTGGGATTAGGAGAGGCGGTCAGAATTCTGCCCTCCAGGGTGGGTGTGTGGGAATATTTAAGGTGGGGGTGAGTTACATTGCACAGAGTAGTGGGAATCTGGAACGGGTTGATTGGGGTGGAATTAGATGCTGTGACTGCAGAAAAAACACCGACTGAAATGCTGGAAGGATTCAGCTGGTCTTTTCAGCATCCATAGGAGACAAAGATACATTGCCGACGTTTCGCGCCTGAGCCCTTCCTCAAGGAAAAAGCAAAAAAATTCCAGGATAGACACAGTGCTGGCCAGTGGGGGGGAGGAGTCTTGACCAACAAACAGGGTTAACTGGATATGATAAGGGGAGAGGAAAGAATTGATTATGTCTGTCTGAAAGGGAGAGGGACAGAACTGGGGGGAGGGGGGTGGGCGAAAGAATTGAGTTGGGGGGGGTTTAAAGAAGCCAGAGAAGTCCATGTTAATGCCATCCGGTTGCAGGGGGCCCAGTGAAGATAAGATGTTGTTCCTTCAATTTGCGGGTGGTCTCAGTCTGGCCATGCACGAGACCATCAACAAACAGTGGATTTTATTTATGAACAGGGGCTCACACTCACGCAGGCCAATAATACTCAAATAATTACACATCAGGTGCAAATAAATCTCTGCTAAACCTTCTCGACTCCCAATTGTGTATCAAGGGATGAACACTCAATACCCACCAACCCTCACTGTCTCTCATGGTCACAGCACACTAATAAACAGTAAATTAATTACAACTGGCAAGTGTAATGAATCTGGTCTCCAGCATCGACCATGAGTCTGGATCTGGGATGTCGCATCCCAGTTGGCCCCCCGGTATCTGTCTGTGGCCGGCAATGTGGACTCTCAGGGCAATGGCAAAAGGGGACAAGCAGGCTCCATGCCTGGCTCTTCAATGCATGCATGTGATCAATCACACATCAGCCTCACCTGTGGTCAGATCTACCGCCTGACAACCAGAGGACCGATAACACGTCCACTGCAAGGGTCAATCATGCATCAGCCTCAGGTGGGCAGATCTAACCTGTGATTGGCAAGTGAGGTGACTTCCGACCGGGTTCAGGACAGAGAGTTCACATGACTCTCCACAATCCACATTCCGAATGGTAGGGGTTATGTGACTTTCCGTGATCCACGCCGAAAGGGAGGGAGGACGTATGGGCGCAAGTGCATCAATTCAGATGCAGGCCAATGAGGCCCAGCCAGAGCAGGACAAGGACCGTCCACTGCGCATAAAGGACACCCAAAAAATCAAAAGGTCCTGTGTTTGCCTATCCCAAAGCGGTGAACTCAGGAGGCTGTACCACACAGTCAATGAGGAGAGAAGGTGGCCCGAGGCCCGCGACTACTGCTGGGCACACCACACCGACCTGCTCAGCTTCTGGAGTGAGCGGGAGAACAACGCAACCAGCCCCCTGTACCATCAGCTTGGGCAGGCCTGGTGCGGCCTGTACAACGAGTGGCAGTCAGTGGACGGCTGGGGATGGTCTGATGGCAGCTCTGCCTCCTAAACACGCTGGAAAGCCGGACAACCTCACCACTACGGCCTCCTCTCGCTGACTGCGTTTACGTGGAGGAAAGCCGCTGGATCGACGCTCCCTGCCAATTCCTACTGCCCTTCATTTGCTACACAGGTAACGTGCGAAGAGTTGGGTGGGGGTTAAAGGCACCGAAAATCTGAAGGAATTCAGCTGCTTCAATCAGGACCTACAGGAGACAAATATGTTTTTTTAAGATAGAATTTGGGTGATTTTACTGGTCTGAAGAACAACTGACATCTCGGCATTGGTCGTTCACACTTGAAATCTCCGTTTCTTTACACACATTTAGACCACATCCCGAAAGTACGGTAAGTGAAGAGGCTGGACTTGCAATACATGTCATCAATATATGCTATTCATTATCCTGCTGTTCAAGGAGGCGTGGTCTGGGTGGTAAAATATCGTTCCGACATGTTTACACAGCACGCTCTCCGGGAAAATGGAAAAAAACTTCCTGGAAAACAGTGCAGTGTAAAAAAATGTCAATGATATATTGGTGACGTTTCGGGTGTTCTTCACGGAGAAGAAAAAAAATCAGAAAAAGGCAGAAGTCGGAGAGATCAGAATTCACACAATGGGGGAAGAATCCAGACCAACAAAAGATGGACGTGACTCAGGGTCGAGGTAGAATTTACCATCTCTGTGTGAAAGGAGGCAGCGAATGGAGAGGTGAGGGGGAAGGGGGGAAGAAGGTTTAATGAAAACCAGAGAAGTCAATATTAATGTCGACAGGTTGAAGGAGGCCCAGTTGGAAGATGAGGTGTTATTCCTCCAATTTGCAGGTGGTCTCAGTCTGTCAAGGCGAGACCATAGACAGACATTTCGACAAGGGGGCGGGATTTGAATTGGGCGGCCACTGGGAGATCCACGCTATTTTGGCAGACAGAGACGAGGTGCTCAACGAAGCGATCTCCCAATCTGCAAACTTGCTGATCCAATTTACCAAATTATCATCCAGGTCATTGATATCGAGGACAAACAGCAATGGTCCTAGTAGTCTCTGTCTTCTCCTGTTCAGCCACTGTTGAATCTAGTTCACTTCCTCATCATGAGCATCTTTCCTGACTAACCTCCCATGTGGGACCTTGTCAAAGGCCTTACTAAAGTCCAGGTAGACAACATCCACAGCCTTTCCTCCTGAGGTTTGTGGGTAACTAAATCCTGACTGTCGTTTTTCACTGGAAAATCTCTTTTATTCCATCAGACTTGCTTCAAGATTCCAACCAGCAGACCTTTGCATCATTAGATTTGGATTTGCTTTTGTTGGTTGATGAGGAAACACAGATATCCATGCTTACAGCAAGGAATCCCACTGGAGGTAAGAACTTTATCGCAGGCTCCCTCATTCGAGCCAGCCCCTTGATTTGGATTAGCTCGCTACGAGATAGATCACAGGGGAGGACAGTGGTGCATTTCAGAAGGAGGGCGGGGAGGTGAATTTGCAGGCAGCCATCTTTTTTGGGCAAGTTTGGACATTAGAAATGAGGGACATCGCCTCACTATTTGGTGGGGGAGGAGAGTTAAGGCAGAGATGAGGAGGAACTACTTCTCCCAGAGAGTGGCGAATCTCTTGGAGAAACTGCGGGGGCTCAGAGCACAAAATGTCTGGAGAAGCTCAGGAGGCCACCAAGATAACATAACATAACATAACAATTACAGCACGGAAACAGGCCATTAGGCCCTTCTAGTCCGCACCGAACCAAACACCCCTTTCTAATCCCACCTCCCTGCACAATGCCCATAATCCTCCATCTTCTTCTCATCCATATACCTGTCCAACCTTTTCTTAAATAATACAATTGACTCCGCCACCACTATTTCTCCCGGAAGATCATTCCACACAGCTACCACTCTCTGAGTAAAGAAGTTCCCCCTCATGTTACCTCTAAACCTCTGCCCCTTAATTCTTAACTCATGTCCTCTTGTTTTAAACTTTCCTCCTCTTAACGGAAATAGTCTATCCACATCCATTCTGTCTATCCCTTTCATAATCTTAAATACTTCTATCAAATCCCCTCTCAACCTTCTACGCTCCAAAGAATAAAGACCCAATCTGTCCAATCTCTCCCCATACTCCAGATGCTTAAACCCAGGCAACATTCTGGTAAACCTTCTCTGCACTCTCTCCACTCTGTTTATATCCTTCCTATAATTAGGCGACCAGAACTGCACACAGAACTCCAAATTAGGCCGCACCAACGTCTTATACAATCTCAACATCACCTCCCAACTCCTATATTCCATGCAATGATTGATTAAGGCCTGCATACTAAAAGCCTTCTTCACCACCCTATTCACGTGAGTTTCTACCTTCAGGGAACGATGTACCATCACTCCTAAATCTTTCTGCTCTTCTGTATTCCTCAATGCTCTCCCATTTACCACATATGTCCTATTCTGATTCTTCTTACCAAAATGAAGCACCTCACACTTATCAGCATTAAATTCCATCTGCCATTTTTCAGCCCACTTTTCTAAGCAGCCAAATCCCTCTGCAATCCTTGAAAACCTTCTTCATCATCCACTATTCCACCTATCTTAGTATCGTCTGCATATTTACTAATCCAATTCACCACCCCATCATCTAGATCATTAATGTATATAACGAACAATAATGGGCCCAATACAGATCCTTGAGGCACACCACTGGTTACCGGCCTCCAACCTGACAGACAATTATCCACTACCACTCTCTGGCCTCTCCCTTTCACCCAATGTTCAATCCATTTGACTATCTCAAAATTTATACCTAAAGACTGCACCTTCCTAACTAACCTTCCATGTGGTACCTTATCGAAGGCCTTACAGAAGTCCATATAGACAACATCCACTGCGCTACCCTCATCCACATTCCTAGTCACCTCTTCAAAATATTCAATCAGATTGGTCAAACATGACCTTCCTCCCACAAATCCATGTTGAGTGCTCCTGATCAGACCCTGTCTATCCAGATGTTTATAAGTACTATCTCTAAGAATTTTCTCCATTAATTTACCTACCACAGACGTCAAACTTACAGGCCGATAGTTGCCAGGCTTCCTCCTTGAACCCTTTTTAAATAACGGAACCACATGCGCAATGCGCCAATCCTCCGGCACTATCCCCATATCTAATGACATTTGAAAAATTACCGCCAGAGCCTCTGCTATTTCCTCCTTCACTTCTCTCAATGTCCTGGGGAAGATCCCGTCTGGTCCCGGAGACTTATCCACCTTTATATTCTTCAAAAGCCTTAAAACTACACCTTTTGTAATCTCTATATTCCCCATATTTACCCAATTTGCTTTTTTTATCCCACATCTCCCAATATCCTTCTCCTTAGTGAATACCGAAGAAAAGAAACTGTTCAATATCTCCCCCATTTCTCTAGGTTCCACACACAGTTTTCCACTCTGATTTTCTAAGGGACCAATTTTGTCTCTAGCTTTCCTCTTACCATTAACATATTTGTAGAACTCTTTTGGATTAGTTTTCACCCTGCTTGCCATAGTTTTCTCGTACCTTCTTTTAGCTTTCCTAATTCCTCTCTTAAGATTCCTCTTACATTCAATGTATCTTTCAAACATCTCCTTAACTCCATGCTTCTTATATCTAATGTACGCCTCCCTTTTTCTTCGAACCAAGTTTCCAATATTCCTTGAAAACCACGGCTCTCTCAAACCTTTTGCCCCTCCTTTTAACCTAACAGGAACATAAAGCTTTTGCACTCTCAAAATCTGATCTTTAAAAGACTTCCATCTCTCTACTACATCCTGCCCATAAAACAAATTGTCCCAATGCACACCCTGCAAGTCCTTTCGCATCTCCTCAAATCTAGCTTTTCCCTAATCAAAAACCTCAATCCTTGGCCCTGATTTCTCTCTTTCCATAATGACATTGAAGCTGATGGCATTATGATTACTGGACCCGAAGTGCTCGCCAACACTAACCTCCGTCACTTGACCCATCCCATTTGCCAACAGTAGATCTAACACTGCTCCTTCTCTGGTCGGCACCTCTACATATTGTTGTAAAAAACTATCTTGCACACATTTCACAAACTCTAACCCATCCATTCCTTTCACAGAATGTGTTTCCCAATCTATATGTGGAAAATTAAAATCTCCCATAATTACAACCCTGTGCTTATCACAAATATCTACTATCTCCCTACAGATTTGCTCCTCTAGGTCTCGGTCCCCTCCGGGTGGTCTATAATACACCCCTACAAGTGTAACCTCTCCTTTCCTACTCCTCAGTTCCACCCAAATAGCCTCCGTGGATGTGCCCTCTAATCTATCCTTCCTAGGCACCGCTGTAATATCACCGCTGTAATATCACCGCTATGATACGTAAACCAAAGTTTCAGCCTGAGGTTTGAGCTATGGCAGGCGACAGAAGTAGATGTAGGGAGGGAAAGATTTTGGGTCCAGTGATCAGAATACCATTAGTTTGATGTTAATTATGGAGAAGATAGGTCTGGGCTCGGGTTGGGGTTCTGAACTGGAGAAAGGCCAATTCTGAGGAAACGAGAGAGGATCTAAAATGTGTGGATTGGGGACAAGTCATTTTCTGGCAAGGACGCGTTCAGTGAGTGGAAGGCCTTCAAAATAAGAGTAGAGTTTGTTTCTTCCGGTCAGGATTAAAGGTTACCAGGCATAGGGAACCTTGGTTTTCGAGAGATATGAGGTTCTGGTTAAGAAGAAGGGAGAGGTGTATAACAGGTATAGGCAACAAGGAGCAAATGAAGTACTTGAGGAGCATAGAGAATGCTGTAAAAAATAGTTAAGAAGGAAATCAGGAAGGTTAAAAGAAGACACAAGGTTGCTTTGGCAGACAATGTGAAGGAAAATCTTTAGGTGTATTAAGAGGAACATTGGTCCCTTGAAGATCAGAGTGGTTGGCTTTGTATGGAGTCAGAAGAGATGAGGGAGATCTTGAATGTCTGTTTTGCATCAGTATTTACTCAGGAAACTGGCACAGAGTCATGGGAAGTCAGGAAAACAAGCAGTGAGGTCATGGAACCCGAGGATCTGGCTGCCTTAAAGCAAATGCGGGTGGTTAACCCCCCCAGGACCTGACAAGGTAGTCCCTCGGCTTTGAGGGAAGTTAGGGTAGAAATAGCAGGGGTTCTGGCAGAAATATTTAATATGTCCTTAGCCACGGGATTGGAGGATAGCTCAAGTTTTTCTGTTGTTTAAAAAGATTCCTAAAGTAACCCGGTGAGCCTGACGTCAATAGTTGGTAAATTATTGGAAGGTATTCCAAGAGATCGGATATACAAATATTTGGATAGCCAGAGTCTGATTTGGGATAGTCAACGTAGCTTTGTCTGTGTAGGTCGTCTTCTAGAGCTTTTCAAGGTTACCAGGAAAGTTGAAGGATGTTGTCTACATAGACTTTAGTAACATCTTTGACAAGGTCCCACATGGGAGGCGAGTCAGGAAGGTTCACACACTTGGTATTCATGGTGAGGTAGTGAACTGGATTTGACCATAGCTGGACGGGAGAAGCCAGAGAGTAGTGGTGGATGGTTGATTCTCAGACTGGAGGCCTGTGCCTCAGGGATCGGTGCTGGGACCATAGTTGTTTGTCCTCGATATCAATGATCTGGACGATAATGTGGTAAACTGGATCAGCAAGTGTTCAGATGACACTGAGATTGGAGGCATTGTGGACAGTGAGGAAGGTTTTCAAAGCTTGCAGTTGGAAAAATGGGCTGAAAAACATCAGATGGAATTTAATGCAGAAAAGTGTGAGGTGTTGCATTTTGGAAGGACAAACCAAGACAGGACGCACAGATGAATGATCGGGCACTGAGGAATGCGGTAGATCAGAGGGATCTGTTGCATCACAGGTGGACTGGATAGGGTGGTATAGAGAGCTTTTGAAACATTGGCCTTCATAAATCAAAGTCTTGAGTTTCAGATGGGATTTTATGACAAAGTTGTTTAAGACATTGGTGAGGCCAAATTTGGAGTTTTGGTCACCAAGCTACAGGAGAGGTATCAATAAGATAGAAAGAGTGCAGAGAGGATTTACTGGGACGTTTCCAGGACTTGAGGAACTGAGTTACAGGGAAAGGTTAGACAGGTTAAGGACTTGTTCCCTGGATCATAGAAGAACGAGGGTAGATTTGATAGAGGTTTACAAAATTATAAGGGGTATAGACAGAGTAAATACAAGGAGGCTTTTTTCCACTGAGGGTAGGTGAGATACAAACCAGTGGGCATGGGTTAAGGGTGAAAGGTTTAAGGGGAACTTTTTCACATAGAGAGTGGGGGGAGAGTGGAACAAGCTGTCGGCTGAAATGGTGAATGCGGGCTCAATTTTAATTTTAAGAATTTGGGCGGGATGGGAGAGGTCTGGAGGGCTATGGACTGGGTTGGAGATCAGTGGGACAGGGCAGAATAATAGCTTGGTACAAACTTCAAGGGCCTGTTTGTTATGCTGTAATGTAATTCCGCTGCATAAGTACATTGCACCCCGTGTATGACAATAAACTCATTGTGGCATTTCGTTGGGTGTCTTGTTTCAGATTTCCCCCCTCCCCGCCTTCCCACAGAGTCCATCCCCGAGACCAACTCAAAGGATTACATCTTTGTTAAGAGCGAGAAGACATGGAACGACGCCCAAAACTATTGCCGCGCAGAGCACACGGATCTGGCTAGCATTGCTTCGCTGGAAGAGAATGCCCAAGTGGCGAAGGTGTTACAGAGCGACTCGCCCGCGTGGATCGGCCTGTTCAACAGGCATCAGTCGGAGCGCAGCTGGGCATGGTCCAATGGGAATGAGTTCAGCTTCTCCTACTGGGACCAGTTTTACCCCATGGACTTCACCGCCATGTCGGTCTGTGTCATCGTGGTCAGCGGCCAATGGAAGGACACGCCGTGCGACTTCAAGTTCCCTTTCGTCTGTTACGCAGGCAAGGGTGTGCGTTACCCCATCCCCCCTTTGCACCCCTCCGCTGGGCCGGAGTTGGGGAGATGGATTCAGGGATGGGTTAGTCCCAGTGAGGGAGAAGAACCATTGGGGCAGATCCTAGGTCAACATGGTGGCTCTCATGTGTCGACCACAAGCTGGGTGCGGCCAAACTTGTTCAACATAAGAGCCACACATGATGAACTTCAGGCATTTGAAAGCTACAAAATACAACCAAATATTACACACATTCTTATACAGAAATACGTGTACATAATAATATTTATTCATGTTTAAACTGCTGATTTGTATTAATTTCAATAATCAAAAGTACACACACTGTATATATGCGTGTAATAGTCGAATTTTGTGGACCAATTTTTAGACTAAAATTTAAGGGGTCAACTATTAACACACTACTTTTGACCGCAATAAGTACCTGCATCATTGTAGTGTTGGAGCTCAAATGGCGGGCGGCCAGGACACGGGTGAGAGCCTGCGGTCAGGGCATCCGGAGCTCTGGTCAGTGGGAGGCTGGATCCTGGGCAAGATTCCAGTCAGGAGCTCTTAAAATCAAAGAACCGCATGCGGCTCACCAGTCAACCCTCCCCCCCCAAGATATGGGAGCAGAAGTTGGCCATTTGGCCCAACGAGTCCGCCCCACCATTCCATTGTGAGCTGATCCATCCTCCAACCCTGCCCCGCTCCCAATAGCCTTTGAGACCCGACTATTCAGATACCCATCAATCCCTTAAATGCACACAACGACCTGGCCTCCACAGGGGTGGTGGAGGCTGGGTCAACAGGGACATTCAAAAGACTCCGAGACAGTTGTCATAAAAAATAGAGGGTTATGGGTGTGAGGGAGGGGGGGGACAGGTTAGAACGTTGAGTAGGTTTACATAGGTCGAAACAAATTTGTGGGCCGAAGGGCCTCTGCAGTGCCAGAATATACTCTATGGGGATTTGTCTGATCTGTATTTCATCCTTCCCTTTCAGGGTAACTGGGCCTTTGTTTCAAATTAGACCAAGATTTCACCCAAGGAGAAGGAACCACCTCCCTGTACCCTTGACCCTCCTCGTCCCGCAGATTGGAAACATCGCCTCTATCGCAGACTTTTCTCAAAACCATTCCAAGCCGTGTAAACCCGGTTGCTTCTATGACACTGTACAAAATGTTCCCCCCCCCCAAAAAGATATGATTCCTGAAAAATTATGGGGGATTGTGACAGACGACTTCAAGTCGAACAGAGGCAATTTCAGATTTTCTGTATCACGTAGGGAGTTGGAGGAACATTATATTAAGTGTGTTTAATCACATACTGATGCTAAGACATTGCATTTGTTCAACACACGTACAAACAAGTGTTTCATCTACATAAATAAATAAATATAATTTCACGAATATTAGTCTCCGATGGTCAGTATGAGCGGTTCCTTTGGTTGTTCAGCATTCTCACTGCCTGTGGGAAGAAGCTGTTCCTCAGCCTGGTGGTTCTGGCTCTGATCTTCCTGCATCTCTTCCCCCAATGGGAGCAGCTGGAAGATGCTGTGTGCAGGGTTTAAAGGGGTCCTCATTGGTTCTGCGCGCCCTCTTCCGACGACCCCGGTGGATCACGCCAATGGGGGTGGGAGGGAGACTCCAGAGATCCTCCCTGCCGCTTTAATGGACCCTGTGGATTGACAGCTAATCTGGTTTCTCTACCCCACTGTGACGCAGCTGGCCAGGATTAGCCGGGTCACAGGGAGAAGGCCAGCCATGGGGAAAATGGATCAGCTCACGATTGAATGGCGGGACAAACCTAATGGGCTGAACAGCCTATTTCCGCTCCTATATCATATGGTTACTGAGCCGGTCGTCTAAATATAAATAATTCCTGGATGAAAGGATTTACTTATGAAGATATGACAATTCTTGGACTAAATTCCAGGTGAAATTGGTCGTGAAGAAAGCAAATGCTATGTTGGCCTTAATTTCGAGAGGAATAGTGTATAAGAGTAAAGAGGTGTTGATGAGGCTCTATGGGACACTGGTGAGACCCCATTTGGAGAACTGTGTGCAGTTTTGGGCTCCCTAAAGGATGTGATGTTGTTGGAGAGGGTGCAGAGATTTACCAGGATGATTCCCGGAATGCAAGGGCTAACGTACAAGGAGTGTTTGGCAGCTCTGCGGTTGTATTCATTGGAGTCCAGGAGAATGAGAGGAGATCTCATAGAGGCATTTGGTATTTTGACAGGTTTAGATAGGATGGATGCGGGTAAGATGTTTCCCTTGGTGGGTGAATTGAGGACAAGGGGAGGGGGGATCATCGTCTGAAAATTAGAAGCTATCCATATAAAACAGAGGTTAGGAAGAACTTCAGCCAGAGGGTCGTGGATCTGTGGAACTCGCTGCCACATGCAGCAGTGGAAGCCAGATCACTGGGAGTGTTTAAACAATGGACAAGTATCACGTTAGTGAGAACATCAAGGGGTATGGGGAAAAAGCCAGAAATTGGAACTAGGATAGAGCAGCTTAATGGACAGACTTGATGGGCCGTGGCCTGCTTTTGTTCCTTTGAGCTCAGATTGAGAACCTTGTAGAAGCAATTACCACAATGAGGGCCCTGGACAGAGTAGCTGTGGCAAAGTTTCTTCCCTGCAACTCCTCTAGTACGTGGGTCAATGAACCTCTAGTTGGCAGCCGCAGAGGCCAGGTTATTGGGCATATACAAGGCTTTGTGGTCTCACAAGCCAGTGGCATCGAAATTGGAAAGGTCCAGGCAGAGTGGATCGGCTGGTGATGTAGGACAGAGGACAAGCTGAATGACCTCTGCATGTAACACCTCAATGGGGTGACTGCAGCTCCTTCGCAGGCAAGGTCAGTGGCTCTGAAAAGAGCCTTTGGGTGCGGATGGGTTGCGGGGTCAGTCTCAGGCGCGCTCACCGCGGATGCGCCGGGCCAAGTGCACATCCTTGGGCATAACTGTGACCCGCTTGGCGTGGATGGCGCACAGGTTGGTGTCCTCGAACAGCCCCACCACATAGGCCTCGCTGGCCTCCTGCAGGGCCATGACGGCCGAGCTTTGGAAGCGCAGGTCCGTCTTGAAGTCCTGCGCAACCTCGCGGACGAGCCGCTGGAAGGGCATCTTGCGGATGAGCAGCTCGGTGGATTTCTGGTAGCGCCGGATCTCCCTCAGCGCCACCGTGCCCGGCCGGTAGCGGTGCGGCTTCTTCACGCCGCCCGTGGCCGGGGCGCTCTTGCGGGCCGCCTTGGTCGCCAGCTGCTTGCGGGGCGCCTTGCCGCCCGTCGACTTGCGCGCCGTCTGCTTGGTCCTCGCCATCCTTCCTCTGCCGCTCCGTGTGGGGAGCCGCAGCCGCCGCCTCGCCCTTTTAAAGCCCGCCCCCGCCGCGGTGCCCTCCCATTGGTCCGCCCAGAAGCCGCGCCCCTCCACGTGCTCACTGCCTGCACGCGGACAACCTCCGACGTCCCGCCGCCGATTAGCTGCTTGCTCCGCGAGCCCACTGCGCACCAGCCCGCGCTGATTGCTTCTTTTTTCCGCACTCTCATTGGCGGGCTTTTCATTCCCGCGCAGGAATTCATTGCTTTTGTTTCCCGCTCATTTCTGCATTGACTTTCTTTCTGCCAAAGGCACCGAGTCTATAAGACATAGGAGTAGATGTAGGCCATTTGGCCCGTCGAGTTGGATATAGATTTATTGTCAGAGTACAAACATAACCACTTAAAACCCTGAGATTCTTTTCCCTGCTGATCCCTCCACATCTGTTTTAAATCCTGATGTTTAGCCCTCTTACCCTCCACTCCTTTCTCCATCTACGGTCCACACCTTTCAACATTCAAAACACTCCTATGAGGTCTCCCTCCCATCTCAAAATCAAGGAGTACAGTGCAAGAGCCATCAAATGTTCCTCATATTCTAATCCTTTTATCCCAGGAATCATTCTTTGAACCCTCTCCAACACCAGCACATCCTTTCTTAAATGAGGAGCCCAAAACTGTACCCTGTTCTCCGAGTGAGGCCTTCTTAAGCCTCATCATCACATCCCTGCTCTTATACCCTGAAGGTGAACTTGCAGGTTGGGTCGGTGGTGAAGAAGGCAAATGCAAATTTGGTGTTCATTTCAAGAGGAATAGAATCTAAGAGCAGGGATGTGATGTTGAGGCTTTACAAGGTCCTGGGGAGACCTCACGTGGAGAATTAGGATCAGTTCTGGGCTCCTTGTTTAAGAAAGGATGAGCTGATGTTGGAGAGGGTTCAGAGGAGGTTCACAAGGAGGATTCCGGGAATGAAAGGGTTATTGTATGAGGAGCATTTGACGGCCCTTGGCCTGGACTCACTGGAATTTAGGAGAATGAGGGGGAATTCTCATTGAAACATTTCAAACGTTGAAAGGCGTGGACAGAATAGGTTGCTTCCCATGGTGGGAGAGTCTAAGTCAAGAGGGCACAACTTCAGGAGTGAAGGGAGTCCACTTAGAACAGAGGAATTTCTTCAGCCAGAGGGCAGTGAATCTGTGTGATTTGTTGCCTCAAGCGGTTGTGGAGGCCGGGTCATTGGGCGTATTTAAGGCAGAGATTGATGTGTTCTTGTTTAGCCAGGGCATCAAAGGTTATGGGGAGAAGGCCAGAGAGAGGGGTTGATTAGGGAATTAAATCTGCTCATGATTTAATGCAGGGCAGACTAAATGGGCCAAATGGCCTAGTTCTGCTTCCACAGTGCCCTCCCTCCATAATGTTTGGAAAAAAGACATCCCCCCCCCTTTATTTCCCCCTGTGCTCCAGTTTTAAATTTGATGTCTTCTGCAGGCATTAGTAGTCACACTTGCCTCCTGAAGAGTGTTTCTGATCTGTTAGAATTCATGAGGAGAATTCTTCTGCCACCAAAAGTTGAATATTGGTCCCTTTGTAATTACTGAGCCATTCGTTCTTAACAATGATCCAAACTGATGGATGGTGTCTCCTACTTGTTTTTTCCGGCCCCCTAATGCCTTCTTGGACGTTCATCGGCACAACCCTGGTCATGTTGAAAAATGGCAACTACAAAGGTGATCAAAAGCTTCGAAGCCAGACCCGCTCTCTTATCTATGGAAGCAATTATGTTCACAATAATCTGATCTCAGGCTCAGGACTGGTCAGTACTTGGAGGGGAGACTGCCTGGTGCTGTAGGGTTCCATGAGGGGTGCTGGACCAAGAGGCAGCCTCAGGGTGGACCAAAGTTAAAGAACATTCATGTGACATGAGTGAACCCTTCACCACCCCCTGTGAAGCCCACTTTATGGTGCCCTGAAATGAGGGGGTGGTGTATAAAGTGCTGGCATTTAAAGTCTGGGCTGTGCACGTTAATTACATGCAAATTAGTTGATCCAGATTTAAAGCAGGAGCAAATGGTCTGACCCAGACATCATGGAGGCGACTGGACGTCTTATGGTTCTTACCCAGTAGCGATACAGGGACAGGGGGGTGGGGAAAGGGAGCCAAGCTCCGAGCTGAGCATGTGGAGTTGGCCCTGAAAAGAGCCGTTGTACAGCGAGTAGGAAGGAGCTGGGGGCTGGATGGGACCCTTCACTTGGAGCTGGTGTACTTGGTGACCGCCTTGGTGCCCTCGGACACAGCGTGCTTAGCCAGCTCCCCGGGCACCAGCAGCCGCACGGCCGTCTGGATCTCCCGCGACGACAGCGTATGCCGCCGGCTGTACTGGGCCAGACGCGACGCCTCGCAAGCGATGCGGTCAAAGACGTCGTTGACGAAGGAATTCATGATGCTCATGGCCTTAGACGAAATGCCCGTGTCCGGGTGCACCTGCTTCAGCACTTTGTACACGTAGATACCGTAGCTCTCCCGCCGGCCCCGCCGCCGCCGCCATTTCTTTTCCCCCTGCGAGGGCACCTTGGACGCCGCCTTCTTCACCCCTTTCTTGGTGATCCTCTTCGCCGCGCTCTCGGGCATCTTTGCTGACTGTCCCGTCGGCTCGCCTTTATATGCCTGCCCGTATGCTAATCAGGGATCAGCCGGCGCTCGCTGCCTATTGGCTCGCTGTCAGAGTGCTCTCTCTCTCTCTCTCTCTCTCTCTCTCTCTCTCTCTCTCTCCCCCCCCCCCCCCCCATCCCCATCCCCATCCCCATCGTCCGGGTCGAGGTCGCTCGCGTGATCGGCCGGTTCTGGCCGGATTGGCCGCTCGCGAATAGCGCCCCAGGAGAAATTGGCGCCGTTTTCTATCCGGAAGTGCCCTTGATTGCCACGAAATGTTTGTTGATCTGTACAGCTCAAATTCACAATTAAGCCCACAATGAACAAGATTTATATCTAAGAAAAATTGCAGTTCGTGGCAGGTGCTAAAATAGACAGGATTTGGGTGAAAAAGAAGTCATTAAATTAATCAGCGATTGAAAACACAAGCCAGGAATTAATCAGATTTATTGTTATGAACATGAGGGCTCATCTTCAGGCTCCTGTATCTCCTTCCTGATCATAGCAGTGTTGAAGAGGGCATAGGGATGTCCTTGATGGAATGAAATCTGTGCCCGCTAGGCACCTATCAGAGAGTGATGCAACAGGCCAGGATGCCTGTACAGTACACCTGTTGAAACTACACTCCAAGACATCAAGTAATTGTCTACAAAGTCTTAAATATAAATTACATTTCTTAAAAATTTAGACATACATTACGGAAACAAGCCCTTTTGGCTCACGAGCCCGTGCTGCCAAATTACACCCAATTGACCTACAAACTTGAACCAAAGTGGAAAAAGCATGCTTGCATTTGTGAGAAGCAGAGGTGCCTTCACAGATTTCACTTGAGACAAAAATTGAGAACAAAGAACATTTATTTTACAACAGTGCAAAGTTGGGTGCTTCCCCTTACCCTGGGAATACACACACTTACTGGGGCTTACCCAACTTTTTATACATTCTATTTCAGTACAGAGGTACCTTCCCCACCCCTTAACATTTTTCTGCCTCTTGGATTGGTTTGGCATTAGGTAATTCTGCCTACGTGCAGTTTGTGTGCCTTTCTGTGTATATACTTGTTTACCAGGAAGTGTCATGTCTTTCTTCTTATTCATAAACCTCAACCCCCAGGACTTGCTAAATCTATCTACTTGCTATAAGACCCCTATTCTATTATACTTGCTTAACCCTTCTTCACACTCTATTCTACTCCACCCTTATTGAACCCATCATAATTCATTCCTATTTAGCACTTGCTTGACTTCCCTTATTCCATTATCCCTTCCCATCCTAATTCATTCCTATTTAACAATTGATTAACTTCCCATATTCCATTATCTCTCACACATTTATTAGTATTCCCTATGCTCTGTGATTAGTAAGGGATTGCTCAAGGTGGTATATGAGTGGAAAGAAAAAGTTTGAAAGCCACTTTTTAAAAAAAATCATACTCGTTATGTGCAGGGCTTCATAACTCCAAAGGAAATGGGCCAATGACAATTTTTCTCAAGCAAAATATTTCAGTTACAATTGGGTGTAGAGCAGGGATTCTCAGCCTTCCCTTCCACTCACATCCCACCTTAAGCAATCCCTTACTAATCCTCGCAATCCAGGAATCATCCTGGTAAATCTCTGAACTGTCTCCAACATCATTACATCCCTTCTAAGATAAGGGGCCCAAAACTGCACACAGTCACTCCAAATGAGGTCTCACCAGTGCCCTGTTGAGTCTCATCGACACCTCTTTACTCTTCTACACTATTCCCCTTGAAATGAAGGCCAACATAGCATTCACTTTCTTTACTGCTGATCCAACCCGGTGGTTCACCTTTAGGTTATCCTGCACGAGGACCCCCCCCCCCCAGTCCCTTTGCACTAACACATTTTGAATTTTCTCCCCATCCAATCGATAATCTTCCTGTTGATTTCGTCTTCCAAATTGCACATTTCTCAATGTCATGTCTCATCTGCCATTTCTTGGCTCACTTTCCCAAACTATCCAGCTCTTTCTCTCTGCAACCTTCCTGCTCCACCACCCACCTTGGTGCCATCTTCAAACTTCGCCACAAAACCATTCACTCCGTAATCTAAATCATTGATGTATATTGTAAAAAGAAGCAGCCTCGATATCGATAACAGAAATCAAATCATATACTGGTCACTTATCAATTGAAAATTAGAAACGTGACCATAACTTATTTGGCTCAGGACAACAAATTCTTTAATTGTAATAATTAAATCATAACTCATACTATGTCCAAAATCTATATTGAATACAAAAATTATACAAATAATACTTAAAATTCCCCTTACACAAGATATTTTATACTTCTCTGATGTGATCACATTGTTCTGTGATATGATCTGTGACTTGTGGTTAAAACCCACTTTACTTGTTAGTCTTAATAATGAAAAGGAAGTAAAATGTTCTCTCTACTAATTTACCTCCTCCTTCTAACTAAGGCTATCTGTATCTATTGTAAATACAAATCGAATAACTGCCTCCAATAATGTTGCTGTTTGCATTACATTCAAACCTGACATTTTAGGTGAAGACGAATTTCTGATTTCACATGTTTTTTACTTACCTTGATTCAGAAGAATTTCACCTACTTCACCATTAATTGTTTTCAACAATACCTTTGTACCAGAGGGGAGAATAAGCAAAAAAAAACATGCAGTAACGTGGGTTGGTTTGGCACTGACGATGGTTAGTAACAAATGGGCAGCAACAGCGAACATGTGGAAGGTCAGGTGCCAAAGCTCAGTTTTGGATTTTGGGGCATTTTGGATAAGGAGCACTGAACTTGTATTTACATTTACAGATCTTTATCTGTTGAAATGTGCATTTTTCCACTATTGTTAAATGATCATTCTGCCTTGCCTGCAGGACAGAACAAATCTCATGAGAAAATGTATACTCAGATAGAAAATCTGAACTAAATAAACTTGACCATTACAGGGAACTTGGTGGCTACAAAAAGAGCCAATGCATGTGGATGGGTCTGGTGTCAGACTCGCCACGGGGGACGCTCCGCTTGCGCCCATACCTCCTCCCCCTCACCGCCATTCGGGGCCCCAAACGCTCCTTCCAAGTGAAGAAAGGTTTCCCTTGTGTATCTGTGGGGTGGGGGGTGGGGGGTAGTCTACTGTGTCTGGCGCTCCCATTGTGGTCTCTTCTACATTGGAGAGATGGGGAGATGGCTTCATCGAGCACCTTGGATCTCCCAGTGACCGCCCATTTCAATTCCCCGTCCCATTCCCTCGGCAACGTGTCCGTCCAGGGGTCTCATGCACAGCCAGACCAAGACCATCTGCAAATTAGAGGGGCAACACCTCGTCTTCCATCTGGGCCCCCTCCCACCGGGTGGCATTAACATCGACTTCTCTGGTTTCTCTTAGCCTCCCGCCCCATCTCTCTTCCCTATCCCTATGCCTCCTTCCTCCCCCCCACCCCCACCCCAGCTCTGCATTCACAGAGCCAACCCGCTCCCCAGATCAATTCTCACCTTTCCTCTCCAAGTCTTCAATGGAGAGGCTGCATCCACCACCTGATGGCGCTGCTGCGCTCCTGTTTGGGGGACACACTACCTGCCAATCAACGTCAAAGACTCACCCCAAGCCATCAAGATGACCCTTGCGATGGGCCCACCTAAATCACTAGGTGCTGCAGTCCAGGCAGCCCGCCCAGACCCAGCCCTGACCTTCACCCAATTGGCCCAGGTGAATCACCTCGGCTGAGTCCCTGCACTCGGCTTTGAGCCTTTGGCCACAGCAGCCAACAGGGCTGGCCTCCCCCGAGTGATTTCCCCCCCCCCCAGTACTGCCTGTAGAACTATAAAGGACCACGTGCCCCTTGTTCTGCCCCTTTTAGACTCCCAACCTTTCGCACTGGGTTGGGATGAGTCCTGAGGTCAGGTAGCAAGAGCCGTGTCTGTACCGGTCAAGGGGTGGGGGCACGTAGTATCACCTAGATCCTGACTGTTGAATGTGTATGTTTGTGTAATTTCCCCCATTCTCTATCGGTTCCCCCCTCGTTATCCAAAGTGTACATTTACCCCCTGTGTATTGTGTGTGTGTGTAGAGGTTCACCGAGCATATTGACCCCATTGTCCTGTTTGCATCCCTGAAATAAACGTATGCTTTGTACCTCAACTTTGGTCTGGTTCTTAACCTGCGGGACCCGCACGAACCCGAACAACAATGTCCAATGATGACCTCTTGGATGCTGGTCTGTGCTCATCCCCTGCCCCCTTTCTTTCCCTCTCCCTGGCCTTTTTTTTACCCATGAGGCAGGGCTCAGGCTCGAAACGTTGTTAATATACCTTTCCCTCCTGTGGACGCTGCCGAGTTCCTCCAGCATTTCTGCGTTTTTACAACAGTCACCGCGTCTGCAGACTTTCGTGTTTCACTCTTTGATCTCTCGTCTCATCACTACCATTGGGAAGGGGGAACAGGAGAATGAAGACGAGCACTCAGCTTCTTTCCCCTCCGCCATCGGATTCCTGAACAGACAATGAACCGCAGAGTGACACTTAATAAGGCTGCAGATGCTATGATTGTAGTTAAAAACACTGACCGAAATCAGCCGGTCTTTCCAGCGTCCATAGGAGACAAAGGTACGTTGCCGATGTTTTGGGCCTCAGCCCTTCTTTGAGGAATAAGCAGAATGAGGCAGATGCAGGAAATCTCACAATGTCTCAGACAGTGCGGGAGGAATCCAGACCCACAAAAGGTGTTAAAAATTGGATGTGATAAGAGACGAGGTGTTAGGAGACAGAAAGGAGAGAGAGAAAGAGATAGGGAAAGGCCCTGGGAGGTGGGGGGGAGGGGAGAGAGTAGTGAGGGGGTTAACAAAAGCCAGAGAAGTCGATGCTACAGTCGTCTGGTTGGAGGGGGTCCCGGTCGGAAGATGAGGTGCTGTTCCTCCAATTTATGGGTGGCCTCAGTCCGGCAGTGCATGGGCAGACGTGTTGGCGGGGAATGGAGCAGGGAACTGGAATGGGCACCCATCGGGAGATCCCCGCGATGGCGGCGGGTGGGGCTGAGGTGCTTAGCGAGGCAACCACCCCGTCTGCGTCCAGTCCCTCCGATGCAGAGGAGACCCCAGTGGATAACTCCCCCCCACCCCACTTTTCTTCTCTTTTATTTATACAAATGTAATTTATAGCAATAATGCTGGAGCAAAACAACGAATTTCGTGACATATTCCTGACACTAAATTCTAATCACAGGAGAGAGTGAGCGCCTGCTATGCTTGTCCCTGCCTCTAGGTGACAGAAATCCGCCTGTTGAGACCACACTGAACATTGACTTTGTTCCAGGAACAGCAGGAGTTTGTTGAAACAGGAAAGTTTGCAGGATCTGGGGTTGTCGGGCAGTGCCCAAGTGCAGTGGGAGAGGCTCAGCAACCAGGCCGACCAATGTTTCGGGCCTGAGGCCTTCACCAAGTTGCAAGGCAAAAAACAAAAGGCAGGCACTTGACCCAATGCATTGACACCAACTTCTCCGGTTTCTGCCAGCCCACTCCCCGCTCTCCCCCGTCCCTCTACCTCCTGCTCTCCAGCTCCCCAACCCCCCCTTCTCTCTCTATTCGCAGAGCGGCTCCCCCCTGCCTCCCCCTGTTTGCTGGTGCGGTCTCCACCTATGACCTCCTGCCCGTGGGACTGTGCCCCTCCCCACTGCCCCACCTCTCCCCCCACCCCCCGACATTTAATTCAGATGCCTGCCTGCTCTTTGCTCACTCCCCTAAGAGGGGTTCAGGTCCAAAACATAAGTAATGCGGCACGTTCCCGATGACCCGAACTGGACCTATCTCGGTTCAGCAGATTTTTCGGCTTTTCGGGAATTTTCTCTAAAGCCGCCCAGTGGCATCAGGAGAATACTTGCATTGGCCGTCGCCAGTCGCTGACACCTCCCCACCACCAATGGCAATCCTGCCCGGGAGCCCGAAGTCTTGCCTGGCCTGTCAATGGTAGGAGATTGCGCAGGGACGGTTCTCCAGCAGAATTTCAGTGGCCCTGCTGAAAGGGTATTTGACGGAGGGAGCGTCTCAGGCGAGCGGGGAGAGAGCACGATATTCAGTTCAAATTCTGAGAAAGCAATTCATCACCAAGTTGCAGTTTAACTCAAGGCAAAGAAAAATGGCAATTTATAAATACATAATCAGCCCCGTCCTTTCCTTTAACATGTAAATGTCTCCTTTGTAAAACTGATCCCCTGTGGCCCCACGTGAGCATGGTGGGTAAATTTATTTCCAACTTTTTTTTTCCAAATTATGACATCACATCTCCCCCGAAAAAAACCTTCTGATGTTCAGGATCTCGGTGGATTGGTGTTCGGTTCATCAGAGATGTGCTGGATCCCGTTACCACCTCCGGGATGCCGCAGGACCCGTGTTTTTACTACAATGGTGGCGTCTGTCAGACTTTCACGCTTCACTCCTCCCATCGGGAAAGAGGGGCCTGAAGGCCAGCACCCAGCCGCGCAAGGGCGGCTTTGCCCTCAGAATTTCTGAACGGGCATTGAACTCACGTTTTTAAATGGATTTATTTATATTTCAAAAAAGTATCTTGATGGAAATGTAATTGATAGCAATAAACGTGGGCACAAAACAACTAAATTCTAATCACAGGGATTCCTTGCCTCCACCACCAGGTGACAGCAAAGGCCACACTGAGAGATGATGTGTTACACCCAGCCAACTTTTAAAATTTTAATTTGGACGTACAGCGCAGTAACCGGCCACTTCGGCCCACGAGTCCGTGCCACCCAATTAACCGACAGCCCTGCATGAACTCGGGGACTGAAGTGGCCTGTTACCGCGCTATACGTCCAAATTAAAAATTAAAAAGTTTGCCTTTTTTATAAACTTGCTCAATAATCTAACACTTCCCTCCCCACACCCAGAACCCTCCATTTTTCTTGCATCTATGTACCCGCCACACTCTGTGTTTAATAAAAAACACCCCTGTTGTCTCCCCTGAACTTCCCTCCCTTCACTTTGTACAGATGTCCTCTGGTGTTTCTCCCGCCCGTCTGCCTTATCTCTGCCTCTCAGAATCTTGTCAACCCCTATCAAGTCTCCTCTCATCCCTCTTCGCTCCAAAGAGAAAAGTCCCAGCTCTGCTGACCTAACCTCAGAGGATATATTTCACAATCCAGGCAACACCCTGGTGAATCTCCTCTGCCCCCTCTCCACAGCTTCCACATCCTTCCTGTAATGAGGTAACCAGAAATGAACACAATTAACCCACATCCTCTGGTTTGTAAGCTGAGTGGAAAAAAAACACTGAACATAACAGCATAACACAGGCCCTTCAGCCCACAATGCTGGCCTGACCCATATATACCTAAAAAAGAAATTAAACTCTCCCTACCCCGTAACCCTCTATTTTTCCTTCCATCCAGGAACCTGTCTAAGAGCCTTTTAAATGTCCTTGATATTCCAGCCTCCACCACCATCCACAGCAATCCATTCCAGGCCCCCACAACTCTCTGAGTAAAAAAACTTTCCCCTGATGTCTCCCCTGAACTTCCCTCCCTTCATTTTGTACAGATGTCCCCTGGTGTTTGCTGATTCCGCCCTAGGGAAACAGGCTCACCCTATCTCTGCCTCTCAGAATCTTGTAGACCCCTATTAAGACCTCTCATCACTCCAAAGATAAAAGCCCTGGCCTACTTGCGTTTAATACCTCTCACCATTTTGTACATCTCTATCAAATATCCCCTCACTGAAGAGAATGTGGCCCTAACCTGTTTAACCTCAGTTCCTTGAGTCCTGGCAACACCTCAGTGAACCTTCTCAGCAATGTGATGTATTGCATTTTGGAAGGACAAACCAATGTAGGATGTACATGGTGAATGGCCGGGCACTGAGGACAGAGGGACCCGGGAATACAGATATATCATTCCCTGAAAGTGGCGTCACAGGTGGACAGGGTAATAAAGAGAGCTTTTGACACATTAGCCTTCATAAATCAAAGTATTTTCAGGATTTGGACTGTTCTGGTAAAGTAGTATAAGACATTGGTGAGGCTAAATTTGGGGTATTGTGTGCAGGTTTGGTCACCGAACTACAGGGAAAATATCAATAAGATAGAAAGAGTGTAGAGTAGATTTATTAGGATGTTGTCCAGACTTCAGGAACAGAGTTACAGGGAAAGGTTAAATAGGTTCAGACTTCATTTCCTGGAATGTAGAGAAACGAGGGGAGATTTGGGGAGATTTGATCAAGGTTTACAAAATTGGGAGGAGCTTGAACAGAGTTAATGTAGGTCAGCTTTTACCACTGACGTTCGATGAGATACTAACCAGAGGACATGGTGAAAGGAGAGTTTAGGGGGGGGGAATTTCTTCACATATTGAGTGGTAGGGGTGTGGAACGAGCTGAAGTGGTGAATGCTGGCTTAGTTTTCACATGTGTTACCAACCCAGAGGACCCCAGCAGCAATAGATATTCACCAAGACAAATACCTGCTTAAACAAAAGTTGCTTTTAATGATCTTTAAACATGAAAATAAAATCAAACTTTAACTTAACCCCTTTTAATTCTAAGTGCATGTGTATGTAATGTGTGTGTAAGTTCAGAAAAGTTCTTTGGTTCACAGTCCAATCTCACTTCTCATTCCTCCAAGTTCACTAGTTGCAGGCAATTCTTATACTGTGCATAGAATTTAAATTATAAATTTAACATTTATAAAGTTCACCAGGCTTTGGTGTTTGAAAGGTAAATGGTTACCACTCAGGAAGGTTCTTGTCAATTTTCAAAGAGAGATTTGTTGTTCCAGGACATCCACAACTGATGTACTTCCATCAGCCACTTCAGTGTCTTACTGATGAAACTTGGCCCTTCAGGGTTCTCTAGATGATAACCTCTTTCTTTCAGGCCATCACAGAGTTCTTTCCTGTTTCACTTACTCCAAGTGAAACATTAGACAGCCAATCGTCTTTCATGAACCACAAGGGTTTTGACCAGGCCATCTTACAAATGGGGCTTTCCACAAGCTTGTCAGCTTGTCCTGTTCCAGTCCCAGCTGCCATTACTGGCTGTAACACTGTAGAAGTGATATCTCTCTCTCTCTCTCTCTCTCTCTCTCAGGTCAGTAGGACTAAGCAAAATAATAGTTTGGCACAGACTAGGAGGGCCAAAGAGCCTGTTTTCTATGTGGTAATGGTCTATGGTAGAATCGGGGAACACTTCTCTCAGGGTTCATTGATTTGCCTCCACTTTCCTCCTTGGGAAAGCAACTATTGGGCCTTCTTCCCCACTGACTCTCGATCCTGGGGAGGTGCCCGCCAGTGGCACCTCTTCCACTTGGCATCCGGCCGTGGGGTAGCTGCACTGTTTGGGGAGGGGAGAGTGGCGTCAGAGACCGTGTGGTTAGTGATGTAGATAAGCCAGCTTGGCCCTTGTGGCCTGCCTGCAGCTCTGCAGAGGACCTATCACGCACGGGGCTCTCAGATAAGCTGCTCGCCTCCTGCAGCAGGACGCTGCGGCCTCGCCTCCCAGTTGCGATTACAGGTTGCCGGTTTGCTTCAATTGTTGCATCAGTTCGCATTTCCTGGACCTGCTCACTCTGTAAACCACTTAACATCTGATCCAGTTTCAGTACAACATTGTTTGTCTATTTTAACCACAATGCAGCCCCAGTGAAAGCAGCGAAATATCTGTTTCCCATTTCACTCTCTTCCCATGTTCCCATTCAAACCCTCCATAGCACGATTCCTGAACCGCTCTGCCTGTCAAACCTCAAAATTCGCCTCCGGCACCCCTGCAGAGTCTGGCTCAAACCGTTGGCCACCAGAGCTCCGGATCTGAACCTCCGACATGGCCAGGAACCCTTCCACACCCCCTCGCCGCCCCCCCCCCCGGTTCCCCGTCAGCCAAATAATGGGAAAAGTCTTTAAACGGGCCTCTGATTGAGTTTATTGTTGAGGGGTCTGATGGTGGAGGGGGAGCTGCTGTTCCTGAACCTGGTGGCGCGAGTCTTGTGGCACCGATGGCAGCAGTGAGAACAGAGATGCCCCCCCCCAGATTAAGGACAGTTCATTCCAGCTGTTATCAGACACCTTTTTTTTGAAGACTTTATTTAAAATTTTTATAATATGAATACAATAGAGAATTGCATTTAAAGAAAAATTAAAAAAAATTAAAATAGTATGATTACAATATTACATCAGAAAACTACACAAAATAACCTCCCCCCCCTGTTAATTGTAACACAATATTAATAGTCTAACTTAAAATTAGTCCAACCCTCCCGCTCCCAAAATAAAGAGTGAAGAGTTAATAAAATTAACAATATTATATATGGAAAAAAATACCCACTTACAAAAAAAGAGATAAAACTTAACCTAAAAAAAATTCTAACAACAAAAAAAAATTGTCAATACTAAAATATCACGCTTAAACATAAATTTAAATCAAACTTAAATGCATATAATTAGCAAACGGAGTCCACTTTAACTTATAAAAAGACATCTTATCCTGAATTGAAAAAGATATCCTTTCCATAGTCAAACAAAATTTCATTTCCAAATACCACTTATCTAAAGTTAGTATATTTCTATCTTTCCAAGTAAGTGCTATACATTTCTTAGCCACGACTAAAGCTAAATAGATAAATGAAATCTGATAATCCTCTAAACCTAAATCAATTAATGATTTAATTGTAATACCCATGTGGACAGCTCGCAAACAAACCATCATGTGACAATAAACCTGAACCAATTCCCTCCTGAACAGCACAGAAACAGGCCCTTTGGCCCTTCTAGTCTGTGCTGAACTAATTTTTCTGCCTAGACCCACTGACCCCAACTGATTACTGTGATTGCATCTCTTCTTTACTGACTCCTGTGCCTATCTCTCTCTGCCTGTTTCTCCTTTCCTTTCTCTCTATCTCTCTTTCTTTCTCTCTCCCTTTCTATCTTTTGCTCTATCAGTCTTTCTCTCTTGGTCTAGTTCTCTTTCTCTCTCTATTTTCTTTTCTCTCTATCTTCCTCTCTCCACCTAGCTCTCTCTCCTTCTTACCCCTTCTTTTTCTCTCTTACTCTCTCTATCTGTCTCTCTCCATTTCCCTTTTTCTCTCTCTCTCACACACACACACCCACTCTAATCTTTCTTCCCCCTTTCCTGATGGTCTTGCTCTCTCTCACTCTCTCTCTCTCTCTCTCTACCTGTCTCACCACCTCCCACACCTTCAGTTCCATCACCCCCGCCCCCCTCTTCCCCAGCCTCATGTCTGTAACTACACCCCTTCTATCCAACTCTCGAGTGAGGGTCCTGGTCCGAAACGGTGACAGCTCGGCCCCTGCTGAGAGCCCCCCCCCACCCGCCAGCAGCTCATTGTCCCCTCAACACCTTAATGCTCTGCAGCTACTTCACAGCCTCCATGTCCCTGCTGCAACATGGAGGCCAGAACTGTGCTCAGTGCAAAGTGGAGCCAGAATATTGCGAAGCTCCTTTGAGAAAGTTGCCCGGCCAATTAAATGGTCTGGGGCCAGGTTCGGCAACGTTCAGTGAAGCACGCCAATGGAACCACCTCCGAGGCCTTGCGCAGACCATGCGGCCTTGACCGATGTCACAGTTTTCCGAAGCGCTGGAACTAAGTGTTCAATGTCAAATAACAGAGGGCATGAGGTGGGTCAGGCAAGAGCTTTGAAGCCAGGAGCCTCCAGGTCTCATGACTTCAAGCCCCCTGTCATATGCCTTTGGACGTCACTCAGTGCGGTAACTCATGGTGTCACCACACCCCCCCCTCCAACCACCCCCCCACCATGAAGCCCGATGCACCATCAGTAATCACAAACGGTTGTGAAACTATCAGGCTTTTATTAACTAAAGACTAGAACAACCGTCAACCTCATCGACCAATTGAAGCAAAGAGAAAGGGGGAACATGCAAGGGGTTATGGGTAGAATTGGTCTTGAGAGGCGTGTCCAGCTAGCACTGGCCAATAATGGCACAACAGAGGTTTACCACAAAGCCTTTTTTGATTTTTCTTTTAATTATGATTTCATTCTCAAAACAGTTATTGATTTTGGTTCACAAATACGCATGACCACAATATTTTAGCTAAAACATCAGAACATTTGACCAAAGCAGCGACTCTAAAAACACCAACAGCAACAAAAACAACAAAGCTTGCTGGTGCAGACGACACCACAGGATTCGAAGCATCGTGGTCATTGGTTCATAACGACAGCTGTGACCAAAGGTTCAAAAAGTAAATGAGCATTAAGTTTTAGCCTTGATACATGTCATCTGGGCTGACGGAAAATTATTTTGTTGTGTTATCTCACTGGAGGGATATTTTTAGAAAAAAAAAATTTCTGCTGAAACACCGAACAAAAATTTTGTAGTCAGTCATTATGGGGTCACCCAGTGTGGTCCGCACACCCCCACCCCCTGTGATACCAGTGCTGTGAACGCTGAGATCCTCCACCATTTCTGTTGAACTGTCCCACACTGGGTTTTCCCTCAGTAACATTCTGGGGACATCCACCTGGATTCTGCTGCTCAGCCCAGTTATCACCCACACTCCAAAACGTCCAGGGGGGGGGGGTGGGTTGGAGGTTAATTAGGTGGGACATGGGTTTAAATGGCCAGACTACTGAGTTGTCAATAAAATTTAAAATCTCCAACCAGACGGCATTAACACCAACTCCTCTGTTCTCTGTTAGCCCCCTTCCCCCTCCCTGAGTCTCTCTCTTTCTCTATCCTCCAGCTACCCACCCCTTCCCTCTCTATTCAGAGAGGTACACCCATCAATTCTCTCTTCTACCCCCCCATCCACCTGTTGGCCTGTGCACCTCCCCCTGCCCCTTCCTCCCTCCTCTCCCCCCACCCCACCTTTTTAATCGGACGCCTGCCTGCTTTTTGCTCGTACCTTGACGAAGGGCCCAGGCCCGAAACGTTGGTTACCCCCTGTAGATGCTGCCTGACCTGCTGGGTTTCAGAGTCAGATGCAGGATTTATTGTCATGAACAAGTGACAAAATTGGGGGTTTTGCGGAAGTGACACAGGGTAAACATTCATATTATAACCATCTTACAACATTACTGTAAAAAAAATTAAATAATAGAGCACGAAAAGTCAGGCAGTGTCTATGGGTCATTGATCATTCAGGTATCTTAAGATGACTGAGAGGGGACTTGATAGAGGTATTTAAAATTATGAAAGGAATAGATAGACTAGATATAAACAGACTCTTTCCCCTGAGGGCAGGGAAAGTTGGAACAAGATGGCATGAGTTAAGAGTAAGGGGGCAAAACTTTAGGAGAAATGTTAGAGGATGGTTTTTCACTCAGCGAGTGGTGGCAGAATGGAATGATCTTCCAAATGAGATAGTTGCAGCAGGGTCCCTTCTGTTATTTAAGAGAAGATTGGATGTGTGCAAGGACATGAGGCGGTTGGAGGGTTATGGGCAGAGGGCGGGAAGGTTGAGCTAGTGGAGTTGTTCAAGTGAACTGGTGTGGACTCGAAGGGCTGGCATAGTCTGTTTCCGTGATCTAAACAGTTATATGGTTATTTGGAGAGGAAGAAGTTGTTCTTGTGTTCATCTTCAGGCTCCTGCACCTCCTTCCCAATGGTAGCAGATTGAAGGGCGCATGTCCTGGGTGGTAGGGGGTCCTTGAGGATAGAGGCCGCTTTCTTAAGACCCCGCCTCGTGTCAATGTCCTCAATGGAGTGGAGTCTGGTGCCCGTGACCCTGTGGGCCAGTTTAACCACCCTCTGGGGTTCATTCTCATCCTGAGAGTTGGTGCCTCCGTACCAGGCAGCAATGCGACCAGCCGGAATGCTCCCCACGGTCCACCCATGGAAGGTTACGAGAGTCCTTGGTGACGGGACAGATCTCCTCAGACAACCCTCATGGAGTCTAGTCACCTCGTCCTGAATGCATCGACGTGGAGGCTCGAGGAGATGTTGGCACCCAGGAATCTGAAGTTCTCCAGCACATTGGTGCATCACACTTCAACCCCCGGGGTTTTCTTTCTCAAATAAAATGTAAATTCCTTCCAATGTTCTATCGCTTATATCCAATGAACTGCAAATAACTAATCCCTACAATGTTCTAAAAGTTTTAAAACTCAAGATTAAAGCTCTTAAATATCTCCAGGGAAATGATATGAGCCTGCAACTGATTGAAATTTAGATTCTGAGATCACAAGATACAGCTGTGTAAACAGAGACCACTCTCTCCCAGAAAGGTGCACAGCTAAGCCACTTCAGATAAGTGGCTTGGAAACTCATTATTCACACCTTTGACCATCTCCTCAGGGTGAATGCACTTAAGAGATGTTGTGAAAGCCAAGAAAGTTTGCGAAGTGATGTGGGCTCAACTTCACAAGCATGCAGATAACGGTTTGACATAGGGGCCATCAAATGTCAAGGGCGGGTGACTCAACTCTTGATTCCAGCTCAGAGGTAGCTGTTGACTGGAACTTGCTTTTCTGGCCCCCGGCTGATTGAAATCCCACAACGCGCGCTGAGCCCGAGATGATTGCAGAGGACAGGAGACAGTCATGGAAAGTAGAATGTCACAGCACAGGATAGGCCCTTCAGCCCATGATGTGATGCCGACCTATTTATTATACCTACCAAAGAAAAAGTAAGCCCTCACTCCTTCGTAACCCTCGATTTTTCTTTCATCCAAGTGCCTGTCTAAGAGCCTCTTAAATTCCCCTATTGTCTCCAACCCCGGCAAGGCATTCCAGGCCCCCACAACTCACTTTGTGAAAAAAAACTTTACTCCTGACGTCTCCCCTCCCTTCACTGACGTCCTCTGGGGTTTGCTACTCACACCCTTGGTGACGTGTTGGTTTTCTGCCTCTCAGAATCTTGTAGACTTCCAGCAAGTCTCCTCCCATCATGCCAAAGAGTAAAGCCACAACTTTGCTAACTCAAGACATGTAGCATATTCAAAATCCAGGTGAATTTCCTTTGCCCACTCTCCAGAGCTTCCACATCCTTCCTGTAACGAGGTGACGACCACTGATCTAATACCCGCCAGTCTATAAATCGCTGGGTTCTCCCCTATTGCCTCATCTAAACAAGGGGACCACATTTGCCATTCTCCAGTCCTCCGGCACCTCCCCTGTGGCCAAGGAGGACTCCAAGATCATCGGCAATGCTCCAGCTACCTCTTCCCTCTCTCCCTGGGGATATCTCATCTGGCCCCAGGGTCTGATCAATCCTAATATTTTGAAGATTTCCCCTTTCTTAATCTCAACATGGACCAGCACAGAAGCCTGTTCAACTCTGACCTCACCTTGGCCAAGGTCCTTTTCTCAGGTCAATGCTGAAGCAAAGTACTCGGTCTCCTCCACCTCCAGGCACACGTTACCTCCTTAAATGGCCCCACTCTCCTTCTTGTCAACCTTCTGTTCTTCATCCCATTTGCCCCCTTCTAAGTCCCCCAAATACTTACTTAAAATTCTCCCCAGGGCAGCTGGAAGACCGTCTGCTGGGTGAAAAGGTGCCCTTTGGTCCGGCCGAAACCTATTGGTCTCTCAGCATGCGGAGACTTGCATAGCGCCCTTGGCTTCCTCAGTCACGCCTACGATTCTTGAGGACCCGCACCCCCACCCACCGGCGCATGTGCACATCCTCTGTTCTTGCTGCTGCCACCAGGAAAGAGGTGTCGGGGCCACAAGACTCACACCCACCAGGTTCAGGAACAGTGGCTCCCCCTCCACCATCAGACTCTTCAACAACAAACTCAATCAGGGACTCGTATAAGGATCTTTAGTGCATTTTATTGATTGATTCTCTCGGTATTGTACAGTTTGGTTATGTGCGTACGTTGTGTATGATTATTTTTGCACTACCAATTTGTGGTAATTCTGCCTCGCCTGCAGGAAGAAGAATCCCAGGGCTGTATGTGATGTCATGTATGTACTCTGACAATAAATGGCAACGCTGCTGCAGAGACAGACCCACAGGGAGCTGAGACGCTATATTCCCACAGGGTCCAGCTGCCCAGTTGATTGCCACCTGCTCCGCACGGGGCTATGAACGACCAATTGGGGAGCCGACGGTGGTTCTACTTGGAATCCCATGACCTTGGGGTATGCGCCCAAGATGATGGTGGCCATGAGGGAGGAGCTGTGGACTCCGGGGAAGCGGAGCCCAGCACTGGAGGTCAGGAAGATCAACACCCCCCCCCCACCCCATCTGAGAGGGTGAAGCGGAGGAGATGACCCACGGGGGAGGGGGGGAATGGGATGGGGACGGTGACCACGACGGCGGCCGAGGGGACCAGTGCACGCAGCAGGGCTGCCGGCGGCGCGACCCAGGAGACCCACCGAAGCTGCTGGCCATCGGGAGACACACTGGGGGGGGGGGGGGGTGGGGGAGGAGGGGGCTGTGGGCTGCTGGACACACTGGTTTGAAATTGGCCAGGGGACAAGGGGGCTCCAAAGAGGGTCCCTAACCGTGTCAGATGTTCATATCTGGAGCCGATGGTTTGGACTGCAGAAGTAGATCTACGGACACTTGGTGAGTCTTAGGGGGGACGGGGGAATTCACTTTTGCTTCTACCTCCAACTGCAAGTCTGACTGTAAGAGGCATTAAGGCAATTCCTGCCAGTGACAAATCTGTCTTCCTTGCAGCAGGTAAATGGGAATTTCATGTAATAGGACACTGTGACAATAAATCTGAAAACCAGGCATCCTGTATGCATTGCAGGGACCTCCACTTAGACGTATTGATGCCCCAAACCAGCCTGTCAGCATATACACCATTTGTGTCATTAAACATGTTAGCTCCCTCTAATCTGGGGAAGGGGGGGGCTCTAATCTGGGGAAGGGGAGGGAAGGCCTCTAATCTGGGGAAGGGGAGGGGGGCCTCTAATCTGGGGAAGGGGAGGGGGGCCTCTAATCTGGGGAAGGGGAGGGGGGCCTCTAATCTGGGGAAGGGGAGGGGAGGGGGGCCTCTAATCTGGGGAAGGGGAGGGGAGGGGGGCCTCTTATCTGGGGAAGGGGAGGGGAGGGGGGCCTCTTACCTGGGGAAGGGGAGGGGAGGGGGGGCCTCTAATCTGGGGAAGGGGAGGGGGGGCCTCTAATCTGGGGAAGGGGAGGGGGGCCTCTGATCTGGGGAAGGGAAGGGGAGGGGAGGGGGGCCTCTTATCTGGGGAAGGGGAGGGGGGCCTCTAATCTGGGGAAGGGGAGGGGAGGGGGGCCTCTAATCTGGGGAAGGGGAGGGGAGGGGGGCCTCTAATCTGGGGAAGGGGAGGGGAGGGGGGCCTCTAATCTGGGGAAGGGGAGGGGAGGGGGGCCTCTAATCTGGTTGCTGATTATCCATGCAAATTACCTGGGTTTTGCTAAATGCCGCTTCCTTCCACGGCTCTGATCTTGTCTCCGCTCGCAGCTCGATCTTAACGTGAAGCGGGCGGTGTCTCCTTCCTCGAAGCATCTCCGATCGTAAGGACGAGCCACCTGTACGTCGGACGCCCTTGACCCGGGGACCTACTGTAGACGAGTCGGCACAACGCCGTGGGCCGAGGGAGGGAGGGGGTCTGTGCTGTAGTGCTCTATAGTCCCAGTTTCTCCCTGTCTCGTTCCGCTCACCGCCACACTGGACCCGCCCTGAGTGTTCGCCTTACCCACATGAACCAGGAGTTTAGGCAAAATCAGTCTGGAATATTGACCTTGGCCAGAAATATTGAACAGGGTTTTTTTTAAAATATAAAGTGACGTTCAAGAGTCCTTTAATTGTCACGTTTTGTTTTATCATATATAATATAACTTTTATTTGCCAGAAGGTGCTGTAGATTTCCATGATTTTGTTCCAATCTGGTTTGCAAACTTTTTTAAAAATGTAAATGCCCGTCGAGTTAATAGGCTCAAGAGCACGGGTCGCCCAATTATACCCCCCCCCCCCCCGGCACGGGACGTTTCAAACGGAGGGAGGAAAGCAGAGCCCCTGCCGCCCCCCCCCCCTCACCCGGGGGAAATCCTCGCAGCCACAGGGTCAACGTACAGGGTGGGGGGGGGGGGGGCGTCGAGCGCGTGGTTTCTACAATTTTCGGATTTTAGGAATTAAAAAGATTTTGGATATACAATTCACAGGGATAAGCTCCACAGGGAAAATCCCCACTGCTTTCATCGTGAGGTGCGAGTCACATTCCGATCTACAAAACGGAAGTTTCACAGCACAGTTGGCTCATTCAGAAGCAAATGGGCACAAAGTCATTTCTTGCTGAGAAATTGGCGGCTTAAAAATAGCAAACAACCCTTACAATTGTGCCCACGCAAAAGTCACACAGAGGTGGAGGAACTCGGCCACATCTATGACTGTTTATTATCTTCCTGTCTTCTCGGACGATGGCGAAGGGGGCCGTACAGCCCGTCGAGCACATGCTGGCTTTCAATCCCACACCCCTTAATCCGGCCTTCTCCGCCACTGACCCACAAGTCACCAGTGGGGGGGGGGGGGGGTGGAGGAGGAGGAGGAAGAAGAAGGGCCGAAGGGGAAAGATTATCGAGCTCAAAACTGTGAGAGATATGTAAAACTGATATAAAAATATGAAGATGAGAAAACTAGTATAGATATATGTGTAATAAATAAAGCCAGTATGAATAGGATAAGGATAGATAATAGAATGTAGGAAGTAAAGTTAGTCTGAATAAGATAAGGGTCTTCTAGCCTTAGACAGAATTAGCAAGTTCTGCATATAAGAGTTGTAGCCCATGGGAGATTACTTTGATTAAAGATGATGTAGGTGAGGTAAAGTCAATCTCTCTTCAGAAAATTATACTGAATTCTGAATTAGTTAAAGGACCTGTGGTAGGAATTATTTCAAAGTTACCCATGCAAGGGGTCTCATTTTTAATAGGGAATGATTTGGCAGGGGTAAAGTTGGGTCAGTTTTGCCCTGAGAGTCAAGAAGGTGTGAATTAGAACAAAGGCAGGTTTGTGAATAAGGACAATGACATGATGGAACACAGACAGGATACCCCCTGGTCCTCCAAGTTCACAGAAACAGCACGTAGGCAGACAGGATTGCCTAATGCCAAACTCATCCAGGAGGCAGAAGAATGTAAGGGGGAGGGTACTTCTATACTGAAATAAAACTGTATAAAAGTTGGGTGAGCCCCAGTGTGTGTGTGTATTCCCAGGGTAAGGGGAAGCACCCAACTTTGCATTGTTGTATAATAAATGTTCTTTGTTCTCAATTTTTGTCTCGAGCAAATTCTGTGAAGGTACTTCTGTTTCTCACAATGGGGGATCATCCGGGATCCCACTCCCTCCACTGACAGAGTGCCCGATGACGGGGGTAGGTGCACCCCAGCTGATTCAGCTGGACTCACGGACAGTGGGTGACTCGTCAGTGGATGAAGCGAGTGATATCCGAGAAGAGGCATTGAGAACAAATGACGGGAGGATGTTAAGGAAGCGCGCTAGGAATAGCTACTGGATCCCAGTAAGAGGAATTTTACTTACCTGTTAGTATGGGAGGTGTGAGTAGCAAGGGAAATAGTCCTAATTGTGAGAGATGAGTAAACTTGACATGAAAATATGAAAGATGGGGAAACTAGTACAGACACATGGAGTGATGATTAAACCAGTATGAACAGGCTAAGCATGGAAATTAGGATGCAGAGTCAGCCTATGTAAGATAAGAACCTTCTAGTCCTTTTGACAGGATCAGTGAGCCCACCATATGAATAAGATAAGGAGAGGCAAGGAATAATAGAATGTAGGAAGTAGAGGTAGTCTGGGTGAGATAAGGGTCTCCTAGCCCTAGACATATTTAATTAGTAAGCCTTACACGGATGTACCAAGTTATACATATTAAATTAGTAAACCCTAGACAGGATTAGCGAACTCTGCATATGAAGAGACTGCTCTGAGAGTCGGAAAGGTGTGAATGGGGACAAGGGCAGGGTTGTGAATAAGGACAATGAGGATAATAACATGAAGGGACACCGACAGGATACCCCCTGGTCCTCCAAGTCACAGAAACAGCACGTAGGCAGGTAGGATTGCCTAATGCCAAACCCATCCAGGAGGCAGAAGAATGTAAGGGGGAGGGTATTACTATACTGAAATTCACTGTATAAAAGTTGGGTGAGCCCCAGTGTGTGTGTGTATTCCCAAGGTAAGGGGAAGCACCCCTTGTTGCATTGTTGTTATAATAAATGTTCTTTGTTCTCAATTTTGGTCTCGAGCAATTTCTGTTAAGGTACTTCTATTTCTAACATAAGGAAGGACGGGACAATCAGATAACTAAGCAAAGTCCATTAGGAATAATGCTATCTGATTGGGGTGCAGGGAGAACCCGTGGGAAAGACAAACTGACCATGGTCAGGTATTGCTGTCTGGAATGGGTTAAAAGTCCGATAAAAGTGAGTTTGATATATTGGCCAAAGCTCGGATCCGAGGATGACTGGATGTGTCAGGCATTGAACATCTGGCTCTATCAAAACCAGAGATATTGAGAGCAGGGAATATGCAGCCTGCTGGCTCATCAACTGGTTTTGAATGAAAAAGAATGTAAGGACAAGAAGGATGAGGAACCTTTTGTCCCTGAAACACAAGGATGGGATGTGTTACATTCCCGTCCTCCACCTTATGCTCCTCCTATGCCGGCTCCTATCTTTCCCCTCTCTCCTATGCTCTACCCTTCTGCACCTTCCCCTCCTCCCCCACAACTAAAGAAAGGAAAAGAAAGTAGGGGTGGTATGATGACCTGTTCACAAAGTACTAGATTGCCACCTCAATTGACAAGAGAGGGAGGGGACTTTGATTCAAAACAGTGTGAGACCCTCTGGGAGGGAAGGGCAGAACCCTTTGATTCATTTCCCGGAGAGCAGGAACCTAGACATTATAAAGGAGAGGATAAGCCAGAAATTAACTGGATGAGACCTTTACGGGAAGTTCCCATGGGAGGAGGTCTTGGTTTTGTAAATGTGCCCCTGACTAGTACGGAGGTGCGTAATTTTAAGAGAGAATGCCCAATAAACAGAAAGGAAAGGCTGAGATTTTGATGCAGGCAGTCAAGGAAGTCGTGGAGGGACAGCAAGGAAAGGGTAGGGGCTGTGTGCCAGCTCCTGGACATTGGAAGGAGCTCCAGGAGTGGGAGAGTAGAGACCAGAGCAGGGGCAAGGGTAGAGGGGAATTCCGGGGACGACGACCGTAATCCCGGTAGGAATTGGGAAACAGGAGCATTAGTTTGCTACCATTGTAAAAAGGAGGGACATTTTAAGAGAGAATGCCCAATGCGAGCCAGAGAGACGCGATCTTACGCACTGATGTGTTGGAATATAGGGGTTAATTAATCATAGAAAATATGTAGAATATATGCTTATGTACTATTCAGTTTGTATACATAATCCAGTACTATGTAACAATTTAATATTTATCTCATGGTGAAGGGAAAGAGTAATGTAAGTAAGGGGCAGCCACAGTATGTAGCAAAGTTGGCTGATTACAGTAGGTTTAGAATTGCCTGCTCCCAAAATACAAAAGAGAGGATATGTATGAAACAATTTAGTAGGAAGGTTAAGGCAAAAGGAGGTGTTGATTAGCACAGGAGACGATGGCCAGACAAGAACAAAGAGAATCCTGACAGAGACTGTCAGAAACAAAGAGAATGGAAACTAACTCAGTAAGAAGGCTAAGACAGAAGGAGGTGTTGAGTAGAACAGAAGAATATGGCCAGATGAGAACAAAGAAATAATTAGAAATATCTGGGGTATGAATTGATTTCTGATCAAAACAACAGGATAGTCTGACCTTGAGGATTAAAAAAGATGGGAGCTCTACACCCCAGATAACTGCAGAGCAGGAAATTACTTGTGATAAATCTTATACAAGAAATCTAGCAAAGAAAGCCAACTTTTGTTCTGTATGATAAGGTTGAGCTATATAAACTGTAGAGACTGGACAGTAGAGGTCAGTCTTGGGGAATAGCTCACTGTGCAGGTGACCTATGAACTAACGACTGAACCAGAGCTCTGTTAAGCTTTATTCTTATGCTGTGTAATAAACTGATTCTCCTATAATTTCATTTAACGAACACGCTGGACTCAGATGACACATAGACTAAATTAAGGGTAGGGTAAAGCCAGAGTCCGACAGATGGAAGCAGATTATGAATGGGGGGGGTCACGGTTCTCAGTCAATACACACCATGAGGCTGCACGGAGAACCATTGGTAAATTTAAGCATTGAACCCCACAGTGACAAGATGACCTTTTTAGTAGATTCTGGGGCAGCCCGGTCTAGTATTTTACAACCACCCATGGGTGTTAAGATAGAGGGGACAGTGATGATTTCGGGAGTCGGAGGAAGAGATTTTACGGTCCCTGTATTAAGGGATGTAAGAATAAAAATGGGAGAAAAGATAATAACAGAGGATATTTTACTAGTTCCCCAAGCTGGAGTTTGTTTGTTAGGACGAGATTTACAGGACCAATTGGCTATCGGCACCAGACCACAGGAATCGGGTATCGGGGTTCAATTGTATGTATTAAGCCAGGAAGATCGAGAACTAATAAATCCTGGAGTATGGGCAGAAAGAGGCAATAGAGGAGTGTTAGATATTCCTCCCCTGCAAGTTACTCTAAAAGATCCTGAGCAAGTAATTAGACGAAAGCAGTATCCAATTTCGATGGCTGGCCGAAAGGGGCTGCAGCCAGTAATTGACCAGTTGGTGAAAGATGGTATACTCGAACCTTGTATGACACCTTTTAATACCCCAATTTTACCTGTCCAAAAACCAGACGGTACCTATCGATTAGTGCAGGACTTGAGGGAGCTGAACAAAATTATTCTCACCCGTCACCCGGTTGTACCTAATCCCTATACAATAATGGGTAAAATCGATCCCCATAGTAAATGGTTTAGTGTGATTTACCTCAAAGATGCTTTCTGGACCTCTCCATTAGCAAAAGAGAGCAGAGACATGTTTGCCTTTGAATGGGAAAATCCTTTTACTGGATGCAAGAATCAATACCGGTGGATGGTCCTTCCCCAGGGCTTTACAGAATCACCAAATTTATTCGGCCAGGTCTTAGAACAAATATTAGGTGAGGCTCCTCGGAGAGAGAATTGTCAGTTGATACAATATGTTGATGATTTGTTAATTATGGGAAAAACGTACGAATTAGTTAAACAGTATACTGTTGAACTTTTGAATTTTCTGGAGAATAAGGGTCTCAGGGTGAGCGAATCCAAATTACAATTTGTTCAATCAGAAGTTAAATACTTAGGTCATCTGGTAAGTCAGGGAACTAGGAAAATAAGTCCAGAGAGGATACGTGGTATTCTATAGATCCCACCTCCCAAGAATGCCCAAGAACTTAGGAAATTCCTTGGTTTAGTGGGATACTGTAGAATCTGGATTGAAAATTATTCTAGCCTGGTCAGATTTCTCTATGATAAACTCACGATTCTAGGGGGCGAAGCTGTTGTCTGGACAGAGGAAGAGATTAAAGATTTTAACTTGGTGAAACAGTGCCTTATTAGTGCCCCAGTGTTGGCTTTACCCAACCTAAATAAGCCATTTGACCTACTATACCAATGCGAAAGGAGGTGTAGCCACCGGAGTACTAACACAAGAGAGGGCAGGCTGTAGACAGCCAGTTGCTTTTCTGTCAAACGTTTTAGACCCTGTTTGTCGTGGTTGGCCAGAGTGTGTGCAAGCCATCGCAGCCACTGCTATTTTAGATGAGGAAGGACAAAATATTATGTTTGGTGCCCCGATGATAGTTCACACCCCTCACACAGTCCGCAATATTCTCTTACAACATGCTGGAAGGTGGCTCACAGACTCTAGAATTTTAAAATATGAAGTGATCCTAATGGATAGGGATGATTTGACCATGATTACCGTGAGAGATGAGGAAACTTGACATAAAAATATGAAAGATGGGGAAACTAGTGCAGACATGTGGAGTGATGGATTAAACCAGTATGAACAGGCTAAGCATGCAAATTAGAATGCAGGAAGCAGAGTCAGCCTCTGTAAGATAAGAATCTTCTAGTCTTTTCGACAGGATCAGTGACCCTACCGTATGAATAAGATAAGGAGAGGTAAGGAATAATAGAAGGTAGGAAGTTGAGATAGTCTGGATGAGATAAGGGTCTCCTAGCCCTAGAAAGAAGTACCAAATTCTACATATATAATTAGTAAGCCATACACAGATTTATCAAGTTAGGCATATTTAATTAGTAAACCCTAGACAGGATTAGCGAACTCTGCATATGAAGGGACTGTAGCGCTGAGAGTTGGAAAGGTGTGAATGGGGACAAGGGCAAGGTTGTGAATAAGGACAATGGGGATAATGGCATGAGAGGACACCGACAGGATACCCCCTGGTGTTCCAAGTCCACTGAAACTGCACAAAGGCAGGAAGTTGCCTATGCCAAACCCACCCAGGGGGCAGAAGAATGTAAGGGGGAGGGTATACTGATACTGAAATTCACTATAAAAGTTGGGTGAGTCCCAGTGTATGTGTGTATTCCCAGGGTAAGGGGAAGCACCCAACTTTGCATTGTTGTTGTAATAAATGTTCTTTGTTCTCAATTTTTGTCTCGAGCAATTTCTGTTAAGGTACTTCTATTTCTAACAAATGGGGGTTCGTCCGGGATCACACTCCCTCCACTGACCGAGTGCCCGACGACAGGGATAGGTGCACCCCAGCTGATTCAGCTGGACTCACAGATGATGGGTGGCTAGTCAGTGGAAGAAGCGAGTGATATCTGAGAAGAGGCATTGAGAACAAACGACGGGAGAATGCTAAGGAAGTGCGATAAGAGTAGCTACTGGATCTGGTAAGAGACATTTTTTTACCTGTCAGTATGGGAGGTATGGGCAGTAAGAGAGAGAGAGTCCTAGTGAAGGATTGGATGATCAGATAACTAAACAGAGTCCGTTAGGAGTAATGTTATCTGACTGGGGTTCGGGGAGAACCCGGGGAAAAGACAAACTTAGCATGATTAAGTACTGTTGTCTGGAATGAATTAAAAGTCCTATTAAAGGGAGCTCGGTATATTGGCTGAGACTCGGATCTGAGGATGACTGGATGTGTCAGGAACTGAACATCTGGCTATATAAGAATCAAAGGGATAACATTGAAAGCAGGGAATATGCCGCCTGCTGGCTCAGGGGATCGGTTGACCAACTGGTCCTGAACGAAAAGAGAATAAGAGGGATGAGGAACCCCTTGTACCCGAGACGCAAGGATGGGATGTGTTACATCCACCCTATGCCCCTCCTTTACTAGCTCCTATCTCTCCCCCCACTCCTGTGCCCTACCCTTCCACACCTTCCTCCCCTCCTCCCCCGCAACTCACGAAAGGAGAAGAGAATAGGGGTGGCATGTTAACCTGTTCACAAAGTATTAGATTGCCTACGAGAGACAGAGGCAAGGTTAGCTTTGAGCTGAGTGAGGACCTACTGGAAGAAAGGGCAGGATACTGTGAGTCGGTTTCTGAAGAGCAGGATTTCAGAAATAATAAGCTAGAAGTTAGCTGGATGAGATCCCTACGGGAGGTTCCCGTGGGAGGGGGTCTCGGTTTTGTAAATGTGCCCTTGACCAGTACGGAGGTGCGTAATTTTAAGAGGGAAATTATTTCCCTGATAGAGGATCCCCAGGGATGCGCTGAACAATTGGATCAGTTGTTGGGACCGAATATATATACATGGGATGAATTAACGGCTATATTTAAGACTCTGTTTACCCTGGATGAGCTTGGAATGATTCGCCAGGCAGGGATTAGAGTCTGGGATCGGG
Organism: Narcine bancroftii; assembly: GCF_036971445.1. NCBI lineage: Eukaryota > Metazoa > Chordata > Chondrichthyes > Torpediniformes > Narcinidae > Narcine > Narcine bancroftii. The sequence goes on along the minus strand of NC_091470.1, from coordinate 180,155,110 downwards.
ATCACCAAGGTACCTGGAGAAGCTAAATTCCCCTTGGCTAGACCTAATTGGGATAAAAATACCAATGATGGTTGGGTATTAATGGAAGAGTATAGGGCTAATCTGATTAAAGGAATCAGGGAATCTGTTCCGAAGGGACAGAACTTTAAAAAGGCATTCGAAGTTCCTCAGGGACCCGAGGAGACCCCCTCGGCATTTTTGAATAGATTGCGTACGGCTATACAGCAATATGGGGGTCTGGATATAGAATCCCCAGCAGGGGAACAATTAGTATTAACGAGTTTCGTTACAAATTCAGCCCCAGACATAAGGAGGAAATTACAGAAAACTGAGAATTGGCATGAGCAGGGAATAACCCAGCTTCTACAAATTGCACAAAAAGCCTTTGTACAGAGATCTGAAGATAAGCAGAAGGGAAAGGCTAAGATTTTAATGCAGGCATTTAAGGGAGCTGTGGAGGGACAGCCAGGAAAAGGTAGGGACTTTATGCCAGCTCCTGGGCATTGGGAGGAGAGCCAGGGGTGGGGAAATAGGGTCCAGAGTAGAGGAAGGAGTAGAGGAGGATTCTGGGGACGCCAACCATTCCTGGGACCCCGGGGAGACCCAACTAGGAATTGGGAAGTGGGAACAATGGTCTGCTACTATTGTAACAAGGAGGGACACTTCAAGAGAGAGTGCCCCATGCGAGCCAGGGAGACGCGATTGTATGCCCTGATGGAAACAGACTATGAATAGGGGAGTCACGGTTCTCAGTCAATACACACTGTGGGGCTGCACGGAGAACCATTAGTAAATTTAAGCATAGGACCCCACGGTGACAAGCTGGTATTTTTAGTTGATTCCGGGGCAGCCCGGTCTAGTATTTTACATCAACCCAAGGGTGTTAGGATAGAAGGGACAGTGATAGTTTCGGGAGTAGGAGGAAGAGATTTCCCGGTCCCTGTATTAAGAGATGTTAAGATACAGATGGGAGAAAAGGTTATAACGGAGGATCTCTTATTAGTTCCCCAAGCGGGAGTTTGTTTGCTGGGACGGGATTTACAAGATCAATTGGCTATCGGCACCAGACCACAAGAATCAGGTATTGGGGTTCAACTATATGTATTAAGTGAGGAAGATCGGGAGCTCATAAATCTGGGAGTATGGGCAGGAAGAGGCAATAGAGGAGTGCTAGATATCCCTCCCCTACGAGTTACCTTAAAAGATCCTGAGCACATTATTAGGCGAAAGCAGTATCCCATTCCAATGGCTGGCCGAAAGGGGCTGCAGCCAGTAATTGACCAATTGGTGAAAGATGGCATTCTGGAACCTTGTATGTCACCTTTTAATACCCCAATCTTACCCGTCCAAAAACCAGACGGTACCTATAGATTAGTACAGGATTTGAGGGAACTCAACAAAATTATTCTTACCCGTCACCCTGTCGTACCTAATCCATACACAATAATGGGTAAAATCGATCCCCACAGTAAATGGTTTAGCGTAATTGACCTCAAGGATGCTTTCTGGACCTGCCCTTTAGCAGCAGAGAGCAGGGATATGTTTGCTTTTGAATGGGAGAATCCTTTTACGAGACGTAAAAATCAATACAGGTGGACAGTACTCCCTCAGGGCTTTATGAAATCACCAAACTTATTTGGCCAGGTCCTAGAACAAATATTAGAGGAGGCTCCTCGGGAAGAGAGTTGTCAATTAATTCAATATGTAGATGATTTATTAATTACGGGAAGGACGTATGAATCAGCTAAACTATATACCATTGCACTTTTGAATTTTCTCGAAAAGAAGGGTCTCAGGGTGAGTGAATCCAAATTACAATTCGTACAACCAGAGGTTAAATACCTGGGTCATTTGGTAAGTCAGGGAACCAGAAAGATCAGTCCCGAAAGGATACAAGGTATTCTACAGATCCCACCTCCTAAGAATGCCCAAGAACTCATGAAATTCCTTGGTCTAGTGGGATACTGTAGAATCTGGATAGAAAATTATTCTAATCTAGTTCAATTCCTTTACGATAATATAGAGGGCGAAGCGCTCGTTTGGACGGAAGAAGAGATTAATAATTTTAACTTGGTGAAACAGCGCCTTATTAGTGCCCCAGTGTTGGCTTTACCCAACCTTAATAAGTCTTTTGACCTTTATACTAACGCGAAAGGGGGTGTAGCAACCGGTGTTTAAACACAAGAAAGGGCAGGCAGCAGGCAGCCAGTTGCTTTTCTCTCAAAAGTTTTGGATCCTGTTTGTCGTGGTTGGCCAGAATCTGTTCAAGCTATCGCAGCCACTGCTATTTTAGTTGAAGAAGCACGAAAAATTACATTTGGTGCCCCAATGATAGTGCACACACCTCACACCGTTCGCAATATTCTGTTACAGCGTGCTGGTAGGTGGCTTACAGATTCTAGAAACTTGAAATACGAAGCGATCTTAATGGATAGGGATGATCTAACTCTGACTATAAGTAAAGAACATAATCCAGCAGCCTTTTTAGTCTCTCCAACCTCTCCCAACACAATCAATGAGTTAGAGCATATATGTTTGGAAGTGATAGACCTGCAGACTAAGATCAGAGAAGATTTGAGTGATGAGCCTTTACAGAAGGGAGAACGGTGGTTTATTGATGGCTCTTCCCGCTGTATTGATGGCACTCGCTATAGCGGATATAGTATAGTGGATGGGAATGAGGGGGTAGTTATTGAAGCCGGTTGCCTTCCTGGTCACTGGTCAGCCCAGTCTTGCGAATTATATGCCCTCTGTTGAGCTCTCCAAGGTCTGGAAAATAAGGTGGGCACAATCTATACTGATTCAAAATATGCTTTTGGGGTAGTGCACACCTTTGGGAAAATCTGGAAGGAACGGGGAATGATAACGGGAAAAGGACAGAAATTGATGCATGAGAACCTAATTGTCCAATCTTTGAAGGCTCTGACTTTACCTGAGGAAATAGCTGTGGTCCATGTACGGGGCAATCAAACTGGTGACAGCCCTGAAGCACAGGGCAACAGACAGGCAGATGCAGCTGCTAAACAGGCAGCGCTCACTGCGAAAGTGGACATGCAGCTGTTACTCCCCATCCCACAGGAGGTTAAAAAGACTCCCATCTATTCACAAGCACGGCAACTGTTTGACCAGCTCCATCAACAGACACACTGGGGAGCCCAGGCACTTGTCGACACTTTTGTTCGCTCCTTTCATTGTTCAGGCGTTTACACTATTGCCAAGCAGAGTACCCAGGGGTGCCCAATTTGTCAGAAAATTAATAAGAAAGTCATGCACCAGGTAATGCCTGGCGGTCGCGATATCGCTGTACGCCCTTTCCAACACATACAAGTGGACTTCACAGAGTTACCCAAGATAGGTATTTACAAGTACCTGTTGGTGATGGTAGATCATTTCACACGATGGGTTGAGGCTTTCCCGACCCTGAATGATCGTGCCAGCACCGTTATCAGAGTACTGCTGGATTCTGTAATTCCACGGTATGGGATGATCCAGACCATTGACTTGGATCGTGGTACACACTTCACTTCTCGGGTACTCCAGGGGGTTTGTAAAAGATTGGGCATTGACTGGCAGCTCCATACCCCATGGCACCCCCAGAGTTGGGGCCGGGTTGAGCGAATGAATCAGACTTTGAAATACCAGCTCACTCAACTTCATGAGGAAACTGGCCTCTCCTGGATTAAATGCTTGCCCTTAGCTTTAATCAGGATTCGCACAGCTCCTCGTAAAGACCTTGCTGTCTCACCATATGAGATGATGTTTGGTCTTCCTTACATGGGATTCCACACTGATACTCCCATCCCTGAGGCTAATGACCAATATATCTCTAAATATTTACAGGAACTGTCTGCTTCGCTCCTTGAATTAAAACAGAAGGGTTTACTAGCTCAAACTCCCCCCCTGGAGTATCCAATTCATTCTATTAAACCTGGTGATTGGGTATTTGTTAAAGCTTGGCAAGATAAACAACTAAAACCTGTCTGGGATGGCCCCTACTGTGTACTTTTGATTACAGACACTGCTGTACGAAAACGAAAGAAAAGGGTTGGAGCCACATCCAGCGAATCAAACGAGCTGCTGAACCACAGACTACAGATCTTGAAAATCCACCCTCCACCTGGCGTGCAGTCCTTCATCCTGACTTGAAAATCACACTACGCCGAGAAAAAGCCTTGTAATGTTGTTTTTAATTTTTATTGTACTATTTAATAGTTGCCTCCCAAATTCTGGGACATCACTGAACTTTTCAAAATGTATTAAGTCCTCCTGGAATAGGGGCAGCATAGATGGCCATTATTTTACTTTACAATGTAGACGGGACATAGATATAGGGTACAATCATAGTAAGGTAGGGGTTAATGTAGATTTAAATGTGGACCAGGGGCACAAAACACCTCTCAATATGATGATTTTAATGGGTTTTTGGACTCTGCAGATATTTACATCAGTTTTAATGGTTTAGCACAAGGCAGATGTGGGCACAAAGGCAGACAGGATAATTGTCAGGATTGTACATGTAGTAGAGAGAGAGTTGATACATATGCTAATGTTCGCAGGCAGGCTAAAACTCACAGATTAAGTTACAAGAAACACCCCTCCCCAACCTGTGCTATTCTAAAGCATCCTTTGGGTTACACAGCCAGTCCAACTGTTAAATGCCACCACTGTAAGGGGAGTTCCAATTATCAACGAAATAAACAGCTCCAGAATACTAAAGCTGCTGGGCATTTAAATCGTTTGTTCAGACTCCAGGCGGCTTTGGAGATCGTCGCCGAATGGACGGTGATGGCCCTGAATGTAGGGGCTGAAGAAAGACTACAGCTACAAGCAACGATTCAACGAAACCGCCTGGCTCTCTATTGCTCATTGGCTGCTGGAGGCAGCGTTTGTGCGAGAATCAGTACTGACAATGTTTACAACAGTCGGGCGGTTAAAGACACTGCTTCAGGACTTCGACAAAAATCTTCCCATGCCCATGTTCAGACTTGGCAACCTTGGACTGATGTGGGATGGACTCGACTTTTTACTGAGAACTGGAGCCTGATACTCACAGCCCTGATAGCAGCAGGACTCACTATTCTGGTCAGTGTGGTGCTCCCCTACCTAAAGGCTGGTATTCATTTCATGATTTTGCGGACCCCTATTTCTATAACTCAAGGGGTGTGTGTTTCCCAAATGGATGCTTATGACACTGCAATTCGTTTATTGACCCGCTGGGAGAAAGACCAACTTTAGCAATAGCACATTTTATTTGACAGATCAGTGACACTGATCTAAAAGAGAAGTGAGGATTGTGAGAGATCAGTAACACTGATCTTTTTGAGAGATCAGTATCACTGATCTAAAAGAGAAGTGAGGATTGTGAGAGATGAGGAAACTTGACATAAAAATATGAAAGATGGGGAAACTAGTGCAGACATGTGGAGTGATGGATTAAACCAGTATGAACAGGCTAAGCATGCAAATTAGAATGCAGGAAGCAGAGTCAGCCTCTGTAAGATAAGAACCTTCTAGTCTTTTCAACAGGATCAGTGAGCCTACCGTATGAATAAGATAAGGAGAGGTAAGGAATAATAGAAGGTAGGAAGTTGAGATAGTCTGGATGAGATAAGGGTTTCCTAGCCCTAGATAGAAGTACCAAGTTCTACATATATAATTAGTAAGCTTAACAGATTTATCAAGTTAGGCATATTTAATTAGTACCCTAGACAGGATTAGCGAACTCTGCATATGAAGGGACTGTAGCGCTGAGAGTTGGAAAGGTGTGAATGGGGACAAGGGCAAGGTTGTGAATAAGGACAATGGGGATAATGGCATGAGAGGACACCGACAGGATACCCCCTGGTGTTCCAAGTCCACTGAAACTGCACGAGGGCAGGAAGGATTGCCTATGCCAAACCCACCCAGGGGGCAGAAGAATGTAAGGGGGAGGGTATTCTGATACTGAAATTCACTGTATAAAAGTTGGGTGAGCCCCAGTGTATGTGTGTATTCCCAGGGTAAGGGGAAGCACCCAACTTTGCATTGTTGTTGTAATAAATGTTCTTTGTTCTCAATTTTTGTCTCGAGCAATTTCTGTTAAGGTACTTCTATTTCTAACAATTACGAATAAAGAACACAATCCAGCACCTTTCTTGGTTTCTCCAAATTCTGACAATACTATAAATGAGTTAGAGCATGTATGTTTAGAGGTAATAGATTTACAGACCAAAATTAGAGAGGATTTAAGTGATGAGCCTTTACAGGAGGGTGAAAGGTGGTTTATTGATGGATCTTTCCGTTGCATTGATGGCACTCGCTATAGCGGGTATGTGTAGTGGATGGGAAAGAAGTGGTGATTGAAGCCGGTCACCTCCCTGGTCATTGGTCAGCACAATCTTGTGAATTGTATGCCCTCTGTAGAGCTCTCCAGGGTCTAGAGAACAAGGTGGGCACTATCTACACGGACTCAAAATACGCTTTTGGTGTAGTCCACACCTTTGGGAAGATCTGGAAAGAGCGGGGAATGATAACTGGAAAAGGACAAAAGTTGATCCATGAAAACTTAATTGTCCAATCTCTAGATGCTCTTACATTACCTGAGGAAATAACTGTAGTTCATGTACGAAGTCATCAAGGTGGTGACAGTCCTGAAGCACAGGGGAACAGACAGGCAAATGCAGCTGCCAAACAGGCTGCGCTCACGGAGAAAATAGACATTCAGCTGTTACTGCCCACCCCTGGAGTATCCTATTCATTCTATTAAACCGGGTGATTGGGTATATGTAAAAGCATGGCAAGATCACCAACTAAAACCTGTCTGGGATGGCCCCTATTGTGTACTTTTTATTACAGACACTGCCATGCAAATGAAAGGGATGGAGCCACATCCAACGAATTAAACGAGCTGCTGACCCTCCACCTGGCGTGCTGTCCTTCATCCTTCTGATCTGAAAGTTACACTACGCCAGGAAAAAGTGCTGTAATGTTTTTACCATTTGCTGTTTTGTTTACTTGTTGGTTCCCAATTTTTGGGAAATCACCAAATTGCTCACAATGTATTAAAGTCCTCCTGGAATAGGGGCAGCAGAGGTGAGAATTATTTACCTTTAGAATATAGACAGGGCACAGATATAAAGTATAGTCATAGTGGGGTATGGGTTAATATAGGATCCCAACATGGACCAGGGGAACAGAACGGCTCTAGAGGAGTAGATTTGATTTGTATTTTGGCCTCTACAGGTATTAAAAAGAGGAGTTTTAAAGGGATAGCACAAAGAAGATGGTGGGACAATGACAGACAGAATGTTAGTCAGGATTGTACATGTAGCAGAGATAGAGTGAATACATATGCTAATGTTCACAGACAGGCTGCAACTCACAGGTTCAGTGACAAGAAACACCCCTCCCCAACTTGGTCTCCTGTAAAGCATCCTTTGGGTCACACAGACATTCGGAATGTTAAGAACCATAAGGGGAGTTCCAGTTGTAAATGACATAAGCTGCTCCAGAACACCACAGCTGCTTGGCATTTAAATCGTTTAATCAGACTCCAGCCTTGGAGATCATCACCAAACAGACAGTGATGGCCCTGAATTTATGGGCTGAAGAAAGACGACGGATACGAGCTGCAGTTCAACAAAACCACCTGGCTCTCGATTACTCGTTGGCTGCTGAAGGCAGCGTTTGTGAAAGACTGGTTAATGACAATGCTCACAACGGTCAGGCGGTTAAAGACACTTCTTCAGGAGTTTGAAAATCTTCCCATGCCCAGGTTCAGACTTGGCAACCTTGGTCTGGTGTGGGATGGACTAGACTTTTTATTGGTAACTGGAGTCTGATACCCACAGCCCTTATAGCAGCTGGACTCACTATTCTGGCCATTATGGTCCTCCCCTGCCTAAAGACTTGTGTGCAGTATTTAATTCAACAGACCCCTCGTCAGATCACTAGAACCCAAAGGATGTATGTTTCCCAAATTCTGTCTGATGATGCTGAGACTGCAGTTCATTTACTGACTCGCTGGGAAAAAGACCAAGTTTACAAGTAATACATTCCAGTTGAGAAGTCATGAAGCGTAGCTAAAAGAAAAGTGAGGATTGTGAGAGATAAGTAAAACTTAAAAAAATATGAAGATGAGTATAGATATATGTGTAATAAATAAAGCCAGTATGAATAGATAAGATAGATAATAGAATGTAGTAAAGTTAGTTTGAATAAGATAAGGGTCTTCTAGCCTTAGACAGAATTAGCAAGTTCTGCATATAAGAAGATTGTAAGAGTTGGGAAGGGTGAATTAGAACAAAGGCAGGTTTGTGAATAAGGACAATGACATGATGGGACACAGACAGGATACCCCCTGGTCCTCCAAGTTCACAGAAACAGCACGTAGGCAGACAGGACTAATGCCAAACGCATCCAGGAGGCAGAAGAATGTAAGGGGGAGGGTACTTCTATACTGAAATAAAACTGTATAAAAGTTGGGTGAGCCCCAGTATGTGTGTGTATTCCCAGGGTAAGGGGAAGCACCCAACTTTGCATTGCTGTATAATAAATGTTCTTTGTTCTCAATTTTTGTCTCGAGCAAATTCTGTGAAGGTACTTTTGGGTTTGCTTTGGTTTTGGCCGGAGTTTAACCCCCCCCCCCACCCACCCCAGATTTAGTCTTTTTTTACCCCAAATCCGCAACCTTTCACATTCTCCTTGATTACATTGGACAACAATTTCCTTCTTTTCTCTCAATTTCAAGCTGAGTATAAAGATAATTTCAGATTTGCCGCATTGCGTAGGACTTTGGAGAAACATGAACCTTTTATTGAATTTAGCGCGTTTAATTTCTTAACAATGCTGACACATTGCGCCAGTTCAGCCGACCTAAAGACGGCTTTGCGGCTGATTTTCGGTTGTACTTCAGCATGTTTGTACTCAGTGAGGCTCGCCGTTTGATCAGATCCGGAGGCCGGGAGTTACATAGATTACGACCAACTTAAGGAGGGGAATCTTTCGGGCTGAACCCATATACGTCGTAACCTCAGACGGCCGGGAATCCAGGTGATCGCGGATTGTAACTCATCTGGTCTAGCGCCTGTCTTTAGCTGCGACCCCTTAAATTTCTCTGAGGAGCCGAATTGTTTTGAGCAAGAGAATCAGGAAGCCCCGTTCAAGGTGGATCTTCTTCCAAACGAATCACCTCTCTCGTTTTCCATCACGGACGCACGGGCCATCCTTGGTCGGGTGAATGTTCGGATGGGGTGGGCTGAGAGCCTGCGCTGGGGTCTTGACGGACATTTTTCAATCTGGCCCTGGTCAAGGCTGCTGCTCCAACAAACTTCAACACTGCTACAACCGGGCCCACGCCGAAACCGCTCCGACCACCCCGAGTCTAAATGACCACCGTCCAGTCGCACCCACCCCCACCGAGAGGTTGGTTTCCTGCATTAATTCACCCGGCGTACCAGCATTGCTGCACTCCGACTCCTAACTCTTACGCTATTCATCGATTACAGCTCAGCTTCCGCCATCCAAGCTGATGACCTTTTGTCTGGCATCAGCCCTTCCCTTTGTGCCTGACTTCTAGATTTCCTTACCAACTGGACGATGAAACGGCCCATAGGGGCGAGGTTCAGTACCCGGCCGAGAACCACCTGTAGCTCAACACCCAAAAGACCAAGGAGATCGCCGCGGATTTTACACGGGCACCAAGCCACACTCCCGTCCCGATTTACATCAATGGATCGTTAAATTCCTGGGGTTGATGGGGGGGTCCACATCTCTGCTCATCCCACCTGAATTCATCAATTCCCTTCTAAAAAGCACACCGTCCTCTTTATTTTCAGAGATACCTGGGCAAGTTCCACTCATGTTGGATGCGCCATGGAGAGCTTACGGTATGAGAACTGCACTGTACAAGATTGTCAGGCACCCGAGCGGGGACTGTCCAACGGAATGCAATTGCCTCCCATTGAATCTATCTATAGGGGGTCGGTGTTTGGAGAGGGCGAGGAAGATTATCAAAGACGCCACACATCCTAACCGTGAACTATTTGCTCTCCGACCATCGGGCAGACGCCATGGGAGCCTTCGTAATGCGCCTGGAAGCTTAAAAAGTTTATTTTTAATGAAGCCGTTACAATATGAAAAACCAATTCACGGCCCTGACTGGTGCCGTACTTGTGTTTTATAATATAATCAGTAGTTTTTAAACAATTCATTTTAGAATAGTGTGGTTTTAATTGTATATGGTTATTTTTTTAAATCGGAATTACATAACTCCGCGTTGAATTCGGGTCGATGCTGGTTATGTTTCGTTGGTTGGTCGACCAGCTCAGCGACAATAAAGTGCATCACCAGCGCTAGGGTTCAACAATGGGCGGCCTGCCCTTACGGGATTCCAGTCGCCCTGATGCCGTCTTTCCACGAGGCCGCAACGTCCTGGTGACACCTTTCACCTGGTTCGCCCCTGGACCACAGGAAAGAAGCCCACCCGACGCTCTGCGGCACGCGGAGACCGCCTGGACACTGGGTTTCTTTCTGCGAGGGGCGCTCGACAACGTGGCGACCTGCCTCACTGCAGACAAAGGTTAAACAATAATGGAACCTTTACCAAATGCGGACAAGTTGTGGTTCATGGTTTTGTAAGCTTGAAGTAGACTTAAACTACACAGGAAATCGGTGATATCCATAGAAAGAGTAAGATATAGGAACATTTTAAGCTAATTTGCATGACCAGCTGCCCAGAATCTATAAAAAACCCAAAAGTGTTCAGGAAGCAAAATCTCCAATCGAAGAGGAGACATCTACCTTTATCCCAGTGTGGAAGTGGCCAATACAAGAGGAAGTGGGTGGGGGGGGGAGTAGTGGGGGGGTGGGGGGAATTTAAGGTAGATATTGCTCACAGGGATGCCAGGATCTACCTCGAGGGCCAAAGAGCCTGTGACCTGGTTCTAACTAGGGCCGTCTTCCAGGTTACTCCGATTCCCCAGGTATTACTTCGCCGGAGTCCCGCTTGTTGAGCAGGTCCGTCCTGGAGTGGCCAGTATCTCCCAGCGGCCAACCCCGCCAACTGCACAGCCCACTCCCTCCCCGGCCAAGGCCTGGTGCACTGCCGAAACTGAGGCCGCCTGCAAATGGGAGGAACGACACCTCATATTCCGTCCCGGCACTGTCCAACCAGGCGGCATGAACATCCACCTCTCCAGTTTCCGTTCATCCCACCCATCCACACAGTCTCCCTCTCTTTCCCCATTCCCCAGCTCCCCTCATTGAGGGAACTACCCCAGCTCCCCTCATTGAGGGAACTACCCCGCCCCCTCCATTATTTCGCAGCTTTTCTCCCCCATCTAGCTGACGTGGACTTTTTACCCCCTCCATAAATCTTCGTCCGCGAAGCCAAGCCAAAGAACCCTCCCACCGATAATCACCCACAACCTCTTACCTATTTAAATTTTTTATTTAGACGTACAGCGCGGTAACGGGCCCATCCGGCCCACGAGCCCGTGCTGCCCAATTAACTCGTTACAGACAGTGCCAGATTCAATCCCGGGTCGCTGGTTGCAGCGTCGCGGTGACCCAGGGGTCCCTATAGTGGTCGATGTCGAGCCTTGGCCGGGAGTGGGAGTCGATGGGACTATCCAAGGGGTCGATAAATCCCTGTGGGGAGGGGGGTGGGGTCGATAAATGCCGGGGAGAGGGGAGTCGATTGAACTTTCGCAGTTGAAAGCCGGGGTAGATCCACGGAAAACAGCGCCTGCAGGCCGGGAGGAGTGGGGGCGAACTCTTGAATAGGCTGAGAGACCTTTGGACCTTGGTGGCGGAGGGGCGTGGGGAGGTGGCACTGGCTGCAGAGGGTGGGGGAGAGATTCCATTCCTGGGGGGCTGATGAGGGATCAAGGATTCCATGGAGGGGATCAATGAATGGTCTGAAAGATTTGGGAGCCCCCTGAACTAAATACTATGATGCCCTATTAGCCTGCACCCTTCCTCCCCCCCCCACCCCCCACCCCCCCCCACCCACACACCTGCCTGCTCTCACCTCGGCAAAGGGCCCAGGCCTGAAACGCTGGCCACCCCTTTACTTCCCTTGGACGCTGGGCGACCTGCTGAGTTTATCCGGCAAGACCGTGGTTTTGCACTTGACCCCAGCGTCTGTAAGGACCCCCTCCCCACTTCTTTTAAACTGCATTCGCGGAAGTGGTGGTGGGGGGCCTTTTCGCACGAGGACTTCCAATGAGGCCTTTTACACTACGGGGAAAGGGCACTGTTCCGTGAACAAGCGCGGGACCCACTTCTCTGAGACAAAGCTAGATCATTTCACCCGCCCGCCCAGTGGAGTCTTCGCTCAATGCACAAATGTGCTGGAGAATTCAGCAGGTCGCACCGTACCCACGGCAAGTTGAGGGTTACCGATGCCCTTCGTCAGGAATCACAGACGTCGCGGGATCTGCTGTCTTTCTCCAGCTCGTTAAACACCCAAGTCATCACTCCACTATTTCAAACCAAAAATAGACTTTATTCGCAATCATTTGTTTACAAAACGGAAAACCATTCAGAGTCCTCCTTCCCCCCCCCCCCCCCCATGCATTTCCATTTTGTTACAACTAAAAGACGAAAGTTTGCACTGTGGTTGAAGTGGACACAAAATGCCAGGGAGAATCAGCAGGTCCATTTAGTTCGGGCGCCTGCCAGCACTTTTCTCAATCAATGGCTCGAGCCCGAAGCATCAGTCTTTGCTCTAGAAATTACGCCGCCTGACCTGCTGAGTTCCTCTGGCACTGTACACTGTCTATTCACACCGTCGCCGTCTGCCCCCCACCCATGGCACCTTGTCGCTCCCTCCACACTGTTGCTCGAGGGGCTTTCCCTCGGCCCCTCCACGCTCGGTGACGGGAGGACTCCAGGCCCTGGGCTCCCTCCGGCCGAGCCAAGCCTCAGCGGTTACTCCTGCAGGCCAGAGCGCACCGACTTCTCGCCACGCGCTGGGACACAACAGGTTCCGGGGTGGGGGCTTTTACTGAGTTGAAGTTATTACTGAAATCCCTCAACAACAAAAACAAACACAAGCACAGTTTAAATTAGGTTAATGAATAAATATACTTAGCACTAGAAACATCATTAAACTTTCATCCAATCAGCTTATTTAGCAATAAGATTCAGCAAAACACTGGGCAAGTCTCCAAACGAAGGGTTAGTCTTGGGGAAGAGAAGCCACTTCTCCATCACGGCCCAGTGCCATTCTGAAACTTTCACGTTGCAGTTGCGAGGCGCCGAGCTTTTGGCGGCAACCAGCGCAGTTTTCCAGGGGTGGGGGAAATGCCAAACAATCTACAATAAAACTCCGATAGTCCAACACACACGGACTAAAGATCCACCTTGAACGGGGCTTCCTGATTCTCTTGTCAAAACGAGCATAAAAATAATTCGGCTCCTCAGAGAAATTTAGGGGGGCTTGAGTGGATTGGTAGATTATTCCAGGTAATTGGATGCTGTTGACACCCAGAGTCATTTTGGTTTGATTTCACTTTTTTCAATGTGACACTGGAGCGCAATGAAAATTTCCAATAAACCGAAAATTTAGTGGGGGATCAGGGATGGTGGGGATAGTGGAGGGGGAGGGGAGGGGGAGAGAGTACAGGAGCATGGAGACAGTGTGTGGGGAACTGGGACCATGGGGACCGGGATTAAGTGTGGAATCTGGGGTTCCAGAGAATCAGGAAGAACAATGATAGTCTCGGATATCTGAATGATCGGACTGCGGGTTCTGTATGTGGATCCACAATTACTGGTCCATGACTGAACAAATCAACACGCGTGTTACATGCTCAGTTCTGAGCTCTCGCGAAGGGGTAGAGTCCCGCAACTTGGATAGTAGTGGGTAACCTGACACCCAGGGAGGTGACCATTTCACACATTAAAGGCCGAAATTCCCACAGGGCATCGCAGGGCACTGGGAACCTGCCCACAGCTGGGTTCCGAGTTGGAGGACACAGTCTGCCTCCCCTCCTGAGTTTTCAGTCGGCAGGAGGCCACTCCCAGACCAGGGCAGGTCACTGAGCTCATCTGCCTCCACTGCGCCGACGCCGGGCTCATCCTCAGCCGCATAGTATACTTGCAGGATGACCGCGAAGAGGAAGATGAGAAGTAGTCTCTTGGCCAGGTCGGTCTGTGTGGGAAGGAGCTTCCTCACCTGGAGGGAGAGCGAGAATGAGAAGGGGGCATGTGAATGTGTGAGTTGGTCTGTGTGTGTGTGTGAGTGTGCTTGGTCTGCATGTGTGTGTGAGTGTGTTTGGTCTGCATGTGTGTGTGAGTGTGTTTGGTCTGTATGTGTGAGTTGGTCTGTATGTGTGTGAGCGTGAGTTTGTGTGTGTGAGTTGGTCTGTATGTGTGTGAGCGTGAGTTGGTCTGTATGTGTGTGAGCTTGTGTGTGTGAGTTGGTCTGTATGTGTGTGAGCATGAGTTTGTGTGTGTGTGAGTTGGTGTGTGTGTGTGAATGTGAGTTGGTGTGTGTGTGTGAATGTGAGTTGGTGTGTGTGTGTGAATGTGAGTTGGTGTGTGTGTGTGTGTGTGTCGCTGCCACCTCGGGGCGAATGCACCCCCGCCACGGCCCGGAGCCGGCTCCTACCTGCTGGTGGGGATACAGGACCCGCCGACTGCGCTTCTTGGCGGGTGCCTTGGCTCTGCGCTCGACGATGGGCTCGAAGTCGAAGATCAGAGGCTGCTCCTTCCCGGAGGACACGGGCCGCCTCGCACAGGCCAGGCACATACTGAGAGATTGGCACCAACCCGCCTGCTCCACTCGCTCCGAAACCCGCAGCAGAATCTCGCGCTCCAGCCACCCGCTACTGTAGACATCGAGTCCCTGGGATGACGTCCCCGCCAACCTTACTTCCGATTGGGTCTGACCCCTGCCTATCAAACCACCTCGCCCAATAGCATTAGAGGGTGGCGTTGATTGATGGGGCTGACGGCTCCCGCCTGTCTTCAGGGCCTCGCAGCACCAGCGACCTGCAGCCGAGGGTTCGATCCCGACCTCAGCCGCTGCCTCCTGCCTGCAGAGTTGAAGTCCGCTCTCCCAGTCACTGCAAGGATTTCTCTCGCACGGAGCTAAAGATGATTAATTCTAATGATTTGCAGATTTGCAGTAGATGGGCATTCCAGAATGCATTGTTGAAATATGCTACATCCCTCTCCCAGCACCTCCACCCAATTGTGCACCTGTAATCCCACATCAGTGCTACAACGCATTCCTGCCCATTATCGTTAACCATAGATAATGCCTCGTCCCACTGACCTGAACCCAGTCCATAGCCCTCCATACCTCTCCCATCCATGTATCTGTCCAGATTCTTCTTAAATGTTAAAATTGAGCCAAGATTCACCACTTCAGCTCGTTCCACGCTTCCACCAGTGAGTCTAGGGTGGCCATTGCAAAAGGAGGTCATGGCTATAGGTATGTTTGCATTTGTTGTTTTTGCAGTACAGTTTAAATCTTATAGAAAAAAAAGGGTTTTTTTTAAACACACTATACACGATGGAGTGGAGTCTGGTGCCCATGATGTCGCAGGCTGGGTTAATAATCCCCTGGAGTTTATTCTTGTCCTGAGAGTTGCCGGTCAGAATGCTCCCCCACGGTCCACCTGTAGAGGTTTACGAGAGTCTTTGGTGAGGTACCAAATTGCCTCAGCCACGTCATGGAGTATAGCCACTGGCGAGCCTTCATTATGATTGCATCAACACGTATGGTGACTTTGGAAGGGTCATCACTCTCTGTGTGAAGAAGTTCCCCCTAAGAAAGTGGAAAAGTTTTGGGAAGATCTAAATCAGGTATTAAATAAAATCACGAAAAGCAACATACCAAAAAATCCAGAGATCTTTCTTCTAAGTAATATAAGAAGTAACGAACTTGGCCTCGATTTGGATGGAGCACAAAAAAGATTTATTATGATAGCCTCAGCTGTAGCAAAAAAATGTATTATGTCAACCTGGAAATCAGAAGATAGCCTGAGAATACAGCAATGGTACATGGAGATGAATAAATATATTCCATTGAAAAAAATATAATTTAAGAAATAACGTCACAGTATTCGAACAAATTTGGGAACCGTACATGGAACACAACAGAGGGGGCTTACCGCAGACCTCCACTCCTAAAATGACAGAATGAGAAGAAGACGAAATGAACTGACCCAGTGTGTAAGAGTAGATGACCAAATTTTCTTGTTTAATTTCATTGTGTGAGGACATTGTTTAATGGGTTTAATGTATCGTATATGTTGAACGTTGAGTGGGTGGGGAAGGGGGGGTGAAGGAGGAAGGGAAGGGAGGGTGAAGGAGGAAGGGAAGGGAGGGGGAAAAGGGGAGAAAATGACACTGTATATTCAAGAGGGAAATGTTTGTGTGTAGTTTGGTCGATATGGTTCATAGTGTGAAAAATAAAAAAAAATTTAAAAAGTTCCCCCTAAACCTTTCCCCTTTTACCCTTAACCCATGTCCTCTAGAGATTAGTATTCAGGATACTGATGTGGATGTATTCATTGGAACTGAAACATGTATTTAATACGATAGGTACTGTAAACGTTAATAATATCCAAGCAGAGCACTTCATTCTTTAAAGATTCATGACAGAGATGTAAACTCGAGATACTTTTCTTTGAATTCATCTTAATTCGTCTTATTTCTTTTATATCTGCTTAAAGTTGATTATCATTATATTATTATACAGGACGCTTTAATTCGTCATTACAAAAATTTCAGTGTGAAGTTATGCAAAATGTTTTATTCAACAAGCTACTTAAAACTTTATCGACAAAGCTTGGTTTATTGGAATATCATTGCTCATGTTTCCTTGAAGATGACACATTTTGAAATTGGGAAATATTAGAACTTGGAAAGTGTCATCTATACATATATGGTTATGAGATGGGAAGGGTTGAGATTTTTTTGGGTAAGAGAATACAGGTCAGGACAATTCCAGTGCCCTCTACCAGTTCGTCAATGACACCAAAGTTCTCGGCAGAATCACAAAGGGCAACGAGGAGGCGGACAGGAGGGAGATAGATCAGCTCGTTGAAAGCTGTCTCGACAACAATCTGCTCAACGTCAGCAAAACCAAGGAGATGATTGTGGACTGCAGGGGAACACAGCCCAGTCCTCATCGAGGGCTCAGTAGTGGAGAGGGGTCAGGAACTTCAACCTCCCCGTGGATGCCTCCACGTTGATGCAATCACAAAGAAGGCTCACCAGCAGCTAGACTTTGTGAGGTGCCTGAGGAGATTCAGTTTGTGACCAAAGACTCTCGAAACCTTCTACAGGTGGGCCGTGGAGAGCATTCCGCCTGGTGGCATCACTGCCTGGTACAGAGGCGCCAACTGCCAGGACAAGAATAAACCCCAGAGGGTGGTTAACTCAGCCTGCAACATCACGGGCACAAGACTTCACTCCATCGAGGACATTGACATGAGGTCGTGTCTTAAAAAAGCAGCCTCTATCCTCAAGGATCCCAATACCCAGGCCATGCCCTCTTCACTCTGCTACCATCAGGAAGGAGGTCCAGGAGCCTAAAGACGAGCACTCAGCGGCACAAGGACAGCTTCTTCCCCTCCGTCATCAGATTCTCGAATGTACAGTGAAGCAAAGACACTGTCTGACTTTTCATCCATTATTTTTTTTAATGATTATAATATGAATGTTTACATTGTGTGACGCTGCCGCAAAACCCCAAATAACATGACTTGTTCAAGACAATAAATCCTGATTCTGGTAGAGGAAAAAAAAATCAATAAAATGCAAAAATCAGAGACCTTAAATGAGTCCCTGATTGAGTTTGTCATTGAGGAGTCTAATGGTGGAGGGGTAGCAGCTGTTCCTGAACCTGGTGGTGCGAGTCTTGCAGCCCCGATACCTCTTTCCTGATGGTAGCAGCGAGAACAGAGTTCGTGCCGGGTGGTGCGGATCCTTGACGATCGCTTGGAATGAGGAGAGAATTGAAAGTGGGATTGGTGTATTGATAGGTTTGAGATCAGTCAAGGCAACAAAGGTTACGGGGTGAAGGCCAGGCAGTGGGGCTGGGTGGGAAAATGGATCGGCTCACGATTGAATGGCAGGATAGACTCAATGACCACTTTCTACTCCCCTCTATAAAGAATCTCAGGGTTGTATGTGATGTCATGTTTGTTCTCTGACAATAAATCTGAAACCTGAATCTCAGGGCCCTGGAGATTCCCTTCCAGGTCCACCTGCCGGGCCCCCCATCATTTCCCCTGGTCAGCCTCCTATTCAGGACAACTGCCGCATCACCCGGGACCAATTTGGGGGGGGGGGGGGGGACTGCCAAATATGGCCTGTACTGCTTTTCACCCCCTTCCCCCACCCATGTGGACCTCTTGCTCAGCACCCTACAGGCTTTCATTTAATTTCCATCCTGATCCTCCATACCATGCACAAAATCATCAAGGACCCCTTCCAACCCCCGTACAGCATCTTTCAGCTACTCCTGTCATGGCTGTTCCTCCAGGCTGAGGAACAGCTTCTCCCCGTGGGCAGTGAGAATGCTGAACGACCAAAGGAACTGCTCACACTCACCCTCCGAGACTCACATATTCACAAAACAAAATTTACTAATTCTGGATAACCCCTGTTATCCGGAATCCAGACAGCCAGTAGCCTCAAGCAACCAGTAAAGCAAAATTGCAAAAAAATAAATAGGCAAAAAGTACAGAGATTTAAAACTGGCGTGCCTCGAGGTACGTTCACCAATCATGCAACCAGAAAATTCACTTAACTGGCAGCTACCGATCCTCATAGTTGCCATTTACTAGGAGTTTTACTGTACATGAAGCTGTCCTGCATATATATTGTTTGTCTGTACGTGTGTTATATCTGGTTGTATGTCTGTGTGTTTTGCACTGAGGAGAACGCTGTTTCGTCCGTGCAGTTGGATGGAAAATAAACCTGTCCTCATGCACGGTTTAGATTGGGGGAATAAATTGTTCCCATCAATCCTCCTATTCATGAAAGTCAAACAGGAGGGAATAAGCCAGTCGATGTTTCAGGGAGAATCTCAGCACTCAGAAGTTTTCTGATCAATGTGAGAATTGAGAGCATTGCTGACCGAATGCTGTAAATTCTGATGAAGCGAGAGGACGTGCTGATGTGCACAAATTAATCATTCTTCCAGCCTTGCAAAAAGTCCCTTGGGGGGGTTAATAATGGTCACAGAACTGAAGGGGTTATAGAAGAACTCGGCAGAGAGAGAGAGGAAGTACTGAGCAAAACCTACGGAGTTTAACCAAAGCTTGAGTCATTCTGCAATGAATCCTTTTCGAAGCAACACACGATTCCTGACACATCAACAATATTAACAGCTTCTTTCCGCAAATGCAGTTTCCCAGATTCCACACATTCCATCCACATCCATCGATTACTGTAGATAATGCGCTGTAACATCTAAAAGGGACTTTTAAATGTTGGGATTAGAAGACAGAGCCTTTACGGTACAGTGGTAAAATGCGAAAGTTTTCATCAACCCCGAAACGTCGGTTCTGTATCTTTATCTTTGGTACATAAAGGACACTGTTTGACCTGCTGGGTTTCTCTGGCTTTGCATTTTTATTTACAGCACAGTCCAGGCCCTTCAACCCAGACTGTTATGCTGACCTAATGACCTACTCAAACCATGGCCCAGAATTTCCCCACTGTACAACCCTCCATTTTTCTCAGTTCCCTCGAACTGTCTATCATCCCTGCTCCCACCACCATTGCTGGTGGCGCATTCCCTGCACCCACCACTCTCTGTGGGAAGAATTTACACCACCCTCCCCCCCCCCATACTTAGTCCCAAGCATCTTGAATCTATGCTCCCTCATGTTCACCATTTCAGCCTCTGGGGACAAAGCCATGTACAACTCTATCAGTACACCCCTCATCCTCCTCATCCCCTCAACTCTACCCTCATCCTCCGTCACTCCAAGGAGGAAAGGCCACTCAACCCACCCTCATGAGGCACATTCTCCAATCCAAGCAGCGTCCTTGTGAATCTCCTCTGCACCTTTCTCTACAGCGTCCACATCCTTCCTGTAGACCAGGATTGAATACAATATTCCAAGTGAGGGGGGGGGGTGTGTCTGACTGCTTTTACAAAAGAAATATTCTGAAACAGCCAATCTCGTGGGCTACGCGCCCCCCCCCCCGCCTTAGATCTCTGCTCCAAGTCTATGGAAAATAAAACGATCCCCCCCCCAACACCATTTTGGGTCCTCAAACAGTCCTATCTCATTGAAACATTTTGAACATTGAGAGGTAGACGTAGAAATGTTGTTTCCCACAGTGGGAAAGTCTAGGATAAGAGGTCATAACTTCAGGATTGAAGGGCGTCCGCTCAGAACAGAGATGCAGAGGAATTTCTTCAACCAGAGGGCAGTGAATCTGTGGAATTTACTGCCATGGGCAGTTGTGGAGGCTGGGTCATCGACAGAGATCGACAGGTTCTTGATTAACCAGGGGCATCAAAGATGATGGGCAGTGGGGTTGAGTGGGGAAATGGATCAACTCATGGTTAAATGGTGGGGCAGACCCGAGTGGGCTGAATGGCCTCTTTCTGCTCCTAGGCCTTGTGGCACATTACGAACTTCCCAGCTTCCATCGCTTTCTTGAGCTACGGTCTACAGCGGTTGGATGCACTCACCAACGCCACACAATGATTTTTTTCATTATCAGTCAATTTCCCTTCTCCCTTAACAGGACAATAAAGCTCATGGCAGGTCATTAAAAACAATTGGCACTGGCCAGAGCTTCTGGCGTTGATGAAGGGGCTCCGGCCTGTTTCAGGCCTGTTTCTGAGTCTTTATCTGGGCCGTACAAAGAAGGATGCGTGACTTGGCGAGTCTCTCCCACATTTTGTGTAAACTATAGTCACAGTGTCTGGAGACTTGCTTGACCGATCACGTTCTCTGCATGAGGTTTGCTAGTAACCTGTGCAGTTAAACTGTGCAACCACCGTGGAACATCACGTGCCAGTCTGGCCTTCAAACCAAGAATGGAGTCTTTCAAGAAGGGGTTTCGGGGAGGATGGAGCGAGGATGTCTTCCCTGGCCGACGGGCTGGAGAACAGGAGGCAAGGTCTGTGAACTCGGGGCTCCCGTTTATGGCTAAGATGGGGAGAAATGTGTTGAGGACCCTGTGGGCTCTGGTTTTGTGGTGGTGCGGGGGGTGGGGTCCCTGACTGTGTCGGAGGTTCAGACCTGGAGCTGGGGTTGCCAGTGATTCAGTTGTGTGGGGGGGAGGGGGGGCGGCACTGGAGGTGAATCCACGGATACTGGGTGGGGGGGGGGACCTCTCTTTTGTTTCTTTTTCTCTGACTTCAGGCAATTACTCCCGGAGGTGAAAGAAAACAAATTCCATGACAACAAATCTAGGTGATAATGGTGTAAATCAAATGTAATAATGTCCAGTGATGGAAATGTACAGATGTGAACATAAAGGCTGAACGGGGGGGGGGTTCCTTTATAAATAATTTATTGTGAATAAAGTCTATTTTGGGTTAAAAAAAATTTACATGTCAATAAATCGTACCTGATGTGATTCCCAAGTCTTCACTGATCTGATCACAAGGAGAACATTTAAACTCTCCACTAACTGAACTGAAGTTCAGAATTGAACCCAGGTCTCTAGGGCTACGAGCTCTAGCAAGCCTGATAGGAAATCACAAAAGTACATTACATCTAAATCGTGATCAGCAGCCGCAAAATCCATAAAATGTGTTCAGGAAGCAGAATCTTTGTGGTCCAGGGCAGTCAGGAAGAAAGTAAAATGAGTCTTGAGCACAGTCTGTGCAGGATGAGGGAGGTATCCACCAATACTCCCATTCTTCACTTCCTCTGGAGGCTGCCACCCAGTGAAGTGCAAGAGCCTTGCAAACCTGCTGGCTTCACAGTTCTCCCTGCCACGCCTCTGCCCACGACAATGTCGTGGATCCCGGTGGCCGCCCATGTCAATTCCCCGTCCCATTCCCTCGCTGACATGCCAGCCCAGCATCTCACGCACCTGCCAGACTGAGACCACCTGCAAAATGGAGGATCATCACCTCATCTTTCATCTGGGGACCCCTCTGGTTTCGATTACCCACCCCCCACCCCCTCTTCTTCCCAGTTGCCTTTTCTCCCACTCTCCCTCCACCTTAGCTCCATTTGAATTGATTTCCCTTCCTCTCTCTCCACCTTAGCTGTTCTAACTGATCTCCCTCTCTCCATCTTAGCTGATTTAACTGATCTCCCTCCCCCACTCTCTCTCTCTCTCCACCTTAGCTGTTCTAACCGATCTCCCTCTCTCCATCTTAGCTGATTTAACTGATCTCCCTCCGCTACTCTCTCTCTCTCCACCCCCCCCCCACCCCCTCTCTCCTCCTTAGCTGTTTAAACTGATCTCCCTATCTCTCTCTACCTTGAGGAAGGGCTCGGGCCCAAAACTTCATTGATGTATCTTTGCCTCCTGTGGACACTGCGAGACCAGCTGGGTTCCTCCAGCGTCTCTGTGTGTTGTTTCTACAATCCCAGACGTCCAGGTTTCACCCAATTAATTCTCTGTTATATATCAATGTATCTTGCAAACCCTTCCCCTGTTCTTCACCTCACGCCCCATATTATGAGAGCAAAAAGCAAAACCTTTCGACGAAAAAAATATTGGCCAAGATCTCACAAGATAAATCGGAAGATTCAGCATTAACAAAATTAAATATGCTACACATTTCTCAGCGATGAGAATTCAAATCCCAGGAATTTCCAACATAAAATCCTTAACATTGGCAAATGAATACTCCAGGTGGCAGTAAAATATCATCGTCTTTGATTCGAACTACATTCCTCAATCATTTCAGTTTCATTTTTTTCTTGAAAAGTAAAAGTTCTTCTTTACTCCTCCGTCAAGATGTTTTCCTGCGGACGGTTTCCTCCCACCGTTCAAAACATACCGGAGTTGTAGGTCAATTGTGTGTAATAGGGCGGCATGTACTCGTGGACCTAAAAGACCTGTTACCCGTGCTATATGTCTGAATTTTTTTTTAAATGTAGTCACCAGCAGACTCTGGACTTGAAGAGACTGGCCCACCCCTCAGCTGATCCAATTCCCTTATCTACATGAAAAATTACTCCAGTCCCACATCAGTGGGCGAGATGTGACCCAATGTGAGATTCTTCCCTTGGAAGGGGAGTGGCCAGATGCTCAAGATCACAGTCAGGTGCCAGGCACCTGTCCCCAGAGATGAGTGACCGGAGGATTTCCCCCTTCTTGGGAGGGGTGGGCCGTCGGGCAGGACGCATTCGCTTGGACTCCTTGCGGGGACTTCAAAAAGCTAGTGGAGCAAGTCCTCCACAGTGGCCAATCCAGGAGAGAGTGGTCGCTCCCGGTTCCGGAATCTGCTCCCCCCGAGAGGGCGGACACCTCGTCCAGGTGGAGGTCCGTCGCGAGGTAAACCTGCAGAATGACGATGGAGAGCAGACACAGCAGAAGCCTCTTTGCCACGTCCTTCTCAGTGCGGCGGGTCCTCCGAGGCTGTGGATCAAGGGGAGAACAGCATTAGTAGGTCGTTGGGAACGATCCACCAGCCAGGCCAATCCATGGTCCACCAACCAGGCCAATCCTCGAGGTGTATCAGTAAAAGTCTGACGGCTTGGGGGGGAGGGGGGGGAGGGAGAGAAAGCCTTTGCCCAATCTGGACACAAGGACTTGACTGCTACGGGACCTCTGACCAGAGGCCAGAGGGGGGTACAGTTTAGGTGAGGGGGGGGGGGTGCGGAGCCCTTTCACAATGTTTACCACCCTTCCGTCTGCATCAAGTGTCGTCGGCGTCCTTGGCGGTGGGAAGAGGGCCCCCAGTGATCTTTCCCGCTGACTCCACCGCCCTCTGCAGGGACTTGCAGCCCGAGGGGACACGGCTTCCAAACCAGGCAGTGGTGCAGGATGCTTTCGATACATCCTCCAGAGAACGTATTGAGAGATTCTTCTGGTCCCTTAACATTTGCATATTTCAGTGGAATAAACTCATCCAATCTTGTGCTCAAATAAAGATCAAAACCCATTTGGATTATTATTTGATACGTACACATTTTTGTTCAGAGTCAAGTTTATACGCAGCTCCATCCATACCATATCCCAACTTGTCAATACTTTTATCCACCTCCCCGATCAGAGGAGAACCTCAGATTTCCACCCCCAACACACATTCACTGGCCAGGAGAGCGGAGACACAGCTGCTCCAAACAATTCAATCACCCCCCCACAACCAAACACTGGCGCCTTCGTACGCAGCCTTTGAACCATGGTTGTCAAGCGCCTGTGCTCGGTGGCAGCCACGAGGGAGGGCAACAGCAGACCAGGAACGGGGAGAAGGCGAAGCAGAGGAGACGGCCACAGCCTGCGAGGTGTCCGGCAGCTGAGGAATTTGCTCAGACTGCAGGGGAACCTGCACGGGCTGTCGGAGGGTCGGCTTGTGGGGACCGGGACTCGAGAGGGAGCAGAGGGGGAGAAAGGGGCTCCCGAAGGGCCTCAGGCATCATACGCTTCCTTGCCGCATCGAGGGGGGTTCGGATGAATTGAGCACGGTGGGGGGGGGGGGGTGGTCCATGCAGCTGCAGAGGCTGTGGGAGCGCTGGGGGGGGGGGGGGGGGGGCAATCCACTGGCACTCAGTGGCCCTGAATGGTCTCTCCTTCCATGTACTGTAAGGAGCTCCGGGCGATTAATGGCAATTCTTCATCTGCCTTATGGCAGGCAGGAGGCAATTCTGTGTAATATTACACGAAAATAAAGGAATCTTGAATCGGTGTGGGGGAGGTGCAAACTGCACCGGTTGACACCATCAGAGGGGGTGACACCAAAGTGACCATCTATAAATTTTTGGTGTAGTGTTTCAGCTGTTCTAACTGATCTCCCTCTCCTCCTCTGGTCGTAGGGGGCCCAGACGGAAGACAAAGTGCTGATCCTCCAACTTGCGGGTTGTCTCGGTCCGGCCGTGCATGAGACCACGGGGAGACACGTCGGCCGAGGGAACGGGACAGGGAATTGGAACGGGCGGCCAGTGGAGGATCCCCGCTATTGTGGCGGACGGAGCAGAGATGCTCAGCGAGGCGACCTCCCGATCTGCACCCGGCCCCTCCCACGCGGAGGAGACTACGGCGGGAGCACCGGAAGCAGCGGACGACCCCCCCCCCCCCCCCATCCAGTGTGGCTTTACTTGGAAGGACAGCTTGGGGCCCAGAATGGTGCTGGGGAGGAGGTGCAGGTGCACATGGAATGATGACAGGGGCAGGTCCCAAGGCGATGATGGGTGGGGACAGAGGAGCAAACGAGGGGATCGCGGAGGGAGCGGTCCCAATAGTCCGTTACTGCCTTTCGCCAAATATGGAGTTGTGGATGTTCTTTTAACCCAGCGGGATTATCAAAACATTCCATGGAATGTTCTTTGCGATATTATTTTGGTTACGACCTTTCAAACTGACGTTCTCAGAGGGACATTGAAAAGCCTCTTGGCTGCAAGAAAAAAGTAGAGACTTATGAGCCCGAGGCAGGGAGGGATTGCAGTGGAGTAGGTTTACAGAGGGTCGGAACAACCTCGTGGGCTGAGGGGGCCTGCCGTGTGCTGGGATATTGTGTGTGGATGGTGGTCCACCCAACTTTCAGAGACCATCTGGGTGTCAACCAATCTTCAATGCACACGAATATTTCTCCAAATCGCTAAATAGTTTGGTTACTGAAAGTCCCATTGCTCAACACCCATCAGTTATCCTTTATTCTGCTGAAGATGTTTCAACGAATAGATTTGGCAAGTCCTTCCCATTGCATCAGATCATTTGTGAACTGATTCGACGAAACGCCATTCTCCGATTCATCGCATGTGGAGACATGACACACAAGCAAAACATAAATAATAAAAGAGTTATTCACCAGCCTGGTGGTGCTCGCTCTGATCCTCCTGGATCTCTTCCCCTGATGGGAACAGCTGAAAGACGCAGGCGACCTCCCGGTCAATCGCGTCGATGTGGGAGAGGTGGTGAACCTCCCTCCCACTCTTTCGGTCCTGCGGATTGACCTCCAATTCATTTCTCTGCAGCGACCACACTCGATAAGAGCTCCTGTAGAAGGTTGACGTGACGGTGGACTTGCCCGCCTCAGCCTTCCCAGCAAGGGCAGTCGCTGTTGCGCCTTCCTGACAAGTGAGGAGATGTCAAGAGCTCACGGTCGGTCACTGGGGGAGTGGACTCCGAGGAACCTGGTGTCCCCCCCCCCCCACCCCTACTGGGCCTCACCACTACGGATCCACACCAATTTTCATTGATCCCATCTGCCTTTGGAGCACTTGGTCTCAACGTCTTCCTGTTATTGCTGGTAGGAAGATCGGCCCTACTTGGCTGTTGTCTCTACCCTCACAGTTTATGGCAGGGGTCTCCAAAGTGGTTGATATCAACTCCCGGGGAGCGGGGGTGTCAATGGGACCATCCAGGGGGGTCAATAAATTCCAGGGGGTGTCGATAACACCAAGGTGAGGACTGATAACGTGGGTGGGGTTGATTTAACATAGCGTCTCCACACTAACCCCCCCAACCCACTGCCCCGTCCAGCACAGAGGTGAGGGGGTAGGCTTACCTACCATGAACCTCCGTATGTCGCCGACACATTTCCCACTCATCGCTCACGCACCAGCCGGCCGCGCATGGCATTCGGACCCTGGGGACGCTGCATTCAGCAGGTAAGTACCCCTTAGTTTGTCCTCCATTTGGGGGTGCAGGGCCGACACCACCCGACCCCCCCTCCAAATGAACGTCCGACTCGAGGTGGTGCCCGACGGAGGGCTCAAAGGCTGGACTGTATGGCCTAAAACCAGACATCTGTCAACTCTACCGACCACCCTCCCCCGCAGTCCAGCGCATGCCTGGAGGTCGATGAGGGACCACATACTCCCTGAAGGGGGTCAGCGATCGAAAACGTTTGGAGACCCCTGCTTCATGGGAACAATATTAAAGCCTGCGTGATTTCGGAAGTGGAAAATCCCAGCCAAGCCCATCCCTGGTGCCGACCCCCAGCAGGCATCGAGGAGAGGCGTTGCTCAAGGCAGCTGCCAACATCGTAGGCCCCAACACCCTGGTCACAACCTATTCAGGAAGAAGGTACAGAAGCCCGAAGATCAAGGGTCTTTTTATTGTCATGTCAATCTTTGGCTTGGCTTCGTGGACGAAGATTTATGGAGGGGGTAAAAAGTCCACGTCAGCTGCAGGCTCGTTTGTGGCTGACAAGTCCGATGCGGGACAGGCAGACACGATTGCAGCGGTTGCAGGGGAAAATTGGTGGGTTGGGGTTGGGTGTTGGGTTTTTCCTCCTCTGCCTTTTGTCAGTGAGGTGGGCTCTGCGGTCTTCTACAAAGGAGGTTGCTGCCCGCCAAACTGTGAGGCGCCAAGATGCACGGTTTGAGGCGATATCAGCCCACTGGCGGTGGTCAATGTGGCAGGCACCAAGAGATTTCTTTAGGCAGTCCTTGTACCTTTTCTTTGGTGCACCTCTGTCACGGTGGCCAGTGGAGAGCTCGCCATATAACACGATCTTGGGAAGGCGATGGTCCTCCATTCTGGAGACGTGACCCATCCAGCGCAGCTGGATCTTCAGCAGCGTGGACTCGATGCTGTCGACCTCTGCCATCTCGAGTACTTCGACGTTAGGGATGTAAGCGCTCCAATGGATGTTGAGGATGGAGCGGAGACAACGCTGGTGGAAGCGTTCTAGGAGCCGTAGGTGGTGCCGGTAGAGGACCCATGATTCGGAGCCGAACAGGAGTGTGGGTATGACAACGGCTCTGTATACGCTTATCTTTGTGAGGTTTTTCAGTTGGTTGTTTTTCCAGACTCTTTTGTGTAGTCTTCCAAAGGCGCTATTTGCCTTGGCGAGTCTGTTGTCTATCTCATTGTCGATCCTTGCATCTGATGAAATGGTGCAGCCGAGATAGGTAAACTGGTTGACCGTTTTGAGTTTTGTGTGCCCGATGGAGATGTCAATGACCAAATGTAAAATATACAAAACTTCCCTTTGCGAAGTGTATTGCCCGGCGGCCCTAACACTCAGAAACAAAAGGGAGTTCCTTCGGCGGAACAGCCAAACTCCATACAGGACGAGAGCAGAAGTCAGCACCATCGGGTCTGAAGCAACGGCGTCACTAACCACACTTCACTATTTCCTTATTGCCTGTTGCAATCCTCTCTTGCCTCAATCCCTTCGTGCTTGGGCAGGTCCTTGCTGCACAACAACAGACTCGCACTCAACTGCCATCCCGGTAGCGTTCCCTTCATAATATAGGGTATAGGAGGTGGCCATCTGGCCCATTGAATGAGATCATGGCTCATCTCTACCTGCCTGCCTTTTCCCTTAATTCCTCCACTATGTAAAAATCTACCCAGCCTGGTCTTAAATCAACGAGCAGTGAAATTAGGAGTTTGAGGAGAGTCGGTATGGCCACCCAGGACTTGCAAAATTTCAACAGGTGTTCCGCGGAGTGCACTCCAACCGGTCGCATCATTGTCCGGTGTGTGCCGACCAATGCACAGGACGGGGAAAAGACCACAGAGGCCTGCAAACTCAGCCAGCGCCACCACGGGCCACTGGACCTCACTCCCCTGCGGATGCCTGCAAGAGGCGGCGCCTCACGAAAGCAGCCTCTATCCTCAAGGACACGTTCCCTTTGCTTCGCTCCCGTCTGGAAGGAGGTGCGGGCCCCTGGCGGTCAGCTTCTTCCCCCTCCTCCCCCACCGCCCTCAGGTTCCCGAACGGACAGGCTCAGCCTCATTTTCTCTTTTGTTTGCATTAATTTCTGTATTTTTAAAAAAATAATATATCCACGGATCTGTCATTTAAAGCAAAATGACTTTCACGACACACGTTCGTGACAATAAATTCTGATTCTGACTTTCACAGAACCCTTTTTTTGTGCCCTGATTTTTTTTTAAAAAAAAGCTTCAGGTTTACGATGAATTGGTAATTTGGTAATACAAACCAGAGGGCAGATTACTATTTGAATGGCAATAGATTGGGAGATGGGGAAGTGCAGAGAGACCTAGGGGTTCTTGTGCACCAGTCACTGAAGGCCAGCATGCAGGTACAGCAGGTGGTTAAAAAGGCAAATGGTATGTTGGCCTTCATATCAAGAGGGTTTGAGTATAGGAACAAGGATACCTTACTGCAGCTGTACAGGGCCTTGGTGAGACCCCACCTGGAGTATTGTGTGCAGTTTTGGTCCCCTTATCTGAGGAAGGATGTTCTTGCAATGGAGGGAGTGCAGAACCCAGGGCCATGGTTCAATGATAATAGGCAAACCATTTAGGACCGAGATGAGGAGGAATTTCTTTACCCAGAGGGTGGTGAATCTGTGGAATTCATTGCCACAGAGGGCAGTAAAGGCAGGTTCATTGAATATATTTAAGAGGGAATTAGATATATTTCTTCAGTATAAAGGAATTAGGGGTTATGGAGAGAAGGTGGGGACGGGGTACTGAACTTTAAGATCAGCCATGATCTCATTGAATGGCGGAGCAGGCTCGAAGGACCAAATGACCTATTCCTGCTCCTATCTTCTATGTTTCTATGTTTTAATTGGGCTCCTGACCAAACCCCACGGTGATGTCACTGCAACCCTACGCGCTGTAAATTGCGGGGTTTACACAGCAAGAGAAAACCGGCGAGGTAGTTCCGCAGAGATCCCTTCTTGATGTGTGGCGTCAAATGGCACCCTGACCCATCCTTTTACAGCACAGCCTCATGGGCCGAAGGGCCCGAATTGAGCAGTAAAGTTACACACTCTGTCAATCCAGGATTTGAAGGGCGCCCACAGTGGACAGAGGTGAATGTCTTCATCCAGAGGGAGGTGAATCGGCCAAATTTGTCGCCACAGTAGGTGTGGCGGGGGGGGTGGTGGGGTTGGTGGAGGTCAGGTCATTGGGTATATTTAAGGCAGAGATTGATTAGCCAGGGCATCAGTGGGTGGGTGTCACCCAGTGCGGTAATTTGTGGTGCCGCTGCACCTCCCCCCCTGACCTCAGTGGACCGAGTGAATGAGTGCGCCAAGTGTGGGAGGATCAAGTGCATGCTTCTTGTTCATCCGGGGTGTCAGCAGCGGCGATGAGCAGGGGTGGGGGGGGTGTGACTTTGGCATCAGCACTGAGAGGAGGTGGGGGGGGGCTCTGACCGGAGTGCATGAGAAGGTTCAAAAAGTAAATGAGCATGGAGTTTGAGTGGGTATATTGGTCCATGTCAGCTGGGCTTCACAAGCAATGTTTGTATTGTCAGAACAAACGACAGGGATATTTTTATAAAAAAATAATAAATTTCTGCTGAAACACTGCACAGACATTTTATAGATGGTCACTCTGGTGACATCCCCTCTGATGGTGTGACCCAGTCTCCCTAGTGAGGCTAGCGAAGGCTGGTCAGTGGGAGAATGGATCAGCTCATGATTAAATGATGGGGCAAACTCGATGGGCTAAATGGTCTATTTCTGCTCCTATGTCTCATGGTCTTAACGCTTTGATTTTTTTTACCATCAACCCCTAATCCATCCAGATATAATGCAACGCCAACTAGACATTGATCATCAACTGGGGAAAAAAATCTCCAAAAATTATAGGAGTGGACAAATTCTGCTCCGCCCAATGGACCGGATGTATTCAACTGAGAGGTACTCGCCAATTGCTGTATTAACTTTGGCAAACTGAAGGCAGGCAGACCGAAGGAGCAGCCACGGCCCAGACAAAGAGAAAATTGCATCCTTGTACATTGAAGGCAGGCTCAGAATTTCAACAAAATCACCACCAAAACACACTCTCACACACACACACACACACACACACACACACACACACACACACATGCACACACACTCACATGCACACACACATACACTCACGCAGGCACACGCACACACAAACACACTCATGAGTACACACTCATACACACATACACACACACTCACGCACACACTCGCAGGCACACGCAAACACAACCGCACTCAAGCGCACACTGTCATACACACATGCACGTGTGCACATGCGCAAACACGCGTGCGCCCATGCACATACAAATGCAGGCACATGCACACACAAGCATGCATGCACACTCATACACACTCGCACGTGCGCGCGTGCACACACAGACACACACACACACACACACACACACACACACACACACACACACACACACACACACACACACACAGGCACGTGCGTACACACACATAACATGAACGTTGCATCAATTCAACAACCCATTCCAGCTTGGAAATCCAGTTAAAGAGCTTGCCCCCACCTTCCTCCCCCCCCCCCCCCCCACCGGAAATGCTATCCTTGACCAAGAGCTGAAGTTGTGGAGTGTTTACCTGGTAAATTGGATAGAGGACTTTTATGGAACGCCTCTTGTAACGGCGCCCGTACTTGCGCTCTGGGATGGGTTCGAAAGTGAACACCTCGGGCTCCGTGTGCCTCCGGACACCCAGGACGGTCAGAATCTTGGCTTGGCTGGGCAACGGTACACTCCTGGGGGTTACGGTCGAATACATCAGTGTCCCGGCCGCCGGCAACACCCCGCCCGAAGGTAACACACCAGCACTTTCAACACCTATTATAAATGTCCCGGGAGGCTGATTCTCAGCATCGCTCGAGAGAGGGAGAGAGAGAGAGAGTGAGAGAGAGCAAGAAGGGCTGATTGGCCAACCCCCTCTTCTCTCCTGAATTCCTCATTATTTACCGGCAGCTGAAACCTCAATCCCCGCCTTTATTGAAATGAGCCTGTTATGCAGTCTGCCTGGGTTCGGAAGCCATACAGGATGGTCAGGCAGTGTCCAGCCTCTCCACCTGGCCAACCAGATATGTGCCTGCCCTCCAGCCAAGAGCATTGGTGGCCTTCGCCCCCACCCCCCGTACAATGGGAGCCCCTACTTCTCAGAGTGGGTTATTTAAACCATGGCCCCGCTGCCTCATTCCTGCACTCGGTCCAGGTCGCTGCCGCCATGGCTGGGTGCCATCCAAAGCGTAACATGGGCAAGGGATAGGAATCCACCTCACCCACACCCCATGCTGACCAGGGTGTCACCACCAACCAGATGGTGTTCACTGATTGGGGACTAGAGACCCTTTTAACCAAGCCGCCTTCGGTACCTCACCCAGAATCAGAACCCTTCCCCTTGGGTCATTACTCCCAAGCTGTAGTGAGGGCCCATGGACACTCTACACCACTCAGCCCCTTCCCTCGGTTGGGTGCGAGCCAGTTGTGGGTGTTGTGATAGTGTGTGTGTGTGTGTGTGTGTGTGTGTGTGTGTGTGTGTGTGTGTGTGTGTGTGTGTGTGTGTGTGTGTGTGTGTGTGTGTGTGAGACCATGTGCCACTGTCTGTTCACTGCTGCACCTCATTAACTTGTTCAACCCGTTGTTCTAGCTAGCAGCTGTGTACTCCAGGACTGCCCCCTGGAGTTTACCTCGGTTCGTGACTAATAAAACATGTTTTGTGGCACCCTTCTGTGTCTCAGACTTGAGTTCTTGCTGTCCCCACAAATGAACTGCAATCACACACGACAGAGGCGAAAGATGAAAGTCTGCAAGCCCTGGGATTACAGGGAACCCCAGAAATGCTGGAGGAACTCGCAGCCTCCAGAGGCGGTAAAGAAGTATCGCCCACATATCAAGCTGAGCAATAAAAAACAGGCAGGTTTATTGTTCTGTGCAAAGTTTAACCCAATGGTTCTCAACTTTCTTCTTTCCACTTTAAATATCCCCTGGGCCATAGGTGCTCTGTGATTTGTAAGGGATTGCTTAAGGTGGGATGTGGGTGGGAAGGGAAGGCTGAGAATCACTGCTCTAGACCCAATTGTTACTGAAATATTTTGTTTGAGAAATATGGTCATTGGCCCATTTCCTTTGGAGTTCGGAAACTGGGCAAATAATGAGTCAGTTAGGGACGATTAAAACAGTGGGTTTCAAATTTTTTCTTCCCACCCATATCCCATCTTAAGCAATCCCTTACTAATCACAGAGCCCTTATGGCCTAGGGGATACTTAAAGTGGGATGTGGGTGGAAAGAAAAGGGTTGAGAACCACTGGACGGAGAGAGTCTGTAACAATTCCAAGAATGCATGGACATGACACTAAGGGTGGGAAAAAGAAATGGAGAACGTACATACTCCACGCAGGAAGAAGTTGAGCAGAAAGCCCTGCAAAAGGTAGTGGACTCAATCCAGGGCATCGCAGGCAAAGCCCTCCCCCACCGTCAGGGGCATCTACTGGGAATACTGCTGTTGGAGAGCAGCTGCGATCATCAAGTATCCTCACCACCCCCCCCCCCCCCCCGCCCCTGACACACGCTCGGTTCTCGATGCTGCCATCTGGAAAGAAGTATCGGTGCCACAAGACTCACACCACCAGGTTCAGGAACAGCTGCCACCCCTCCACCATCAGACTCCTCCATGACAAACTCAATCAGGGACCCGTTTAAGGACTCGGACGTGCACATTATGGATCATTTTTCTCTCTCCACATCGCACAGTCTTACCCTATAACCCATTCTCTCTCAAGTTCCCGTCGTTGTGCTGCTGGGTGCTTGTCTTCAGGCTCCTGCACCTCCTTCCCCAATGGGAGCAGTGAGAAGAGGGCCTGGCCCTGGGGGGTGGGGGGTCCTTGAGGATAGAGGCTGCTCTCTTGAGGCACACTCGCTTGCTGGTGTCCTTAATGGTGTGAAGATTGATGCCCGTGATGGTGTTGCTGAGTTCACAATCCTCTGGTGTCTTTTCCTGTCCTGTGCATTGGCCCTCAGTGATGCAACCAGCCTGAATGCTCTCCACGGTGCGCCTGTAGAAATTTGCGAGTGTCTTTGGTGACGTCCCGAATCTCTTCAAACTCCTCATGAAATGTAGCCGCTGGCAGCGTTCGTGATGAGCTTGACTAAATTTGCTGCTCTTTTGCCACCTTCTGTGTTCCTGAGCACCCTGGTTTCAAAACCAGGAGGTAATGTAACCAGACAGTAATGTAACCAGGCAGTAATGTAACCAGTCAGTAATGTAACCAGACAGTAATGTAACCAGGCGGCAATGTAACCAGTCAGTAATGTCACCAGGCAGTTATGTAACCAGTCAGTAATGTAACCAGACAGTAATGTAACCAGACAGTAATATAACCAGGTGGCAATGTAACCAGTTGGCAATGTAACCAGACAGTAATGTAACCAGGCAGTAATGCAACCAGTCAGTAATGTAACCAGACAGTAATGTAACCAGGCAGTAATGTAACCAGGCAGTAATGTAACCAGACAGTAATGTAACCAGGTGGCAATGTAACCAGTCAGTAATGTAACCAGTCAGTAATGTAACCAGACAGTAATGTAACCAGGCGGCAATGTAACCAGACATTAATGTCACCAGGCAGTTATGTAACCAGTCAGTAATGTAACCAGACAGTAATGTAACCAGACAGTAATATAACCAGGTGGCAATGTAACCAGTTGGCAATGTAACCAGACAGTAATGTAACCAGGCAGTAATGCAACCAGTCAGTAATGTAACCAGACAGTAATGTAACCAGGCAGTAATGTAACCAGGCAGTAATGTAACCAGACAGTAATGTAACCAGGTGGCAATGTAACCAGTCGGTAATGTAACCAGACAGTAATGTAACCAGGCAGTAATGCAACCAGTAAGTAATGTAACCAGTCAGTAATGTAACCAGGCGGCAATGTATCCAGACATTAATGTAACCAGGCAGTAATGTAACAGTCAGTAATGTAACCAGACAGTAATGTAACCAGGCATCAATGTAACCAGTCGATAATGTAACCAGGCAGTAATGCAACCAGGCGGCAATGTAACCAGACATTAATGTAACCAGGCAGTTATGTAACCAGTCAGTAATGTAACCAGACAGTAATGTAACCAGACAGTAATTTAACCAGGCGGCAATGTAACCAGTTGGTAATGTAACCAGTCGGTAATGTAACCAGGCAGTAATGCAACCAGTCAGTAATGTAACCAGACAGTAATGTAACCAGGCGGCAATGTAACCAGACATTAATGTAACCAGGCAGTTATGTAACCAGTCAGTAATGTAACCAGACAGTAATGTAACCAGACAGTAATGTAACCAGGCGGCAATGTAACCAGTTGGTAATGTAACCAGACAGTAATGTAACCAGGCAGTAATGCAACCAGTCAGTAATGTAACCAGACATTAATGTAACCAGGCAGTAATGTAACCAGTCAGTAATGTAACCAGGCGGCAATGTAACCAGTCGGTAATGTAACCAGTCGGTAATGTAACCAGACAGTAATGTAACCAGGCAGTAATGTAACCAGACAGTAATGTAACCAGGCGGCAATGTAACCAGTCGGTAATGTAACCAGACAGTAATGTAACCAGGCAGTAATGTAACCAGTCAGTAATGTAACCAGACAGTAATGTAACCAGGTGCCAATGTAACCAGACATTAATGTAACCAGGCAGTAATGTAACCAGTCAGTAATGTAACCAGACAGTAATGTAACCAGGCGTCAATGTAACCAGTTGGTAATGTAACCAGGCAGTAATGCAACCAGGTGGTAATGTAACCAGTCAGCAATGTAACCAGTTGGTAAGGTAACCAGACAGTAATGTAACCAGGTAGTAATGCAACCAGTCAGTAATGTTACCAGGCAGTAACGTAACCAGGCGGTAATGTAACCAGACAGTAATGTAACCAGGCGGCAATGTAACCAGACATTAATGTAACCAGGCAGTTATGTAACCAGTCAGCAATGTAACCAGTTGGTAAGGTAACCAGGCGTCAATGTAACCAGTTGGTAATGTAACCAGGCAGTAATGCAACCAGGCAGTAATGTAACCAGTCAGTAATGTAACCAGACAGTAATGTAACCAGGCGTCAATGTAACCAGTTGGTAATGTAATCAGGCAGTAATGCAACCAGGCAGTAATGCAACCAGGTGGTAATGTAACCAGTCGGCAATGTAACCAGTTGGTAAAGTAACCAGACAGTAATGTAACCAGGTAGTAATGCAACCAGTCAGTAATGTTACCAGGCAGTAACGTAACCAGGCGGTAATGTAACCAGACAGTAATATAACCAGGCAGTAATGCAACCAGGTGGTAATGTGACCAGTCAATGTTCTTTCCACAGTGCACATGTTCAAGTCAAAGTTTAAAGTTCAGATTTTTTGTCATAGCACATACATGGCATCACATACAACCCCGAGCTTCTATTTCCTGTGGGCCAGGCAGAATTACCACTTATTGGTAATGCAATAAAAAACTGTATTCAATGAAATATGTATACATGTACACAAATAAAGAAATGTAAACAAACTGACAGTGCAATACAGAGAGGAAAAATATCAATAAAGTCCACAAGTAAGAGTCCTTTAATGAGTCCCTGATTGAGTTTGTCATCGAGGAGTCTGATGGTGGAGGGGGAGCAGCTGTTCCTGAACCTGGTGGTGTGGATCTTGTGGCACCGATACCTCTTTCCTGATGGCAGCAGCGAGAACAGAGCGTGTGCTGGATGGTGCGGATTCTTGATGATTGCTGCTGCTTCCTGAAGGTGAAGGCAGCATTCCCTGTAGATGTTCTCCATGGTGGGGAGGGTTTTGCCTGTGATGTCCTGTTCGGTGTCCACGGCCTTTTGCAGGGCTCTACGCTCAGGGGTATTGGTGTCCCCGTACCAGGCTGTGATGCAGCCGATCAGCATATTTTCCACAACATCTCTGTAGAAATTTGCCAGGGTTTCCGTTGTCATACCAAACCTCCCCAAACTCCTGAGGAAGTCAAGGCGCTGACATGCTTTCTTCATGATGCCATTGATGTGTTGGGTTCAGGAAAGATTCTCCAAGATAGTGGCTCTCAAGATCTTAAATGTGCTCACCCCCTCCACCTCTGATCCCCCGATGATCACTGGATCGTCCATCTCTGGCTTTCCCTTCCTGAAGTCGACAATCACCTCCTTGGTTTTGGCGACATTTAGCGCAAGATGGTTGCACCATTCGGCCAAGTTTTCAGTCTCCCTCCTGTACACTGATTCAACTCCCCTTATTCATACAACCCACCACCGTGCTATCGTCAGTGAATTTGTAGACGGTGCTGCTGACACACCGAGCCACCTTGATGGAGATCATCGTAGATGGTTGGTGCAATTTCTACAGAATATATCCTGAGTCAGGTACTTTGAGCAACTGGGAATAGAGGGAAGAACAAGAAGTTCTGATCACATCGACTGAAACCAGGATGAGTAACCAGGACTCCTGCCTGTCTGTGTTTCACTTGAATCCAATTAGTATCATTTACAAATTTTAATTACCCAGGCGGTTCCAACTCCTAGTCATACCTGGGGATTATTGCAAATCCGATTCACTGAGTAGTTTCCCAAATGAAAGCAAGAAAGGGTAGAAAACTCTGCGAAAGGAAATGGGCAGCGGACTGGCATGCCAGATCAAGCTGGAGCCTCCCTGTTCCGGAGCCGATGCTGATCTTCGGTGCTGACCATATAGAGTTTGCACATTCTCCCCGTGGCTGACCCTCGGTACACTCCAGCTTCCTCCCTCCCCGAAGGAAGGCGTGCAGGTTGGTGGGTGAATTGGCTGCTGTAAATTCCGCCCAGTGGGTATACACGGTGAAGGTTAGGGCATTGAGGAGTGCGGTAGAACGGAAAGATCGGTGAATAAAGTCTCCTCTCACCTTCTTCACTCACCCTTTTGTACATCCCTAACAACTATCCCCTCACTCAGGAGGATACAGGTCCAACCTGTTTAACCTTTCCCTGTAACTCAGTTCCTCGTGTGAGAGATGAGTAAAACCAATATAAAAATATGAGAGATGAAGAAAGCTAGTATGGAAATATGTGTAATGAATAAAGCCAGTATGAATAGGATAAGGTAGATAATAGAATGTAGGAAGTAAAGTTAGTCTGAATAAGATAAGGGTCTTCTAGCCTTATTAGCAAGTTCTGCATATAAGAGTTTAAACCCTCAGGGTTGGGAAGGTGTGAATAAGGACAAAGGCAGGTTTGTGAATAGACAATAAGGACAATGACATGATGGGACACAGGATACCCCCTGGTCCTCCAAGTTACTGACACACGTGTTCTGAAAGAGTGACTCACAGGGAGGGGCCTATCGTCACGGTGAAATTTTCCTTGTGGCAGACTCTCCCTCCCTCCCTCTCCTATCTGGGAGTCTAATAATAATGTATCAATAATTTATGTTTTAATTTGGGGAAATAAAAGTACTTTTGAGTTGTCGAGGGGGTGCTTACGATGGGGCTGCCCCGAGCAGGGGGGGTCGGCACTGTTGTTCGTAAGGTGAGCTATAAAATACACACAGAAATGCTGGTGGAACTCAGCTGGCCTCCGATTACAGAGACACCACCGGTGGTCGCCTCGCCCCTCCCGTTGTTCACGTGCCCACCACATGCGGCAACAGGCCAGGCACCCCTTTCTCACATGCGCCGCCAATTTTCACACCGCAGCCGCTGGCTCCCCGCCACCCCGGCATCGGCGCAGCCCCAACCCTGGCCCACAGTTACCGGCTTCCCCAACCCCTCCCCCCACCTGAGGAAGTAGAGGTGCTGACGTGATTTTTTTCCAGATGACATCCATGTTTTGGGCCAGTCGGTAATGTAACCAGTCAGTAATGTAACCAGACGGTAATGTAACCAGGCGACAATGTAACCAGACATTAATGTAACCAGTCAGTAATGTAACCAGACAGTAATGCAACCAGACAGTAATGTAACCAGGCGGCAATGTAACCAGTTGGTAATGTAACCAGACAGTAATGTAACCAGGCAGTAGTGCAACCAGTCAGTAATGTAACCAGACAGTAATGTAACCAGGCGGCAATGTAACCAGACATTAATGTAACCAGGCAGTAATGCGAGATAATGACTCCCAGGTGTTTCAATTTGCTCACCCTCTCCACCTCTGACTCCCCCCCCCCCAAGTGATCAGCATTCGAGCTGAATTAACAGATTCAGTGGAAAGAGAACCCCCTTGCATTACTCTCAATACCACAGAGGTGGATCAGGTCAAAGACATTGCTCAATGTCTCGATCGAGATGTGAACTCTTGTACCATTGCAGAAATGTGGAACACTCCCTTGTGAGACAGGAGAAGGGTATGTGTTGATGAACTCACTGATTCCGCTCCCTCACAATGCAACATTCCTCTTGTTTTAGATAAACTCACACTTTCTAGATTCCATCAGCTAAAAGTGGATTCCCAGACAAATAAGTTTCATAATAAACATTTAAAATTTTAGATTTAGAGACATAGCACAGTAACAGGTCCTTCCGGCCCACAAGACTGTGTCCTCTAATTTACCTACAACGTTTTTAAACATTGGAATTGTGGAACAATTCTAGTTCCAAGATGATCGTGGCGTTCAGGAGGACCAGGAGTGACCACCCTTCACTACACATCAACGGCTCTGTAGTGGAGAGAATGGAGGGCACCAAGTTCCTTCGAGTTCACTTCACTAGGGACCTATCGTGAACACTCAACATCTCCTCCCTTGTCAGGAAGGCTCAACAGCGACTGCACTTCCTGAGAAGACTGAAGCGGGCGAGGCTACCGGCCACCGTCACGTCATCCTTCGACAGGAGCTCTATCGAGAACGTCCTGGCTGGCTGCATCACAGTAAGGGTATGGTCGATGCAGAGAAATGGATTGGAGGTCAATCCACAGGACCATAAGCGGCAGAGAGGATCACTGGTGTCTTCCTCCCTCCCAACCCCCAATCTACTGGGATTGTTGCCTGAAGAGGGCACGCAAAATCATCAAGGACCCCTTTCACCTATACACAGCATCTTCCAGATGCTCCCGTTGGGGAAGAGATCCAGGAGGATCAGAGCCAGCCCCACCAGGCTGAGGAACAGCTTCTTCCCACAGGCAGTGAGAATACAGAACAAACAAAGGAACTGCTCACACTGACCCTCCGAGACTCTCAAATTCATGAAACAATATTGATCTATTTATACATATGAATATGTGTATTGTTTGTCTGTATGTGAGTTATTTCTGGTTGTGTGTCTGCATGTTTTGGCCCGAGGACCGGAGAATGCTGTTTTGTCAGGCTTCCACTTGTGCAATAAACTTGACTTGTGTGTCATGGGTTTGGTTTGAACATGAATGAAATCTCCCCAGGATCTTTTGGAAATGAGAAGAGTTGGTTTTAGCTAAAGAATTCAAAGATAAAAATAAATTGAAATCAAAAATTTGTACAGGCTGGTCATTCATTCCAGGGTAGAGGGTGGCGGGGAGGCACAGGTTGCCGTTGCCGCTGAGTCCCCCGTGCGTGCAGTGGCTTTCCTCCAGGTGCTCTGGTTTATTTCCACTCCCCAGGTGAGGGGGAGGGTCTGGGGGAGCTGCTGAGAATGTGGGAGACAGGATTGAAATGGGATTAACGCAGAAGACAGAAAGCATGTGGCCATGCACTTGTGTAGAAATAAACGAGCAGGCCAAATATTTTGGGAGAAAATTGTACATTCCCAGATTCAGGGTGGCACCAAAAACTCTGCATATTTTTATAGGTGTATACCGTGCAGAGCATTCTGGCTGGTACGGGGTCAGGAAAAAAAACTCCAGAGGGTTGTTATTAACTCAGCCTGCGGCATCATGGGCACCAGACTTAAGAAAGCAGCCTCTATTCTCAAGGACCCCCCATCCCCCCAGGCCAAGCCCTCTTCCCTCCGCTACCATCAGGAAGGAGGCGCAGGAGCCTGAAGGCAAGTGCCCAGCTTCTTTCCCTCTGCCTCTCTTTGTCCTATTTTTCTTGCGCTATTTATTTATATTTGAAATGCGATTTATAGTGATTTTCGCACTGTGACGAGGACACAAAATAACAAATTTCATGACGTGTTTATGACGATAAACCTTGATTATGCAGGGACCTGGGAGCCCTCGTGCAGGACGGCCTGAAGGTCAACTTGCAGGTTGAGTCAGTGGTGAAGAAGGCAAATGCAAAGCTGGCGTTCGTTTCAAGAGGATTTGAAGGGCAGAGATGGGATGTTGAGGCTTAAAAAGGCCCTGTGGAGACCTCATGTGGAGAATTGTGAGTAGTTTTGAGCTCCTCATTTAAGAAAGGATGTGCTGATGTTGGAGTGGGTTCAGAAGAGGTTCACAAGGATGATTCCGGGAATGAAAGGTTTATCATACAAAGAGTGTTTGACGGCTCTTGGCCTGGACTCATTGGAAATTAGGAGAATGGTGGGGGGTGGGGGGGGGGCGGGGGAATCTCATTGAAATGTTTTGAATATTGAAAGGCGTGGACAGAGTAGATATAGGAAGGTTGTTCCCCACAGTGGGAGAGTCCAGGACAGGAGGGCACAACTTCAGGATTGAAGGGCGTCTACTTAGAAGGAATTTCTTCAGCCAGAGGGAGGTGAATCTGTGGCATTTGTTGCCATGGGTGGTTGTGGAGGCCGGGTCATTGGGTGCATTTAAGGCAGATATCGATAGGTTCTTGATGAGCCAGGGCATCAACGGTTATGGGGACAAGGCCGGGCAGTGGGGCTGAGCGTGGAATGGATCAGCTCGTGATGAAATGGCAGGGCAGACTCGATGGGCTGAACGGTCTGCCTCTGCTCCCATGAGTGGCTGGGGGGGGTGGGGGTGACATGAATGCAATGTTTCTGTGCTGTGTCACTATGGCAAAGTTTTTGCAACTAGTGTTCCCGTTGAAGTAAGTTAAAGTTATTATTGATAGGCCGCACCAGACTAGCCTCAAGCCTGATGTGAAGGTATTATGAGGCAGGACATTTTATTTCCTTTCAAAGAATGAGAGAGAAATATGAGTACTCTTTTTACTTATTATTTACTATTAAATAATTTTGGGTATACTTTGTGACTTCCTAGAAGATCTAAATTTGAGTTTAATTATTGGTGGTGCTAGGAAGGGTTTTATATCAAATATGTATAACTTATTGCAAGTTAAAATCCCCAAGTCTAGAGTGAAATGGGAGAAAGACTTGGGAATATCTATCTCCCCAGAAGAGTGGATATCAGTATGTGAAGGCAGTATGACTAAAATTGTGAATGTGAGGTATAGATTGGTTCATTATAATTTTAGTCATCAATTATATTTAACTACCGAGAAATTGAAATAAATTTAAATATGTCACTTCAGATTTATGCTTTAGATGTCATAAGGAAGTAGGAACCTTCTTACCCTCAGTTTGGCTATGTGACACAATTAAAACTTTTTGGAATAAAATTAAAGAATTCTTGGAAGTTATGTTTAAATTTAAATTCCATTTGACCCTATGATATTTTTACTAGGTAATATTAAATCATTGTGTTTAGAGTTAAATTAGATAAATCTCAAATTACCTTTTTGAGGTTGGTCTTAGCAGTAGCTAGGAAATGTCTTGCAGTTACTGTGGAAGAATGAGATTGAATTGAATATTCAACCATGGCATATGGAAATGAGGTCATGTATTCCCTTAGAGAAGATAACATAATTTACAAAACAATTATTTATTTTTTGTTAAGGTTTGGAGACCATACATGGAATGGATGTGTTCTAACTGTTAAAATATTATCCCATACATGGGTGGTGTGGTCCAAAACCATGACACATATATGAATGTATTGCTTTAATTATTCTCCTCCATCTTTCTTTTCCTTTCGGGGTAGGTTAGTGGGGGGTGTCATGATAATGAATATGTATGAGATGTACCGGAAGTCACGTGGTATGAGAGAGAGATAAGAGCACAAGCAGGAGAACATAGGAAACTGGAAAATAAAGACTCTGAGAAGTTTACCTGATAAAACTTGTGTTTAATGTTTTATTAACTTCACATTTCGGGCCACAAATGTGACATTGGTGACGAGGATGGGATAAGCTTGAAGAAAATTAAAGACTAAACAAGATTACAGAGGATTACAGACAACTTCAAGGCGATAAGAATTTTCTCTTTAACTCAGTACTTTTGGGGCTGGAATATTTCCTCATGGCTGGGGCAAATGGTGACTTTCTAACACATAGTGGAATTGCTCATTTTGACCCAACGGGTGATGCAAGCACTGTAAGTGTGAAGTGGAAGGCATGGCTGGAAGAATTTGAATCCTATGCCGACAGTCGTGGCCTATTTCTAGATACCGGTACGGTTGAACAAAAAGCGCAGAGAAGGGCGTTACTTCTTTTCACTGCTGGACCCGCTGTTCAGGAAACATTTAAGACACTTTTAAAAACTGGAAGAAAGGATGAGTACCGGAAAGCGGTAAATGCATTAAATGCACACTATGTAGTGACACCGAATGCTACATTTCAATGCCATTTGTTTTGGAGAACGAGACAAGAAGATGGCTAGACAATTGCTCAGTACGTGACGAGACTACGCCAGCTAGCTGTTGGATGCAATTACATGCCAGCTGATTTGGACAACCAATTATTGGATCAAGTCGCACAGCACTGCAGATCAGATAAACTCAGAAGACGTCTACTGGAAAGAGGGAGTGAGTTGGAACTCACCGATGCTTTAACCATTGCTGCTGCATTAGAGGCTGTTGAAGGGCAATTTCATACCATGACCCTGAAAGACAACTCAAGCCAGCAAATTAAGAGGCTCTCACATCGCCATAACCAGCCAAGATATACATCGACACATGACGTGGAGTGTTATCGATGTGGAAACCGAGGTCACTTTGGAAAAGACCCATATTGCCCAGTCAAAGGTAAAGTTTGCAGAAAGTGTGGAGGTAAGGACCACTTTGCAAAGAAGTGCAAAAGCAAGTCCAATGAAGACCAGAGAGGAAGAGTACAACTTCCAAAGGCAAAGCCTGGTTGAAAGGAAAGAAAGATACCATTCGCCAGATAGACGGTGACGATGATGATACCCAGGAGGAACAGAGTTGTTACCAATTTACATTGAATGATATACATCATGAGAAGGTCCCAGTAATCATTGGTGGAGTAACAGTGCACGTCATTGTAGACTCAGGCAGTGACAGTAATATGATTGATCGAAATTTATGGGAGAAGTTGAAAAGGAAAAAGATCATCTGTACCTCAAAGAAGTGTTCCAAGAAACTGTATCCATACGCAGCAACCAAGCCATTGCAGACCATTGGATGTTTTACTGCAACTGTTGAAGCTGGAGATAAGTACACCGAAGCAGAGTTTATGGTCATAGAAGAGAGGGGAGAACCATTGCTGAGTAGAAGCACAGCGCAAGACCTGGCAATACTTCATATTGGAGCTTGTGTCAATTCAATTCAGTCATACGAGGATATGAAGCAAGAATTCCCTGCAGTCTTCCAAGGAGTAGGAAAGCTGAAAGGTCGACAATTGAAGCTAGCGGTAGATGAAACGGTCAAACCCAAGGCACAACCAATGCGCCGAACTCCGTTTGGACTTCGTGGGAAAGTCGAAGCCAAAATTAAAGAATTGATCGAACAAGACATTATAGAACCGGTGGAACATTCGACACAATGGGTCAGTCCCGTAGTGATTGTGCCCAAACCAAAGGGTGACATAAGACTATGTGTTGACATGAGAATGGCCAATTAAGCTATAATTAGAGAACGACACCCTATACCAACAGTGGAGGAAATACTTCAAGAACTAACTACCAGCAAGATATTCTCAAAAATTGATCTGAAATGTGGCT
Organism: Narcine bancroftii; assembly: GCF_036971445.1. Taxonomy (NCBI): domain Eukaryota; kingdom Metazoa; phylum Chordata; class Chondrichthyes; order Torpediniformes; family Narcinidae; genus Narcine; species Narcine bancroftii. The sequence goes on along the minus strand of NC_091470.1, from coordinate 180,110,484 downwards.
ATCATCAATTAGAGCTGGATCCAGGTTCCCGAGATGTGACAACATTTGTGACTCACTGTGGATTGTATTGTTACAAGAGACTATCATTTGGAATTAATGCAGCTTCGGAGATCTACCAGTATGAAATCCATCGAGTGATTCAAGGCATTCCTGGAGTTGCCAACATTTCTGACGACATCATAGTCCATGCACCAACGAAGGAAGAGCATGACAAACGGTTGAGACGTGTACTATCTAGACTACAGGAGGCAGGCCTTACCGTGAATGGAAACAAGTGCCAGTTCGGTGTGTCAGAAATGGACTTCATGGGACGCAGACTTACACGGGAAGGACTAAACCCTGCAGAGGCCAAGGTGAAAGCTATTGCAGAGGCACGTGCACCTCAGAACGCAACAGAGGTGAGGAGTTTCCTGGGTTTGGTCAATTTTTGTGCAAAGTTCATTCCTAATTTCGCTACAGTGGCAGAACCACTAAGGAAACTTACCAGGAAAGGTGTACCATTTCATTTTGGATCTGAGCAGAAGAAAGCGTTCACAGCGCTGAAGCAAAGCCTGACAGATGCAAAAACTCTTGGATATTACGATCCGGCGGCATCAACCAAAGTCATAGCAGATTCCAGCCCGGTTGGTTTAGGAGCCGTGTTGGTCCAGATGCATGATGGAGGACCAAGAATCATTGCCTATGCCAGCAGATCGTTATCGGATGTGGAAAGAAGATACTCTCAGACAGAGAAAGAAGCACTCGGACTTGTATGGGCCTGTGAGAGGTTCAATGCATATTTATACGGCATTGAATTTGAACTCATCACAGATCATAAGCCATTAGAGGTGATCTATGCACCTAGATCCAAACCATGTGCCAGAATAGAGAGATGGGTACTCAGACTACAACCCTACAAATATAAAGTAATCCACATTGCAGGGAAAGCAAACATTGCTGATCCGCTGTCTAGATTGGTGAAGGATGGTGGTCCACAATCCAAGTCAGAATTGGGAACAGAAACAGAGAGCTTTGTACGCTTCATAGCTATTCAGTCGACACCGAAAGCTGTGACTACGAAGGAAGTCGAGAGAGAATCCGAATGTGATCCAGAACTCATGGAAGTAAGAGAATGCATACAGAGTGGACAATGGGACAAGTGCACTCACAAGGCTTACATTCCCATCAGAGACGAACTTTGTTGCATCGGACAGTATGTATTGAGAGGTTGCAGATTGGTGACACCGCAAAGATTGAGACCGAAGATCGTATCTTTAGCGCATGAAGGACACCTAGGTATTGTTGGTACCAAGCAAAACCTCAGGACCAAGGTATGGTGGCCAGGTTGTGATAAAGACGCAGAGAAATTTGTCAAAATTTGTCACGGATGTCAAATCACAAGTAGGAGTAATCCGACAGAACCAATCCGGAGTACGCAACTCCCGACAGGACCATGGATCGATGTAGCTGTTGATTTTCTTGGACCTTTACCGACGGGTGAATCAATTATGGTAGTGATAGATTACTATAGCAGATACTATGAGTACATGGGGTTGAAGTCCACAACCACTGAAAAAACAATACAAGCATTAGCAGAGATATTCGCAAGATATGGATTACCTGTTACATTGTACTCTGACAATGGTCCACAATTCATTTCAGAGACATTTGCGGAATACATGAGGACCACAGGTATCCACCATCATAAAGTAACTCTGAAATGGCCGCAAGCCAACGGAGAAGTAGAGAGACAAAATCAGTCCATTGAAAAACGATTGCGGATTGCACACGCAGAAGGACAAAATTGGCGAGAAGCATTGATATCTTATGTGGCTGTCTATCGAGTAACGCCTCATGCAACCACTGGAAAAAGTCCTGCAGAAGCATTTTTTGGGAGAAAAATCCGCACAAAAATGCCAGAAATAAAGGAAATCCGAGACGACCAGGAGATGAGGGACCACGATGCTGAAAAGAAAGGTGCAGCAAAGCTGTACACAGATTCGAAACGTGGAGCCAAGTACTCAGACATCATGCCAGGAGATAATGTTCTAGTGAGGCATGAAACTGGTGGTAAGCTAGACACACCTTATTACCATCAACCCTATACTGTCGTATCCAGAAGTGGTAGTATGGTGACAGTCAAGTCTCCGACTGGAGTCCTGTATAAGAGAAATGTATCAGGTGTAAGAAGGTACCAGTCCAGAGATACATCGAGCGAAGAGGTTGAAAGGCCAATACGAGATGCTGAAACTGAGAGACCTGATGATGTTCCAGAGGCAGTTACCAGCACTCCTGATGAAGTGACTAGAACGCCAGAAACACCCGAAGCCGTGGCGAGCAGTATTTCCGACGCCGAGAGTGAACAACCGAGAAGCGACGACAATATCGCAGGCAGGCCGAAACGAAACCGGAAAGTGCCCAAACGATACGAAGACTTTGTGCCATAGTTTTAATAAGAACTTTGGGACAGTATTTAATCTTATATCATAAAGTGCATGTATGAGTACTGTAGGAAGTAAACTTTATGTAGTTGAGTTATAGTATTACCATTAGTTACGATGTTTTTAGGTTTCCGAGGGATATTGGTAAGTGAAGGTAAAGTTTATTTCTGATTAAAGGAGGGATGTCATGATAATGAATATGTATGAGATGTACCGGAAGTCACGTTGTATGAGAGAGAGATAAGAGCACAAGCAGGAGAACAAAGGAAACTGGAAAATAAAGACTCTGAGAAGTTTACCTGATAAAACTTGTGTTTAATGTTTTATTAACTTCACATTTCGGGCCACAAATGTGACAGGGGGGTTGGGTGGGGTAGGAGGGATAGGGATGGGGGGGGGGAAAGGAGGGTTTTATAGGATAAAATATGTATCACATTGTATTTTTTATGTATTATCTATTATTAATTATAAATAACGTTTTCAAAAGAAGGTCTGATGTGAAGGAGAAGCAGGACCGTAAGCAGACCTCTCCAGCCCCCGTCCCGATACATAGTCCACCTGAGCCTGCTGTCTCCAGCAGCCTGCAGCCTGGTGCAAGTCCTTTGACCTCAGGACTCCACCAGCCTGCGTCCCATGTGGGTTCCTGGTCCACAAATCGCTGCCGGTGTCCTTCAGCCACTGAACCCCTCGCTGGCCTTCAGCCACTGAACCCCTCGCTGGCCTTCAGCCACTGAACCCCTCGCTGGCCTTCAGCCACTGAACCCCTCGCTGGCCTTCAGCCACTGAACCCCTCGCTGGCCTTCAGCCACTGAACCCCTCGCTGGCCTTCAGCCACTGAACCCCTCGCTGGCCTTCAGCCACTGAACCCCTCGCTGGCCTTCAGCCACTGAACCCCTCGCTGGCCTTCAGCCACTGAACCCCTCGCTGGCCTTCAGCCACTGAACCCCTCGCTGGCCTTCAGCCACTGAACCCCTCGCTGGCCTTCAGCCACTGAGCCCCTCGCTGGCCTTCAGCCACTGAACCCCTCGCTGGCCTTCAGCCACTGAGCCCCTCGCTGGCCTTCAGTCACTGAACCCCTCGCTGGCCTTCAGCCACTGAACCCCTCGCTGGCTGAACGCTGTGGTCACCGTCCTTGTCATGCCCTAGTTGACGAGACCACTGCTCCTAACCACGGAGCGATCAGAGCCCGGTAGGGGGTCGGTGCCCCGCCGCTTTTCCGTTGCTCCCCCACTGTGACTGCCCAGACAGGATTTAAAATAAACCACCGTCGTCGCCTCCTTTGACGGGCTGGTTCAAGCCTGTGCGCAGTCATCGGACCGGGCAGTAGGACCCTGCCAGGTAGCTCGGCGTCTTCTCTCCCCGCTCCCCCTGGGTCTGCACCAGCAGGCGCTGCCATTTCATCTTCACTGGCATTAAAAGAAATGGTCCAACAATTGTTAGAATTTATCTGAAACCTGCAGGTTTGAGGGGGGATACCATCCCCCTGGGTTTGGAATCAGAATCTATTTTCATGGACAAAATTCGTTGGGAACATCAAGGTGCAAACATTGATAGCAAATCAACCACCTTACATCAATTAAATAAAGACAGGGCAGGAAAAAGTCAAGGTGAGGAATCTGATGGCTCCTTCCCGACGAGAGCTGGGTGGAAGAGGGCCCGGCTTGGGTGGGGGTGTCCTGGAGGATGGAGGCTGCCTTCACAGGGCGAAGGCTAGTGCACAAGCTCCCTGGCGATTCCTCCTGCCTTGTGCGTACTGGACAGTGATGCCATCAGACCAGGATGCTCTCCATGGTGCTCCTGCAGAAGTTTTCGAGTCTTCGGTGACATGAAACACAGCAGTTCCTTTGAACATGGAGCGTGAACCTCTTTTTAATGATGGCTCAAGGACCCCTCACTCAAACTGCAACGCGCACATTCCCGAGGCTTGACTTCGACGGTGCTTGAGTCAGTGGATTGGAAATATTTTAGAGAGTATGCACTTTTTTGCAAGCATAGTACGTTGCCCAGATCCCCTATGGTGTCCAGATCCCTCTTTGCTCTAACGTGCCCTTCCCCCCATGACTTGCCCCCAAGGAATGCAGATGCTGAACAAAGGAAGGGAAAGGCGGTGCGTCAGTGATCTTCATGGACACACCCCTATTCGCAACGCGAGATTCCTTTCAATGGATAACTCTCATTGTATTCATATTTTCTCACGGCTCACCCTAAAATTAGGTTCTCGCAGATGAAGCCACACCCGGGAATGTTAATCATGAATAACAACTCTGTCATCATTTGGGAGCAATCTCTTCAGGACTGTCAGATCTAAATAATTATAATTTGTGTCACGTCCAGAACAAGATATTTTTTCTTTCTTTTTTTCTCGGGATCTCTTTTAACGAGTTCAAGTTTATTGTCACCCGATCGCACAAGTACAACCTGACGAAACAGCCTTCTCCGGTCCTCGGTGCAAAACCCGCAGGCACACACCCAAGCACATATAGACTCAGAACAAGTATTCATCTATACCAAGAGAGGGGTAGGGCAGAGAGAGAGCGAGGGATGGAGAGAGGGATAGGGGAGAGAGCGAGGGAAGGAGAGGATAGGGGAGAGAGAACGAGGGAAGGAGAGAGGGATAGGAGAGAGAGAGAGCGAGGGAAGGAGACAGAGGAAAGAGAGAGCAAGAGGGATGGGGAAGAGGGAGAGAAAAGGGATGGGAGAAGGAGGAAAGGAGACCAGGAATGGAGAGTTGGGGGGGGGGGCTATCAGAAACAGCAGAAGTTAATGGCATCCAGTGCTGGGAAGATGAGGCTTTGTTCCTCCAATTTGCAGGTGAGGGGAACAGAAGCCAGGAAGTCACCGTCATCCTGTTGGCAGGTGCCTGGATGGAAGAGGAAGTGTTGTTCTCCAATCCACACACAAGTAGCCAGGAAGAGCACGTGGGCCGTGGAAACGGCGGTCATGGAGGTTGAGAGCAGCAGGGAGTGCAGATGGGGAGCAGTAGGAGAACCGAATCACGACCCCAGTTCAATCCTGACCTTGGGGCCCACGTGGAACTTGCACATTCACTGTGTGCAGTTAAATTTTGCACTACCAGTCAGTGGTAATTCTGCCGTGCACAAAGGAATCTCTGAGTTATATGCGATGTCACACATGTACTCTGGCAATAAATCTGAAACCCTCCCTCCCCACTTGTGCAGTCTCCCCCCGAGGATGAGGGGGAAGGTTTGCTGCAGCACCTGATACCCTGGAACGGGCCAGGGTGATTCTTTTATGAAGGGCACAATCTACGTATCTTTGCTCTATAAAGTCCACCATGTGACCTGCTGAGTTGCGGTTGTCCTTCAACAGCGGCGCCTGCAGACTTTCCTGATTTTAATCATTTGCCGTGATCCTGGGCTACACTTGCACATCAAATTTTATCCAACACCCATCCTGACTTCCATCACTCACTGGGGCCTCTTTTACACTCCCACCCAGTCTCGCATCCTTTTTGAAAAAAAAACAAGACAGCTCAGGCCTTTCACCTCTCGATGTTGTGCCAACTTCTATCCCGACCAAAAAAACCCTCCTAACCCTCTATTTTTCTTTCGCCCGTGTCTGTCTCAAGAGTTTTAATGTTTCCGCCTCCACCCCTAGACAGACATTCCAGGCACCCCCAACTCTGAAAACTTGCACAATGCCTCCCCTCCGCACGGGTGCCTCTGGTCTCCGCTACTCACGCCCTGGGGGAAGGGGAAGACACCAACTCTTAACCTCATCTGTGTCTCATAAATTAAATTTAAACAGCAGGGTAACATCCCCTACTGGCCCACAACCACCCAAATGCTGCAATTAAACCCCCATGCCCCAATTAACCCGAGGAAACCCACAGATACAGGAAGAACGTACAAATTCCTGCCAGACAGCGTCAGATTCGAACTCAGGCAGGTGGCGCTGCCACCCTTTCAGAAATGTTGCACCGACAGGGTATTTAATCAGAAGTAACTAATATTGTGAATTGGTGGGGTTTTTTTTTAAATACATCTTTTTTATTGTTCACAGAACATACTGGCAGTAAAATGAAAGTCAGATTTTCAACAGCTGACCCATTTAACAAGTCTTGACTTTGTTATAAAGTAAGTCTTTGAATCCCACTGTCAGGGTGAGTTTTAAAAAATTTCAGATTTAAATTAAATAAAGGAGACACTTTTAAAACAAGTCCTCCACATATAGCATCAGCCATTTAAATAGTATTAAATTATTATTAAATATTAACTTAGAGTTACATTAGGAACAGTGTAAACAGCAATGTTTCTGCTCATTGGTGTCCATTGAGATAAATCAATTATTAGGCTCGAGGAATTGATACAGTTCGCAACAGTTGAGAACCCAAGTGTAGTTCTGAACCGAGAATAGATCCCGTTAATAAATAATCCTGCCTCAAGCACTAAAGACTTTTGTGTTCTACCCTCTCCCAAGGTCTAATTCACATCCTGCACGCCAAGAAGCTCCTGGGGACCAGGGCAGGTTCCCCGCCGGCAAGCGGCAGGCTGCAGTTGGATTCAGCTTCCGGAGACGCTTCGAGGACGACTGAGGCCACCAGCGTGGAAGGTGCCGCCGCTTCGGCGGACGCCAGGGGAACATCCTCCGCACTGGCGATCTCCGGGTCAACGACGTTCACATCGTCCTCGGTCGCCGTGTAGATCTGGAAGAGGACGATCGACAGCAGGAACAGGAGCAACCTCTTGGCCAGGTCTCTCTGGGTAGGAAGAACCCTCCTCGCCTGTGATGGGGGAAAGAAGACAAAGAGGCGTTTAGTCCACCCGAGAAACCCAAGAGCTGTGTGACAAAGTGAAGTTGGCAACAATGGGCGCCAAAAGTTGGCAACAATATGAACCAACCGATTGTTACCTGGCGAGGTGGATAGAGGACTTTGAGATGCCGTTTTTTGCGTCGATTCAACTTCTTAATTTCCCGCATTGGCTCAAAAGTGAAGACCCGGGGCAGGGTGGGCTTTCGGCCGGCGAAGCCCACGCTGGACGCTTGCGAAACAGCGAACTGGCTCAGCTGCCCTGTCATGTACAGCGATGACATTTTCTAACCCGAGGCTGCGCTGTGAATGAAGTTCATCGGCCGCCCGCCCGCTCTTATAAAGGCTTCTAAACGATCACGTCACAAGCCATTGCGCAAGCGGCCGGTGATTGGTCAGAAGGCGAGCCTCTGATTGGCTCGGGGAAAGGGAAGGGGAATTTCCCAACCCCTTGCGGTTTCAGGGGGCGATGGAAAATTCAAGGAAATGACCTCGACCCCCCCCCCTTCCCCCTTCACCATTCTGGGGAAGTGTTTGAAATACAGGGGAAAAGGTTGCACAATGCACAATGCACCCTGGAATAGATAGAGCAATGTTTAAAGCCCCTGTCCATGAAATAAGGTCTGGGAGGAGGTGCAATTTATTCTCCTTTACCTTTTCTGACATTATCCCCCTGCTTTCAACTGAGGGTTTTTATTTCACGTGGATTGGAAACTGCTCCACCTGCCACAGGGCATTTAGGAGGTTGGTCGTGGCCAGAACCTGGTGCCAGCACACATAATTTAAATTTAGACCTAAATATCGACCTCCTCTGCACCGCCTTCTTCTTCGAGGAGACCAGACCTGCCCACAGTGCCCCGGGTGCGTCCTGCCCAGCGTCCTGGTTGCAGCGGGACCCTGCTCCTTGAATTCAGCCCCCCTTGCAATGAAGGCCCATCTTCCAGGTGCCTTCTCGACCCTCCCAAGCACCACTAAACCGCAGCGTAGAGGCTGCTGCAGAGCATGCCACTTCTGCAGTTTGGTATTCGCTCTCGGCGAGCCGGTTGCACCGGCTGCGGAAAGCGAGGGCGCTGGGCCAGAGCCTGCCGGATGCAAGGGTCCTTGCCTAGCTCACGCCAGGAGTTGACGAGTAAGAAGAAGAAGCGCTCGAGCAGGGGTGCCGCCACGGCGAGACTGCTGTGTTGACCTGGAGAGCCAACGATTTACCTGGCTCTTCTCCTTCTACTTCTTCTGAAATCGTAAGTGGAAGTAGCAGTGACATGGCGAACTCCAACAGATCGCCACCGCGGGGAGACTCTGTTCTGGCGTCCATGACGATTAATCAAGATGGACCCCATGCCTGAAGCATTCCACGATGAAGGTGGAGGTAAACGAGGAACTTATTGACTGTTCGATTCGGGCAGTACTCACAGCTATATTCACCCTACCATCGCTAGAGCCCTGAATCTTACCTTGTATCCGTCTAAGTGCAAAGTTTCTATGACTTGTTCTGGACTAAAACAAGGCGTTACAAGTTGCTGTAAAATAACCCTGAAGGTACAGGGAAATTAATATAAAGATTTCAAATTGCATGTGCTCCCCAGTCTGTGTGCTCCGATGATTTTAGGATTAGATTTCCAATGCCAAATGAAAAGTATCACAACGGCCCATTGCCATCGATCATGGTACCCCAAGAGGCCATTTGCGGGTTATCGACTCTAAATATTAAACCTCCGCGTCTTTTTACCAATCTTAACCCCAGATTGGAAGCCAATAGCTACAGCAAAGAGGACAGACTCTTTATTAAGAATGAAGTTAGGCATTTATTGAAAGAAATAAATCATTGAACCCAGTGCAAGTCCTTGGCGCACACAAGTTGTAGTTGTCAAAAATGGTGTGAAATGCAGAATGGTCGTGGACTACAGCCAAACTGTAAACAGGTTTACGCAATTGGAGGCTTATCCCCTGCCGCATATCTCAGAGATGGTAAACCAAATTGCACAATACAAAATATATTCCACAATTGATCTGAAATCAGCTTATCATCAGGTGCCTATTCACAAGGAAGAAAGGCAGTTTACCGCTTTTGAGGCAGATGGCAAACTTTTTCAGTTTAAAAGAATCCCTTTTGGAGTTACCAACGGCATATCCTTCTTCCAAAGGGAGATGGATAAGCTAGTAGATGCCCCTAACTTGCAAGCCACCTACCCTCATCTGGACAATGTCACTATATGTGGCAAGGACTTCATTGATTACGATCCGAACTTTTTCCAGGTGGCCAAGCATCTGCACTTAACCCTTAATAATGACAAGTGTGTATACCGCTCTAAACACCTGGCCCATACTAGGCTACGTGGTGAGTAAAGGGGAGATCAGCCCTGACCCAAAGAGAATGAGACTGCTCATGGATCTGCCCCCACCTGTGACACAAAAGTTCCTCAGGCATTGCCTGGGGTTTCTCATTGGGTGCCCAACTATACAGATAAAGGGCGGCCACTGTTTAAAACTACTAGTTTTTCCCTGTCTGAAGAAGCCCTCGGTGCTTTTGAACACATCAAACAGGATATAGCTAAGGTGACCATGTCAGATATTAATGAGGATTTACCATTCTATGTGTCAGATTGGGCCTTGGCAGCTACGCTAAACCAAGCTGGTAGGCCTGTGCCTTTTCCTCTCGGACATTACACGGGCTTGAGGTCAGGCAATCCTCTATCAAAAAGGAAGCGCGAGCCATTGTAGAATCCATTCGCTCTTGGAGACACCTTATAGCCGGAAGGAAATTCACTTTGCTGACTGATCTGCTGCCCACATGTTCAACACTAAATTAAAGAGAAAGATTAAAAACGATAAGATCCTGCATTGGCGAATTGAGCTCTCCACTGATGATACTCTATCGCCCGGGAAAATTCAATGAACCCCACCCCCACCCCACCCCGGATGTGCTTTCTCGCATGACCTGTGCAAGTCTGCAGCTGGATTGTTTGAAAAATGCCTTCACGATGAATTATGTCACCCAATGGGTCACTAGATTTTATCATTATATAAAGTCCCTCAATTTGCCTGACTCACAAGAAGATATTAAGAAACTGACTAACGAGTGCCCTGTCTGTGCGGAGTGTGAACCACGCTATTACAGCACATTGATTAAGGCATCTAGACCTTTTGAACGCCTCAGTGTGGATTTTAAAGGACCACTACCCTCAAATAATAAGAATTCCTACTTCCTTAACATTGATGAATTTTCTCATTTCCCCTTTGCTATACCATGTGCAGATGTTTCTGCTAGTTCCGCTATTAAATATCTTGATATGATTTTCAGTATTTTCGGTTATCCTAACTTCATTCATAGTGACAGAGGGTCAGCTTTCATGAGTTCTGAACTGAGGCAATACCTTCTCGATAGGGGGGTTGCTACTGGTCATACTACAAGCCATAACCCACGGGGTCAAGTGGAGCACAGTAACGGTACAATCTGGAAAGCTATCGCTCACGCTAAAATCAGAAGGCCTCTCCACTAGCCACTGGCAGGAGGTGCTGCCGGAAGCATTAAACTCTATCCGTACCTTGTTTTGTACGGCTTGCACTGAGACTCCTCACCAGGGTCTTTTTGTTTTCCATAGAAAATCTAAACCTGGATCAGCCTTGGCGATCTGAGCCTGGAGAAGTTTTACGAAGAAAACATGTTAGACCCAGCAAGGCTGGACCGCTTATAGAGCATGCTCAATGGCTTCATGCAGTACGCTCGTGTTATTTTTCCTGATGGACAAAAGGCCAATGTTTCACTTCGGGATCCAGCCTTGCCTGGTCTGCTGCCTGCTAGCCCATCCACTGACCTGACTCCTTCTCTACCCTCTCCGTTGCGAGGCACCCTCAAGGAGCAACGCCCTCTCCGCGGGAATGTTTCCTCGCGCTTGCCACTCCCTTCCACACCCGGCGATAGAAGTCCTTCGGTTCAAGGTAAGACTCCTCCATCTGCGCCCTTGCAAAGATCAACACGAATCTCGAAACCTCCTCAGAGGCTCCTTTATGGACCATTTCTAATCTTATCCATAATTACAGTCAGTGGAGCCACCCTGTGTTATCTCAGGCTTCCAGCCTGTTTCTTTTTCCTTTCTGCTATGTATTCTCATTAAGTCTATTTGCTACCCTTGATCTTCCATGAGATTTTTTTGCTTTTGCTTTTGCCGTTGTTGTATTTTATTAAAATTGGTCAATTTTTGTGGGAAGTGAATGTGATAATGTTATGGTGGGTGCTGGGGGGGTGGGGGATTATTCTGACTGCTGGCTATGACTGTAGAGGTTCTCCACCCTACTGGTATAACAGATGGAGATGCTTTCCCACTGGCCAGTTTAGTGGTGGTTCTAGTCTGTTAATAAAAGCCCAGTATTAGTATAACACTTGTCTGGTCCACGTCTATGGTACATCAAGCTCGCTGAGTGGGTGTCACGACATCAACCTTGCGCTGAACATGAGCAAAATCAAGGAGATGGTTGTGGACTTCAGCAGGAAGTCAGGGGATCAAGACCGGGCCCTCATTGAGGGCTCAGTAGTGGAGAGGGGGGTCAGGCTCCTGTGTGTCAACATCCCCAAGGATCTGTCCTGGAGCCTCCACGTCAATGCAATTACGAAGAAGGCTCGCACTGTGAGGTGTCTGAGGAGATTCAGCACACCACCAAAGACTCTTGTAAACTTCTACCGATGGACGGTGGAGAGCATTCCAGCCAGTCGCATCACTGCCTGGTACCGAGGTGCCCACTCTCAGGGCAAGAATAAACGGCGGAGGGTAGTTAACCCGGCCTGCAATGTCACAGGCTCCATCGAGGACGTCTGCACGAGGCGGTGTCTTAAAAAAGCAGCCTCTATCTTCAAGGACCCCACCCCCCACCACCCAGGCCAGGCCCTCTTCACTCTAATACCATCGGAAGGGGGGAAAGGAACAGGAGCCTGAAGACGAGCTTCCAAAAAGATCATCTGTTTGGTATGCATTGAAATTACTCGAACCTGACCTAATGGGGAAACATAAAATATGGAAATTGTGCATGCACTGAGTTGGTTGTTATGGATCGGAGACAGGAAGGCTCGGTTGGCCCAGTGTCATTGAATTCCCTGAAGTCTCCTAATTCCTTCAACCGCTGTAATGGGCTGAGACAGCCAGAGGCCAAATAGGAAGCAAAGTTCTGGAGTGACAGGGGGAAAGCAGCAAAGAAAAACAGGATAATGCCAGAAACAATACTGTTCTGAATCAGATCTCTGTCAGAATTACATAAAAACTGTGTAATGTTTTTGCCCAGAAAAATACAAGGCAGAAGAATAACAAAGCCTGCATTAGAAACACGTTGCTGGTGAAACTTGGCAACTCAAACCGTGCACTTCATGCAGCAAAGATGACCCACATTTTGGGCTCGAGCCTTCCCCCGTGGTGCCTTTTGCCAGACAGACTACACCGGTGGGCCTGCTCAGTTCCTCCCGCATCTGCCAGGGCTAGATTAAGGCCGACTGATGTCCTCAGCAAGGGATCCCCCTCAACCCTTCCATGGTCCAACTGACAAGGCATTAAGAATCAGTAAATGATAGATTAAAAATTCCCTTTTCTTCCAGGCCCCCAACTATATTAAATATATCCTGCTTTTTAATTTCAACTAAGTGATATAAAGCAAATTATAACCAGGGTGATAGGAAAAAATGCAACACTTTTTAAAAAACTGTTAAAAGGGAAAAATTCATTTATTATGGAGGCCCCCCCCACCTTTTTGTGGGGCCTTAGTTCAGCTGCGCCATGTTAAACCCAGTGCTGGGGGGAATATACCTCTACGGTGTGCCCTTCCCTTCGGGCCCCTGGGCACAGGCCTATTTTGCTCCGTGGTCCAACCAGGCCTGGGGTCTGCAGACGTCCACGCTTTTGCTCTTCTCAATAACAAGCTGGCAGATGGATTGTCCAATAAATTGACAAGGCCACACTTGGAACATCATGCTCGGTTCTCGTTGCCTCGTTACAGGAAGAACGTGGAAGCTACGGAGAGGCTGCAGAGGAGATTCACGAGGACGTGCGTTGCCTGGAGTGGAGAACGTGTCTTGTGAGGTGAGGTTAACAGAGCTGGGCCTTTTCTCTCAGGCGAGGCAACTTTATAGAAATCTACAGGATTAGTTTAAAATTTAAACACGGTAACAGGCCATTTCGGCCTAGAGTCTGTGTCACCCAATTTACATCCCATTAACCTATGAAACTGGAACCCAACCACCCACCCCCCCACCCCCCACATACCGGGGAAAACCCATGCAGTCACAGGGAGGACGTACCAACTCCTTCCAGACTCCTTTGGCCCTCGATGTTGTGCCAACCTATTCTGACCCCAAAAAATAATACTAAACCCTCCCTGCCTTGTAGCCCTCTATTCCATCCACGTGCCCGTCTGAGGGTCTCTTAAATGCCCTTAATGTTCCAGCCTCCACCACCACTCCTGGCAAGGCATTCTAGGCGCCCACTCTGGCACATACCAACAGGCCCTCCAGGGGAGAAGTTTAAATTTAAATCTAAGCAGGCCCTTTCAGCCCATGAGCCCGCGCCGGCCACAAATGCATTCAGTTGACGTGCAACCCTGGTACATTTTGAAGAGTAAGGAGGAAACCGGAGCACCCAGAGGAAATACACGTAGACACAGGGAGAGCATGCAAACTCCTTACAGACAGCGCCAGATTCTAAGCCAGGTTGCTGGTGCTGTAACAGTGTCGCACTAATCGTGCCGACATTAGGGGCAACTTCTTCATGAAGAGAACGGAGGGGGTGTGAAATGAGCTGAAATGGTGAATGTGGGCTTAATTTTGACATTTAAGAAAAATTTGGACAGGAAGGGGTATGGAGGATTATGGACAGAGGGACTAGGCTGAATAATGGAAGGGCTGAAGGGCCTGCTGTGATTAAGTATTTATCATCCTATCCTTAGTACAGTGAGAAGGGCTCTACTGTGAGCAGTTAAACAGGTCATCCTGAAAATTCACAACTTTCAGAGTGCAGTTACAATGAAATAAAAAATCAATCAGCAGCGTGTTGTGGGGTTTGCTCAGGAGCCTGATGGCTGCGGGGATGAAACTGCCTTGAAGCCTGCCGCTGAGCGCCTTCCCTCTCCTGAAGCCTCCTCCCCGATGGGAAGCAGGAGGGCGTCTGGGGGCGACGGGTCCTACAGTGCGCAGGGTGCCTTCCCTGACCAGCGGGAGGTGTGGGCGGAGTCCGTGCGGAGGGCAGGGGAAGGTTTGCAGGGTCCCGTGGCTTCCTCCGACCTCGAGGAGAGCAGCTCCCAGCCCCCACACCATGATGGATCCAGCAATCAGTGGTGGGCCTATGGGCATCACTGAGAGACAAGTGGGATGAAATCCCACCATTTTCAAGTATGAAGAGGCGTTTGATGAATTATTATGCAATGCGTCAACATGCTCATCTCAGTACATGTGAATTCCTGTCATTCACACCTGGCCAGCTGATGTGGGATAAGGGCAACATTTCTCACTTTGATGCCAACTGAGGAGATCGGTTTAGGAATTATAAATTTAGATTTCAAAACTTAAATGTAGACATACAGTCCTGTAACAGAGCATTTTGGCCCTACGCCGCCCGATTCACACCCCATTAACCTACATTCCCCCCAACCACCACCCCAGTACATTTTGAATGGTGGGTCGAAACCCAGGGAAAAAGCCACGCAGACACGGGGGAGAATGTACAGACTCTTCACAGACAGCATGGGATTCGAACCCCGGTCCTGATCGTGGGCTGCACGATATTAGAGTGAGGAATAGGTTTGAGATTCATTCATCCAGAGGGATAGAAGCAATTAATGAAATTACAATGCCTCGTGGAATCTCTCCTGATGCACCAAACCTACAGAGAAAGACCAGGCATTTCCTTCAGGTGAAATGGGGTGGATGATTCACGATTCCAGATTCTGTTAATTGTCCTGTAATTAAAAAAAAATATGATATTCCACAAATTTCCTTTAATCCACTGTCAGCAGGCAAAGGTTCGCTATCAGCACTTTCCATTCGGCCCCCCTTAAACTCTGCTCAGAGAGATGCCGGATCATGTGGTGATGGGGCAGTTTATGGAAGCGTTACCCTAGCGCGGGAAAGGCTCGATGGGCCGAATAGCCTATTTCTGTTCCCACATCTCATGGGCACCCGAAACAAGTTGACGAGTGGTGACTGAGGTGGGGGCGATTACAATGCTTATGGGGCATAGGAAGAGGAGGGGGATCCGGACTGAACGTGGGGAAGTTGGATTAGTTTGGTCGGCATTGTGTAGATGGACTGAAGAGCCTTTCTCAAACCTATTCCTCACTCTAATATCGTGCAGCCCACGATCGGGACCGGGGTTCGAATCCCATGTTGTCTGTAAGATTCTGTGATTCCTTGTCCCTAACACAGAAAGCTGGTAAACTCCACACAGACAACAAGCAGGAACCTCGATCGAACCCGCCAAGAGATCTGTGAGGATAAACTCCTCCCTCCCCTGCTCTACACCCAAATTAATTTTTCCATGGTATATTTTGCCCTCAGGAGAGATCTGTAAGGTGATGCTTAATTTAAAATAGAAAGATATTTTTTTAAAAAAACCACAGGCATTTCCTGCTCTTCAGTGTAATATTACCGTATTTAACCGTGTTACTGTTGATGCCGTGTAAAAGTTAATCAATTTCTTTGGCCTTGACCCACCTGACCACCCGACAGATCCTCGCCCAGGCCACCCGCCTGCCCGGGTACACGACACCCCAAGCTCGGACGTGCCAGCCGGTCCCAGCCGCCCGAGCTCCTGACGCCTCGAGTGACACAGGTTCTTACCTTGGTCAAAACTTTGACCCATGTAAAAGTTGATGCCCCCCCCCCCACTGAATTTGAACTGAAAAATTTGTCCAAAATATTTGTCGATTACATGGGCATATATGATAATTGAGCTCTGATGACTAATGTGGAAAACTGTCTTCATTCTCTCCTGGACACCACCCAACTAGTGCTTAATCCAGAGCTCTCGAGGTTCCGCAACCAACAGGACTGCTTCCTTGTGGTCTCAGAGACCTCGGTTTGATCCTGACTTCCAGCGCTGCCTGGGTGGAGTTTGTACCTGCTCCTGTTTCCCCCCCCCCCCTCCCCCCGTTGCTTTTGTTCCCTCCCACATGCTGCAGGCATGCAGTTCTGGAAGTTTCCTCGAGTGTCTGAATCTGGGGCATGTCTCATTAAATCGAACTGTTTAGTTTTGTTTTGCGTGCTACCCAGACAGCTCAACCCATAGTAGAATGCCTGAAGAGCGTAGTAGGGCAGGCAGCATCCCGTCAGTCAATGATCCAGATCAGGATCCTCTATCGACTGAGATGAAACAGGGACAATGACCCCTAGAAATGGAGAAAAGAGCCAGAGGTGTTCTCTGTCTGCTCAAGGTTCCAGAATCTTCAACTGAAGCCCTCCTGATCGTGTCTGGACATCTGGATCTGGAGCTCGGATTGAGCAGGAGCCTGCGCGGCCGCAGAGGTTGCAGGAGGAGAATCCACAGATGCTCAGTGACTCTGAAGGGACCCTATTTTGCTTCCCTCTTTCTTGTACTGTAAGGGGTGCCCGGCGACGCTAATGGCGACTCTTTGCCTTACAGCAGAAGGCAGTTTCCTGTAGTATTACATGTCCTGTACTATTGCATGACAAGAAATGAATTTTGTATCTTGAATCTTGCTTCTTGCGTCTTGTATCTTGAATCTTCTTAAACATTATATTTGCACCTTGTTCTACACAATACTGCTGGAAATTTCACGAGGAGCGGAACATGAAAGTCCGTGGACCCTGTGATTGTGGTTAAAAACAAGCAGAAACGCTGGAGGAATCAGCCGGTCTCACAGTGCCCGCAGGAGGTAAAAATACATCACCGACGTTTCGAACCATCGGGCATTACAGTGCAGAAACAAGCCCCTTTGGCCCTTCTAGACTGTGCCGAACCATTTTTTTGTTGCCTAGTCCCATGGGACCTGCCCTCCATGCCCCCTCCCATCCATGTACCTGCCCAAATTTTTTTCTTGAATGTTGACACTGAGCCCACATTCACCACCTACTCTGTCTGTCCCCTTCATAATTTTAAACACCTCTATCAAATCTCCCCTTATGCTTCTACACTCCAGGGAATAAAGTCCTAACCTGCTTAACCTTTAACCCTTATATCATTTCCTGAAGTCCGAGCAACTCTTTCTATCTTAATTATGGTTTTTAGATGGCAGGCATATAACGGCACTATCAAGGAATTTTCCCACTACACAGAAGGTGCAGGAATCAATTCTTGCCCTGCGATTTACCCTGCAGGACCCCTACAACTTTTTTGGAGGAAGCCCACAGTGTGAATCGTACCGGGAAAAATTGTTGATGGTCATCCAACCCACTCCATTCCTGAGACTGTTGCACCCAGGGACTTGCAGTCTAAAAAGGCGCCCGGTGTGAGCGGCCACACGGGCAGTAATTGTGTTAATCTTTTTCCCACGATTTCTCTGACATTGCAGTCTAAAAAAAAAACATAATTGATAGCTTCCCTGCTGTTAGGTGAGTGCGACTCCATGCAAGGCTCCAAATTTGACCTCGCCAATTGTTGTGCTATCAATTAGACCCAACAGAAGTCGCGATTAATAGGCTTTAATCACTATACAGTCATATCTTACGTGCCACTGGCCCAATTCCAAGGCAGTACTGAGGGAGGGGGATTGGGCGATACCCCCATTATTAGGGATCCAGGAGGGGGAGGAATCACAGTATCGGGGAGGGCCAACCAGTATAATGATTGCAATACAGTGTTCCATCACACCAATGGCCTCTACAACTTTACCATAACATCCCAACTCCTTTGCTCAATATTTGATTTATGAAGGCCAACGTGCCAGAAGCTCTCTTTACAACCCTGTCACCTGCGACGGCCACTTTTAGGGAATGATGTATCTGTGTTCCCAGATCCGTCTGTTCTACTGCACTCCTCAGTGCCCAACCCTTTACCCTGTGCCTGAGTCAACAAAGTTTATGACCCATGTTCATGGTTATAAAGCATGATCCCAATTCTGATTCTGAGTGAATGGATCTCAGAATCAGAATTTATCATTGTGAATGAGTCATGGAATTCATAGATTTTGCAACAGGATTACAATGCAAATATTGCTATAAAATTATATTTAAAGAGTAATGAATCAGTGCAAAAATAAGAGAAAGTGAGGTCGATTATGTGGTTCGTTTTCCGTCTCACAGACTGCCATCGGGAAGAGATTCTGCGCCAGCCGAAGGGTGCAATGGGTTGATGTCTAATGCAGAAGGCAATCAAGACTTAAGGAGCAGTCTCGGGTGATTCGGCCCATCGAGCCTGTCCTGCCATTCGAACAGTTCCTCTCAACCCCACGCCCCTGCCTTCTCCCCATAAGCTTTGATCCCTCTTGGAGAGAGGGCAGGAAAGATACCCCAAGGTGATTAGTCACGATCCCCATTGACCATCCACAGAAGGTCATTTATGAGTCAACTATGGGAAGTTTCACAATTGGAAAACCATAACTAATGCACATTTTTTTAAAAAAGAGGGCAGCTCCAGATTTTTAAAATTCATTGATCTTTATCTCTAGAACACCACAAGACATAATAAATAGGCCATTCAGCCCATCAAGTCTGCCCGACTATTTAATCATGAGCTGATCCATTTCCCCACTCAGCACCATTGCCCGGCCTTCTCCCCATAACCTTTGATGCCCCTGGCTCATCAAGAACCGATCAAATCTTTGCCTTAAATACACCCAATGGCTCGGCCTCTACAACTGCCCGTGGCAACAAATTCCACAGATCCACCACCCTCTGGGTGAAGTAATTTCTTCGTATCTCCGTTCTAAGTGGACGCCCTTCAATCCTGAAGTTGTGCCTTCTTGACCTAGACTCTCCCACTATGGGAAACAACCTTTCTACGTCTACTCTGTCCATGCCTTTCAACATTCGAAATGTTTCAATGAGAACCCCCCCACCATTCTCCTAAATCCCAATGAGTACAGGCCAAGTGCTGCCAAACCCTCCTCAACATGGTCACCCCGGAATCATCTCTGAACCCTCTCCAACGTCAGCACATCCTTTCTTAAACGAGGAGCCCAGAACTGTTCCCAATTCTCTACGAGAGGTCTCCCCAGGGCCTTATAAAGCCTCAACATTATATCCCTGCTCTTAGATTCTTTTCCTCTTGAAATGAACGCCAACATCGTATTTGCCTTCTTCACCACCGACACAACCTACAAATTTATCCTCAGGGCATCATCCGCGAAGAATCCAAAGTCCCTTTGCATCTGAGAATTCTCCCCATTTAGAAAATAGTCTTGCCCATTTAATTTTTTCTACCAAGGTGCATAACCGTACACTTCCTGACATTATATTTCCAAATCCCCCAAATTTGAGTTGTTACATTTGCTTCAAGAAACACAAAAGCTGAGATGGGTAGGGGCTGGCTGCTAAAATGCACAGCAGCTTCAACAGGCTGAATGGCCCACATCCTGTGACCTTATGGTCTTCCTTCCTTCCTTCCCTGACGGGCTGTTAACATCACTTTTACAAACCTGTCATGCAGACAAGATAGGGAGATAGCCACGGAGTTGGACAGCACAGAAACAGGCCCTTTGGCCCATCTCTTCCCTGCTTACCAGGTTTCCTAACAGCAATTGGGTGGCCATCAACTCGCCTTGACCTGAACAGCAGAGCGGGCTCAATGGGCCAAATGGCCTGCTTCTGCTCGCCTACCAATTGGGGTCTCGCACGCCCCCAATTCTTGGACTCGCTCACTGGCTCGAAGGCACTACTACCCTGGTACCTTGATGGGGCTCAGAACTTGGGATATTTTGCAGAGGGCACCTTGTCAGAAGGCGCCTACATTTCTCTGTGGGCCTGGAGTCAGATGGACAAGTGCAGTAGATTCCCTTGCCGCACGGAAATCAATGAGTCAAACAAATATTTATTACAGCAGGAAATTTCATCATTATTACGCCATTACTGACATCCACGTCTCTAAAGTTCCAGATTTATTTATTGAATCCATTCTTAACATATATAAACACAATGCTGGAGAAACTCAGCAGGTCAAACAGCGTAGCAAAGCTAACGATTCATAACCAACATTTTGGACTTGAGCGAGGGTTTGAAAAAAATAGCAGCAGGGTGAGGGAGGGAGGGGTAGGAGGAGGAGCCTGGTCCCATGGGCAGGAGGTAATAGATGGATAAGGGAGGGAGGGCATAACAGCAAATGGGGGGGGACAGCTCTGCGAATGGGGAGGGAAGGGGGGGTGGTGAGCTGGAGGACAGGAGATAGAGGGGCGGGGAAGGGAGGAAGAACGGGTGGGCGAACAGGTTAGCCGAAACCGCCGTTGCTCCTCTGATCTTGGTGGGATCGTGTGAACATGGTGGGGGGGGGGGGGTGGAGCACGGAATTGAAGTGTTCGGCCACTGGGAGAGAGGTCCCTGTCGCTAGAGCGGACAGAGCAGAAGGTGCTCGGCGAGGCGGTTTGCGCCCGGCCTCCCCCGTGCAGAGAAGGCTATGGCGGACGACATGAGGGAGGTGTGGCCTCACTTGGAAGGGCTGTCTGGCGGTGAGGGAGGAGGTGTGGGTGCAAGTGGGTCATTTCTTGCGGCTGCAGAGGTAAGTGCCAGGGCAGTGGGGGAGTAACTGGTGGTGAGATACAAGCCATAGGTTAAGGGTGAAAGGGGAAAATCTTAGGGGGAATGTGAGGGACAGCAGAGAGGGGTGGGGGTGTGGTACGAGCTGAGATGGTGAACTCGGGCTCACTGTTAACATTCAAGAAGAATTTGGACAGGTGCATGGATAGGAGGGGTATGGAGGGTGATGGACTAGGTGCAAGTCATTGGAACTAGGCAAAATAATAGCTTGGCACAGACTAGAAGGACTGAAGGGCCTGATTTCTGTGCCACAGTGTTCTATGGTTCTATGGGAGTGCAGGGCACAGGGTTGATCGCTGCAAACAGCCCTCGAGGGGGTGGGAGAGCAGAGGTTTTGGGATATGCTCCAAAGCAGATGTTTTTTTTCAAATGTTTTATTTTTCACACTATGAACCATATTGACCAAAATACACACAAACATTTCCCTCTTGAATATACAGTGTCATTTTCTCCCCTTTTCCCCCTCCCTTCCCTCTCTCCTTCCCACCCCCCTCCCCACCCACTCAACGTTCAACATATATGATACATTAAACGCATTAAACAATGTCCTCACACAATGAAAATAAACAAGAAAATTGTGTCATCTACTTTTATACACTGGGTCAGTTCATTTCGTCTTCTTCTCCTTCTGTCATTTTAGGTGGTGGAGATCCGCGGTAGGACCTCTCTGTTGTGTTCCATGTATGGTTCCCAAATTTGTTTGAATACTGTGACGTTATTTCTTAAATTATATGTTATTTTTTTCCAATGGAATACATTTATTTATTTCCATGTACCATTGCTGTATTCTCAGGCTCTCTTCTGATTTCCAGGTTGACATAATACATTTTTTTTGCTACAGCTGAGGCTATCATAATAAATCTTTTTTGTACTTCATCCAAATCGAGTCCAAGTTCTTTACTTCTTATATTACTTAGAAGAAAGATGTCTGGATTTTTTTGGTATGTTATTTTTTTTGTGATTTTATTTAATACCTGATTTAGATCTTCCCAAAACTTTTCCACTTTCTCACATGCCCAAATTGCATGTACTGTTGTTCCCATTTCCTTCTTACAGTGAAAACATCTATCTGATCATGTTGGATCCCATTTATTTAACTTTTTGGGCGTGGTGTATAGCCTGTGTAACCAATTATATTGTATCATGCATAACCTTGTGTTTATTGTATTTTTCATAGTTCCGGAGCATGCTTTTTCCATGTTTCATTCTTTGTCTTTATGTTTAGATCTTGTTCCCATTTTTGTTTGGGTTTACAGCTTATTTCCTCGTTCTCTTTCTCTTGCAGTTTGATGTACATGTTTGTTATAAATCTTTTAATTATCATTGTGTCTGTAATCACATATTCAAAACTGCTTCCTTCTGGTAACCTCCGCCTGCTTCCCAATTTGTCCTTCAAGTAGGTTTTCAGTTGGTGGTATGCAAACGTTGTACCATGAGTTATACCATATTTGTACTTCATTTGTTCAAAAGATAACAAATTATTTCCCAAAAAACAATTTTCTATTCTTTTGATCCCTTTTCTCTCCCATTCTCTAAAGGAAAGGTTATCTATTGTGAAAGGGATTAGCTGATTTTGCATCAATATTAATTTTGGTAGTTGGTAATTTGCTTTTTTCCTTTCTATGTGATTTTTCTTCCAAATGTTGAGCAGATGGTGTAGTACTGGTGAACTTCTATGTTGCACCAGCTTTTCATCCCACTTATAAAGTATATGTTCTGGAACCTTCTCTCCTATTTTATCTCGCTCTAATCTGGTCCAATCTGGTTTTTCACAGCAGATGTTCTTGATTCAGTTCCGGGCCACCTTGAAAACAGCAAAGTGCCTGTACGGCTGCGGCAACAGCGCGGCCTTCCACACCGTTACTCCCTCAGCTACAAACCCTAGGCCTCTGTACCCCTACCCCCACCATCCCACAACTGGATCCGTGACTTTCTCATCAGAAGACCCCAGTCTGTACGAATTGAAATCAACGTCTTCCCCCCCCCCGGTGATCAGCATGGGCACACGCCAAGGATGCGAGCGGCACCCACTGTGCTACCCGTTATACGCCCATGACTGTGCAGCCGATTACGCCATGGTTGCCAGTGAAGAGGAGGACGTCCCATCACCCAGGCCGGGCCCCCTTCGCTCTGCTACTATCAGGGAAAAGGTCCAGGAGCCTGAAGACGAGCTTCTTCCCCTCCGCCCTCAGATTCCCAAATGATCAATGAACCCCAGACATGGCCTCACTTTTCGTGCACTATTTTTTTTACTGTAATGACATAAGATGGTTATAATATGAATGTTTGGACTGACGCTGCCGCAAAACCCCAAATTTTATGACTTGTTTTTGATAGTAAATCCTGATTCTGATTCTGATCGAAGGGAGAATGAAGTTGGGGTATAAAGTAAAATCCCCGTTATCCGGAATTCAAGAAACCGGCAAGATAAAATAGCAGAAAATAAACAAGTTTAAAATCGGCGCTGTCCTCCCCACTCCCACCCAGAGTAGCATTGAACAGAGAGTATTCTGCCTGGAGGTCGGTGACTAGTGGAGTTGCGCAGGGGTCTGTTCTGGGACCCCTGATCTTTGGGAATTTTTTTATAAATGACCTGGATGAAGGATGGGTCAGTAAGTTAGCGGATGACACAAAGATTGGAGGAGGTGTGATGGAGCTGAAGGTTACAACAGGATGCAGAACTGGGCAGAGAAGTGGCAGACGGAGTTCGATCTGGACAAATGTGAGGAGATGCATTTCAGAAGGTCAAACCAGAAGGCCAAGGACAGGGTTAATGGTCGGTTACTTAACAGTGTGGAGGAACAGAGGGACCCTGGGGTTCAAATCCATACATCCCTCAAGGTCACCGTGCAGGTTGGTAGGAGAGTTAAGAAGGACTGTGGGACGCTGGGCTTCAATAGACATGGGATTGTGTGAGTTCAAGAGTCAAGAGGTCACATTGTAACTCTACCAATCTCTGGTGAGACCACACTTTGTGGGACCTCATTATGGGAAGGATGTGGAAGCTGTGGAGAGGGGGCAGAGGAGATTCACCAGGACGTTGCCTAGATTGGAAATTATGAGGCAAGGTTAGCAGAGTTGGGACATTCCTCTTTGGAGGGAAGAAAGGTGAGAGGAAACTTAATCAAGGTCGACAAGATTCTGAGAGGGAGAGATAAGGTAGATGGCCAGCACCTGTTTCGCAGGGCGGGAAGAGCAAACGCCAGAGGACGTCTGTAGAAAGTGAAAGGAGGGAAGTTTAGGGGAGGCGTCGGGGGTACATTATTTACACATTAACTACCCGAGACCCCTTTCTCAGGGAAATGATGTATCTGAATTCCCTCTGTTCCACCATACTCCTGGGGACCAGAAACGTGATCTACTAACCATCAGGAAAGTACCTGGGTCAGACCAGCAGGATTTATAATCTATGCTCAGCTGGGGAGTGCGGGAGAGGGAATGTGCCCCTCGCAGGGCCTCTGGAGAGAAGCCTTGGCAGTTCCAACCGATTCAGGGCAGGCTCTGGAAGGAGCGTGAATAACACGGACAGTTTGGCCACCACCCAGGAAGTTCTGCAATAGCTGAATTTCCTGCTCATTCCAGTTCCAACTTTGGCCTCCTTCATCATGCAGCTGGTGTCATGATGACCTCACACAGTTGTGCTCCCCTCATCCATTTCCTGTTGGGTGACATAACATCACCGGCCGCATCTCCGCTCCACATTGGCATCAAACAGCTGCACACAAACATATATCTTCATTCTCAACCCCCACCACCCCGATCTCGTCCCTCTCGCTCTCTCACATTCACACACCCACACACACACACACACACACAGACACAGTCACACACACACAGAGTCACAGTCACACACACACACTCACACACACACAGAGTCACTCACACACATACAGGCACACACACACACACACTCATACCCACACACACTCTTTCACATACACACAGTCACACACACAGTCACACGCATATATACACACAGTCTCACACACACACACACATTCACACACAGTCACACACACACTCTCACACACATACACATACACACACAGTCACACACACACTCTCACACACATACCCACACACAATCACACACACATTCACACACAGTCACACACACACTCTCACACACATACACATACACACACAGTCACACACACACTCTCACACACATACCCACACACAATCATACACACACTCACACACAAACTCACACACAAACTCACACACACTCACACACACTCACACACAGTCACACGCACACTCTCACACACACATACACATACATACAGTCACACACAAACTCACAGTCACATACACAGTCACACACACACACAATCACACACACACATTCACACACACACACAAACTCACTCACACACATACACACACAGTCACATGCACACACATTCACACACAGTCACACATACACATACATTCACAGTCACACACACACAAACTCACACAGTCACACACACACACACTCACTTTCCCACTTTCTCTCTCCTTGTCTCCCTCTTCCCATTTTCTTTTGTCTCTATGTATTTCCCCCTCTCTGTTTCCATCCCTCTCTCAATATCTTACTCTTTCTATTTCTCTGCTTTCTTTCCCTCCCCCTCTCTCTGCATTCTTTCTCTCTATGTATCTCCCTCTCCCTCGCTTTCTCTCTCCCCCTCATTCTCTCTCTCTCCCTCTCTCCCCCCCTCTCTCACTCTCTCCCCCTCTCTCTCTCCTTCCTCCCCCCTCCCTCTCTCCCCCTCCCTCCCCCCACTCTGTCAGATGGTTGGAAAGGAACCACCATATAGCCTGAGCGCAATCTGATGAGCACAGGGTGAGACTGTAATAAACGCACGGGCGCATGTGCCCCACACCCCGCACTTGGTGTAGCCTTTAACTGGCATAGTGACACAACAGCTACCTCACAGCTCCAGGAACCTGGGTTCACTCCCAACCTCGGCCGCTGTCTTTGTGGACTTTAAATGCTCATCCACTGCTTCAAGTCAAGTCAAGTTTATTGTCATCTGATTGCACAAGTACAACCTCACAGACGCACAACCAGACAACACACGTACAGACAAACAATACACGTGCAGGACAAGTACTTCATCTCGATAAATCAATCAATATTGTTCTGTGAATATGAGAGTCTTGGAGGGTGAGTACGAGTGGTTCCTTTGATCATTCAGCGTCCTCACTGCCCATGGGAAGAAGCTGTTCCTCAGCCTGGTGGGGCTGGCTCTGATCCTCCTGAATCTCTTCCCCCGACAGGAGCAGCTGAAAGGCGCTGTGCGCGGGGTGGAAGGGGTACTCAAAGATGCCCTCTTCAGACGATAATCCCAGTAAATCATGTCAATGGGGGGGTGCGGAGAGAGACCCCAGGGATCCTCTCTGCCGCTCTTATGATCCTGTGGATTGACCTCCGATCTATTTCTCTGCAGCAACCGTCCCTATATTGTGATGCAGCCCAGCCAGGGCGCTCTCGATTGAGCTCCTGTAGAAGGTTGTTGTGATGGTGGCCGGTAGCCTTCCCACTTCAGTCTTCTCAGAAAGTGCAGTCGCTGTTGCGCCTTCCTGACAAGTGAGGAGATGTCGAGTGTCCTCGATAGGTCACTGGTTAAGTGAACTCCGAGGAACTTGTTCTCCCCTCTCCCCACCACAGAGTAAGGGAGAGTGGTCATTCCTGGTCCTCCTGAAGCCCTCGATCATTTCCTTCGCCTTGGCCCCTCCCCCTTTGAGGCTCAGGTTGCCCCACCCCACACCACCTCTCTCTGCAGAGCGACCCCTCATTGTCGCCATCAAGGCTGGCTATGGCCGTGCCACCTGCAAACTCAACGGCCCTGTCGGAGCTGGACCTGGTGACGGCCGTTTGTGACCAGGAGCGGGCTGAGCGTGCAGCCCTGAGGTGCACCTGCGCTCAGCGTGACAGTACCCAGTATTCTGCTGCTGGCCCAGCGGTCTTTCCATTAGGAAGTCCAGGACTGAGTAGGGTGTTGAGTCGCAGTGAGGACAGCTTCTCCCACATCCCAAATGCGTTCATGTCTGAAGATTAATTCATTGCTGTAAGTTTCCCCCAACATGTCGGTGAGAGTTAGAACCAATGTAAGGAGAATAAAATATGTGGAAATGGGAGATTTATTACCTCAACGTGGCTCAGTTGGCTGGAGGCACAGTGGCCGCCAAGAAATGGATCAAAGGTCAATCCACTGGACCATAAGAGTGGAAGAGAAGAGTCACCTCCCCCCACCCACCTGCTCCTGCCATCTACCTGGATCATTGTCCAAAGAGGGGCACACAAAATCATTGAGGACCCCTTCCAGCTCAAGTCCTGTCAACTTGAGTAACAGTTGCATGCCATAAATTGGAGGGATTTACTACCAAGATCCTTGTAGCGGTTTCTTGAATTCAGCTGTAGAGTTAAATCTCTGCCCAGATTCCATCAGAGGAGGTTGAGAAAAGTCCAGGCTCGTCTCCTTGTCCCATCTCGATGAGGAGGCACACAGGAGGGAGAGACAGATCGGCTCGTTGAGTGGTGTCCCCAACAACAACCTTGGCAAGACCAAGGAGATACTGGTGGGCTTCAGGAGGGAGTTGGGGGAGCACAGCCCAGTCTTCATCAAGGGCTCAGCAGTGGAGGATTGAGGGGGGTCAAGTACTTCAAGTCCCTGGGCACCAACACCTCCGAGGGTCTGTCCCAGGGGGCGGGGGCCTCCACGCCGATGCAATCACCAAGGAGGCTCACACTTTGTGAGGAGCACGAGAAGATTCGGTACATCGCCGAAGACTTGCAGACCTCCACAGGTGGACCCGTGGAGAACGTTCTGTCCGGTGGCATAGGACAGAAAAAGACTCCAGGGGGCCGTAAACTCGGCCTGCCACATCACGGGGACCAGACTCCACTCCACTGAGGACATCAACACAAAGTGGTGTCTCAAGAAAGCAGTCTTTATCCTCAAGGACTCCCCACCCCCCAGGCCATGCCCTCTTCACTCTGCTACCATCGAGAAAGAGGTGCAGGAGCCTGAAGACAGACACAAGGACTCCACCATCAGAACGGACAATGAACCCCAGACTCGGCAACATTCTCACTTTCTTTTAAGCACCAACGAATTTACTTTTAAACGTAATTTGTAGCAATGTTTTCCCTGTGATGCGGCCAAAAAAAACAATGAATTTCATGGCATGTTCGTGACAATAAATTCTCATTCCAATCGGCCACAGGGAACGCTAGTCAGGGACCATCCTGATGGGCTGAATGGCTGCTTTCTCTCTTACAAGGGAGTGTGTGGTTGATGGTGGAGAATGCAGTTCATTCAACTCCACGAAGGCAGAGGGGGGAGTGAGAGACTGGAACGTGGAATCAGGGCCAGTGTTATGATCCGAGACAGCCTGTGAGTGCAGATATCCCTGTGCCAGGCCCCTCTGTGATGACTCACGGATAGCATCCAGCTACTTTCCCTTCCTTGCTCCAGACATGTAAACTGGTGTTTTCATTTCAGCTTTCGTGGGTGTTCTGGCATCTGGACTGGGTGTCAAGCAGGGAGAGAGCATCAGAGCAGGGATGGTGTGGGGTCTCCCTGACTGGGAGGAGGTGACGGGAGGGATTCCACACCCCCCCTACTCTCCCCAGGGAGAGGGTGACTGTTCCAGGGCTCGCGTGGAAGGAGAGTGTGGAAGCAAGTTGGATAGCCTCATAAATTGGCATTGCGTGCCAAATCCCGTCTCAGGCAACCTCTTACGAATCTGGGTGACTAAGAATCCCATGGAGGCTTAACCACAAGCAGATGGACCTTTAACCGTATATAATCCAGAATTAATCCAGGAGGAGGAACCCCAAGCCCTCCTGGGGCCTCTGCGCCACCACGGAGAAGGCTGGCCAGTAGGGCCACTCTTGGCAAGGAGTTTGAGGTGAGTCGGTGTGTCCCTGAAGGCTTGCCATCCTGGCTGGGTGCAAGGCTGCCCAGGTGTGGGAAGTGCCAAGGAAAAAATATTCTCCTAAACCCCAACGAGTACAGGCCAAGGACTGTCAAACGCTCCTCGTACAATAACTCTTTCATTCCCGGAACCCTTTCCAATGTCAGCACATCCTCTCTTAAACAAGGAGGCAAAAACTGCTCACAATATGCCAAGCAAGGTCTTAATAAAGCCTCAACATCACATCCCCGCTCTCCAAATTCTCTTGGAAGTGAACGCCAGCTTTCTTCACCAGCCTCACCGCACTCTTCTTGGATCCAAATCCCCTGGACTTTGTATTCTCCCTCTCTTTTCTTGCCTTTTCTGTACGATTGTATGGCCTGTTGTACGGGTTGAGTTGCATGAAAAAATCACTCAGCAATGCTTCTCACCCTGTCTATAAATGGATCGTTAAAACAATTTGAATCCAGCCAGGATGTCAAGCCTTCGGGGACGCATCGACTTGCCTCAAACTCCTTGCCAAGAGTGGCCCTGCTGGCCAGCCTTCCCCGTGGTGGCGCAGAGGCCCCAAGAGGGCTTGGGGTTCCTCCTCCTGGGTTAATTCTGGATTAGATAGGGTTAAAGGTCCCGCTCTGCGTCCTTTAAGGTCACGGCTAATTAGCTCCACACAGCCTAGGGCATCGCAGGCAAAACCCTCCCCCCCCACCCCCCTCCCCACCCCGCCGGGGTAAGTGGCCACGCTGGCTGGCCCACAGGGAATAGAATCTTGGGATTGTATGGGACGTCCTGCATGTAGTCTGACAATAAATCTGAAATCTGGACCCGCACCACCCGGCGAGTTCTTGCCGCTGCCGTCGGGAAAGAGGCGTCAGGGCCACAAGATTCATGGCCACCGGGTTCAGGATCAGCAGCTCCCCACTCTACCACCAGACCCCTCAACGACAAAACCCCTCCTCACCATCGAGAACATCGACGGGGACGCCGCCATCGGAGGGCAGCAGCGATTGTCCAGGATTCGCACCACCTGGCACATGCTCTGTTCTTGCTGCTGCCATTGGAAAAGAGGTGTTGGGGCCACGAGACTCACCCACCAGGTTCAGGATCAGTGGCCTCCCCCTCCCCCACCAGACTCCTCAATGACAAACTCAATCAGGGACTAATTTAAGGACTGATTTGTGCACTGTAGTGATTTTTTTCCTCTGTATTGCACAGTCAATGTGTTCACATTTCTTTATTTGTTTGCATGTGAACGTATCTTCGTGAGTACAGTTTTTTTGCACTGCTAGTTAGTGGTAATTCTGCCTGGCCCGAGAAAAAAGGATCTCAGGGTTGGATGTGATGTCATTTACGTCCTCTGACAATAAATCTGAACTTTGAATATATCTGAATATTGTTCCCATAACACTTAACCCTCACTAATCTTCGAGTATCTACTTCACTGCATCTGGAAGTGTCCACTCGTACTTACTCCTTCCTCTCTTTTACCGCTCTCAGGTGGTTAAGAACTTTGACCCCAGCCTCCCCAGAGATCCAAAAATCGATCGAGCAGTTCAACGAGGGTTGGGTGGGGGTGGAGGAATTCTGGTTTGCTAGAACAACGTTGACGCAAGAGGACGAGGCCCAAACCCATGGGGAAGCACGGAGAGCGTGACCCTATTACAGCACCAGTGACCCGGGGCATTTAAGAGACTTGTAGGGACAGGGAGGTAACAAAAATAGAGGGTTATGGCTGTGAAGAGGTTTAGAACTGACTAGTTTTTATATGCATCAGCACAACATCATGGGCCGAAGGGACTGCACTGTGCTAGAACATTCTATGTACCATGTCACTTCACTACCGACTAGACCTGACTGAGCTCAAGAAAGGTCTTTTCTCTTCAGAGCAAAGATTTAATAGAGGTCAACAAGATTCTGAGAGGCGTCGACAGGGTGGACGGCCAGCGCCTGTTTCCCAGGGTGGGAGCAGCAAACACCCTGACGTCTGTACAAAGTGAAGGGAGGGAAGCTTAGGGAAGACATCAGGGGGAAGTGTCTTATGCAGGGAGTTGTGGGGGCCTGGAATGCCTTGCCAGGGGATGGTGGTGGAGGCTGGAACATTGGGGGCGTTTAAGAGACTTAGACAAGCCCATGGATGGAAGTAAAATAGAGGGTTATGGGGTAGGGAGGTGTTCGTTTTGGTTTTGGTACAGCATCGTTGGGCTGAATGGCCTCTACTGTGCTGTAGGATTCTATGGACTAAGAGCAGCTGGAAGAGACATCATTAATTAAGTTTGCGTGAGAGCGTAATCGAGGGAGTTGCTCGGGGAAGAGTCAGACTTGACTGGATAAGGGCAGAGTCCCTCAAGAGAGATCCTCAGGAGGGGCCCAGTGCCAGGAACACGCTCGCACTTTACTATAAAAACACCTCGGGATCAGAGCTGGTTCTGCTGCCAGTGGAAAATCACCTTCTCCTCCCCCAGCTCCCTCTCGGCTTCCTTTGCGTGCAACGGATGTTTGCGTGTCAAGCTTACTTGACCTGTGTGGTTAACCCCTTTGCTTCCAGCTGACACTGAATGGAGCTGAGGTTGGGGGGAGGGAAGGGAGATGAATGGGGGCTATTTCTGCAGATCCTTGATCAGACAGGAGACCATGGCTCCGTGCAAGCTTTAAACGGGCCTGTTAGATGGGCTGACGGCGATTTATCTTAAAAATCCTGTGGCCGCAAGGCCTGGGCCCGAGATACTTGGCAGCAGTCTTGAAGTGTTGCCACAGACTGGTGCGGGGCACCAGGAAATGGGGAGAATGGCGCCCATTGGAGGAGGAGGAGGATCCTCAGCGATGGCCCCACAGGGTGCCAAGGGATTGGGGGGGATCTGCGCCTGAAGAAAATGCTGGTGGCAGGGCTGTTGGCGGCTCGAGGTGAGGCACCCATGCAAGCTGCTGGCGACCTGCTGAAGGGGGAGCCAGGCAGTTAGAGGACACAGAGGGGCCTCTGACTGTGTGGGAGGCTTGGATCTGGAGCTTCGGGGCGGCCGATGGATGGAACAGGAGCCTGTGCGGCTGCGGAGGCGGGGGGAGGCGAATCCATGGACACTCGGTGTCTCTGAAGGGACTCTCTTTTGCTTCTCTTTCTCTGACTGTAAGGGGCAATTTGTCTTACGGTCGACAAAAGGAAATTTTGTATAATATCACATTTTCTGTTTTATTACTTGAGAATAACAGAATCTTGAATCTTTAATCACTTTCAACCAATAAAATACTTCTCAGAAGGGTTCACACAAACAAATCATGAAATTCGTTGTTTTGCAGCACATTACAATGGTATAAATTACATCAAAAATTAAGAAATTACTGAAAAAAAGAAGAGAAAGTGTCCGAGGTTCGTTGTCCGTTCAGGAATCTGATGGCAGAGGGGAAGAAGCCGTCCTTGTGCCGCCAGGTGCTCGTTCTCAGGCTCCTGCACCTCCTTCCCCGATGGTAGCAGGGTGAAGGGGGCCCGGCCTGGGTGCTGGGGCTGGGGGGGGGTGTCCTTGAGGATCGAGACCACTTTCCGGAGACACCGCCTCTCGTAGACGTTGGAGTGAAGACCGCAGGCCGAGTTAACGGCCCTCTGGAGGATTTTCGTTTCCCCCCACCCCAGAGTGATGCTGTCCACCTGCAGAAATTTACAAGTCTTCCGTGACGCACTGAATCTCCTCCAACTCCTTGCGAGGCGCAGCCGCTGGGGCGAGCCTTCTTCGCGACCGCATTGACGTGGAGGCCCCAGGAATCCCATGCTGTCTGTAAGGAGTTTGTACGCTCTCCCCTATGTCTACGTGGGCTTCCTCCAGTGGGGGGAGACCTGGTTTGCTCCCCCCTTTCGAAACGTGTGGGGATGTAGGTAAAAATGAGTGTATTTAGGCACCATGGGCTTATGGGCCGGAAGGGCCTGTTACCGCGCTGTAAGCCTAAATTAAAAAATGTAATAAAAAGGCACTACAAACTGCAATGATAAGATACATACTGTTAAACATCAAAGCACAAAAATGTGGGAGGAACTCAGCCGGTCAAGTGGCGTCCAACAGAGGTATTTACCAAGGTTTAGGGCCTGAACCCTTCTTCAATATTGGGTATATATCTTTACCTGATACAGACGCTGTGATACCGGCCGAGTTCCTCAGCATCTCTATGTATTTACTACAGTCAGAGCGTTGGCCAACATTCATGTTTCACTACTTCCAATAGCAGGGTGACTTGTTCTGCGCTCAAGGCGGCAAACACAGACAAAGGTGGATAATCTTGGGAAATGGTGTGTGAGTGACAACCCGAATCTCAACGTGGACGAGGTGAAGGAGATGATCGTGAAGTGTTCAGGAAGACCAAGAATGACCACCCTCCCCTACACATCAAGAAACCTGGAGTGGAAAGAACCAAGTTCCTTGGAGTTCACTCAACGAGAGACCGATTGCGGACACTCGACATCTCCTAATTTGTCAGGAAGGCGCAACAGTGGCTGCATTTCCTGAGAAGACTGAGGTGGGCAAGGCTACCGGCCACCGTCACGTCAACCTTCTACAGGAGCTTTATCGAGAGCATCCCGAACGTCTGGTCACAGAGTGGGTACGGTCGCTGCAGAGAAATGGATCGGATGTCAATCCCCAGGATCGTAAGAATGGGAGAGAGGACCACTGGGGTTTCCCTCCCCACTGCCCTCATCGACGTGATCTACCAGGCTCGTTGTCTGAAGAGGGCGCACAAAATCATAGAGGACCCCTTCCACCCCGTGCACAGTGTCTTTCAGCTACAGGAGGATCAGAGCCAGCACCACCAGGCCAGGGAACAGCTTCTTCCCACGGTCAGTGAGAACCACCAAAGGAAGTGCTCGCATTGACCATCCGAGACTCTCATATTCTTCAAATTTTTAATTTTAAAAAAATGTAGATGTACAGCACGGTAACAGGCAATCTTGGCCCATGAGCCCACGCCGCCCAATTAATCTACAATCCCCGGTACGTTTCGAATGGTGGGAGGAAACCGGAGTGCCCCACCCCTCCCGGGGAAAGCCCACGCAGATGCAGGGAGAGCGTACAGACTCCTTATGGGCAGTACGGGATTCAAACCCCAGTCCCGACCACATCATCGTTGCATTGACCTCTACACCTACCGCACCGGGTCATGAGTCAATATTTATTTGTATCGACGAAATATGTGTCCTACATGGGTATTATTTGTCTGTCTGCGTGTTCTGCCCTGAGGACCGGAGAGACTGTTTCGTCAGGTTGAACTTGTACAATCAGATGATGGAAACTTGACGACGAATTCCAGCGAGTTCTTCCAACATTTTTGTGTCTTTACTTCCATCACAGCTTCTACAAACATTTGCACTTCACTAGAGAACCAAACTCAATGCAACAAACTTGTGAACACGAATTCCTCACTGAAAGTTCAAAAGTTCAGATTTATTGCCGGAGAACATACACGACATCACATACAACCCTGAGATTCATTCTCCTGTGGGCCAGGCATAATTACCACATATTGGCAGTGCAAAAAATACTGTACACAACGTAAACAAATAAAGAAATGTAAACAAATTGACTGTGCAATGCAGAGAGGAAAGAAAATCAATAAAGTGCTTCCTTAAATGAGTCCCTGAGTGAGGAGTCTGATGCTGGAGGGGGGAAGCAGCTGTTCCTGAACCTGGTGAGTCTCATGGCCCCAATTCCTCGCTCCTGATGGCAGCAGTGAGAGCAGGGCGGACGCCGGGCGGTGCAGGTCCTCAACGATCACCACTGCTCTCCGACGGCAGCACTCCCCATGGCTGTTCCCCAACAGCGGGGAGGGTTCTGCCTGTGATGCCCTGGGCTGCTTCCGCTACCTCTCGATAGGCTTTTCCCCTCGGGGTATTGGTACCCCCCGCACCGGATCGCGATGCAGCTGGTTGGCCCACTTCCCACCGCATGGCGGTGGCAACATGCAAAATACCTGTAGAGGGGAAGGCTGCATCCAGCGTGCTAGACACATGTTAAGGAAATCAAGGCAGACTGCAGCTACTGGCAGAAGTGGTGGTAACGGGGCATTAAGAGGTCAGATTTCAGACATCGTCAGAGCACCCACATGACTTCACATACAACCCTGGAGATTCTTTTTGCTGCAGCCCACCCCCCTCCCCCACAGCCACACAGAGTCCAGTCCAAACCAATGGCCTCCCGAGCTCCAGATCTGAATAATCAAGGTCAGCATCACCTCTTGCCTCTCGGTTCCAAGGCCTGGCCCCACTTCAGCTAGTCTCTGCCTTAAATACACCCAACAACCCGGCCTCCACAGCCACCCATGGCAATGAATTCCACAGATCCACCACCCTCCGGGTGGTGAAGAAATTCCTGTTTTAACCGGACGCCCTTCAATCCTGAAGTTGTGCCCTCTTGTCCTGGACTCTCCCACCGTGGGAAACAACCTTTCTACATCTACCCTGCCCACACCTTTCAACATTCAAAATGTTTCAATGCAAACCCCCCCCAATCTCCTAAATCCCAACAAGTACAGGCCAAGAGCTGCCAAACCCTCCTCAACATGGTCACCCCAGAATCATCCTCTGAACCCTCTCCTACTTCAGCTCATCCTTTCTTAAACGAGGAGCCCAGAAGTGCTCCCAATTCTCCACGTGAGGTCACCCCAAGGCACGAGGACTCCCATTTGGGGATATTCAATTTTCTCCCCATCGAAAAAAAATAGCCTGCCTGTTTATCATTTCTACCCAAGTGCGTGACCTAATCACATAACCCTGCTCAATTCCATCCTGCCTTTAGAGTGTCTAATGAATGATTTTGTCTCATTTCGATCAGCCCCCAGTCATCAATTACAAGATTACAGGAGAGGAGATGCGTGGGAGAGTGTATGATAGGACAAAGAGATGATCTCATAGAGAGGGAAGCCAAGGTTGCTGCGGACAGGATAAGTTACACCTCATTTTCTGTCTGGTCCCCTCTCCAATCGGATGGCATTAAGGTTGACTTCTTCAGTTTCTGCTGGCCCACTCCCCGTTCTCCCTCCCTTCCCTCTGCCACCTTCCCTCCAGCTCTCCAACCCCCCTTCCCTCTCCATTCCCAAAGCCATCCCCCCCCTCTTCCCCCCTGTTTGCCATCGTGCCCTCCCTCCCTATTACCTTCTGCCTGTGGGGCCCTGGACCCTCCCCCTACCCACCTGCCTGCATTTATCCATAACTTGATCAGGGCCGGATTAACGTGGCAAATGCTATGGCCCCCGCGATTTCAAGGGGCCTCCATGTCTCATGAAGCATGAGAAACGTTTTCCATCTTCAACTCTCAGATTCCACTGTCAGTCTGGGTTACTAACCCAGACATTGGCTAAAATCACTAACCTTTAACTTAACTGGGGTTATTAACACCGGCGCTTGCTGGGACGGTTCAGTGCGGGAACAATGGCCATCCTGGTCACCCATAATCCCGCCCCCCACGCAGCTGGAACCGCTCTGCCAGTGTCAGCGCGAGGGAAACGCAGGGCGGTTCCAGCTGCAAGGGGGATTATGGGTATCGAAGACGGCCATTGATCCCGCATTGAGCCGCAAAGCTCTAACAGCGAGAGGTCGCGGCCCTGTCCCCCCCAACCCGCTTGGGAGGGAGAGGTCACGTCCCCCGGCCAGTT
The DNA here is from genome assembly GCF_036971445.1 of Narcine bancroftii. Classification (NCBI taxonomy): domain Eukaryota; kingdom Metazoa; phylum Chordata; class Chondrichthyes; order Torpediniformes; family Narcinidae; genus Narcine; species Narcine bancroftii. Next base: position 180,074,087 of record NC_091470.1, on the reverse strand, counting down.
GCGCGTCCCGCTGGGCAGGGAGAGGTTACGTCCCCCCGGCCCATTGCCCGTCCCGCTGGGCAGGGAGAGGTCACGACCCCCCATCCCATCCCTGCCCCGCTGGGGAGGGAGAGGTCACGTCCCCCAGCCCATCGCCTGTCCCACTGGGCAGGGAGAGTTCACAACCCCACGTCCCGTCGCCCGTCCCACTGGGCAGGGAGAGGTCACGTCCGCTCGGCCCATCGCCCATCCCACTGATCAGAGAGATGTCCCTTATTTTGTGACATGGTCATGGCAATAAATTCTGATTCTGCACGATCAAACTCCAACTCCAAAACTCTCTCTTCCTCCTCCTCTCTCTCCACCCCCCCCCCCTCTCTCTCTCTCCTGCCTTTTTAATCACCCCCCCCCCCACACCTTTCTCTTTCTGTCTGTGCCCCCATCACCTTTACGTTTTGGTGCATTGGGAACGTTGGGAATGGGGAGTGCGCCCAGTGTTCCTGATTTGACCCGGAGCTGGGAAGAGTGGGGTCCCTTCCCTGCGTCAAGGCGGTGGGTGAAGGATGCTTAGCGGAGGCTGCAGGCAGAAGTGAACCACAGGTACCTTCTGCTGGTTACTGGAGGTATAGCAGCAGCTGGCCTGTCCCTGGAGGAGCTCAGCCCGTTTTGCAGCATCCAGCATTTTGGGCCTGGTGGAAACACAAAGCAGGCAGCCGTCTGCTTTAAAGACCCGTGAGTGAAAGGGGGGACGAATGGGAGGGGGGATGAGTCCAGACCAACAGACAAAAGGTGTTAAGTGGATAAGAAGAAAGATGAGAATTGAATTTGTCTCTGTGAAAGGAAATAGGAAAAGGAGAGAGCGAGAGAGAGAAAGATGGTTTGGGGGGCATTAACTGATCCCACTGCCCTGCTCTCTGTTCACAGCCCTGTCAGTCCCCACACTGATCCCACTGCCCTGTCTCGCCCCACAGCCCGGTGTTGGCCCCCACACTGATCCCACTACCCCCAGTCTCTCCCCACAGCCCTGTGTCAGTCCCCACACTGATCCCACTGCCTCGTCTCTCCCCCTCACAGCCCCCGTGTCAGTCCTCACACTGATCCCTACTTACAAGTAAAAAGTTTACAGGAACACTACAGTAACCCAAGCAGCTTTACTAAGTATATAATATGGTGTTCGCACGACGTCCACATCGCAAAACGCCCAATCTCTCAGAGCGTATCGTGGACGTTAAGTGGCACATACCCCGTACAGGGCTCGGTACTATCCGCGGTTTCAGGCATCCTCTGGGGGTGTCTTGGAACATTTCCCCCATGGATAAGGGGAGGGGAGGAGGGGGGGGGATCTCCTGTACCTGGTTTAAACTAATTTTTCATGAACTGAATATGTTGTTCTAAAAATATAATCTAGACAGCCCCAGAAACAAAGAAATTATGAAAGATATAGGAGAAAATAATTCACCAAGTCATTGCAGGAATTGTAGGCAGCAAGAAATCGAGGTAAAGACTGCCAAGAATGTGAGGTCAGTTTGCATCAGTCCACTTCAGTGAAATCTCTGAACTAAGATCAACAAAAGCGCAGTTTGCAAAACATCAGTACTCTTGTTAAACTCTTACACAATATGTTTATCTTGCTCTGAAAAGGAGGAGTGTTTGGGAATTTCTCCAACCATGCCTGATGTGGCAGAGATAAGATGGAAAACCTGGAGTGGCCAAGGATGACTGGACTCTGACATTTTCCTTCTCTACCACCCAGTGAGTATGCCAAAGAAAAGAGCCCTTGTTGAGCTCCATCTCCTGCCGAACAGAACACATTTCAAGTCAAGGGTGTGAAACACGAAGGTCTGTGGGGGGTTTGTGATTATAAACATCGAAACCCAGCCGGTCCTTTCAGCGTCCACGGGAGATAAGGTCGCCGACGTTTCAGGCCTGAGCCCTTCTTCAAGGAATAAGCAAAATAAGCCAGAAACTTCTCTGCCTTTCGTTAACCATCCCTTCCCTTCCCCGTCGCCTTCCCCCCACTCCGCCCCCCCCCCCACTCCACCCTGTCACCTTCCCCCCAGCTCTGTCTCTCCATTGAAAAGACATGATGAATTCTCACCTCTCCCCTTATCACATCCAATTAACATATTTTGTTGGACTGGACTCCTCCCCCAGCCAGAATCAGGATTTATTGTTATGGACAAGTCATGAAATTCGGGGTTTTGTGGCAGTGTCACAGGGCAAACATTAATATTATAACCATCTTACAACATTACTGTAAAAAAATAATAGTACATGAAAAGTCAGGCAGTGTCTTTGGTTCATTGATCAATCAAGAATCTGATGGCGGAGGGGAAGAAGCCGTCCTTGTCCTGCCGGGCGCTCGTCTTCAGACTCCTGGACCACCTTCCCGATGGTAGCAGAGTGAAGAGGGCACGGCCTGGGTGTTGGGGGTCTTTGAGGATAGAGGCTGCTTTTTTAAGACACCGCCTCGTGTCGATGTCCTCGATGGAGTGGAGTCTATGATGTCGCAGGCCGAGTTAACAACCCTCTGGGGTTTGTTCTTCTCCTGAGAGTTGGCACCTCTGTACCAGACAGTGATGCCACCAGCCAGAATGTTCTCCGCGATACTCCTGTAGAAAGTTACGAGAGTCTTTGGTGACCTACCTAATCTCCTCAGACGCCTCACAAAGTCTAGCCGCTGGTGAGCCTTCTTCATGATTGCATCGACGTGGGGGCTCCAGGACAGATCCTCAGAGATGTTGACCCACAGGAATTTAAAATTCTTGACCCTCTCCACTACTGAGCCCTCAATGAGGACTGGACTGTGTTCCCCTGATTCCCTCCTGAAGTCCACGATCATCTCCTTGTTGACATTGAGCACAAGGTTGTTGTCATACCATTCAGCGAGTTGATCGATTTCCCTCCTGTTTGTTTCCTCGTTGCTGTTTGTGATTCTGCCAACAACTGTGGCGTCATTGGCAAATCTGTAGATAGCGTTAGAATTTTGCCTGGCTGTACAGCCGTGGGTGTAGAGCGAGGAGAGCAGTGGGCCAAGCTCACATCCTTGGGGTGCGCCTGTGTTGATGATCAGAGAGGAGGAGACATTGTTTCCAATTCATATGGACTGGGGTCATCCGATGAGAAAGTCAAGGGTCCAACTACAGAGGGGGAGGGGGGTGTTCAGAGGCCTAGAGTTCGTATATTGTTGGCCAGCACTGAGGGAGTAATGGTATCGAAGGCCGAGCTGTAGTCGATGAACAGCAGCCATGTGTATGAGTTGCCGTTTTCGAGGTGACCCAGAGCTGAATGGAGGACCAATGATATCATGGAATGATTGTGACGATCGGCAAGTTGCAGCGGGTCCAGATCTTTGCTTAGGTCCGTGTTCATTCTGGCCATGGCCAGCCTCATCACGGTAGAAATTAGTGTTACTGGGCGGCCGTCATTGTGGAAGCTACCACTGCTCTTGCGAAGCAGCTTGGGAACCTCCGACTGTTGCAATGAGATCCTGATGTCTAAATTCTGAGACTTCCTGAGGAAATCGGGGTGCCTGGAGGTCACGGGGAGAGCATACAAACCCCTTGCAGGCAGCGGCAAATTCAAACCCGGGTTGCTGGCACCGCCACAGTGTGGCACTAACTGTGTCACCTTTATGTGGCACAGGTCTTCTTCTTCACCTTCTGCCCATCCACTCCGATGGACAGTGATGGTTCCTTTCAGTCAGTTTGTGGGGCTCGGTACCCACCCACACCCCTACCCTCCTCAGAAAGGAGCAGCGTGTGCGTGAATGGAGTTTTAGGTGAGTAGGGGGTTGCACGGGTACAGGGTCACCCTCTCAACACCCCCTCCCGGATCCCATGGCCTGGCGAGCTCCCAGACAGCCGGGGAGGGTGGGTGGAAGTGAATGGGTGGGCTGGGCTACAATGCAGGGAACGGGCCCTTCCCGCACGTGCGCTCGACAGCCATCGACCCTACGAGAGGGTTCGCCCACCATTTTGTTTTTCAACCTGCAGGGTGTCTGGCCGACCACTGGCAAGCCAGTCTAGTCACCAACCACACAACAGGTAGACATGTTACCAGTCACTCTCAGACAAGGGACCTGACCTATTTCCAAGGAGGTTTGCACTAATTGAAATGTGGTGGAATTTACAAGTTTTGGTGCACTTGCGGAGGATTACGAAGGCAGGATATGCAATAATATTTACCTCATTGCCTTAGCCATGCCCTTCATGAAATGCGTACAAACCCATTGCCTGAAGCTCCCTGGTTTGTCTCAAAAACAATGGCACACACGTTTAGCCCTCCTCAATACTTTTTAGGAATGGGGAAGGAGTCGATTTACGTGCACCGGGTTTCCCGAGGTGTCAGAGACGTGCCTGCTGATGAGACAGCAGAAATTCCTGAGCAATCAAAGGCTCATTGGGGGGGAGGGAGGAGAAGGGAGGGGGCTGGTGTGAGAGGGAGCAGAGGGCAGGAGATATAGGAGCAGAGGTAGGCCCGCTCAGCCTGTCGCGTCTGCTCTGCCATTCGATCCTGAGCTGATCCGGGTCAAGTTTATTGCCGTCTGACTGCACGAGTACAACCAGTCCTCGGTGCGCCACATGCTGATGCACACCCAGGTGTAGCGCACTGACCCCGACGGGAGCAGCTGCGCGCGGGGGTGGAAGGGGTCCTCGATGATTTTGCACACCCTCTTTGGACAACGATCCTGGTCGATCACGTCGATGGGAGGGTGGGGTAAGGAGGGAGAAGAGAGCGGGGCCGGGGTAGGACGAGTCTCGTTGGCCAGTTTCCCAGTGACATTCCGGACGGAGATGAGGGAGAGGGAGGTTTGTCAAAGTCAGATTTATTGTCAGAGAACATCCACGATATCACGTAAAACCCCAAGGTTTTCCTTCCTGCGGGCGCGGCAGAATGATCGCTTATTGGAAGTGCAAAACGAAACTGCCCAACGTACACAAATAAAGAAATGTAAACAAACTGACTGTGCAATACAGAGAGAGAAAAAACATTTCAATAACGTGAAGAGTCCGAATCTTTAAATTGATTGAGTTTATTGTTGGGGAGTCTGATGGTGGAGGGGGAGCAGCTGTTCCTGAATCTGAGGGTGCAAGTCCTGTGGCCCCGACACCTCTTCCCTGACGGCAGCCATGAGAACAGTGTGGTCCTTGATGATCGTTGCTGCTCTCCAACAGCAGCATTCCCCGTGGAGATTCTCAATGGTGGGGAGGGTTTTATCCATGACTTCCTGGCAGCCGTGTCCACGGCCTTTTGCAGGGCTCTCCGCTCGGGGGGTGGGGTGGGTGTCCCTGCATGGGGCCGGCCTGCAAGCGAGCTGCGATGGAGCGAGTTGCACCCGCAGCTCTCCACATCTTCTTCCAGCCTCTTGGGCAGAGCAGTTCCTGGACAATGAGGTAACGGGGCCTGACAGGCAGGATGCAGACGTGGTTGACGGGACAATGGCGATGAGCCAAATTTCTTTAGGCTCCTGAGAAATTAGAGGAGATTGTGCGTCCTCTGACGTCGTTGGTCGAGAACCAGTCATTAAGGATGTAAAAAGAGAAAAACAGGAAGACAGAGAGCGAGAAAAATAGAGAGATAAAGGGAGAGAAGTAGAGAGAAAAGGGAGAAAAGGAGAGAAAAAAGAGTTAAAGGAAGAATGAGAGGGAGAAAAAGGGGGGAAATAGCAAAAAAGGAGAAAAGGAAGAGAGAGAATAAGAAAAAAGAGAAATGAGAGAGAGAAAAAATAAAGAGAATTAAGGTTGAGAGAAAATTTGAGTTGACAGGTTTCTAATTAGTTTTAAAGGAGGGGGTCAGTGATTTTTTTTTTAAGGACTATATGGGCCAGCACAACATTGTGGGCTGAAGGGCCTATATTGTGTTGTGTTCTAATGTGGTCAAGAACATTCTTACTGTTGTTCATCCATAATATCTGATCTTAACGGAGGTTTGATGGGATAAACACGGCGCCTTCCAGCATTAAATCGGTCACGTTTGGACACCCGCCCCATCTCTGGGTGGAAGGGGTCCACGTTGGTGGCTTTTACTGAGGATGCGTTGGGTGAAGGTGTCCCACCTGTGCCAGGATCTGCTGGCTGCTGCTTTTAATCGGGCCGTCGGTTCGAAATACAGGGGCAGCCTCCCCTCAACGTCAACCCCTCTCTCAAGGGTCAAGAGTTTCGGGTTCCCAGGCGCCAACATCTCCGAGGATCTGCCCTGGGGCCTTTCACATCGATGCAATCACCGGCAGGGGATGAGTTGGAGGAGATTCAGTGTGAAGACCCTTGCAAATCTCCACAGGGGGAGAGCATCTTGACTGGTTGCATCATTGCCTGGTATGGAGGTGCCAATGCCCGGGGCAGGAAAAGAGGAAAAGGCTGTGGAGAGCCGTGAACCTGGCCTACGCCGTCACGGGACATCAGTCTCCACTCCATCGAGAGCGTCTACATGAGGCGGCGCCTCAGGAAAGCAGCAACTATCCTCGAGGACCCCCAGGCCGGGCCCTCTTCACTCTGCTGCCATTGGGAAAGGAGATGCAGGAGCCTGAAGACGAGCGCCCGGCCGCACAAGGACGGCTTCTCCCCCCCCACCAACCCCCCCTCCACCATCAGGTTCCTGAACGGACACTGTCTCACTCTTCCTTGTTTTTTACGCCATATAACGATTACAGAACGGAAACAGGCCATCTCGGCCCCTCTAGTCCGCACTGATTTAAGTGATCTCCTCTAGTCCCACCTACCCGCTCCCTGCCCATAACCCTCCAACCCCCTCACATCCATGTACTCATCCAACCTCTTAAATGACAGAATTGACCCTGCTGCAACTACCTCTTCCGGAAGGTCATTCCACACAGCCACCCCTCTCTGAGTGAAGAAGCTCCCCCTCTCATGTTACCTCTAAACTTTTGTCCCCTAACCCTAAACTTATGACCCCTCGTTCCAATATCCCCTACCCTCAAGGGGAAGAGCCTATTCACATCTACTCTGTCTACCCCCTCATAATTTTAAATACCTCTATCAAACTCCCCCCTCAACCTTCTAAGCTCCAATGAAACGCTCCAGTCTACTCAATCTTTCTCCATATTCTAGATACCGAAATCCAGGCAACATTTTAGTAAATCTCTGCACCCTCTCAACTTTATTGATATCCTTCCTATAATTTGGGGACCAATTATTTATTTTTAAATGTAATTTTGCTATATTTGCAAAACAATAAATTTTGTGGTATGTTCAGGACAATAAATTCTGATTCAAGATTCAATTTACTGTCCATGTCATAAAAAAGAGACTGTCCTATCACACTGTATTGCCCTCAGTAAGGCCACCCCCACCACTGGAGGCGGGGACTCGCCTCCGGCCCCTGCCGTCGGTCCAAGCTGTCGGCTGCTGCAGCCAAGAAGCCTGGTTCTCGCCACCGAAAGGCCACCAAGCGTTCATTGCAAAGGCATGTGTGAAGTGCCACCCTCTCCAAGGGCAGTTACCAGCAGGGTTGCAGGAAGCATGGTCGTGCAGAGGGCCCTATGACTTCAGGTCTGTAGATGCTCCATGTCAGTCGGGTGGTGAAGTTGCATGTATGAAATGCTCCATTGGGTGGGGAGCTTAGTATAAAAGTAATTATGTTATTATTCAAGATTCCTTTGATTGTTTGTATAATTGCGCAGAATATGTAATAAACACAAAATTTCCTTCTGTCTGGTGTAAGGCAAACAGTCGCCGCGAGGACTCTTCTAACAATAGGAGAGAGAGAAAGAAGCAAAAGAGAGTCCCTTCAGAGTCGTCAAATGCCTCTGGAGCCGCATGGACCCCCGCTCGATACATCGACCCACCCCCGCTCGATACATGGACCCACCCCCCCCCCCCCCCGGAGATCCAGATCCGAACCTCCAGCACGATCCGGGGGAGGGGCCTCCAGCGCCCCGAGGCCCTTCTGGCCCTTTTGAATCCCAATTATCTGGTCCCCACGAGGTCATTTGCCCGCCCCCCCCCCCCACTGAGCCACTGAGCCTCCCCTCTTGCTGGCCCGCCGCCGTGGTCACCTTCGCTGGAGGGTCGTCTCCTCTAAGGGTGTGTGGGGGTGGGTGGGGGAGTTCTCCCTGCTTCTGGTGCCTTGTGCCAGCCCCAATGCTCTCCTGGAGTCTGCAACCCCTCGCGGCACACCGCCCAACACAGGCGCCATCACCTTGGCCGCAAACGCCACAGTTGCGGGATTTTTTTTTAATTCCAAAAGTCCACGTGAGATTTTAATGAGGCCACTTTCGGAAGAGTCCATGCAATTCCATTTATGGGAAGGATGTGGAGGGTTTGGAGAGGGTGCAGAAGAGATTTTAAATTGATAAATTTAGACATACAGCGCGGTAATGACCCTAACTGGCCCACAAGCCCGTTCTGCCCAATTAATCTGTAACCCACCCACCCCTGCCCAATATGTTTTGGGAAGGTGGGAGGAAACCAGAGCCCCCTGGGAAACCAACGCAGACACGGAGAGATCCTTGGTTGAATCTCGGTCCCGGTCGCTGGTGCTCCAGTTTCCACCTACCCTTCAAAATGTACAGGGTTGTAGGCCCGTGGGCCGAAAGGGCCTGTTACTGTGCTGTACATCTAAATTTAAATTAAAAATTTACAGACGGGATATGACTTGCTGGAGGTCGACAAGATTCTGAGAGGGATTGACAGAGTGGACGCCTGTTTCCCAGGTCAGGAATAGCAAACACCAGAGTTTGGACAAAGTGAAGGGAGGGAAGTTTAGGGGAGATGTCAGGGGTGAATGTTTTACACAGAGTCGTGGGTTGCCGGGGATGGTGGTGGAGGCTGGTACATTCAGGGCATTTAAGAGACAAGCCCGTGGGTTACAGGGTAGGGAGGGTTTCATTATTTTTTTAAAGGAATATATGGCTCGGCACCACATCAAGGGCCGAAGGGCCTGTACTGTGCTGTACTGTTCTCTGGTAACCTGCCTGGATATCACGCAGAGCAAAGCTTTATTCCTGGATCCTGATGCAGGTGACAATTTGATCGTTTGTTTCCGGCTCCAGTGGCAGGGTTGGGTCAGCAGAGAGGATGAGGGAGAGGTCAGAGGAAGTGTGGTGACGAGGCTGATTCACTTCCAGCTCGGGGCCCTTGCCCAAGTTCCTCTTCAACTCCGGGACTTCCTAACCGTCAATGAGCCAACATCCTGGCAGATGGCAACCCCCAGGCTTTTGGCAAACGTGATGAGAGGATGGAGCATAAGAAACAGGAGCAGGGGGGAAGGGGAGGTGTGGCCACTGGCCCGTCGAGCCCTGCTCTGCCATTCAAAGTGATTGTGGCTGATCTGACTTGGGCTCATCTCCACCCACCTGCCTTTTCCTCTAATTCCCCAACTATGTAAAAATCTACCCAACCTGGTCTTAAATATATTTACTGAGGTCGACTCCACTGCTTCAACGGGTAGAGAATTCCACACCCTCTGGGAAAAGCAGTTCCTCCTCATCTCCATCCTAAATCTACTCTCCTGAATATTGAGGCCATGTCCCCGAGATCTGGTCTCTCCCCCCCCTCCTCCCCCCAACCAACGGGAACAAGACCAAACTCTATCTTATCTATTCTTTTTATAATTTTACACATTTCTATAAGATCCCCTCTTGTTCTTCTAAATCCCAGTGAGTTCAGTCCCAGACGATTCCATCTCTCCTCATAGGCCGACCCCCTCATCTCTGGAATTAACCTCCTCTGCACCCCCTACAAACCCAGTCCATCTTTCCTCACGTAAGGAGACCAGACCTGCACGCAGTTCTCCAGATGTGGCCTCGCAGGGATTTTGTACAGTTGCAGCCAAACCTCCCTGCTACAAACTCAACCTCTCCAGCAACGAGGGCCCACAATCCGTTTGCCTTCTTGGCCCCTGCAAGCCAACCTTCTGCGATTTGTGCACATGCCCTCCCAAGTCCTCGTGCACGGCAGCAGGTTCCCCACTGAGCCCCCCTCCCCCTTCTCCCCATCCACACTGGCTTACAAGGAGAGGCAGGTGCACCAAATGCACTGCTGGCAATGGTGGCGACGGCAGGTTCGAGGATCTTTGAGGAGACTATTCCGTCGGTCCGTGGAGCCGAGAGAAATGGAGGGTTCGGGCAGCAGGGAAATTCTTGGCAGGTGTGTGCGTGCGTGCGTGCGTGCGTGCGTGCGTGCGTGCGTGCGTGCGTGCGTGCGTGCGTGCGTGCGTGCGTGCGTGCGTGCGTGCGTGCGTGCGTGCGTGCGTGCGTGCGTGCAAGAGTGTGTGGCCTCCATCAGTCGTGGTCAATGCCTCTGGAAGTCACTGGTTCATTGAGCAGCGCAACTCCTGCTCCCTGCTGAAAAGCGAAGCCGGAGCAGCCTCTTTCCAGGGCGCAGGCCAGGGCAGAGGTGATATGGAGATCCGTCTGTTGCACATGCAGTGGGACCCCACTCCCCCACCCCCACTCTCCATGCCAAAGACCAGTCCAGTTTGATGTTGCGGGAGTCGATGTTACGGTGCTGGATACAGCCGACGCCGGATTCTGCCCCTCAGGCTTTACCCCCAAAGCCCTTTCTGTGAGCAGGTGCAGCCACAAGGCGGTGGAGGTTCTCTCCTTGGGGAGTTACCCTCCATGGTTAATGAGCCCCATCTGCCCAGAGCATCTGGCTTCGAGCCAGTGGCCCCCTCCTCCTGTCAGTGAGAACGGCTCCATCGGGCAGAAGAGCTACATGGGGTTGAACTTGGTCATCAGAGGCTGTTGAGACGTGATCCATTTATATAACAGTGGGAGATTTCTCCCACACCCCCCCCCCCCCCCATGACCACCCTTCGGGTACGACAACCTTTATGGCCAAGTCATACCCATCGTCAGGGTATGAGAAAAATGTCGGCAGGGGCCCGAACAAAACGGTGAGGGAAGGGGCAGGGTGTAGAAGCACGGTCCCACCGGTAGGAGGTTATAGGGGTGGGAGGGCAGAAGAGAAGTTGAGGTGATGGGGGAGGGGGGGAGACTGTGATTGGAGGGGGAAGGGGTTGGGAAGCTGGAGGATAGAAGACAGAAGGATTGGGCAGGAGAGAGAAAGGGAGAGAGGGAGGGAGAGAGAGAAAGAGGGAGAGGGAGGGAGAGAGAGAGAGGGAGAGAGCGAGAGGGAAAGAGGGAGAGAGGAAGAGAGGGAGAGAGAGGGAGAGAGAGGGGGAGAGAGAGAGCGGGAGAGAGAGGGAGAGACAGAGGGAAGGAGAGAGAGAGGTAGGGAGAGATAGGGAGAAAGAGGGAGAGGGAGAGAGAGGTAGTGGCCTCAGGGAAACCGGAGAATTCAATATTAATGCCGTCAGGCTGGAGTGCCCAGATGGGATATAGGTCGCACCTCTTTAATCCAGTGACATTGGGTCCCGGCCAGTGCCGGACCACAGAAAATGCCAGAAATTTACCCCTTTGTAAACACATCAAAGGCAGAACAACACTTAAAACAGGAAATAATACTGTGGGACAGCATGGTTAGCGTAGCAGTTAACGCAATGACTTTACAGCGCCACCGATCGGGACTTGGATTCGAGCCCTGTGCTGTCTCTAAGGAGTTTGTACTAAGAACAGCAGATACAACGTGCCAGTCCATGGGAGTTGCCAGACCCCAGAGTTCCGGATAAGTAAGGTATAACCTGTATTACCAAAGATACATGTGAAATAATCAAATTTTATCAACTGATTTTCAGGGTAAAATTTGTAATTTTTTAAATTTAGACTTAACAGGCCATTCGGCCCACAAGTCCATGCCACCCAATTACTCTACAGCCCCCTGTACGCTTTGAAGGGTGGGAGGAATCCAGAGTCCCCAGGGAAAACCCACGCAAACTCGGGAGAACCTACCAACTCCTTCCAGACACCGTGGGGTTTGAACCCGGGTCGTTGGCACCAACCGTGCCACCCATTTTAGGGGTGGGCTATTACATACAGGCTACTTTAGTCCGCGGTAAGTACCTGGGTCATTCGAGGTGACGGGAGCTCGAATGGGCAGCTATATCTCGGCAAGTTCCGCGGTTAAGGCATTGAGAGCACCAGTGGGGGGGGGGGGGGGGGGTGGTCAGCCAGGGCCAAAAATATGGCGGTGGTCAACTTTTACATGGTATCAACTCTTCCAGGCAGTTGAGCAGTTTTGGAGCTCCCTGTTTGAGAAAGGATGTGCTGAAGTTGGAGAGGGTTGGGAGGAGGCTCACTGGGGTGGAAGGGTTATCGTACGAGGAGCGTTTGATAGCTCTGGGACTGGACCTGATGGAATTTAGGAGAACAAGGGGGGGCTCTCACAGAAATATTTTGAGTGTTGTTGAAAGGCATGGACAAAATTGATGTGGAAAGGTTGTTTCCCCGGTGTAAAAACACAGCAAAACGCTGGAAGAACTCAGACGGTCTTTTCGACATCCGTCGGAGACAAAGAGACGTTGCTGATGTTTCAGGCCTGAGCCCTTCATCAACGAATCAGCACTTTTTCAAGGATCTTTCTGCTGATTCCTCGGCAAAGGGCTCAGGCCCGAAACATCAGCGACGTCTCTTTGTCTCCTACGGATGCCCAAAACACCAGCCAAGTTCACTCAATAGCATTTGGAAAGAAGCGGCGTGAGAGTGCACAATCACAACACTGCAAAAGACAGATATTCGAGCTCATGAGGGAAGGAGCCCGACGGCTAGCCCAGAATGCTGCACCCTCATCTTTCATAAACTCAATGCAAAATCTCCTTGACTTCAAAGTGCTGACTAATGCAGTTCTGTGCCGGGCAACTTTGGGGGTGGAGGGGGGGGGGGGTGGGGGAGTAAGGGCCAGAGGAATGGGTGAGAGATTTAGAGAGGAGCTGGAATGCCTGACAGAGCGGTGGAGAGACAGGCTGAGGGATTCCAACCCGCTGAGTTTGTGCAGTGGCCTGGATTTTTTTTTGGTTTGAACAAAGGAGCAGTTTCAGCACTGGGGGGCCGAGGGTGTGGGCGCGATCTGCAGGATATCACAGCCAGATCACCTGACGGCCCTGGAATCCTGCACTCAGATGTGCACGGTGCAGGACAGAGCTGCAGGCAAATTGGCGTTCAGGGAATTCAGCCCTCGAACCTGTCCAGGAGGCTTCAAGCTCAGGGAAAAGGAATCACCGGCAGGTAAAACATTTAAAAACATTCCACCGCCAGCAACGAATCTCTACCCCCACAGCTCCTGAGGGCGGGAACAGTCTCTGCTCAGGGAAGCTGGAAATGAGCCACGGGATTGGAATCACAATCTGGTTCATTTGACGTGAACACATGGCCTCACTTCTTTTGCAGCAGCGGTTCTTTAAAGGTACAAATACATTTCCAAAAATACACGATTTCAAAATTGTGGGTGCAGAAAGCAGACATAAAAATCTGCAAAGTCTGTACAATATCCATTAAAAGTCTGTTCACCAGCTTCTGTGCTGAGTGACTGGGCCAGGAGGGCAGGCTCAGGTTTGTAGTCAAGTCAGTTGATTGACAGCTGGTCAGGTGGAGTCAGCCCCCCCCCCCCACCCCACTTAGGTGGTCTTCCTGCAGGTATGGAAGTCCTGCACCTCCTTCCCTGATGGCAGCAGGGAGAACAGAGCAAGTGCTGGGTGGCAAGGGTGGGAGGGGGGGTCCTTGAGGACTGCTTCCTTGAGGCACCAGCGTTTAATGAAAGGCTGAGGACACAATGATGCCGAGGTCACAAGGAGTAGCTTGCCCCTGTCCCACGTCCGTGCCAGGCAGTGAGGCGACGGGCTAGGATCCTCTCCATGGTACTCCTGTGGAGATTTGCAAGAGGCTTTGGAGACGTCCCACATCTTCTCAACCTCCTCGCGTGGTGTGGCTGCTGGCGAGAGCCTTCTTCGTGACTGCATCAATGTGGGGGCTCTGGGACAGATCCTCGGAGATGTCTGTCTTCAGGTCATCCCTTGAAGAAGGGGCTCAGGCCGAAACATTGGTTACCCTTTACCGCCGAGTGGTTCTCAACCTTTTTCTTTTCACTCACATCCCACCTGAAGTAATCCCTACCCCATGGGTGCACTGTGATCAGTAAAGGATTGCTTCAGGTGGGATGTGAGTGAAAAGAAAAAGTTTGAAAACCACTGTTTTAATCATCCCTCATGGACTCGTTATGTGCACGGTCTCAGAACTCCAAAGGAAATGGCCCAACGACAATTTTTCTCCAGCAAAATATTTCAGTAACAATTAGGTCTGGAGCAGTGATTCTCAACCTTCTCACTCACATCCCTTACTAATCACAGAACACTGATGACACAGGGATTACTTAAAGTGGGATGTGAGTGGAAAGAAAGAGGTTGAGAACCTCTGGTTTAGACGCTGCTTGACCTGCTAAGTTTCTCCAGCACTTCTGCGACTCCTGACTTTCCCGTTTCATAATCTTACTCTGGCTCTCTGTGTGTTTTGAATATTATTTCCCGGGCTCCAAACGTATAAAAGAGTCCGCAAGATGAACCTCTTTGCCTGTGCACCAGGAGGACGGGGTGGGGGGGGCGTTCCCATGGGATTTGCTCATGAAGAAAGATCCATGGGTTTACGGGGAAGCCGAGGGAGTGGGTGATAGGGTGAGGTCACCGGGAGATGCGTGCCGGAGAAACTCGGGGGGTCCCGCGGTGTCCATGGGTATGAAAGGTGTGTGCAAAACTTAAAAACACAAACCTTGAGAAGCTCAGCAGGTAAAGAGCGTCCTTCATACAGCAAAGAAAACGATACAGAACCGATGTTTCGGGCTTGACCCTTCATCAATTAATACAACCCCTGAGATTCTTTTTCCTGCGGGTGAGGCAAAATGACCACTTATTGGTAGTTCAAAATAAAACTGTACACGCAAACAGATAAAGAAATGTAAACAAACTGCGATACAGAGAGGGGATTTAAAAAATCAATAAAATCCACGAGTCAGAGTATTTAAATGAGTCCCTGATTGAGTTTGTCATTGAGGAGTCTGATGGTGGAGGGAGAGCCGCTGTTCCTGAATCTGGTGGTGTGAATCTTGTGGCACCAACATCTCTTTCCTGACGGCAGCAGTGAGAACAGAGCGTGTGCCAGGGAGGACTGGATGATTGCGGCTGCTCTCTGATGGTGGTATTCCCCTGTCGATGTTCTCAATGGTGGGGAGGGGTTTTGCCCGCTGGGCCGCATCCACGGCCTTTAGCAGGGCTTTGCCATCTCCTACTGACTCAGGTGGGAAGGTAGAAGAGGGGAAAAAGAGAAGCTGGGGTGAATCGAGGACAGGGGTAGCAGTGAGAGAGACTCCCATGGAACTCCTTTTGCAGACAGGATAAGAACAGCAAGGTGGGCATCGATGGAAGAGAATGGGGAGGGGAGCAGGTGAATGGAGAGAGACTTTCCTGTTTAATAACACGAAGTATTGCCTGACCACTGGAGGGTCGAGCGGCATGCAAATCCAGGGCTCAAGAGCGCCCAGGTACAGCAGTTATTTCTGTCTTCCCAGCATCGCCACTTATTTTAAAACAAAATATTTATTTCAACAAACAATATGACAAACTATACACAGGACTACCGTGTAAATTATCGTGAGTGATAGTCGGTACAGCGTAAAAGTAATCCTCCCTGACTTTTGGCCCCAGCCACCCATCCACCTAAGCTCCCGAGGCACCAACTGTGGACTCTGACCTAGACCCAAGCACCCCCCCACCAGGTTAATCTTGCTGGCACTGAGCCATTGGAGCCCTGCTAACGACCTGGGCAGGGTGCTGGAGAAATCGTCAGGAAGATGATGCATTGTTTCAAAGGGTGGAGAGCATTTAATTAGCGTCCATGGTAACACAGAGCCATGCCTGCTCGGAGTCGAGAGGTGGTGGGGCATCGTAGAGATTTTTCCTTGATTATTGTATCTACCCAGTTCGTTGTATGAGTGTGTGTACATGGTCCCCACATGATTTTCACATGTTCACTATTAATTGTACGCCTGTTTCAATGCTGACCCAACTTTTCCCGCGTTCACTATTAAACTGCGCGCGTTGTTATTGCCGCAACTATTTTGCCACGGTCGTTATTAATTGTGTTGCCTCTGTTGCCATTTTCCTACATTTGGCTTCTATAAATAAAATCCTTCCTCTCCAAAACCCAGAGAGACTCAGCAGGTTAATCGGTGTTCTCATCATCGGAGAGAACGGGCCCGGACTGGGTGGTCGCTTTGCTGAGTACCTTTGCCCTGTCCACATCACTGTCAGGATCCTCCCGACCACGTCAATTCTGCGCCCCACTCCCGCGCCAACACATCTGTCTGTGGCCTACAGGCCACCTGTAAATTAGAGGAGCAACTTCTAATATTTCATCCGGGTCCTCTTCAGCTGGATGGCCTCTCCGGTTTCTGCTAGCCCACTCCCAGCTCTCCCTCCCTCCCTCCATCTCCTTTCCTCCATCTCTACCCCTTCCCTCCACATTCACAGCCCTTTTTGTTGATGTGCCCTTATCCACCTATTACCTCCTGCCTGCGGGACCAGGTTCTTCCCCCCCACCCCCCATTCCCCTGACCACCATTTTAATCAGGCCTCCATTTTGCTTACAAAGGGCTCAAACCCAAAACCTTGGAGATGTATCTTTACCTTTGTCCTGTAAAGGACGCTGTTCGGCCACCTGAGTTTCTCCAGTATCATGTTTTCACTCTGAAGCAATTGGAAAGCCTTCAGCGCCCGAGGCCCCTTCGGGACTCTTTCTTGCCCTCAACAGCTTTTTGAATCCCATTTCCAATGCCTGGTTTCCATGAGCCTAAATTCACTCACCTCATCGAGTCTTATCTCTCATCTTAAAGCTGACGCTGACAGCAAAACCAGTTCTCACCTTTCGTCAGAAATAATAAAGGTCTCCCCCTACTTACCCTCCTGAAGTGCCAGTTGATGAAGTCGACGAAGACGATGCGGTCAAACAATATTCATGGCTTTTATTAGCAGAAACCTATGGTACAATAATGAAAGACAATAGGTGCATATACAGTTATACCCAAGGGGAGTGTCCTTAATGGTAGAGATAATGCACAGCCAATGTTAGTACAGTAAGGCTTCCCAGAGGGAAGACAGGCAGCTTCGCAGAGATCCACCACACCCCCTCCCGCCCCCCCACCATGTGATTTACAGGCATCTGTACACATGACCAATTTTTTTAAAAGAAAAAATATAAAAATGAAGCTTTTTCGGGTGAAAATCAGACAACCTACAGAAAATAATGCCTCTCACAAGAGTTTGGCAGGGTGGCCAACCTCTAGCGAGAGCCGGCCTTGATGGGACCCCTGCTGTATTTGGTGACCGACAGCACGGAAGCAGTGCATTTCCGACGTGCATCCATTTCGAAATACGACCCGGTTAGCCAGAACCGAACGTGGACGGAAGTTGAGGAATACCTGTATTTCAACATGACCGACCTTATAGAGTTTTTCGAGGAGGTTACCAGGAAAGTTGAAAGAAAGGCTGTGGATGTTGTCAACAGGGACGTTAGTCAGGCTTTTGACAAGGTCCCACATGGGAGGTGAGTCAGGAAGGTTCAGGCACTGGGTATTCATGAACTGGATTCGACAATGGCTGGACGGGGAGATGCCAGAGAGTCGTGGTGGATGATGCTTCTCAGACTGGAGGCCTGTGACTAGTGGTGCTTTGGGGATCGGTGTTGGGACCATTGTTGTTTGCCGTCTATTTCAATGATCTGAATGATAATGTGGTAAATTGGATCAGCAAGTTTGTGGATGTCACTAAGATTGGAGACATTGTGGGCAGCTAGGAAGGTTTTCAAAGCTTGTAGAGGGATCTGGACCAGCTGGAAAAATGGGCTGAAAAATGGCAGATGGAGTTTAATGCAGAAGAGGGTGAGGTGTTGCATTTTGGAAGGACAAATCAAGAAAGGACGTACACAGTGAATGGTTGGGCCCTGAGGAATGCGGTAAAACAGAGGAATCTTGGAATACAGATACATAATTCCCTAAAAGTGGCATCACAGGTGGACAGGGTTGTAGAGAGAGCTTTTGGCACATTGACCTTCATAAATCAAAGTATTGAGTCCAGGAGTTGGGATGTCGTGGTGAAGTTGTATAAGACATTGGTGAGGCCATATTTGGAGGATTGTGTGCAGTTTTGGTCACCAAACTACAGGAAAGATATCAATAAGATTGAAAGAATGCAGAGAAGATTTACTAGGATGTTGCCTGGACTTCAGGAACTGAGTTACAGGGAAAGGTTAAACAGGTTAGGACTTTATTCCCTGGAGCGTAGAAGAATGAGGGAAGATTTGATTGAGGTATTTAAAATGATGAGGGGGACAGATGGAGTAAATGTAGATAGGCTTTTACCACTGAGGGTGGGTGAGATACAAACCAGAGGACGTGGGTTAAGGGTGAAAGGGAAAAGGTTTAGGGGGAACTTCTTCACACAGAGAGCGGTGGGAGTGTGGAACGAGCTGAAATGGTGAATGCGGGCTCAGTTTTAACATTTAAGAAGAATTTGGACAGGTACATGGATAGGAGGGGTGTGGAGGGCGATGGACTGGGTGCAGGTCAGTGAGATAGGACAAAATAACACTTGGTCACAGACAAGAAGGGCCTGTTTTCTTGTGCTGCAGTGATTTATGGTTCTATTGTTCTATAGTTTTACAGCAGCAGGATGGACTTTATCTGGTGCATTATCTTCCACTTTTTGTGATGTTATCAGTGGTCAGCCAAGGAAATTATATCATTATGTGATTATTACGTGTGGCGTATTCGGACACAGTCGTGCAGAGAAACTCCGCTTCATCTGGTCTCATCTGTGTGGTCAGATTGGAGCAGTCAGTCTAAACTCTAGAAACCCTGGCTGTTCAGTGAAAGAATTCTCTCAGGGCGAAGGAAAATATATTTTGGGTTGGCAGGTCGAAAGGAGGTGGTGCGTTTCTGGTTTTTGTGTATTTGTTTTGGATAAAACAGTAAGGGAGGATTCTTCCGTCCACAGTCAAACTGCCCGTAGAGTATCACAGGCCCCATGACCCACTCGACCCTTCCCTTCCTCATACCCGTAACCCTTTATTTTTCCTTCATCCATGAGCCTGCCTAAGGTTCTTTTAAATGCCCCTAACGCTTCAGCCTCCACCACGACCCCCCCCCCACAAAAACACCCCTTCACTTTAGACCGATGTCTCCTGGCGTATGCTCTTCTTGCCCAGGGGGGGAAAAGGCACTGGCCACCCACCTCTCCGATCCTCGTGGACTTCCCTCAAGGTCTCCTCTCACTCCAAAGAGAGAAGGTCCCAGCCATGCTCTCCAGCCGCACCCCGCCCCCCCCGCCTCATGAGGCAGCTTCAAAATTAGAATCAGCCTTATAGTCCTGAGCGCGTGCCATGCAATTCGCTGCTCTGCGGCAGCAGTATTGGGCACAATGTGTGCAAAATTCCTATAAATTACAGTCCGCAGATATAACATCTTAAAAAAACTCGTGCAATGAAGCGAAGAAGGGGAGGTTCATGGTTCGTTCAGATATCAGCTGACGGAGGGGAAGAAGGTGTTGGGGGTGGGTGTCACCTGGAGCGGTAACTCATGGTGTCACCACACTCCCCCCACCCATGGACCAGACCAGAAAGAATCCTTAGCAATGTTTTTTTAGTTACCCGTAATTCTTGTGGGGTCACTGAATGTAACAGCGATGGTTGTGAGATAAATAACAGGCAAAATTAAAATTACAGTGTCGTACACACAGCCTAAATGTACTTAGATTTACATCGTTTCGTGTGGTTAAAGTGAAAATTCAGTAAGAAAACAAATAATAATGACCCCAAGATTGCTGCTAAAACACCAGAACATTTGACCAAAGCAGCGACTCTTAAAAACCATCAGGCAGCAACAAAAACAACAGTGCTTGGTTATGCGGAGGAAGCCACGGGATTGGAAGCATCGCTGGCATGGGGTCATCACGACCGCTCTGACTGGATATTCAAAAAGTAAATGAGCATCAAGTTTTAGCCTCGTGGGTCTATCGGAACATGTCAGCTGGGCTGACGGAAAATATTTATGTTGTTATAACTCACCACAGGGACGCTTTTATGAAAATTAATAAATTTTTCCTGAAACACCACACAAGCATTTTATAGACGGTCACTTTGGTGTCACCCCCTCTGATGGGGTCACCCGGTGCGGTCCGCGCCCTCCCCACCCAGTGATGTCAGTCCTTCGGGCTCCCGTACTTCCTTCCCGATGGTCTCAGTGAGAAGAGGGCACGGCCTGGCCTTTCTTGAGGCGCCGCCTCTTAAAGATGGAGCGAAGGCTGGTGCCCATGATGCCACAGGCCAAGTTCCCAACCCGCTATGGCCTGTTCCTGTCCCGTGCGCTGGCACCTCCGTCCGTACCAGGGAGCGAACGCTCTCCACGTGCACCCGCCGAAATTCACAAGAGGCTTTTTGGTGACACCCCGAGTCTCCTCGAGCTCCTCACAAAGTGCAACTGCTGGCAAGCCTTCTTCGTGACCACATCAACATGATAGATCCTCAGAGATGCTGAGGTCTTGACCCTCTCCACTGCTGACCGCTCGAAGAGGACTGGATCACAGTCTCCTGAGCTCTCCATCCCTCCTGAGTTTGACTGATGTGGAGTGCAGGGTTGCCATTGCGACACCACCCAAGTAGCTGACATGGAAGATGGCCATGATGGGCAAGGTAATTCCACTTCCTGCTGCCTCCTGCTTCCCTGGAAACTTGAGTTTCAAGTCAGGCCTTAATACAACCTTATGTGTTCGAGAATTCGACGACATTCCGAATCTCCTCGGATTTCTTGCAGAGGTCCCATGCGCTTGTAGATTTTTGCAAAATCTTCTTGTGTTTCAAGGTGCATTCAATTCCAAAAGAAAATTCATATCCTTGGATTCACACTGGCGAGTGGAATTTTGGCCACATCGACAGGTTTTTCCAACCAGCTTATTAACAAGTAGAAATTCTTTAAGACAGACCCAGAAGATAATTAGGGAGGAGTGTCAGGTTACATCAGGGGAAATTGCTTTACTAGATTAAAGGAACTTAAATGGTTATCGTTTGACCCTCGCAAGACTTTACTTCCTGAAAGGCCAGCGAAAGGCTCGGTGTGCACCGAACGAGAGGAATTTGAGCCCTGGCCCTCTGAGGGGCTGGAGAGTGGGTGCAGGGAAATTCGTTCCCAACCCCTTTTGGCCTCGCGGATCTGACCCAAGTTAAAGAGGTGCGTCTTTACCTACCAATGGAAGACATCAGGCACTTGCCCAGCCACAGGTGAGGTCCTCGAGCTGCCAGAGCAGAATGAGGCTGTTCGGCCCATGCTGGACACCGGCAGCTATCCCAGAAGCCCCAGCTCCTTCTCCGCAGCTGAACCTCACCAATTCCTCCCCTGATTTCCAACACAAGGAGCAAGTTTTTGATCATGGGAACAGGATGACTGCGACATGCTGGCGAGTGATAGGATTGTGGCCAACTTGACCTCACCCTTTACCCTCTCATCTGGTGTCAGGTGAGAGGAGAGAGGGACACAGTGGGAGGTGAGTGTGCGGAATGAGCTGCCAGAGAAAGCCAGAGGAGTGGGGGAGAGAAAGGTGTGCCACACCAGAGGCAGCTGATCAGCGTTGAGGAGTTGGGCTGTCTGATTCTACAACTGAATTGTGAACACAACCATAGAACCTTGGAACAATTACAGCATAGAAACAGGCCACATTTTCCTAGTCCCACTGATCTGCACCCAGTACATGGCCCTCCACACCCCTCCCATCCATGTCCAAATTGAGTCAGCATTCACCACTTCAGCTTGTTCCACACTCCTACCATGCTCTGAGTGTATAAGTTCCCCTAAATTTTTCCCCTTTCACCCTTAACCCATGTTCTCTGGTTTGTATCTCGCCCACTCTCAGTGGAAAGATGTGGTCAAAACTGACCCCTGGGGGTCAATTGGACTATTCAAAAAATGCCAGGGGGGGTCAAAAGGGAGTCAATAAATGCTGGGGGGGGGGAGTTCGATTGAACTTTTGTGGTTGAAAAATTGTAGAACCCGAGGTCCCCGCTCCTGTCTGGAGCCTGAGGTCCCCGCTTCTGCTGGGCTCCCCTCCCTTCCCAGCTCTGTAGGTCTCAGCCACTGACTCTGACAAGAATTTTGAAATCTTCTCGCCTGCAGGAAGCGGCGGGAGATGGAGGGGCAGAAGAAGTACCGTCTGGTGAGAGTTACCACCAAACTGCGTCTGGTGAGAAGCAGGCGCCAGCCCCGGTCCAGGACGGGAGCAGACACGGCATCACTCCACCGGCCAGCCGAGAAGAAGAAGTGCGGCAGCAAGAGACGAGTAGGGCACAAGCCGCAGAGGCTGGCGGGAGCGTGGCCGGGGACAGACGCGCTGGCCACCTGCCTGCTGTACGTACTGGGCGGCGTGGTGGCTGCGCAGGTGTACAGCGGCAGCGAGGATCCCGAGGAGATCGTGGCTGCCTACGAGCTGGGCCACCTGGAGAGGATGCTCTACGGAGAACTGGTAGGGCAGGCCCTGGCCGTGCAGAGGTTGACCAGGCTCCTGAGGGGTTACCTGTCCACCTCGCGGCCCACCGAGCCTCTGCTGCTCTCCGTCCACGGCCCCCGGGGCGTGGGGAAGAGTTTCTTGGGGATGTTGCTGTCCAAGCACTTCAAATCCACCCTAGAACCTGAGGTGGTGTATCTACACTCGGCCCTGCATCACCCCGAGGGGGACGTGTCCTCCCAAGCCCCAGTCGTCCTGTCCAGAGCACGGAAAACCAGCCACGTCCCTTTCCTCCTCTTTGACCACATGGAGCATGCGGCGCCCAAGCTCCTGGACTCTGTCAGCCAGCTGCTGGCCTCCAGCCATCCCGATGGCGCCATCTTCATCCTGCTCAGCAGCATCGGCGGCGACCTGGTCGCCCGCCGACCGGTCGGCAGCAGAGAGGCGCTGGCCCGGCTGGCCAAGGGCAGGCACCCACTGTGGGCCAGCGCCCGATTCATCACCCTCCTGCCGCTGGACCTGCCCCATGTGGGGCAATGCACCCGGAGGGCAATGGAGCGGGCCGGCTTCTACCCGGATGACCCGCGAGCGAACCACGTGGCTGGGGCCCTCACCTACTACCGAGCTGGCAGACGCTTCTT
Organism: Narcine bancroftii; assembly: GCF_036971445.1. Lineage (NCBI taxonomy): Eukaryota > Metazoa > Chordata > Chondrichthyes > Torpediniformes > Narcinidae > Narcine > Narcine bancroftii. The sequence continues at coordinate 180,051,075 of NC_091470.1, read as the reverse complement.
CTCGCAGCTTGGCTGCAAGCCAGTCCCTGCCATGATCCGCAAGCTCAAAGCACAGGAGGATCTCCTGGCCAAGGCAGTGGCGGGGAAATCCGGGCAGTTGCTACCCACGGAGGGGAGGGGAATCTCCCAAAATATACGTGATAACAAGATAGGGGAGCAGGAGGCCCATCACCCCATCGAGTCTGCTCCACCATCCTAACCGCAAGCTGGTCCATCTTCCCATTCAGCCCCATGGCCCGGCTTTCTCCCCATAACCCTGACTGATTGAATACCCACCAACCTCTGCCTTAAATACGCCCAACGACCTCGCTTCCATGGGCACCCGTGGCTGCAAGTTCCACAGACTCACTCACCACCCTCTGGCTGAAGAAATTTCTCTGCTTTAAATTGCCGTCTTTTTACCCTGAAGTCGTGCCCTGTTATCCGGGACTCCCGACCATCCTTGCTGCATCCGGCCCTTTCAGCATTCAAAATGCCTCTGAGGATAACCCCCCCCCCTTCCTTCTGCCCTCCAATGAGTTGAGTCCAAGAGCCGACAATCGTTCCTCATGTGGTTCCCCTTTCATTCCCGGTATCACCCTCTCAAACGCCAGAGCGCCTTTTCTCAAATAAGGTGCCCAAAACTGTACACAGTCTCCAAGTGAGGTCTTGCCAGGGGATTATAGAGTCTCAGCATCATGTCCCTGCCCTTGTACGCTACCCCTCTAGAAATAGACACCTTCATCACCACTGACTCAACCTGGACGTTAACCTTTAGGGTATCCTGCATGAGAACTCCCAGGTCCCTTTGCCTCTTGCAATTTTGATAATAATCTGCCCGTCTGTTTCTCTGTTGGAAGTGTACAACCATGCGCTTTCCCACATTGTACTTCATCCACCTGTTCTCCAAACCTATCCAAGTCTCTCTTTTGTGTCCTCAGCAGCACTTGCCACCGATTCATCTGCAAATTTAGCCACGAGGCCAAATAAATTCTTATGAATGTCAAAAAGAAGTGACCCTCCTCCTCCCCCCAATGCCGACCCCTACAGAACACTGTTTGGAGGCACGGTTAGGCATGGGGGGTTGGTGCAATGCCTTTACGGCGCCAGTGGTTGGTGCTGTCTGTAAGGGATTGGCCTTTTGTCCCGTGTCTGTGCGGGTTTTCCATGGAGGGGGCCTCCAGTTTCTTCCCACCCTTCAAAACGTACCAGTGGGGGTGTAGGTTAATGGGGTGTAAATTGGGTGGCACAGATTTGTGGGGCCGAATGGCCTGTTACCGTGCTGTATGTCTACATTTTAAAAATGATTTTAAATAAAATAAACACCACTGGTAACCAGAATAAGATCCCATTATTCATACTGTCGGCTTCCGGGGGGACCCACCAGAGGGGGGGGAGAGGTCAGTGTGTGACCCACCAGAGGGGGGAGGTCATTGTGTGACCCACCGGAGGGGAGGTCAGTGTGTGACCCTCCATAGAGGGGAGAGGTTAGTATGTGACCCACCAGAGTGGGGAGAGAGGTCAGTGTGTGACCCACCAGAGGGGTGGTGGGAGAGGTCAGTGTGAGACCCCTCTACCCTACCCTGTCCCAGGGAACACAGTGGCCACATTCACGTCTCACACTGAACAATATCTTTTAATTTTTAAAATTGGGATACAACTCGGTAACAGGCCCTTTCGGCCCATGAGCCCAATTCACCTACAACTCCCCCCTCCCCATGGTATGTTTTGAACAGTGAGGGGAAACCAGACCCCCCGGGGGAACCCACACAGACTTGGGGAGAACCGTACAAACTCCTCACAGACAATGCAGGACTCAAACCCCGGCCCCGATCGTTGGCATTGGCAACAGCGTGGCACTGACCATGACATCCACCGGGCCGTCTGTCAGATTCCCAAACTCACTCAGCTGCATTCAACAGGGAAATAACCCACACCAGCTCCATCTGGGCTTGGCATGGAGACAGCGGATGTGTCACCGTCTGATCTGCTAAGTGGCCAAACCCGATTTACCCAGCTAAGCACAGAGTATTTGAACTCCAAAAATTAGCATTGAAAGCACCGAAATGCTGGAGGAACTCGGCCGATCTTTTCAGCGTCTACAGGAGACAGAGATATATCCCCAACCTTTCGGGCCTGAGACCTTCCTCAAGGATAGATCAGAATGTCTCCGAATTCAAACAATGGGGGAGGAATCCAGACCAACTAGAGGTGTTAATTGGATGTGATACAGTCTGTGGGGGAGAAGGGGGAAGGGTGTTTAACGAAAGCCAGAGAAGTCGATGTTAATGCTGTCCGGTCGGAAGGTTCCCAGATGGAAGACAAGGTGCTGGTCCTCCAATTTGCGGATGGTCTCAGTCCGGCCGTGCATGAGACCACGGGGAGACACGTCGGCCGAGGGAACAGGACGGGGAATTGGAACGGGCGTCCACTGGGGATCCCTGCCATTTTGTGAGGTGATCTCCCAGTCTGTGCCCGGCCTCTCCCATGCAGAAGAGGCCGCGGCGGGAGCGCCGGACGCAGCGGACGATCCCCCCCCACAGATTGGCAAGTGAAGCGAAGGATGGCTTGAGGCCCCAAACAGCAGTGCAGGAGGAGGTGTGGGCGTGAGTGGAGCATCTCCCGTGGTCACAGGGGTAGGTCCCGAGGGGATGATGGGTGGGGAAGGAGAAGCGGACGAAGAAGTCACTGAGGGAGCGGTCCCTGCGCAAATATAAAAGCCTAAAAATAGCACCTCAATGGATGAGTCTCTGGTCAGATTTAAAATGACATGAAGGCAGGAGATTATAAACATAAACAGAACCAGAGAATGCTGCAGCACAAGTAAACAGACCATTCAGCCCCTCTGCTCCTAGTCCATAACCCTCCAGACCTCTCCCATCCATTTATCTATCCAATTTATTCTTAAAACGATCGAGCCCACACCAGATGACAGCTCATTCCTCACTCCCCTCTCTCTCCAAGTGAAGAACTTTTCCCTAATTTCGCCCCTAAACCTTTCCCCCTTCAGCTTAAAACCTCTCACCTTGATCTCACCCAATCTGAGTGGAAACAACCGACCCGCATCCATTCCATGTACACTCCTCGTAATCTTGTGAACAAATCTCACCTCATTCTTCTTCACTGCAAGGGATAAAATCCTAAGGTGTTCAGTCCTCCCCTGTAACTCGACCCCTGAAGACCCGGCAACATCCTCGTAAATTTCTGTACTCTCTTACCGATGTCCTTCCAGTAGTTTGGCGACCAGATATTCCAGATTTGGCCTCACCAATGTCTTAAACAACGTTAACGTAACCTCCAAACTCCTGTACTCAATACTTTGATGTACAAAGGCTAAGGTACCAAAAGTTTTCTTTACAACCCTGTCCACCTGCCACACCACCTTCAGGGAATTATATAACCATATAACCATATAACCGTTTACAGCACGGAAACAGGCCATGTCGGCCCTTCAAGTCCGTACCGGTTCTTAGGATAACATCTCCAAGGAACACTGCAAGTAAATAAGGTTGTTTCAATTAGCTGAGCAGATCTATTCTTTTCCATAATTATGTCGATCTTATGTATCAGGACACGTATTAGGGCATGAAAATATCCCAAATTTTAAGGTAAGGTGCAAAATGTACGATTGTTCCCCTTGAGAATGAGCAATGAGACAGTGTTATGAAACATTTGTACCCTGTCGACATTTGATAACGAGTTTATTTTCAGATATACAACGAACTCATCCACTGAAATTCCCACTTGCTGCGGCCAGGTTTTTAAAGTAAAAATATTTCTAATGGTGAATATCAAGATGCAAGATTATTTTTTATTGCCACGTAATGGAAAGGAAAATGTAATATTACATGACATTTCCCCTAGTCGACCGAAAGGGAGACGAAGATTCAGTAGAAATTGCAGGTTCCCCCTTACAGTCAGAGAAAGATCAGAAGAGAGTCCCCACCACCACCCCTCCCTGAGTCACCAAGAGTCTGTGGATTCGCCTCCCGCAGTCACCCGAGCTCCAGATGCACACCTCCGATGCAATCAGGAAGCCCTCAGCATCCACTCGTGTCCCAGTTCCGATACCTGGCGCCCCCTTCAGCCAGTCTCCCAGCCGGACTCCAGCAGCCCAGTCGCCTGCAGCCTGGATGGGCCCCACACCTCGAGGCGCCAGCAGCCCCCGCCAGCTGCGCACTCTCCAGCCGCTGGGCCCCCTCGCTGGCCGTGGTCACCGTCCGGTGAAGTCATCTCCTCTGCTACTCTCTCTCAAACGCGGGAGTGGGGGGAGGGGGGTGGTCTCCCCGTTTTCTGATGCCCTGCACCTGTCATCTTTTCGGATCATTGTCATTAATGTGTCACAGGCTCTGATAGCTCAGTGGTTAGAGCTTTGGCCTTGTAAACCAGGGGTTGGTTGTGAGTTCAATCCTTGCTGGGGCCTCATATCTGTGACGGGGTGCTGGACAAAGTGGTGACTCTGTCTTCCTTATGGTGGACAAAGTTAAAGAATTATGTATGTTACATTGTAAAATGTAGCATTATCTGAATAACTTTATCTTTATAACGTTTATTGTTTTGCAGCAGTGATGTTGAGCAGAACAAGGTACAAAATTACTGTAAAAATTACAGTTCATAAATTTTTTAAAGATAAATAAATGATGGCGGTCTCTGTGGTTCATTGTCCGTTCAGGAATCAGGTGGCGGAGGGGAAGAAGCTGTCCTTGTGCCGCTGAGAGCTCGTCTTCAGGCTCCTGGAACTCCTTCCTTGATGGTGGCAGAGTGAAGAGGGCACGGCTTGGGTGGTGGGGGGGAGGGTGATCCTTGAGGATAGAGGCGGCTTTCCTCGATGGATTAGAGACTGGCTCCCGTGATGTCGCCGGCCGAGTTCCAAACTCTTCGTAGTCCCTTCCTGTCCTGTGTAGCGGCGCCTCTGTACCAGGCAGAATTCTCTCCACGGGGCACTGTAGAAATTTGCAAGAGACTTTGGTGATGTCCTGAATCTCCTCGAACTCTTCCAAATAATAGAAACTAAATATAAAAGATAATAAATATTCAATCACAGCAATACAAGAAATGAGAAGTGGTGTCTCAATCGTGCAGGCAGGTATTTTTCTGGTCAAAATGTTTAAAGTTCAGATTTATTGTACATACTTGACATCACATACAACCCTGAGATTCAGGAAGTCACAGCAGCAACTGCACTCTCTGAGAAGACTGAGGCGGGCAAGACTACCAGCCACCGTCATGTCAACCTTCTACAGGAGCTCTATGGAGAGCGACCTGCCCAGCTGCATCACAGTGCGGGTACAGTCGCTGCAGGGAAATGGATCGGAGGTCAATCCCCAGGACCATAAGGGCAGCAGAGAGGATAACTGGGGTCTCCCTCTCCCCAACCCACCCCATCGACGTGGTCTACCGGGATCGTCATCTAAAGAGGGCGCGCAAAATCGTTGAGGGCCCCTGCCCCTCGTGCGCAGCGTCATCCGGTCGCTCCCGTCGGGGAAGAGATACAGGAGGATCACAGCCAGCCCCACCAGGCCAAGGAACAGCTTCTTCCTGGGGAAGTGAGAATTTGGATTTGGTGCTCAGGGTGGCCACTGGAGGTGAATTTACGGACACTCAGTGACTCTGGGGAGGGGGGGACACGACTCTCTTTGCTTCTCTTTCTTTCACCATGCAAGGGGTGGCAGGTAGTAATAATGTTGACTCTTTGTCCACCTTAGGGCAATTTGATGTAATATTACACGTTTTGTACATGGCAGTAAAGGAATTTTGAAATGTAAATAAAGAAGGAAGTGAATAGTCAATAGTAAATAATGTGTAAATCCTTAAATGAGTCCCTGATTGAGTTTGTCGTTGAGGAGTCTGATGGTGGAGGGGGAGCAGCTGTTACTGAACCTGGTGGGTGTGGGTCTTGTGGCACCGATACCTCTTTCCTGACAGCAGCAGCGAGAACCAAGCGTGTGCCGGGCAGTGTGGGTCCTCAATGATCGCTGCTGCTCTCCGACGGCAGCGTTCCCTGTCGATGGCCCGTGATGTCCTGGGCTGCGTCCACTGCCTTTTGCAGGGCTTTACGCTCGGGGGCATTGATGCATTGAAGGTGCGCACAGTGCAAGGATTAGAGCTCTCTTTGCTGTTTATAATTAGGTGTCAATTAGCAGATTGGGTCAAATTTGTTTTCAATCAAATTCCTGGAACTTTGCCACTTAACAGAAAGATTTTGTTGGACCAGGGACTATCAAGTCAAGTTTATTGTCACCCGATCAAACAAGTACAACCCGACGAAACAGCATTCTCCGGTTCTCAGGGCAAACAAAGCATGTGGACACACACCCAGACGTAACACACACACAGACGAACTATACATTTGCAGGGCATGTATTCATGTACACAAACATACAAATAAATATTGTTTCATGAATATGAGGGTCTCGGAGGGTGAGTGCGAGCGGATCCTTTGGTCATTCAGCGTCCTCACTGCCCACAGGGAGAAGCTATTCTTCAGCCTGGTGGTGCTGGCTCTGATCCTCCTGGATCTCTTCCCCGACACGAGCAGCTAGCTGGAAGGTGCTGTGTGTGGGGTGGAAAAGGGCCCTTGACGGTTTTTTGCGCCCTCTTCAGACAACGATCCTGGTAGATTCTGTGAATGGGGCGGAGTGGGGGGGGGTGGAATGAGACCCCAGGTGATCGTCTCTGCCCCTCTTATGGTCCCACGGATTGATCTCCGATCTGTTTCTCTGCAGCAAGCATGCCGCATTGCGATGCAGCCGGCCAGGACGCTCTCGACAGAAGGTTGACGGGATGGTGGCTGGTATCCTTGCCCTCTTGACTTTTCTCAGGAGGTGCAGTTGGTGTTGCACCTTCCTAACAAGTGAGGAGGTGTTGAGTGTCCGCAATAGGTCACTAGTTAAATGAACTCCAGCACCTTAAACCCGTGTTTTCTTATAACCATATAACCATATACAGCACAGAACAGGCCAGTTTGGCCCTACTAGTCCATGCCGGAACAAATCCCCACCCTCCTAGTCCCACTGACCAGCACCTGGTCCAAACCCCTCCAATCCTCTCCCCTCCATGTAATTATCCAGTCTTTCCTTAAATGTAAATAATGTCCTTGCTTCAACCATCTCTGCCAGAAGCTTATTCCACATCCCAACCACCCTTTGTGTGAAGAAATTTCCCCTCATGTTCCCCTTATAATTTTCCCCCTGCAATCTCAAACCATGGCCTCTGGTTTGAATATCCCCCACTCTTAAATGAAAAAACCTATCCACGTTGACTCTCTCTGTCCCTTTTAAAATCTTGAACACCTCCATCAAATCTCCTCTCAATCTTCTACGCTCCAGAGAAAAAACCCCCAGGCTGCTCAACCTTTCTCTGTAACTCAAACCCTGACATCCTGTCAACATTCTCGTGAACCTTCTCTGCACTCTCTCTGGCAACCATTTCAGCCCTGGGAGACAGCATCTGATTATCCACATGATTAATGCCTCTCACCATCTTAAACCCCAGTCTCAGGTCACCCCTCAACCTCTGCCACTCCAAGAAGAAAGGGTCGAGCTCACCCAACTTGTTTTTCATGAGGCCTACTCCCCGAGCCAGGCAACATCCTTGTAAATCTCCTCAGCACCCTTTCTACGGCTCCCACCTCCTCCTCCTGGTAGTGAGGCAACCAGATCTGCACAGAGTGCTTTAAAAGACTCTCAAATAGGAAAGAAGGGGGAGAAAAGAAATCAGGGTTTGAGGGAGGGAAACGCTGGATTGTTGCGGAATAGGTCAGAACGACATCAAGGGACGAAGGGCTGCAAATTGCCAGAATATTACAGGGGGGGGGGGGTAAGCATGAGAGAGGTTGGACAAGAATCTGAGGGGTAATGTTTTAAAATAGAGGGTGGGGGGGTGTACATTTTGCAACCAGCACACAAAGGAAATGAATGCGCCCATAATGAAATAACGTGGCAATTAATAATTATACTTATTGAAAAGAGTATTTTACTTATTTAGGTGTTCAAATCACTGGGAAGCTTAAAGATTTGTTTAAATTAAAATGTTCACCTTTATTAGCTTTTGAGAAACAATCTGTTTCTTGTTGGTCCTCATTGACTTTGTCTTCGGTTGGTCGAATTAATGCTGTTCAGATGATATTATTACCTTATATTTTATACCTATTTCAAGCTGCCCCAATTTTTATTCTGAAATCTAATTTTGATAATAGATCTGAATATTTCATCTTGTATTTGGGGGCCAGATTGAATAAGTTTTGCTTACCCAAACCTGAGAAGGATATTGATTTAGCCTGACCGAGATTTTACTATCGGGTGGTTAATATTCATGATACAATTTATTATTCTGATAAATCTGATCGTCCACTCTGAGTAGATTTGGAATTGAAATCTGTCCAGAATTATCCCTTAGCTTCCTTCATTAGGACCAGCGCAACCTTTCAGACTATTTAGGATAGGAAGTATATTTATAAGAGGGAATTAGATATATTTCTTCAGTATAAGGGAATTAGGGGTTACGGAGAGAAGGCAGGGACAGGGTACTGAACTTTAAGATCAGCCATGATCTCATTGAATGGTGGAGCAGACTCGAAGGGCCAAATGACCTACTCCTGCTCCTATCTTCTAAGTTTCTATGTTTCTATAAATGACGTACCAGTATTTGGTTTCAACTTCAAAGGTTTTTTTTGGGCTGATATTTTTTGCCTTGGCTCATATTCTACGTCTTAATTATTTTTTTTACATCATCTGCTCTTGACCAAAACTTCCTTATTTGGAAGATTAAAGGAATGATCTCTTTTGTAGATTTATTCGATAATGGTGGTTTGATTCTAACAAATATAATTGACCGTACATGGAATTTTTTAGATTTCTATGGATTAGAAATTTCCTGAGTACGGTAATGTCAAATTATCTAACGTTACAACAACCAGATTTACTTGACCCTTTGTTCTGGTTAAATGCCTTTCAGAAGGTTTTAATTGGTACAATTTATACTCTTATATTAAATTTGAGATCGTTATAACATGAATGTTTGCCCTGTGACGCTGCCGCAAAACACCAAATTTCATGACTTGTTCATGATAATAAATCCTGATTCCGATTCTGAAATTTGAGATCAGTCCTCACAACATGGGAATTAGAACTTCATCTAACTTTATCTCCTGAAACATGGGGAAAAATTACTAGACTAGTTAATACTTCTTCACTATGTGCACTTCATTCCTTAATACAGTTTAAAATAGTTCATAGAGCTGCTATGTCTAAAGGTAAACTAGCTTGCACTTTTCCTAATATGAGTTCTACTTGTGATAGATGCAATACTGAGGTGACTTCATTGACTCATATGTTTTGGTCATGTCCCAGTTAAGAAAAATTTTGGAAAGATATTTTTTAAATTCTATCAATTATTCTGGTTATTCAAATACACACCAACCCCTCAACTGTTCTTTTTGGAATTACAGGCATAGGTTGTGTTGTTGACCTCCTTCTGCATATCGGGTTAGCTTGAAGAGCCATTTTATTCAAATCGAAAAGACTCTGATTCTCTGGCATTATTTCAATGGATTTCTTGCGTAGGTCTTTCTTAAATTAGAAAGTCATACTTTAGATACGATGACTAAATTTGATGAAACAAGGGAACCATCTATTGCTGACTTTCGTTATTCTGTAAATTAACTCATCCTTTCCAGACGCAATATAATTCTTGTCGTTTTTGTAGACCAGAGCGATGTTTTAAACAGCGACAAATCCTCAGGATAGGCCACTTATTATTATATATATTTTGAGCAGATTATTTTCTTTTTTATATAATATTATAAATATTTTTTAATCTCCATTTTCTATATTAGGAGAATTATTTTGAATAGATTGCATTTTAAGTCTGGAGTATATATCTGATTATTTTACTATGTAGACTTGGACGTCCCATTTTAATTGTGTTATTTCTATTCTCCTTGTGTCGTGTATATTATGAAAAGTTAATAAAAAGGTTTAAAAGAAGGAAAATAATCTCAGCCAACTGTTTCTGTTAATAGTTAGTTGATTAAACAAGTAGTTAATCCTACATCTATGATATTAAAACATGCTGATACAAGCTATGAGAGAAGGGCTGTACCAAAATTATCTGGAAACAATTTCAAGTTTACATTCGCACACCTACTTTTGCACAACAAGGTGATTTTTGCTAAAAATTAGAGGGAACATTGGCAATGGGGGCATGGGGCAGGTTGCTGGAGGAGTGGTTGGGAAAGGTACTATCTCAACGTTTAAAAATTGGATGGGTTTAACTTCATCATTTATAAGTTAGAGACACAGCGTGGTAACAGGCCCTTTCCAGACCACAAGCCTGTGCCTCCCCAAGTACACCAATTAACTGACAAATCCTTGGTACGTTATGAAAGGTGGGAGGAAACCGGAGCTCCTTGGATGAACCCCACTCAAACACGGGGAGAACCGTACAAACTTCTTGCAGATAGCGTGGGATTTGACTCCACTCAGACACAGGGAGAACTGTACAAGCTTCTTGCAGGCAGCGCGGGATTCCAACTCCACACAGACACGGGGAGAACTGTACAAACTCCTTGCACGCAGCTCAGGATTTGAAACCCACGCAGACACAGGGAGAACTGTACAAACGCCTTGCAGACAGCGCAGGATTCTAACCCTGCTGGAACAGCAGAGCACTGAGTGATGAGGCTCAGCTCATGATTAAATGGCAGAGCAGGCCCAACGGGCCGATCGGTCTACTTCTGCTCTTATATCGTGTGATCCTGTGAAAGTAAAATGAGATTATGTCTAAATATTGGCACACGCCCTATTCAATTGTCTTTGCAAAACCTAATTTGCTCTCTCCGGGAATTGACAATTAACTTCCTTGTTAGCTAGCATTTTCATTACAGGTAATTAGAATTATTCAAGGTTATTTTTAAATATTTGGAATGACAGGAATGTAACAGTGTCAGGACAACAAACTCTCTTTCAGTGTTGGCAAAACCAAAGAGTTGTGTAGCGACTGCCTCGTGAACGCTGCACGAACAAAGAGGACTCACGTGATGGACCTGTGTCGAAGTTTTACTTCCTTCAACCAACACCCCCTTCTTCCTCCCAGCAAACTTTATCCCTCACACTTCCCCGTTCGGTCCTGCCCTGCAGCTAACCGCGAAACTTCTTTCTCTCCACCCTCCGGCTCCACGCATGAACGTTAACCCTTACGCTCCTCCTGCTCCCCGTCCTGGCCCACCCACGACACGTCTCCCGACCATCGCCCACAGTGACCGGCCCCACGTTAGCCTGCGGTCCTTCCTTCCAGACCCTTCACCTCTCCACCACCCCCAACAGCACCTAATCCCCCTCAAGACTGATGGAAACGCCACATTTAAGCCCATACCCCTCTCCCTCGCTGCTCTTTGGGGCCCCAAACAAGGAGTCATCTCCTGCATCTAGTGCTCCCCCCCACATCGGAGAGACTGGACGCAGACTAGGAGATCACTGACCATCTTCGCTCTGTCGCAGCAACAGCGAGGACCTCTCAGTGGCCAGACATTTGAAATCCACAGTCCACCATCCATTGTCTCACACAGTCCCAAACCAAAGCTGCCTGCAAATAGGAGGGACCACAATGTAATTTCCTACCTGGGCATCCTCCAACCAGACAGCATCAACGTCGACTTTTCCAATTTCCGTTCACTCCCCTCCCCTGTCTCTTTCTCGAGAGTGTCCTGGCCGGCTGTATCATGGTTGCTGGAGAGAAATGGATCGGAGGTCAATCCAAAGGACCATTAAAGCAGCAGAGTGGATCTCTAGAGCCTCCCTTTCCCCACCCCCCCCTCCCCACCATTGACGTGATCAACCTGGATCGTTGTCTGAAGAGGGGGCACTAAATCATGGAGGACCCCTTCTGCCCCACTCACAGCTGCTCCCGTCGGGGAAGAGATACAGGAGGATCAGAGCCAGCACCACCAGGCCGAGGAACAGCTTCTTCCCATGGACAGCGAGAACGACCAAAAGATCTTCTCACACTCACCATCCAAGACTCTGATCTTCATGAAACATTAATTTTTTATTTGTAACGATGAAATACTTGTCCCGCAAGTGTATTGTTTGTCTGTACGTGTGTTATGTCTGGTTGTGTGTCAGCGTGTTTTGCACCAAGGACTGGAGAACGCTGTTTCGTCGGCTTGTACTTGTGCAATTGGATGGCTCTCTCTTTCTCCCCTTTCCTCCAGCTCTCCACCCCCTTTCCTCTCCATTCAAAGAGCCACCCCCCTCCCCCCAACACCTCAACATTTCTGCCCTCCAACTTATATCCACCACACGGGATTCGAACCTGGGTGGCTGGTGCTGGAACAGTGTCGTGCTAACCATACCTGCCTTCTTTACAGCAGTGCAACCATCAAATATCAGCCATTGGAATCACTTGGGAATGGTCTCGGCGACTATGAAATCTCCCAACAGGACGTTGAGGGTTTGAATTATCTGTAGGATGTCAATTTTGGGAATGGGTCCAATATTGGCCTCATCCAGTTATCAGCTGGAATTCAGATTTCAGATTTATTGTTAGACATGACGTCACGTACAACCCTGCGATTCTTTTTCCTGCGGGCCAGGCAGAATCACCACAAATTGGTAGTTCAAAAAAAAATCTCTACACGGCGTAAACAGATAACGAATGTAAACAAAATGACTGTTCAACACAGAGAGAACAAAGAGAAAATCAATAACATGGATAAGTCAGAGTCCTTAAATGAGTCCCTGATTGAGTTTGTCATTGAGCAGTCTGACAGTGGAGAGGAAGCAGCTGTTCCTGAACCAAGTGGTGTGAGTCTTGTGACATCTATACCTCTTTCCTGATGGTAGCAGCGAAAACAGAATGTGTGCTGGGTGGTGTGGATCCTTGACGATTGCTGCTGCTCTCTGATCCCTGTAGATGTTCTTGACTGTGGGGAGGGTTTTCCCTCTGGCGTCCTGGGCTGTGTCCATGACCTTATGGAGGGCTTTACACTCCGGGATATTGGTATCCGCGTACCAGGCTGTCACAATTCCACTGCAACGCTAATTCATGTAACCATAGAACATTACAGCATGGAAAACAGCCATTTCGGCCTTTCTAGTCTGTGCCAAACTATTTTTCAGCCTAGTCCCACTCTCTCACACCCAGTCCATAGCCCTCCATACCCCTCCCATCCATGTACCTGTCCAAATTCTTCTTAAGTGTTAAAACTGAGCCTGTGTTCACCACTTCAGCTCGTTCCACATCCCCACCGCTCTCTCTTTTCGTGGAGAAGTTCCCCCAATGTTTTTGGTTTAAATTTAGACATACAGCACGATAACAGGCGACCCGCTCCATTACGCCCCGCCAACCTACAAACCCCCCAGTAAGTTTTGGAGGGTGGAAGGAAACCGGGGGACCTGGAGGAAACCCACGCAGATGCAGAGAGAATATACAAATTCCACGCAGGCAGGGCCAGACTGGAACCCCGCTCCCCGCTCCTGATCGCTGGTGCCAACCACACACCCCCACACACCTTCTGTGTCAAGAAGTTCCCCCTCAACTTTTTCCCTTTCACCCTTAACCCGTGTCCTCTGGTTTGTATCTCACCCGCCCTCAGTGGAAGCAGCCTACTCTGTCCAGACCCCTCCTAATTTTGTATACCTCCTCATTCTTCCACGCCCCAGGGAATAAAGTCCTAAACGATTAAACTCAGTTCCTGAATTCCTGGTAGCATCCTAGTCACTTGGAAGAGAGGTCCTGGCAATGAAGAACGAGGGTAGGGGGGGGGGGGTGGGTGAAGGTGGGTAGGAGCTTGTCTTGAGATGGAAACAAATACTCATTCCTTGATTCTATCTATTGAAGGAAAGGTAGCCAGCATTGAGTGAACACGCTTTAACATGTGGGTGAAGCCTGTAATTACTGGAGAAAGGTGCATTGGAGCTTGTCAGATTTCCAAGTAATGTTACCAAGTAATGTTCAAGTCCCCACAATTCCAATTCTTTCTCATTCAAGTGTAAAGATTAAAGGGAGAGAAGGCAAAACGATTTGGCTGCTTTGGCTGACAGAGATATTCAAGCCAGAGGGCTTCGCAAACTTTTTGGAGTATGCATTGTGGCACCTGCAGAGCATCTGTGTTTCACGCTGTGTCATGGGATCCCAGACACCTGTGTCCAGCCTGCTTCCTGTGCACGTCCTGCTCTCTGAATCTCTCACTCTCTCTCCCACCTGGAAAAAAAGAAAATGAAAATGGAGGAGCTGCTGTAGCAACAAGGCCGGCAGGAGCGGAGACGCAATGCTCTCCTGTGGGCTTCAACCAGCCAGTCTGACTCCCAAAGGCTCCATGTTACAGCCACGAGAGGTTGCTGACCCTGGGGAAGCAGAAGTCTAGCGCAGGGCACCAGAAAATGGGGAGACCCCCCTGTCCCCCCATTTAAGAAGGGGAAATGGAGGAGGCGACAGTGACGGACCAGTGAGGGGCTCCAAGGCTGAAGGTGGTGGGGCTGTTGGCAACTCGAGGCACGAGGAATCCATGCAGGCTGAGGGCTGCCTGGAGACTGCCTCGTGACTGGATGAAGGGGGCACCGGGTATCAGAAGCGGGATGCGAGAGGGCGCTTACGACTTCCGGATCGTGTCAGAGGTTCGGATCTGGAGCTCGGGCGGCCGATGGTGTGGACCGCGGAGGCGGTGGGAGCGCCGGAGGCGAATCCACGGACACTCAGTGGCTATGATCGGCTCTCCTTTGCTGCTCTTTCTCTGACTGCAAGGGGCACTGGGCAAATCATGCTGATGGCAAATCTGTCCGCCTTACGGTCAACTAAAGGCAATGTCATGTAATATTACATTTTCTGTTGTATTACAAGACAATAAAAGAATCTTGAATCTCTTGTTTCCTTTCCCTCTCTCTCTCTACCTCTCTCTCTTTCTCTCCCTCCCTCTCTCTCTTTCTCTTTTCCTTCCTCTCTCTCTCTTTCTCTCTCCTCTCTCTCTTCCTCCCCTCTCTCTCCCCCTAATGTGTTAGGGGAAAGGTGTTAGAGCTAATCCTTACAGGCAAGTACAATCTCCAAGAACCACAGGGGAGAGATTTCTCATTCCACTGACTCAAAGGGCAATGCAGAGACTCATTGTTGAGTAACAACATTCAAATAATTCCTCCCACCATCATCCTGCATTATTTATTCAACCCATTTTATCCCAAGGGAATACAACATGTCATTTCCAATTTCAAAGGTTCAGATTTCCCTTTGCAGGCTGCGTTCCAACTCTGTCTCAACTTTTTCTCACCCATGACCCTGAAAACAGTGTTTACAGTGAGGATGAGTGGGCAAACGATCCTCGAGGGGCACAAAGTCAGGAAAGGAATTTAAGCTGCAGAGTCAGGGAAATCGCTAAGCAGACAACATGGGTCTCAGGTGGCAGGAGTGGGGGGGGAGTGGGGAGACGTAATAGGAATCCCCAAGGGTGGTGGGTGTGTGGAACAGGCTGCCGGAGAAGGTGGATGAGGCAGGGAACATTGCAACATAGGTAGGATAGGATTAGGGAGGGATGTGGGCCAGGTGCGGGCAGGTATGACCAGTGTGGGTGAAGGGCCCGTTCCCACTGTGTGACTCTCTGACTGGGGTCCCAGCTCATGAGGTTTTTGAACCACGGCTGATATATTTTCCTCTCAACCCTATTCTACTGCCTCCCACTCACAACAGACACCCTTGCCAATCAAGAACCTTGGTGGCTGATTAGCAACCACCCAAGCCCCTAGGTTGAGCTTCAGTAAGGCACCCCCCCTACCCCCGTCAACCTTCCCCACCCTGCCCCACCCTTCATTGAATAGAATAAACCGAGGTCCCCACTCCTGCCGGGAGCCCAAGGTCCCCATTCATGCCGGGAGCACAAGGTCTCCGCTCCTGCCAGGAGTCCGAACAAGGTCCCTGCTCCTGCTGGGCCCCCCTCCCTTCCCGGCCCCTACTCAGCCTAATGGTAAATCCGCCACTACCTCTACCTCTACTTCAAGGACATGGCCTCCCCATCCTTCTGTGGCATTAAAGTCTATGGATTCATCCCCCCCCCATCCAATCCCCGGCTGAAGGAATTTCTCTGCATCGCCATTCTAAAGGGACGACCTTTTATTCTGATGCAGTGCCCCTTTGATCCTCGATTCTTCCAAGGCTGGAGACATCCTCTCCATATCCACTCAGGTTTATTGTCAGAGTGCGTACAGGACATCACATACAGCCCTGAGATTCTTTATTCCTGAGGGCCAGGTCGAATTACCATTTACAGGCAGAGCCTGGCCCAACGTATACATGTAAACAAATAAAGAAATGTAAACAAACAGAGCAAAAAAAGTAAGAGTCCCTAAATGAGTCCTTGATTGAGCTTGTCGTTGAGGAGTCTAATGGTGGAGGGGGGAGCCGCTGGTCCTGAATCTGGTGGGTGCAAGTCCAATACCTCTTTCCTGATGGCAGCAGTGAGAACAGAGCGTGCGCCAGGTGGGTGCGGGTCCTTGACGATCGCTGCTGCCCTCCGTCAGCAGTGCTCCCCGTCGATGTTCTCGATGGTGGGGATGAGAGCTTGATCCAACCCTTTCAATATTCTGTAGGTTTCAATGAGATTCCCCTCCCCATCCCCCCACCACACCCTCATCCTTCTAAACTCCAGTGAGAACATGCCCAGGGCCATCAAATGCACATTAACCCTCTCGTTCCCGGGAGTTCTCAATGCGTAGGTTGACAGGGTAGTTATGAAGGACTATGGTGTGTTCATTAGTCAGGGATTGAGTTCAAAGCTATGAAGTAATATTGCAGCTCTATAAATCTCTGGTAAGACCACACTCAAGAGTATTGGGTTCAGTTCTGGCCACCTCATTACAGGAAGAATGTGGAAGTTGTGGAGAGGGGGCAGAGGAGATTCACCAGGATGTTGCCTGGATTGGAGAACATGTCTTATAAGGCAAGGTTAGCAGAGCTGGGACAAAGAAGGATGAGAGGAGACTTAATAGAGGTCAACAAGATTCTGAGAGGCATAGATAAGGTGGACAAGCAGCGCCTGTTTCCCAGGATGGGATCAGCAAACACAAGAGGGTGTCTGCACAAAGTGAAGGGAGGGGAGATATCAGGGGGAAGTGTTTTTACACAGAGAGTTGTGGGGGCCTGGAATGCCTTACCGGGGATAGTGGTGGAGGCTAGAACATTAGGGGCATTTAAGAGTCTCATAGACAGGCCCATGGAAGAGGATTATGAGGTAGGGAGGGTTTAGATTTTATTTATTTTTGATAGGAATATGTAGGTCAGCACAACATCTAGGGCCAAATGGCCTGTACTGTGCTATAATAATGGGGAGAGGTGAGAATTGAGGTGGAGGGTGCCTGGAATGCATTGCCAGGGGTGGTGATGGAGGCTGGTTCAACAGGGGCACTGGATGTGAAGATGTGAGGTGTGAGGTGGGGAAGGTTTTGATGAGCAACTTTATATAGGTCAGCACAACATAGTGGGCCAAAGGACCTGTACTGTGATGGAATTGTAAAGAATTATGGGAAGGGGGCTTCCTGCTGTAGTAAGTAGACCAACAAGGAGTTAATGATCCAGAAGATTAAGCAGTTGACAGCAGCAAAGAATAGTGCGACTGGGACGGGGTGGGAGTGTGAAAGAATAAGTTTATCAAAGGGTTACTGAGTTGGGTGAGAATATAGTTACATTGTAATATGGTGGGAATGTGGCTGTCTTCTAACATGACCTTCCCTGGGCTGTAGTGAAATAATAACAAACGCCACAAAAAATGTAGTAACATAAATACACCAAGAGCAATGTCACCCTGACATTTCCCAACTGTCTGCAGACACCACATAAAAACAAAAATCGCCAGTGGTGTAAAACCCGTGTGAATCCTGTCGGGTCTCATTCAGACCCCTGCCTAAAAGAGTATAGAAATGGGATGGACACTCCGTGTTCTTTGAGTGGGGCTCAGTGTAGAGAACGTTACTGAATTTTCTCTCTGTGCCCCTCACTCCCGCTAGTAGAGGCAGAATAAGGAAACTGTTGTACACCTGATTGGTTTTATTCCAGCACGGGATGACATTCACAGGAGTAGTAAGTAGGAAAAATGGCGTTGCTAAAAAATAAATCACAGAAACTGCAAAGAACAGAAGCAGCAAAAACATTAGATTGCCAATAAAAACATGTAAAATTGCTTGGAGGCATCTTGTCTAAAGGATCATATAAGCTGTGAGTGTGGCTCAGTTCAGAGAATGAGTGACTTTGTTTATTCTTTCTGTGTACCCCTCACTCCCGCTAGCGTGATACAATAAAGAAGTGGTTCTGCTGTTGTTTGTTTTATTTCAACACGGGTCGACTTTAACAGGATTTTCTATGTCTACATCATTCTTGTAGACCTCCTCTGGATTCTCCCCAATGCCAGTGCATTCTTCTTTAGATACGCAGCCCAAAACTGCTCCAACTGACTAATGCCCAATTAAGTCTACAGCTTGGCTTTGAGTCCTCCCGAAACAAACGCGAACATTGAATTTGCCTTCCTTACCACCAATTCAGCGCACACGGTCAGCAGCACGATTGGCATAGTTGTTGGCGTCAGTTACAACGACAGCATTTGGGACTGCGCTGCCTGCGAGGGGTTTGTACATCCTAGCCATGTCTGCGTGGGTTACCTCCTACCATTCAAAACCTACCAGGGGGTTGTAGGTCAATTGGGTGTAATTGTGTGGCACGGGCTATATGTCTAAGTTTAAATTTAAAGCGTTTCACCTTCAGGAACCGGGCACTGGGACTTGCCAGTCCCTTTGCAGCTCCGCTTTCTGAAGTCTCTCCCCCTACCCTCCACTAATTTGAACAAGAGTCTACTTCTTTATCCAAAAGTGCATGGCCACACACTTCCCTGCGCTGCCACTTTTTTGCTCGTTCTTCCAACCTGTCCATGACACCTCCCCTGCAGCCTTCCTGCTTCCTCAGCACCATCCACCCCTCTGCCAATCCGCAAAGCCACCAATTCCATCATCAAAAATCAACTGCGTGCAACAAGGGAAGCAGAGGACCCAACACCGAGCATCGCGGAACACCAGCAGCGGCAAGTCGGTAAAGTCTCCCTTAAACCCCCCTCCCCCACCACTCATCTGCCAGTCAGCCAATCTGAGAGCCATTACTCCACAGAAATGGGCCCTTTTGGCCCTTCTAGTTGTGCCAAACCATTGTTCTGCCTAGTCCCACTCACCTACACTCAGTCCATAGCCCTCCATACCCCTTTCATCTACGTACCTGTCCAAATACTTCTTAAATGTTAAAACTGAGCCTGCATTCATTACTTCAGCTCCTTCCACACCCCCGCCACTCTCGGTGCGAAGAAGTTGCCCCCTAAACCTATCCCCTTTCGCCTTTAACCCACGACCACTGGTTTGTATCTCACCCACCCTCAGTGGGAAAAAGCCCATCTACATTTTCTCTGTCGATCCCCCTCATAATATTAAAGACCTCTTTCAAATCTCCCCTCATTCTTCTGCGCTCTAGAGAATAAAATCCTAACCTGTTTAATCTTTCCCTGTAACTCAGTTCCTGAAGTCCAAGCAACAACCAATAAATCTTCTCTGTAATTTCGATCTTATTTATATCCTTCCTACACACAATTCTCCAAATTTAGCCTCACCAATGTCTTATACAACTTTTCCACAACATCCCAACTCCTGTACTCAATACTTTAATTTATGAAGGCCAAGATGCCAAAACCCTGTCCACCTGTGATGCCATTTTCAGGGAATTATGTATCTATATTCCCAGATCCCTTTGTTCTACCACATTCCTCAGTGCCCAACCATTCACTGTGTATGTCCTTTCTTGGTTTGTCCTTCCAAAATGCAACCCCTCACCCTTGTCTGCATTAAATTCCATCTGCCATTTCTCAGCCCATTTTTCCAACTGGTCCAGATTCCTCTACAAGG
Organism: Narcine bancroftii; assembly: GCF_036971445.1. Lineage (NCBI taxonomy): Eukaryota > Metazoa > Chordata > Chondrichthyes > Torpediniformes > Narcinidae > Narcine > Narcine bancroftii. The sequence goes on along the minus strand of NC_091470.1, from coordinate 180,031,183 downwards.
TTTGAAAACCTTCCTCGCTAAGTCTCCGATCTTAGTGTCATCAGCAAACTTGCTGATCCAATTCACCACATTAACATCCAGATCATTGAGATAGATGACAAACAACCATGGTCCCAGCACCGATTCCTGAGGCACCACTAGTCACAGGCTTCCAGTCTGAGAAGCGTCCATCGATCACCACTCTCTAGCTTCTCCCCGTCCGGCCATTGTCAAATCCAGTTCACTACCTCACCGTGAACACTCAGCACCTGAACCTTCCTGTCTCGCCTCCCATGTGGGGGGGGGGGTGCGTTTGGCATAGCGGTGGCGCAGCACAGTTGCAGCACCAGCGATCGGGACCGGGGTTCAAATCCCGCGTTGCCTGTAAGGAGTTTATACGTTCTCCCCTTATCTTCACAGATTTTCCCCAGGGGGGGGTCTCCGGTTTCCTCCCTCTGTTCAAAACGTACTGGAGGTTGTAGGTTAATTGGGCACTGGTGAGCTTGTGGGCCGGAAGGGCTTGTTACCATGTCTAAATTCTTTTGTAACATAAAAGAAAATGATGTGGGACCTTGTTTGTCCCTTTCCCAGGCTCCTATCATGTTGATCAGGCCTCATTGAAAAGCCCTTTGAAAATCCAAGTGAACAATAGCCCCTGACTCACCCTTATCTGTGTTGCACTGAAGGAAGTCACACTGGCTTTGGTCTATTTTAACCTCATCCACACTCAAGAGGATTGTGTTCAGTTCTTGTCTCCTCATTACAGGAAGGACGTGGAAGCTACGGAGAGGGGGCAGAGGAGATTCATCTGAATGTTGTCTGAATTGGAGATCGTGCCTTATGAGGTAAGGATAGCAGAGCTGGGACTTTTCTTTATCTTGAAAAATTTAACACTATAACAGGCCAATTTGGCCCTACGGGTCCGTGCCGCTCAATTTACACCACAGTAACCTACACCCGGGTACGTTTTGGAATGGTGGGAGGAAACTGGAGCTCCCAGGGAAAACCCACGCAGGCACAGGGAGAATGTACAAACTCCTTACAGACAGAGTGGGATTTGAACCCCGGTCCGGTCCCGAACACTGGCGTCATAAAGGTGTTGCGCTAACCGCTACACCAACCATACCACCCTCTTTGGAATGCTGAAAGATGCGAGGGGACTTTATAGAGGTCTACGAGATTATGAGAGGCGTAGATGGGGTGGACAGCCAGCGTTTGCTTCCCGGAGCAGGAATAGCAAATATCAGAAGCCATCTGATGAAGGTGAAGGGAAGACGTCAGGTCAGGATAAGTATTTTACACAGAGAGCTATGGGTGCCTGCAATACATTGCTGGGAGTGGTGGAGGCGGCTGGTACTATAGGAACAGTTAAAAGACTCTTTGACTGGCCAATAGATGCAGGAAAAAGAGAGGGTTATGGGTGTGAGGTAGGGAAGAGTTAGATTGTTGAGTAGGTTTATATAGGTCACCACATCATGGGCCGAAGGTCCTGGACTGTACTATTATATTCTATGTTCTATCAGGAGGGTCATAAACTTTGCAGTTGAATTGAAAAGTTCAGCTTTATTCCAGTTGAAGAAGCAGGTCAAGGCTCGTTGAGTTTTTTGGGAAACATACACCAATGATGTAAGGATTTACAAAGGAAACAATCAGTTTTTCAGTGGAACTGGAGCCAATCCAAGCCACAGCACTGGGATAACCACACGAGCTAACAAATGGTAGCAGTTCAGGCCAGGAAGGTGACCGTACTGTTCATCACCATGACTCAGCTGGTGCTTGTCTGTCTGTGTCGTTGCATGTCTGTGTGTCTGAGTGTGTGTGTGTGTGTGTGTGTGTGTGTGCAAGGGTGCGTGTGTGCATTTGTGGGTATGCATGTATCCAAGTGTGTGTGTGTTTGTGTGTGTGTGTGTGTCTGAGTGTGTGTGCGTGTGTGTATGCGTGTGTCCAAGTGTCTGTGCGTGTGTGTGTGTGTGTGTGTGTGTGTGTGTGTGTGTGTGTGCGCGCGCGTGCGTGTGCGTGGCAGCTCTTTCCCCTCCACCATCAGATTTCTGAACGGAGAACAAACCACAGACATGGTCTCACTTTTTCTCTTCTGCACTAACTTATTTATTTTTTAAAATATAATTTCTAGCATTTTGTACTGCCGCAAAGCAATGGCTCATCTTACATCTATGTAACCATGTAACAATTACAAGCCGACTTGGCCCTTCTCATCCACGCTGAGCACTTTCTCCCATCTACCCCCCCCCCCCCCCACCCTGGACCTTCACTCTGCCTGTAACCCTGCATTCCTTTCCCATCCAACTTCTCCTTAAATGCTAATATCGAGCCTGCCTCCACTCCTTCGTCCGGAAGCTCGTTCTGCACACCCACTCTGTACTGACAATAACCACATCAGCAGTGCGAGTATAAGACAGCTTTAATAAACTAATATGTACACTAGGAGGTCTTGTCTCTCTGCAAGACAAACCTGGAGGGCTAGACTGTAGCTCTGGACTGCTTTATAGACAAGGTCACCTGGATGACTCCTGGTGACCTCGTGGTGTAATTACATATCACCACATTCACCCCTCTCTGAGTAAAGAAATCCCCTTCACGTTTCCCCTAAACCTTTGCCCCCTAACTCACAATTCATGTCCTTTCATTTGTATCTCCCCCTTAAAGGGAAAAGCCTCTCCACATCCACTCTACCCCTAATAATTTTAAACACCTCAATCAAATCCCCTCTGAGCCTTCTACCCTCCAAAGAATAAAGACTTCACTTATTTAACTGAGACCCCGTAACGCCGGCAACGTTCTAGTAAATCTTCTCTGCACTCTTTCTAAATCTCTCCTATACTTTGGTGACCAAAACTGCACACCGCACTCCAAGTTTGGCCTCACCAATGTCTTGTACAATTTTAACATAACATCCTAGCTCCTGGACTCAATGCTCTGGTTTATAAAGGCAAGAGTACCATGAGCTTTCTTCCCCACCCTCTCCACCTTCAGGGAACGATGTACCATTAGTCCTAGATCCCTCTGTTCCACTGAATTCTTCGAGGCCCGACCATTCACCACGAATGTTTCTATTTTGATTAGCCCAACCCAAGCGTAACACCTCACACTGATCTGCGTTAACCTCCATGACAATAAATTCTGATTCAGATTCAGGGGACGTTGAAGAGCCTGATACCTGTTGGGTGGGTGGGGAGGGGCGCCTGAAGGTAGCGGGGGAGGAGGAGGTTGAGGGGGAACCTTTGCCATCTCAGAGGACTAAGATCAAGGTGCAAGGGCACAGAGAAGAACTCGGGAGGTCGCGCAGCGTCCATGGAGAGCGATAGGCGGCTGCCGTTTCGGAACTGACCTTCCACCCCTTCCCCCCACCCACCTTCCTCAACTCCCTGCCATCCCCTGAGGCGGGGGGGGGGGGGAATGACGGGGGACAGAGGAGATCAAGCAGGATTGGGAAAAATAAGTCTTACGAGGCCAGGGGCCTTTTCTCTTCAGAGGGAAGTCTGACAGAGGCCTGCTAGATTCCAAGAGGCATCGACAGGGCGGGATCAGAGGACGTGTGTACAAAAAAGTGAAGGGAGGGGAGACCTCAGGGGTGGGAGGGAAGGTTTTTTTAAAAACACAGAGAGTTGTGGGGAGGAGGGAACTGGAATGGATTGGCAGTGAAGGTTTGATTGGAAATGATTGGCAGTGAAGGCTGGAAAGGGAGGGAAATTTAGGGGAGACCTGTGGGGTTGAGGGGGGGGGGGAGGTTTTTTTTAAAAACACAGAGTTGTGGGGAGGGGGGCTGGAATGGATTGGTAGTGAAGGCTGGAACATTGGGGGCAATTTAAAAGTCGGATGGATGGAAGAGGGTTATGAGGGTCGGGAGGGGTTTCCTTTGGGTAGGATTGCGTGGATGGGCCCAACGGCCCCACGTTTCTGTGAAGGTGGCTGATTCAACGGAGGCTTCCTGACCCGCTGAAGCTGCGGACGGCGGGATGAGACTAGCCACCCGCAAAATGCAGACGTTTCCGACGAACATTTTGAGGGCAGGTTTTGGGAAGGGGGGGGGGGCTCGATGTGGAGAAGGGGTCGGGTGCGAACGTGTCCCAATTCTGCCTTACTCCGACTCTGTTAAAAGGGAAACTTTTAACAAGATGGGGAGGGAACGGGACGGGACGGGAGGGGTCCCAGCCAATCAGGACAGCAGGAGGTGGGGAAGCTGGAGGTATTTAAAAACCCTCGCGTTCCCCGGCGCCGATTTCACCCCCCCCCCCAATGGTCCCTGTGGCTCTCCCTGCTGCGCATCGTCATGTGCCGAGGCTGTCACCACCCCAGGATCGAGTCCAGCGAGCTGCCGGGACGGAAGAGGAGCTCGGAGCCCGAGATCTTCACCTTCGAGCCGCCGGAGCCGCGGACCAGGCGCACGGGTCCCCGCGCACCGAGCCGGAGGCGGCCTGTCCGCGTCCTCTACCCGGCGCAGGTGAGCGCAGCCGCTCCTCCTTTACCTGCCCTGGGATGCAGGGGGGCGCGGGCGCGGGAAGGGGGGTGGGCGGCTGGAGCAGGGGGGGGGGGGGTGGGCACATTTGAAAGAGAGAGGAAATGGGAGGGGAAAAAAATGAGAGGGTTGCCAGGTGGGAAGGCACGGAATCGAGGGCCGAATGGCCTGTACTGTTGCTGTAATGACGAGGGGGAGAATTGATTTTTTTTGAGAGAGGGGAGTCGGGGGGAATGCATTGCCAGAGCTGGTACCTTCATCGGCCCTGCCATTCGGCAGGGAATGATGTGTGTGTGAGTCCGGGAGTGGGGGTTTGTGAGTCCGGGAGTGGGGGTTTGTGAGTCCGGGAGTGGGGGTTTGTGAGTCCGGGAGTGGGGGTTTGTGAGTCCGGGAGTGGGGGTTTGTGAGTCCGGGAGTGGGGGTTTGTGAGTCCGGGAGTGGGGGTTTGTGAGTCCGGGAGTGGGGGTTTGTGAGTCCGGGAGTGGGGGTTTGTGAGTCCGGGAGTGGGGGTTTGTGAGTCCGGGAGTGGGGGTTTGTGAGTCCGGGAGTGGGGGTTTGTGAGTCCGGGAGTGGGCGGGCGAGGCCTGTCGCGTTGCCTCTTCCTCTACCGCCTCGCAGCGCCTACACCTTTTTCCGGGGGGGTTGGGGTTGGGGGGGGGGCGTCCCTCGACTGCGAGCAGCCTCGAGTCCTCCCGTTGTCGATGGGGCAGTGCCCGCTTCCTTGAAGGCTCCTTGTACCGTGGCGTCCGGCCTCCTCGTTTCTCGGGTACCACTGGGGCAGTTGGCCGAGCCAGGTGTCCATGGGCAGGTATCCTGCCCAGCGTTGGTACAACAGGGGCATTGAAAAGTCTCTTACAGGCACATGGATGCATAAGAAATAGACAGTGTGTTTTAAAAAAAACTGAATATTGAAACCTTTCGAAGCTTGTTGGAATTCAAGTGTCCAGGGAAGAGGGGAAAGGTTAAAAGTGGGACCGTATTTCAATGTCTCACAGACTAGTACTGAGGAGGGAGTCAAAGCTGAGAGTGCAGGGATAATGAAGAGATAAGGGGTCCTGATGTTTTCTCTGATTCTGAATAACAACCTGTTTCTTAATCTTGTATTAAAATCTATGTGGGGGTGGGGGAGTGCCTAGATTTTATTTGAGATCACGAGAGTTTGTGGCTGAAATAACCTTTTATCTAACTTGCTTGATGCATCCCCTTGTTGGTCGGAAACTGCTTTCAGGGCGGCAGCAGGAAGGGGGCTCTTCCAAGTAGCTGTTGCCCTAATAAAGAGTTAACCGAGAGATTTCTGTGAGCGACAGGGAACGCAGAATAACAGCCAGGAAGGGTTAGATTGTTGAGTAGGTTTTACACAGGTCAGACCTCCCCAACGCCGGCGCGTCCTTTCTTGGAAGCGCAACCCAAAACTGCCCCAAATATGGTTTGGCCGATGTCCCATAAAATCTGAGTGTTTACATTGCTGCTTTTATAAATAGGAAAATTTGCAGCGCTCAGAAGGAACAGGAGTGGGGATGAGAGACGGCAGGCAGGATGAATAAATTACCCGTTTCCTGCACGAGACTAGTGCGGTTTCCTGCAATCAGTGCTGCAGACTTTTGTTTCACCCCACGTCACATCTCTCCCCCGTTAAACCGGAGGTTCACAGTGTGCTGGGCACCTCAGAAAGGGGCCCTTCTGTCCATCTAGTCTGTGCCAAACTCGAAGGGGGGGGGGGTAAAAGATAGTGGGCGCAGGGCATCACAGGCCGAAACCATCCCCCACCATCGAGAGCATCTCCGGGGAGGGGGGTGGGAATGCTGCCGTCGGAGAGCGATCATCAAGGATCCACGCCACAAGGTGCCACAAGACCCCGACCACCACGTTCAGGAACGGCTGCTACCGCCCCCCCCCCCGACTCAATCAGGGACCCATTTCCGGACTCGGACGTGTCCTTGATTGATTCTTTCTCCTCCTCTCTGACACAGTTTATTTACATTTGTATATTGAGTCCGTTTATTTTTCTCCACCGATAAGTGGAAATTCTGCCGCGCCCGCAGGAAATAAAAACCTCTGGGTTGTATTGCATTCTCTGACAATAGATCTGAAAAGTCTGCAGACTCCGGTGGAGAAATTGCACAGCAAAGATAAATCAACGGTTTGGACTTGAGCCCCTCGCCGAGACCCGAGCAAATCCAGGGAGGAGTTTGGTTTCCCTTGTGCTGATTTGGATCGGAGCACTTCTCGGGGTGGGCGGTGTTCAAAGGGAGAGGGAGAAACAGACGGCAGATCTTCAGCTGGCTGGTTCCGGGTACCCTCATCATTCAACGGCCGACGGGGTGGTGCCCTCCCTCACCACCACCAATAAGACTGGAATCTTGCTTTACGCACATTTTCCACCAAGGATGAGAAAGCAGTTGGATTGGTTGAAAAGTGCAAATAAAACAGCACAGTACAGGCCATTCAGCCCTCAAGGTTATGCTGACCTGCATGGAACAACAACAGAAAGGATGGTCTGAATCTCGTAACTCTGATTAATCTTTTCTTCTTGTTTCACTCTTAGGTCAGGAAGTATCTTCCGCCTGAGAAGAAGGATTGGGTCAAGAGGGCACTTCTGCTGTTCCTGTGCATCGTGACGGTCCAGGTGTACGAAGCCACCGAGGGCAATGAGACGCCGCCGCTGCTGCCCGGCCCCTCCGCCGACGGGGTCGGCGGCCCCTGTGCCAGTCAACTGCCCTGGGGCAACGGGTCCTCGGGCCGCGGGGGATTTCCCGGGCATCTGTGCGTCCTCCTGCCCCTTTCTGCCGCGGAGCCCGGCTCGGTTGCAAAGTGAGGCGCACGGGGGTGGGGGAGCTTTCCGGAGACAAGGAAGCTTGCCTTAACCCCCCCACCTGCCCCCTCACCTCTCCAAGATGATGTCTTGTCTTCTGGGGACTTGGACCTTTGATGCCAGTGTGGACTTTGGAAAGGACTTTGAGAACAGAAATTATATTCCTGGTTAATTCCCTTGAATTAATTTCTCCCACTTATCTATTGATGTATTTATACACTCACCGCGTGAGGAGATTGTTGTTTGATTGTAGCAATTGCATAGGAAACACAAAATTTCAGGACTCAATCTGTGCACCTGTGTGTAACCTCATTAACAATGTTTAAACCGCACTCTGTATGTTCCGTGAACACCTATCAGTAAAGAATTGTCAGGGAAAAAACACCTCGCCTTGTAACGTTGCTACAGGCCTCGTGCTTGAAGTTAAATAGGGAAGTCCGCATACGCTGGGATTGTCCTGCACAAAGGCAATGGAGAAACTCTGCGCAACTTGTCACCCACGGTAAGCGACAGATGCTTGAGACCTGCAAGGCATGGAAAAAAAATATTTAGTTTTTACTCTTCCATGCACATTTTGTTGCAAAATTAAACATGTAGGTAATAATATTTATTAAACTGCTAAGTTGCAATAATCGAAATAATAAAAAAGTACACGTAAGTAGGAGTGGAATTTTGTGGATGGATGAAATTTAGGGGGGGGGGGGGTCGACAAGCTGCTTTCGACTGCGTCGTTCGGGAGCTCGGACGGGCGAGAGTCTGTGGCCGGGGCATCCGGAGCTCCATGAGGCGCCCCTCAGCTTACGTTCCAGAAAACCCATCTCAAGGTGGGGGAGGGGGGAGCGCAAGTCCATAAAAATATACCTCAAATAGCCCACGCGTGGATCGCCTCCACCGATCTATGGGAGGTTGAGGGCAGCCGATTTCATGTTAATTGGAATTCACCTCATTTGGGAGCAAGGATATTTCACGCGAAACGCGGCTCACGGATGAGACCCCCTCTCCGTCGACTCAGTCTGCACCTCTCTGTGTCATAAGACGTGTGATGGAAGGTCCCATGCCACACACTCCTCACCCCTTTTCAGGCACTTGACAACCCTCAGAATCAGAATTTACCATCTTGAACACTACACAAAATTCGTTTTGTGGTGGCTTCACGGTGCGAGCATTTCTATAAATAAGTAAAAATAGTGCGAGGCCGTGTCTGGGCTTCATTGTCCATTCAGGAATGCGGGGGGGGGGGGGGGGGGGGGGGGGGGGAGAAGAAGCCATCCTTGTGCTGCTGGGTCTTCAGGCTCCTGGATGTCTTTCCCCGATGGTAGCAGAGTGAAGAGGGCACAGCCTGGGGGCGGGGGGGGTCCTTGAGGATGGAGGCGGCTTTTTAAGACCCCGCCACGTGTAGACATCCTCGATAGAGTGGAGTCTGGTGCCCGTGATGTCGCAGGCCGAGTTAACAACCCTCTGGAGTTTTTCTTGTCCTGAGAGTTGGCGCCTCCGTACCGGGCAGTGATACGACCAGCTGGAATGATCTCCGCGGAACACTCATAGAAGTTTTCAAGACGTACGGAATCTCAAATTTTTCACCAAGTACAGCCACTCTCCAAATTCAAAGACTGTTTCCCTGCGGTTATCCTCACGATTGATTGAATCCCAACTCTATTAAACGGTACTTCTCTCTAAAGCCCGCACTTTACAACATACCCTCAACACTGACTTCACGCAACACCCAACACAGAAGTTATGGATGAACTCAGAGGGTCTACAGAAGGTAAAGGTATATTACCGACCTTTCGGGCCTGAGCCCTCTAGTTGTTTTTTTTTAAATGTAGACATCCAGCACAGTCACAGGCCCTTCCAACCCACAAGCCCCCATTGACCTGCAACCACCCCCCCCCCCCCGTATGTTTTATTTTAATTGAGGAGAGCGGAACACCCAGAGGAAACTCACGCAGGGAGAACCTGACAGACCCACACTGTGGGATTCGAACCCCGGTCGCGATCGCCGGTGCTGGGCTATGTCTCAGGTCTCAGAGGGGGAAGGGCAAGGCATCAGAATTAAAGAAAGGGGGAGGGATATGATTGGAGGAGAGGTGAGAATTGATTTTGGCTTCGTGAAAAGATAAAGGGAAGACAGAGAGAGTGAGAAGTATAGGCTTTTTTTTTACAAATAACTGATGATCTGTCGCCAATAATCACGCATACCTTCCACGCTGGCCCTTCACACTGCAATGACCAGAAATTCGGACCTCCCCGCGAGTTTACGCGAAATACTCCGAGGTGGGTTATTTCGGGCCGGCCTGTGTGCGGCGTGCCACACCGACGGTGTTTGGACTGCAGGCCTTCCGAGAAATTCTCCCCAGTTGTCCGATATCGTTCAAGGGCCTTTCACGCAGACTGCGCCTCTGAATTTTGGGAACAATTTTCTGGAACGCAGAGGGAGAGAGACACCTGAAGGAAAAAAGACGGGGGACAAAGATGTGGGGGGGGGGACAAAGATGTGTGGAGGGGACAAAGATGTGGGGGGAATCAAAGATGTGGGGGGAATCAAAGATGTGGGGGGGACAAAGATGTGGGGGAAACAAAGATGTGTGGGGGAAAAGATGTGGGGGGAGGTGTTGGGTGCTGATGGAAACGGGGGTATTTTTTTTTCGGAGATTTCCTGTTGCTTTCTTCCATTGACCCTGCTCCCTTTTTGAAGAAGGCTCAAAACTGTCTGTAATACATCGTGGTGTCCTCTGGAAGACTGGCTGAGATCCCCGGCATCTTGGTGTGTTACTCCAGGCCCAGGGTCCTGCAGGCCTTCGTGTTTCTTTTTTTTTCTTTTCTTTTGGCTTGGCTTCGCGGACAAAGATTTATGGAGGGGGTAAAAGTCCACGTCAGCTGCAGGCTCGTTAGTGGCTGACAAGTCCGATGCGGGACAGGCAGACACGGTTGCAGCGGCTGCAGGGGAAAATTGGTTGGTTGGGGTTGGGTGTTGGGTTTTTCCTCCTTTGTCTTTTGTCAATGAGGTGGGCTCTGCGGTCTTCTTCAAAGGAGGTTGCTGCCCGCCGAACTGTGAGGCGCCAAGATGCACGGTTTGAGGCGATATCAGCCCACTGGCAGTGGTCAATGTGGCAGGCACCAAGAGATTTCTTTAGGCAGTCCTTGTACCTCTTCTTTGGTGCACCTCTGTCACGGTGGCCAGTGGAGAGCTCGCCATATAGCATGATCTTGGGAAGACGATGGTCCTCCATTCTGGAGATGTGACCCACCCAGCGCAGCTGGATCTTCAGCAGCGTGGACTCGATGCTGTCGGCCTCTGCCATCTCGAGTACTTCGACGTTAGGGATGAAGGCGCTGCAATGAATGTTGAGGATGGAGCAGAGACAACGCTGGTGGAAGCGTTCTAGGAGCCGTAGGTGATGCCGGTAGAGGACCCGTGATTCGGAGCCGAACAGGAGTGTGGGTATGACAACGGCTCTGTATACGCTTATCTTTGTGAGGTTTTTCAGTTGGTTGTTTTTCCAGACTCTTTTGTGTAGTCTTCCAAAGGCGCTATTTGCCTTGGCGAGTCTGTTGTCTATCTCATTGTCGATCCTTGCATCTGATGAAATGGTGCAGCCGAGATAGGTAAACTGGTTGACCGTTTTGAGTTTTGTGTGCCCGATGGAGATGTGGGGGGGCTGGTAGTCATGGTGGGGAGCTGGCTGATGGAGGACCTCAGTTTTCTTCAGGCTGACTTCCAGGCCAAACATTTTGGCGGTTTCCACAGAACAGGACGTCAAGCGCTGAAGAGCTGGCTCTGAATGGGCAACTAAAGCGGCATTGTCTACAAAGAGTAGTTCACGGACAAGTTTCTCCCTGCCGTTACATGTTGTGACTGCACCCATCTGCTGCTGATATGTTAAGGGCTGGTGTTTGTGTTTGTGAGGAAGGACGAGTGTAAATATCACCTTAGAGGGGTTGAAATGTGTCTCAATGCTGGGAGTATTAGGAATAAAGGGTATGAGGGTAGGGTGGTAGATGTGGTCTATATAGATGTTAGCAAGGCATTTAACAAGGTTCTCCATGAGAGACTCGTTCAGAAAGTCACGGGGCTCGGGATCCATGAAAATTTGGCTACATGGATAAAAAATTGGCTTGTGGGAAGAAAGCAGAGAGTATTAGTGGAAGGAAAGTATTCTGCCTGGAGGTCGGTGACTAGTGGAGGAGCCGCAGGGACTTGTTCTGGGACCCCTGCTCTCTGTGATTTTTATAAATGACCTGGATGAAGAGGTGGATGGATGGGTCAGTAAGTTTGCAGATGACACAAAGGTTGGAGGAGTTGTGGATGGAGCTGAAGGTTGCCGAAGGTTACAAGAGGATACAGACAGGCTGCAGAGTTGGGCAGAGAAGTAGCAGATGGAGTTCAATCCAGATCAGTGTGAGGTGATGCAATTTGGAAGGACAAACCAGAAGGCTGAGGACAGGGTTAATAGTTGGTTACTTAAGAGTGTGTACAAAGGGAGGGAAGTTTAGGGGGAACATCAGAGGCATGTTTTTTTAAACGGAGAGAATTGTGGGTGCCTGGAATGGCTTGCCAGGGATGGTGGTGGTGACTGGAACATTAGAAATTCTTAGACAGGCACAGGGAAGGAAAGAAAAATAGAGGGTTACAGGTTAAGAAGGATTTAGTACTCTTATATGGGTCGGCACAACATTGAGGGCTGAAGGGCCTTGTACCATGGTGTAGTGAACATGAACCAGTTCTCATAGAGGCATCAGTAGTGGAGAAGGTCAAGAACTTCAAATTCCTGGCTGTCAACATATCTGAGGATCTGTCCCGGAGCCTCCATGTCAATCACGAAGAAGGCTCACCAGCGGCTGGACTTTGAGCAGATTCGGGACATCACCAAAGACCCTTGCAAATTTCTACAGGTGTACTGGGTGGGGGGAGGGGGGAGCCTTCTGGCTGCTGGCATCACTGTCTGGTACGGAGGTGCCAATGCTCAGGACAGGAAAAGGCCACAGAGAGTTGTGAACTCGGCCTGCAACAGCGCGGGCGCCAGGCTCCATCAAGGATGTCTACACGAGGCGGTATCTTTCACAAAAGCAGCCTCTATCCTCAAGGACCGCACCCCCCCCCCCCAACCACCACAACCCAGGAGGTGCAGGAGCCTGAGACAAGCACCCAGCGGCACAAAGACGGCTTCTTCCCCTCCGCCACCAGATTCTCGAACGGACAATGAACCCCAGACATGGCATCACTTTCTTACACTATTTATTTATTTTTTGAATTAATTTATAGCAATATTTGCTCTGTAACATTGCCGAAACGCAACAAATTTCGTGACATGCTCATGACAATAAATTCTGATTCTTATTCTATCATTCAGCAGGTCGAGCAGCATCCGCGGATGGAGAAGTGAGATTAACATTTTCGGCATGAGAGTGATGGTGCTGTATCTCTTGCTAGTGTGGATTGCCCTCAGAAACGGGGGAAAGTGGGGCTGGAGAGGAGGGCGGTGGCGATGAGTGGGAAGAGCTCAGAGTGGAATACGATGGAAGATGCAGAGGGACAGGTAGGGGGGGTCCTGGGCAGTATGAGAACTGTCGGTGGATAAAGGCAGAGGGCTGTGGGAGGTTCATTGGATCAGGGGGAGTCTGCCAAACGACTGGTGAAACTGCTCGTACAAACCCTCCGAGACTCTACATTTCATTTAACAATAACAAATATTTACTTTAATATTTGTATGTATGAACTGGGAACTAGGAGCAGGAGGCAGCCATCCGGCCCGTCGAGCCCTTCTCTGCCATTAAATGAAATCATGGCTGATCTGATGATTGGCTCATCTCCACCTACCTGCCTTTTCCCCATATCCCTTAATTCTCCTACTGTGTAAAAATCAACCCAACCTTGTCTCAAATATATTTACTGAAGTCAGAATCAGGATTGGAGGAGTCACGTGATGGAGTAATGGCCGGTCGGGGAACTCCAGCCCTCTCCGGAAAAGTTTAAAAAAAACCAGAGAAAACGCAAAGGCACAAATACGAAAATTAAAATAAAGTGAAAGTAAAGGTGGGAAGAAAATGGCAACGAAGAAAGAAAAGTCGAAAGCAACGGGAAAAAGAGAAGAAGAAAAGACATCAGAAGAAGAAGGTGAAGGCCTTACCTGTCCGAGGAGGCCCGCTGTGGAGAGAGAAGCCCGCTCCCTCAGGTCAGTCGAAGTCCCGAGCTCGGGACTACAAAAATGGCTCGCGGAGCCAAGCAAAAGTGCACAACTGTGCATGCGCGATGCGCAAAACAAAAAAAACACTGACGGGAGGGGAGACCAGCTGAGGAGTCGATCTCCACAGCTGAGAATGACAGCCACAGCACAACAACAAGTAGAAAACACAGAAAATAACGAGAGCAAGAAAGAAGAGAGTAAAAGGAAATCAAAGAAACAACAGATGACCAACCCAGAGGAAGAAGAAGAGGAAGAACACAGAGAAATGGAAGAAGAAGGGAAGGGCAAGTACATGGATATATATTTTTTAAAGAATACATGGAATCAATAAAAGAATGGCAATCACAAGAATTTAGTGAAATAAAAAGAAGAGTAAAAAGTACAGAAGAAAAAATGAATAGATTAGAGATGGTCATGTCAGATATAGGAAAAAGAGTGGACAAGGTGGAAGAACGAGAAACAGCCATAGAAATGGAAGTAGATTATAATAGAAGGAATAATATAAAGATAGTGGGCATTAAGGAAGATGAAGAAGGCAAGAATATGAGAGAATTTATAATAGATTGGATCCCCAGGGTCCTAGGAAGACCAGAATTACAGTAAGAAATGGAAATAGAAAGGGCACACAGAACATTAGCCCCTAAACCACAACCACAACAAAACCCAAGATCAATTATAGTAAAATTCTTAAGATATACAACAAGAGAAAATATACTGGAGAAAGCAATGAAGAAAATAAGAGAAGACAAAAAGCCACTGGCATACAAAGGTCAAAAAATTTTTTTCTATCCAGATATAAGTTTTGAACTCCTGAAGAAGAGGAAGGAGTTTAATACAGCAAAAGCGATCCTATGAAAAAAAAGATATAAATTTATGCTAAAGTACCCAGCGGTACTTAAAATAGTTATTCCAGGGCAGCAAAACAGACTATTCTTGGATCCGGAGGAAGCACGAAAATTTGCAGAACAACTACAAAACAGACAGATGAAGACATGTAACGAGAGCAAAAATTACCACGAACTATATGTATGTGTGTATATGGGTATATATATATATATATATATATATATGTGTGTGTGTGTGTGTGTGTGTGTGTGTGTGTGTGTGTGTGTGTGTGTGTGTGTGTATGTATATATGTGTGTACATGTGTGTATGTGTATTTAAAAGAAAATATATAGCGTATAGATAAGAATTAATAAGGGAAAGAAAGGGAAGAGAGGAAGTAAGGAGGGAATTAAGAGAGTGACCTTTGTTGTATATGAAAATTAAAATCTTTTCTGGGGGGGGTTGGGTGGGAAGGAGTTACAGTCACTGCGAAATCAGTTGACGCTTGCAAGTGAATTCGCAAATCCAAATGGAGAGGGGAGATGTGGTTGCCCAACAAGGGATAAAGGGCAACTCAGGAAGGGGAGGGGATAGTGGTTAAAGAAATTTTAGATAGGAGAATAAGGGAAATGTTTGATGTTTTAGAAATGTTGTCTTATAAAGTGTTCAAAAAAAGAAAGCAGAAATGGATAAGAAGGAAAGGTGATGATGAGGAAACGGAAAAGAAAGATAAACAAAGTATGAAATGGCTATGTTGAACTATATGACTTTAAATATTAACGGAATACATAACCAAATCAAAAGGAAGAAACAGCAAAATTTACTGAAAAAAGAAAAAATTGATATAGCATTCGTGCAAGAAACACACTTAACTGAAGTGGAGCACAAGAAATTAAAGAGAGATTGGATAGGACATGTAACAGCAGCGTCATATAATTCAAAAGCTAGAGGAGTAGCTATATTAATCAGTAAAAATGTACCAATTAAAATAGAAGAGGAAATAATAGATCCAGCAGGGAGATATGTAATGATAAAATGTCAGATATATTCGGAGTTTTGGAATTTACTCAATGTATATTCACCTAACGTAAAAGATCAAAAATTTATGCAAGATATTTTTTTGAAGATAGCAGACACGCAAGGGAACATACTAATAGGAGGGGATTTCAACCTTAATTTGGATTCAAACATGGATAAAACTGGGAAAAAAATTAACAGAAAGAACAAAGTAACCAAATTTATAATTAAATCGATGCAAGAAATGCAACTTTTGCATATATGGAGGAAACAACACCCAAAGGAAAAGGAATATTCATATTATTCGGGTAGATATAAAACATACTCAAGAATAGACCTATTCCTGTTATCAGCTCGCATGCAAGACAGAGTTAGGAAAACAGAATATAAAGCTAGAATATTATCGGACCACTCACCCCTGATATTGACAATAGAGTTAGAGGACATCCCTCCAAGAATGTATAGATGGAGATTAAACTCCATGCTACTTAAAAGGCAGGATTTTAGAGAATTAATTGAACAACAAATTAAAATGTACTTTGAAATAAATACGGAATCAGTGAAAGATAAGTTTATACTGTGGGACGCAATGAAAGCGTTCATCAGAGGGCAAATAATAAGTTATGTAACCAAGATGAAGAAGGACTACAATCAGGAAACAGAGCAGTTGGAAAGGGAAATAGCAAATATAGAAAAAGAATTAGCAATGAAGAAGACACAACTAAAAGAAGAGAATTGGCAGATAAAAAAATAAAATATGAAAAACTGCAAACATATAAGGTGGAGAAGAACATAATGAAGACAAAACAGAAATGTTATGAACTAGGAGAAAAAGCGCACAAAATTCTAGCGTGGCAGCTTAAGACAGAACAAACTAAGAGAATGGTATTGGCATCAAGGAAAAAAGACAAACAAATCACATATAATCCAACAGAGATTAATGAAAACTTCAGAGAATTCTACGAACAATTATACCAAACTGAAAACGAAGGGAAAGAAGACAAAATAGATGAATTTTTAACTAAAATTGAACTACCGAAATTACAAACAGAGGAACAAAATAAATTAACAGAACCATTTGAAATAGTAGAAATACAAGAGATAATAAAAAAACTACCGAATAATAAAACACCAGGAGAGGATGGATTCCCAATAGAATTCTATAAAACATTTAAAGATTTATTAATTCCTCCCCTCCTGGAAGTAATCAACCAGATTGATAAAACACAAAGCTTACCAGATTCATGCAAAACAGCAATAATTACAGTAATACCAAAGACAGGGAAAGATCCACTCACACCAGCGTCATATAGACCAATATCTTTACTTAACACAGATTATAAGATAATAGCTAAACTATTGGCAAACAGATTAGCCGACTATGTACCAAAAATGGTAAATCTAGACCAAACTGGATTTATTAAAAAAAGACGAACAACAGACAATATTTGTAAATTTATTAACTTAATTCATGCAGTAGAAGGAAATAAAACTCCAACAGTAGCGGTTGCTTTAGACGCAGAGAAGGCATTTGACAGAGTAGAATGGAATTATTTATTCAAAGTACTACAAAAATTCAGCTTACCAGAGAAATATATTAATTGGATTAAAGCATTATATAAGGGGGCATTGGCGAAAGTGACAGTAAATGGAAATATATCAAAACAATTTAACTTAAGCAGATCAACAAGGCAGGGATGCCCACAATCACCCTTATTGTTCGTGTTAGCCATAGAATCATTAGCAGAACTGATAAGAACAGAAATTAAAATAAAAGGGATAAAAATAAAAGACAAGGAATATAAAATCAGTTTATTTGCAGATGATGTTATAGTATACTTAACAGAACCAGAACTATCAATAAAAGAATTACATAAGAAATTGAAGGAATATGGAGAAGTGTCGGGATACAAGATTAACGCAAATAAAAGTGAAGCAATGCCAATGAATAATGTGGATTTCTCAAAATTTAAGAAAGAATCACCATTCAGGTGGCAAATACAAGCAATGCGATACCTAGGTATACAAATAAATAAAAACCTCGGCCATCTATATAAACTCAATTATTATCCACTAATGAAAAAATTACAGGAAAATTTAGAGCATTGGAAAGACTTACCATTAACACTAATAGGAAGGATAAACTGTATTAAAATGAACTTTTTTCCAAGGATACAATACCTATTTCAGGCATTGCCAACACACTTTTTTTAAAAATTTTTTTATTTTTCACACCATAAATCACATTAGCCATGATATACACTTTTTCTTTTTCACACATATACAGTGACTTTTTCTCCCCCCCTCCCACCTCTCAAGCCACCCCCCCCCACCCCCCCCTCATCCATTGACAGAGAAATTCTTCAAGGAGTTAAAGAAAATAATAAGGAAATTTTTATGGAAAGGGGGGGGAAACCGAGGATAGCACTAGATAAATTAACAGAATGGTATAAACAAGGAGGCTTACAACTGCCAAACTTTAAAAATTATTATAGAGCTGCACAATTAAGATACCCATCAGATTTTTATCAAACAAGGGAAAAGCCAGATTGGACTAGATTAGAACTAGATAAAATAGGGGAGAAGATACCCGAACATATATATAAATGGGATGAAAAATTGGTACAACATAGGAATTCTCCAGTATTACATCATCTGCTCAATATTTGGAAGAAGATTCATGTAGAAAGGAATAAAACAAATTACCAACTACCAAAACTAATACTGACACAAAATCAGCTAATCCCTTTTACAATAGATAACCTTTCCTTTAGAGAATGGGAGAAAAAAGGGATCAAAAGAATAGAAAATTGCTTTTCAGGAAATAAATTATTATCCTTTGAACAAATGAAGGATAAATATAATATAACTCACGATACAGTGTTGGCATACTACCAACTGATATCCTACTTGAAGGACAAATCGGGAAGCAGTCTGAGGTTACCAGAGGGAAGTAATTTTGAATATGTGATTACAGACACAATGATAATCAAAAACATTTATAACAAACATGTATATTAAACTACAAGAAAAGGAGAATGAGGAAACAAATTGTAAAACTAAACAAAAATGGGAACAGGATCTAAAGATAAAGAAGGAAATATGGGAGAAGTTATGCTCAGGAACTATGAGAAATACAATAAATACGAGGTTACGTATAATACAATATAACTGGATACACAGGCTATATATTACACCTCAAAAGTTAAATAAATGGGACCCAACAGTATCTGACAGATGTTTTCGCTGTAAAAAGGAAATGGGAACAACAATTCATGCAATCTGGACTTGTGAGAAAGTGAAAAAATTTTGGGAAGATCTAAACCAGATATTAAATAAAATCACAAACATCAAAATACCAAAAAACCCAGAGATCTTCCTCCTAAGTAGCATAAAAAACAAAGAATTTGGACTTGATTTGGATGGTGCACGAAAAAGATTTGTTATGATAGCCCTAGCTGTAGCAAAAAAATGTATTATGTCAGCCTGGAAATTAGAAGATAACTTGAGAATACAACAATGGTATATAGAAATGAATAAATGTATTCCATTAGAAAAAAAAACATATAATTTAAGAAATAATATTACAATATTTCAACAAATATGGGAGCCATACATGAAACATAATAGAGAAAACCTACCGGGGACATCTACCACCTAAAATGACAGAAGGAGAAGAGAATGAAAAGAACTGACTCAGTGGAATTTCTTGTGTATTTTTATTGAGTGACAACATTGTTTGATGGGTTTAATGTATCTTAGATTCTGAACTTTAAATGAATGGGAGGGGAGTTAGGGAGGGTGGGAGGGGAAGAGGGGGTGGGGAGAAAACAAAACTATATATTTGAAAAGGAAAATGTATGTATCTTGATCAATGTGGTTTATAGTGTGAAAAATAAAAAAAAATTTTTTAAAAGTCAGAATCAGGATTTATTGTCAAGAAATTCTGTGTTTTGCGGCAGAGTCACCATCTTACAGCATTACTATAAAAAGTAAAAAATAATAATGCACGAAAAGTCAGGCAGTGACTGTGGGTCATCGATCATTCAGGAATCTGACGGTGGAGGGGAAGAAGCTGTCCTTGTGCCGCTGAGTGCTCGTCTTCAGGCTCCTGCACCTCCTCCCCGAGGGTAGCAGAGTAAAGAGGCCTGGACTGAGTGGTGGGGGTCTTTGAGGATAGAGGCTGCTTTTTTAAGACACCACCTCATGTCTACGTCCTCAATGGAGTGGAGTCTGGTGCCTGTGATATTGCAGGCAAAGTTAACAACCCTCTGGAGTTTATTCTTGTCCTGAGTGTTGGCGTCTCCGTACCAGGCAGTGATCCCACCGGGCAGAATGCTCTCCGCGGTCCACCTGCAGAAGGTTACGAGAGTCTTGGGTGATGTACCGAATCTCTTCAGACACCTCAGCCTTCTTTGTGATTGCATCAACGTGGAGGCTCCAGGACATATCCTCGGAGATGTTGACCCCCAGGAATTCACTGCCACTGCTTTAACGGGCAGTGAATTCAAAAGATTACCAACCTCTGGAAAAAGCAGTTCCTCCTCATCTCTGTCCCATATCCACTCCCCTGGATCTTGAGGCAAAGCCTCCTAGTTCCGGTCTCCCCCACTATTGGGAACAACTCTTATCTTATCTAGACCTCTCATAATTTTATACATTTCTATAAGATCTCCTCTCATTCTTCTAAATCCCAGCACGATTCAATCTCGTACCATTTGTCTGCCTGTGTGTTTGCAGTGGTTTACACCGAGGAACGGAGAACGCTGCTTCGTTGGGTTGTACCCCTATGGCCTGGATGGTGAACTTGAATTTTGGTTATTCGATGGTAAGGATATGGGTTGAAAGGAGGGTGATAGAAACTCTATCATGTGGATTAAAAGGAAATGTTTAGTCATCAGTGAACCACAGAGGAAGGGCTTTGCACCAACTCTTGGCAGATTCCAGATCACAATCCTTAATCCATTGCTCCTTCAAACAAAGCAGCAGTATGGTGATTGAAAGACAAGTGAATACTTAAATAGCAGGAAAAAATGCAGAATATCAGGAAATCAGGGCAGGTGGGGATTTGAATAAGGAGAAGACTGATTCCAGGCACAGGAAGGAATGCTGTTGCTCAATGTACTGGAAATTATTTACTCTTCGTTAATTTTCACCCCTTAACTCTTTCAGCACATTCGTCTGGACTGTTAAAGCATTACGATTTTCATGAACTGTGAATCAGAATCAGAATTTGTTGTCATGTACTGGCTGGAATTTAGAAGAATGGTGGGGGGGAGGGGGAAGGATCTAATAGAAACTATAACATGATGAAAAAGATAGAGGTTGGTCAGATGTTCCCATTGATGGGGGAGACCAGAACTAGAGGACATGGCCTCAAGATCCAGGGGAGTAGATTTAGGACAGAGATGAGGAGAAACTGCTTTTTCGGGGGGGGGAGGGTGGAATCTGTGGAATTGGCTGCGCGTTGAAGCAGTGGAGGCGGCCTCAGTAAATATAAATTTGAACCTGCAGCACGGTGACAGGCCCAAGGGCCCAAATACCCTTGTGTGACCAATTAACGTGCTAACTTCGTACATCTTTGGAATTTTTAATTTAGACATTTTGCACAGTAACAAGCCATTTCAGTCCATGAGCCTGTGCCGCTCACTTTGCACCCAACTGATCTAAAACCTCCCCCCCCCCCGGTACGTTTTTTGAAGGACGTGCAGTTGAGTGGACGACCGTCAATGAGTTTTTCTGGTACGATTCACCCTGCAGGCTTCCACCAAAAAAGTTGTAGGGGTCCTGCAGGGTAAATCGTGGGACAGGAATTGACTCCAAATTCCTGCAACTTCCTTTTAAGACTGCCCATGCGGCCACAAAATTCCTCGATAGTGCCTGTAGTCAGACAGGCACATTGATGGAGGGAAAATGGAGGGTGACGAGGTAGGGAGGGTTTAGTGCTTTTTTTTAAAAGGATTATCTGGGTCGGCAAAACATCGAGGCCTGTGTAATTTAATTCAGATTTCAGATTTATTGTCCGACTACATAAATGACACCACGTATGGCCCTGAGATTCTTTGTTCTGTGGGCACGCCAGAATTCCAGTCGTCAAAAAAAAATTGCGCTCAAGAAAAGGTGCACGTACAAAAGAGTGAAATGTAAACAAAGAAATGCAAACTGACTGAGCGAATATATTCAGTAATAAATAATATCCTAAAAAATGCTTTAAAAATTAAATATTGCACTCACACTGCAAAAGATTCACAAAGCGAAACCGGAGGTCCCGGGGACGTGTTTCAGGCGTGGTGTGGAGCTGGGAGCATTTGTTTACACAACCCGGTCCTGTGCAATGGTATATACTAACCAGAGTTCCACTGAACCCAACTGGGGAGCCCCATGGACATGAGCTACAAAATTCACCAAATTCCAAATTCAACTCGCATTTATGGACTTGGCCCTAGCAAAAAAAAAAGTGCGTCACAATGACCTGGAAGTCTGACTCCCCTCTCCTTATCAGTCGGTGGACTGTAGAGATGCTGTACTTCCCTTAGGGGAAAAAAAAATCTTAGAAAATGACACAGTGTAGCAGGCCAAGCGATTGCATGGCTGGATGGTCCGAATCACCACCCCAGTCATCCAACACAAGATGGCGCAGGGTTCACCTTCCCTTCTGAGAAGCCCACGGTTGGCGACATGTGTTGACCCGGGGCGGAGGGGGGGGGGCACCATTTGTCTTGGTGAATTTCTATTGCTGCTGGGTTTTGGGGTCCTGGGGGCCCATAACATTACATCGGGGTGAAATGTGGCAGCAAAGTGTTTTATCGGGTGAAGGTTAACCTGCATTTTGTTCATACCTTGATGAAGGGCTCAGGCCCGAAACATTGGTTATGTAACTTTATTCTTTTTCTTTGGCTTGGCTTCGCGGACGAAGATTTATGGAGGGGGTAAATGTCCACGTTAGCTGCAGGCTCGTTTGTGGCTGACAAGTCCGATGCGGGACAGGCAGACACGGTTGCAGCGGTTGCAGGGGAAAATTGGTTGGTTGGGGTTGGGTGTTGGGTTTTTCCTCCTTTGCCTTTTGTCAGTGAGGTGGGCTCTGCGGTCTTCTTCAAAGGAGGTTGCTGCCCGCCAAACTGTGAGGCGCCAAGATGCACGGTTTGAGGCGATATCAGCCCACTGGTGGTGGTCAATGTGGCAGGCACCAAGAGATTTCTTTAGGCAGTCCTTGTACCTTTTCTTTGGTGCACCTCTATCACGGTGGCCAGTGGAGAGCTCGCCATATAACACGATCTTGGGAAGGCGATGGTCCTCCATTCTGGAGATGTGACCCACCCAGCGCAGCTGGATCTTCAGCAGCGTGGACTCGATGCTGTCGACCTCTGCCATCTCGAGTACTTCGTCGTTAGGGATGAAAGCGCTCCAATGAATGTTGAGGATGGAGCGGAGACAACGCTGGTGGAAGCGTTCTAGGAGCCGTAGGTGATGCTGGTAGAGGACCCTTGATTCGGAGCCAAACAGGAGTGTGGGTATGACAACAGCTCTGTATACGCTTATCTTTGTGAGGTTTTTCAGTTGGTTGTTTTTCCAGACTCTTTTGTGTAGTCTTCCAAAGGCGCTATTTGCCTTGGCGAGTCTGTTGTCTATCTTGTTGTCGATCCTTGCATCTGATGAAATGGTGCAGCCGAGATAGGTAAACTGGTTGACCGTTTTGAGTTTTGTGTGCCCGATGGAGATGTGGGGGGGCTGGTAGTCATGGTGGGGAGCTGGCTGATGGAGGACCTCAGTTTTCTTCAGGCTGACTTCCAGGCCAAACATTTTGGCAGTTTCCGCAAAACAGGACGTCAAGCGCTGAAGAGCTGGCTCTGAATGGGCAACTAAAGCGGCATCGTCTGCAAAGAGTAGTTCACGGACAAGTTTCTCTTGTGTCTTGGTGTGAGCTTGCAGAGCCTCAAATTGAAGAGACTGCCATATTAAATACATTGTTTAACCTGCCAAGTTTCTCCAGCTTTGTGTTTGAGAAGAATCTTCTGAGAGAGAGGATTAGTCAGCAAGGAGAGTTCGACTCGCCTGGAACCATCCTCTCTGGAACATATATGGATAAGCGAGGAATCTTTTATATTTTTTAAATTTAGACGTACAGCATGGTAACAGGTACGTCAGGCCCACAGCCCGTGCCGCCCAATTACACCCAATTAACCTAAACCCCCCCCCCCCCCGGTATGTTTTGAAGAGTGGGAGAAAAACCCAGGCAGACATGGGGAGAATGTACAAACTCCTTACAGATAGCATCGGTTTCGAACTCTGCATTGCGCTACACTACGCTAACCGTGCTGCCCGCTATAGGAACATATAAAGTTGTGCAGCGAGGATGTTTCTAAGTATATTTAAGCAAGAGTGGAATTGTTTTTCTCTGCTTGTCGATAGGATTGTGTGAAGGATGGATAGTTGAGGGGTGTGTCATTCCACCTTCTTGCCAGGGGCGGCGCTATTCTCGGCTCTGGAGAGAGAAGAGCTGGAGCCGCGGGCTCCGGGGCGCGTCAGTCCCACCTCTCGGCCAGTGGCAGCGCTGTTCCCGGCTCAGCGGGGAGACTGAGGACCGCAGGCTCCGGGGCGCGTCAGTCCCACCTCTCGGCCAGTGGCGGTGCTGTTCCTGGCTCTGGAGAGAGAAGAGATAGAGCCGCGGGCTCCGTGGCGCGTCAGTTCTCCCCCTTGGCCAGGGGCGGCTCACTTGCAGGCTCTGAGCGGCAGAGAGAGAAAGCGCCGGGGGGCTCCCTGGTGAAGGTGCGTCAGCTGCACCTCCCGGCCAGGGGCGGCGCTGTGCGCCGGCTCCGAGCGTGGGAAGCGGAGAGAGAGAAAAAGCCGCGGGTTGGTTCAGTCCCACCTCCCGGGCAGGGGGCGGCGCTGTGCGTCGGCTCCCGGGGCGGGTCAGTCGACGGACGAAAACAAACGGGCGGCGGCGAGCAACAGGAGGCCGAGGTAAGCTCGGAGGGATCGGGGTCCCAGGCGTGGCGGGGTGTGGTTGGGGGAGGATATTCCATGCCTCCTCATCTAAGAACACAGACCAGCACGGTACAGGCCCTTCGGCCCCTCAATGACGTGCTGACCCAGATATGCCCTCCTTGGGCCTGCCGTCAATGCCCCTGAGGTTGCAGCCAGGCCCTCACAGCTCTGTGTGTGTGAAAAACAACCCCCCCCTTCACTTTGCCCTCTGGAGGGTGCTGACCCTGCCCGGGGGGGGGGGGGGGGGCCTGGGGAGCAGCCCCTCCCTTTCCAGACCTATCAGAATCTTGCAGGCCTCCATCAAGTCTCCTCTCATCCTGTGCTGCAAACCTTGCCTCATCAGACTTGTTTCCCAATCCAAGATTCAATCTATTATCACCGTCATAAAACGGTGTCATATTCCATGGCATTTACACATCTGCCAGTGGCAGGAATGGCCCGAGCACCCCTCGAACTCCAGGACGTGGTCAGGGATTCTTTGGCGCCTCCACCGCATCGGCGGTTCCAACGCCTGGTGCCCCTCCGGCCAGTGTGAGGCAGCCTGGGGCGAGCCCCAAACCATTGGCAGCCCCCCGCCCCAGATCCAAACCCCAGAACGTGGTCAGAGACCCTTCAGCGCCTCCTCACATCGGCGGTTCCGACACCTGGCGAAAACGTGTACAGGTGTACCGTGTAGAGGATTCTCTCTGGTTGCATGACTGTCTGGTACGGAAGTGCCAACTCTCAGGACAAGAATAAACTCCAGAGGGTTGTTAACTCGATCTGTGACATCACAGGCACCAGACTTCACTCCATCGAGGACATCTACATGAGGTGGTATCTTAAAAAAGCAGCCTCTATCCTCAAGGACCCCTCACCACCCAGGCTGTGCCCTGTTCACTCTGCTACCATCGGGGAAAAGGTACAGGAGCCTAAAGACGAGCGCTCAGCGGCACAAGGACGGCTTCTTCCCCTCCACCATCAGATTCCTGAACGGACAATGAACTACAGACACTACCCCTCAGTTTCCTTCTTCTTCTACACCATTTTGGTATGTAATTTTATAGCAATATTTGCACCTGTAATTCTACAGCAAAAAAAAACAAAATTTGTGACATCTTCATGTCAATAACATATTGACATGGGCAGCATGTAGCAGTAGCATTAGCTCCTTTCTCAAGACACTGCATCTTGTAGATGTCCTCGATGGAGAGAAGACTGGTGCCCGTGATGTCACAGGCCGAATTCACAACCCTCTGGAGTTTATTCCTGTCCTGATCCTTGGCACCTCCGTACCAGACAGTGCTGCAACCAGTCAGAATGCTCTCCACGGTCCACCTGTAGAAATTTGCAAGAGTCTTTAGTGACTCACCAAATCTCAAACTCCTCACAAAGTTTATGTCATGTCCCAATGACCTGGGGAACCTGTTACTGTTTTTTGAGGTGGCACTTTAACAGGCTGTGTGCCCCACTATGTGCACGCTGATGATCGGGTACCTACCGCTATTCTCATTTTTTCACCATCAATTGTCTTGAAGGACGAGATGTTGGAGCAAAATAAGCCATTCGGCCCATCGAGTCTGCCCCTCCTTTTAATCATGAGCTGATCCATTTCCCCATCAGCCCCACTGCCTGACCTTTGATGGCCTGGCTAATGAAGAACCTGTTCATCTCTGCCTTAAATGCACCCAATGACCCGGCCTCCACAACCACCTGTGGCAACAAATTCCACAGATTCACTGTCCTCTGGTTGAAGAAATTTTTCCTCATCTCTGTTCAATCCTGAAGTTGTGGCCCCTTATCCTGTATTCTCCCACCATGGGAAACCACCTTTCTACATCTAGTTGATCTGTGCCCTTGGTTCATCTCTAGAAACACTCTCCCCTTTCTCGATCTCTCTTTCTCTCCGTCTCAGGAGGCATAGTCTCTACAGATATTTTATACCAACTCCTACAGCGACCACATCTACACCTCTTCACACCCTGTCCCCTGTAAGTATTCCATTCCCTCAATTCCTCCGTCTCTGTCACATATGCCCCCAGGATGACGTCTTCCATGCCAGATCATTAGAGATGTCCTCCTTCTTCATACAACGTGGCTTCCTTTCCACCACCATCAGCACAGCCCTCACCAGCATCTCCTCTGTTTCCTACACGTCTGCCCTTGCCACCTCTACCCATAAATGCAGCAAGGACAGGATTCCCCTTGTCCTCATTTTCCACCCCACCAGCTTCCACATTCAATGTATTATCCTCCGCAATTTCCACCACCAACAACATGATCCCACCACCAGACACATCATCTCACTCTCCAACCTCCATAGGGAACATTCCCTCTGTGACTCCTTCGTCCACTCATCCCTTCCTATGCATCGCCTCCTTAATACTTATCCCCGTGCCCACAGGAGATGCTCCCCTTGCGGCCACACCTCCTCCCACACCACCATTCGGGATCCCAAACAGTCCTTTGAAGTGAAGCGAGACTTCACTTGTGAACCTGTAGAGATCGTCTACTGCATTCGGAGCTCCCGTTGTGGCCTCCTCTATGTTGGCGAGACTGGGAGATCACTTTGTTGTACACCTCAGCTCTGTCCGCCGCAATAGCATGGATCTCCAAGTAGCCACCCATTTCATTTCCCTTGCTGACATGTCTGTCCACAGTATCTTGCACTGCCAGACTGACACCACCCATAAATTAGAGGAACAACACCTAATATTGGACACCCTCCAATCAGATGGCATTAACATTGACTTCTCCTGTTTCTGTCTGGCCACTCCCCTGAATCTCTCTCTTTCCCTTCCCTCTCCATTCATAGAGCCGTCCCCTCCTCCCATTACCTCATCTTTTTTCTCTTCTGCCTTCCCACCCATTATCCACCTATTACCTCTTGCTTGTGGGCCTGCCCCTTCCTCCCCCCATTTTCTACAGGTGCTTGCCTGCTTTATGCTCATACCTTGATGAAGGGCTCAGGCCTGAAATATTGGTCATGTACCATTGCTACATAAAGAACATTGCATGACCTGCTGAATTTCTCCAGCATTTTTATGTGCAATAAAACCCCTGTTATCCGGAATTCAAGCAACTGGCAAAAAAAAACAAATCGAGGAAAATAAATAGGTAAAAAATCCAGAAGTTTAAAATTGGTGCATTTCACAGTTAGTTCGCCAATCCACACAACACACAATTTCAAGCAACCAGAAAATACACTTATCTGTGGACTTTTATGCCCCGTTAATTTTCAAGTGCTCATCTTCTTGCATGTAATGTATATCTACCATCCTGTCTTGCAGTGTATTCCAACCCCTGATCACTCACTTGAGTGAGAAGCCTCTTCCTCAGATCTCCTGTGAACCTTCTGCCCCTTAATTTCATCTTGTTGCCCTACTTCTCATGTTTCCTGCCATCTCTGCCCCTCGCACTCAGGTTTCCTCCACTCTGTGAAACACATCCATCTTCTCTAATCTTTTACAACTGAAGTGTTCCACTTCCAAAACATTCTGGAAGAAAGCCCTCTCTGCCTTCCTCAGTCTTCCCTATGGTGTGCCAATCGGAACTCTGAGCTGCGGTCTAACTGATGATGTCCAAAGGAGAATGTGGAAGTGGTAGTGGTGGGTTTAAAAGATATTTAGAGAGCTATATGCATAGGAGCAGGATTAGGCCATCTGGCCTGCTCCGCCATTCAATGTGATCATGGTTGATCTGATGATAGGCGCATCTTCAACTTACTCATTTATTCCTTAATTTTCCAACTATGTAAAAGTCTATCCAAAGTTGTCTTAAGTATATGGGGTCGCCTCCACTGCTTCAATGGGCAGCGAATTCCACAGATTCACCCCCCTCTGGGAAAAGGTAGATGAAGGAAAGGCTGTGGATGTTGTCTACATGGGCTTTAGTGAAGCCTTTGACAAGGTCCCACATGGGAGGTTAACCCCTTATCTCTGGATATTTAGAGGGATATTGACTGAAGGCAGGCAAATGGGAATAACTAGGATAGACATTTTGGTCATTGAGCTGAAGTCCTGTTTCCTTGCGCTAAAGCAGAGAATTGAATCTAACCTCTGATGTGATTTGGCCTCATCCACTAAACCCAGTTTCGCTGGGCATCTGTGAGCCTAAATTTGAGCTGCTTCTGGCTAATCATTTTAACTTGGGTGGCATGGTTAGCGCGATGCTATTACAGCACCGGCGATCCCAGTTTGGATCCAGCACTGTCTGTAAGGAGTTTGAATGTTTCCTCCCATCTATCAAAAGAGTCCAGGGATTGTAGGTCATATGGGTGTAATTGGGCGGCACGGGTTTAAATTGCCAGAATCAAAATTTATAATAACATTTTTAAAAACTCCCCCAACCAGTGGTGGAGGCTGAAACATTAGGGGCATTTAAAGAACCATTGGACACATGGATGAAAGAAAAATAGAGGGTTTTGGGATAGGGAAGGTTTAGTACTTTTTTTAGGAAGGAATATATGGGTTGGCACAACATTGAGGGCCGAAGGGCCTGTACTATGCTAATTCCACAGCAACATGTCTCTTCTTGGCCTTGTCCACTCTCAGTGGGGAGTCTAGATGTAAACTTGAGGAATTATGCATCGTATACCTCCTGCATAGTCTTAAACCTGAGGGTATGAATACTGATGTTTCTATCTTTAGGTAACTCCCAATCCCCCCCCCCCCCCCCCCCCATCTGTCCTACTATTTCCATCTCATCTTTACCTACTCCTGTACATTTTTATCCCCCCCCCCCACCCTTCTCTCTAACTTTTCCTCCTCTCCCCAGTGGTTTCTTGCTCTACCTGTCTTTCTGCCGCTCATTTCTGAGCCCCTCTTCCAGCTTCTTTCCCCTTTTATGTACATAATATCTGCCCCCCCCCCCCTCTCATTGACTGACTATTTTTACTCATGGGTGTCGTCAGACCTGCTGAGTTCCCCTGCGGATATATATGGTACAAGTCCTAAAATCCGGATTGGGTCAGTCCAGATTCTCGGGCAGTACTTTTAAAATTCAAATTTAAGGAGAATAAACAGGAGATGAACTGGTAAATTTTGATAGTTTATTAATGAAAATTATTTTAGGGGACGACACGGTTAGTGCAGCCACTAGGACCAGGGTTCGAATCCTGCACTGTATGTAAGGAGTTTGAACGTTTTACCTGTGTCTGTGTGGGTTTCCTCCGGGTGTTGTGGTTTCCTTCCACCCTTCAAAATGTACCAAGAGGGTTATAGGTCATTTTACTGTATTTGGGCGGCAAGGGCTCGTGGGCCAAAAGGGCCTGTTATGCTAAATTTAAATTCAAAAAAATTAAGAAACATTTTTTCATACAAAGAGCAAAAAACAAATAAGTAGATTTTCATTTATCTCCGCGACTTCTGTCCTTTTTGGCACTTACGCATGCACACACACATAAGCCCGCTAAATTTAAAAAGTTTTGAGAGTTTTTGAGAAGCCCAGATTCTTGGGTGGTCCAGATTTCTGGACTTTCACTGTACCAAGTTGCAGGTCTGTGGAAATAGCATCCTGTTTCTCCAGGCTGCTATTACTTTGGAAATGCTGTGTGGCTGTTGAGCAACCCTCCTTCAGGAATGCATGCTGGAGTGGACGTTAGAAGATGATCAGCTCATTGAGGAAGTGGAAAGTGTTGCAAAAGTTGCACATGATTGCTCTGGAAAATCCAGTTGCATTTATTTCCTAATGGTAAACCATTTGTTATACGATCGAGCTAATGACTTGGCTGTTGTTGCAACAGTGACCCCTGATTCAGCTAATGTCAGCATTGCACATCTCCAGAAATTCCACATTCAGGTAATGTCTTCTACAGTGGCCATTCTCCACTATGGACTCTGCTCAAAGTTTATGGGCCCCCCCTATGAAGCAGTCAAGTTTTGGTTTCTTTCATACTTCTCTCCTACTGACTATATATATATATATTTAGACACACACACACACACACACACACACACACACACACACACACACACACACACACACACACACACACACACACACACACACACACACAAAGATTTTGTGTTGCTTTTACTTCACAAGATCACAAGATATAAGAGAGCAAAAGGAGGCCCATTGGCCCATAGAGTCTGCTCCTCCATTCTAATCATGAGCTGATCCATCCTCCCACTCCCCGGCTTTACCCCATAACTCATGATGCCTTGACTAATCAAATACCTGTCAATCTCTGCCTTAAATACACTCAACGACCTCACTTCCACTGCCACCCGTGGCAACAAGTTCCACAGACTCACGACCCTCTGACTAAAGAAATTTTCCACATCTCTGTTTTAAATTGACGCCTTTTTATCTTGAAATTATGGCCTCTTGTCCTAGAATCCCCTACATCCTTGTCACATCTACTCGGTCCATGCCTTTCAGTATTTGAAATGCCTCTATGAGGTCCCCCTCGGCCTTCTGTACTCCAATGAGTACAGTCCAAGAGCCCACAATAATTCCTCATAGACTGACGATAAGTAAAAACATAATGCTGGAGAAACTCAGCAGGGATGCTGCAAAACCAGCTGAGTTCTTCTAGCATTTCTGTGTTTAAACTCAGCATTTACAGAGTGCACTGTATATAGCAAAGATAAAGACACATAACCACGGTTTCAGACCTGAGCCCTTCATCAAGGTATAAGCAAAATGTAGGCAGATACCTGAATAACTGGTTGGGGTGGGGGGAGGAGCACAGGCTACATAACCAACGTTTTGGACCTTAGTTCTTCATACATAACCAATGTTTCAAGCCTTTTACTTCAGTGAGCTGTGGCCGGCAGTGGGGAGGGGGGAATGCCATAGAACACCCGTGGAGAATGGGTGTTTGAAAAGAAGGGACAACTTTTCTGCCAACATTTGTACGTCGTGTGTTCTCAGACTAATTCCCAAACCCTTTCTCTGAGAAGGACCCTCTACAAATGCAGAAATAATTGCCTCCCTTTCTATGCCCTCACTCCCTATCCCTGTTCCTCCGGTAGCATCCTCCAGTGTATTCGTCAAGTTTATTGTCATCCAATTGCACAAGTAGAACCCAACGAAATAGCGTTCTATGGTGCAAAACATGTAGACACACAACTTTTGCTATCTAAAGAACACTGTTTGACCTGCTGAGTTTCTCCAGCACTGTGTTTTTACTTCAACCACGGTGTCTGTAAACTTTCCTGAGTTGCTTCCTTAAAGGACAGTTTCTTCCCTGCAACCACAAGGCTCCTGATTGAACCCCACACCAGTGGTATCATGCCTACCCTTACCTGGGTTCACAAATTCCCCACTAACCCCCTCCCTCCCTGTCTCCACTACACTGGCCATCTCTTCTCTGCTTTGACGAAGGGTTCTGAGCCGAAACTGACCACTTTCCTCCCGCAAATGCTGCTCGACCTGGTGAGTTGTGTTTTGACTCCAGATTCCAACATCTCCAGGCTCTTGTGTGTCCACAGTATTGAGGGCATCATAGAATTATTCAGAATAAGAATTTATTGTAATGAATATATGTCATGAAATTTGTTGTTTTGCAGCATTATTGTGCATTACAGGTGAACAATTTGGTATAAATTGCATTTTTGTAAATGCACTATTCAAAAACAAATTAGTGGAAAAGAGAAAAATGTGGTTCATTGTCCATTCAGAAATCTGATCGCAGAGGGGAAGAAGCAGTTTTTGTACCATCTTCAGGCTCCTGTACCACCTCCTTGATGTTAGCAGTGAGAAGAGGGCATGGCCTGGGTGGTGGGGGTCCTTGAGGAATGAGGCTGCTTTCTTGAGACACTGCCTCTTGTAGCTGTCCTTAATGGAGTGAAGTCTGGTGCCCGTGATGTCGCAGGCCAAGTTAACAACTCACTGTAGCTTGTCCCTGTCCTGTGTGTTGGCGCCTCCAAACCTGGTAGTGTGATGCAACCAGTCAGAATGCTCTCCACGTTATTCCTGTGGTCATTTGCAAGAGTCTTTGGTGACAAACTCCTCGAAGTATAGCCCCTGGTGAGCCTCCTTTATGATTTCATCGACATGGGTAGTAACACCTAGGGATTTGAAGTTCTTTACCCTTTCTGCTGCTGAGCCCTTGATGAGGACTGGTTCCTGTTCTCCTGGTTTCCCTTTGCTGAAGCCCACAATCAGTTCCTTATTATTGCTAACGTTAAGTGCATCACTCAAAGAGCTGATCTACCTCCCTCCTGTCCGCTTCCTCATTGCTGTCCGTGATTCTGCCGACAACCGTGGTGTCGTCAGCAAACTTGTAAATGGTATCCGAATTGTGCATTAGCCACACAGTCATGGATGTAGCAAGAGTAAAGCAGTAAGCTAAGAGCACACATCCTTGAGGTGGGCCCATGTTGATCACCAGTGAGGAGGAGAAGTCACTGATCCGTACTGATGTGGTCCAGTCAAGGATGCAGTTGCAGAGGGAGGTGCAGAGGCCCAGGTTTTGAAGCTTGCTGACCAGCAGTGAGGGGATGGTCGTTTTGCAAGCTTTGTTGACAGTTGCAGGCCTGTCGAATTACACCATAGGAGGAGGCCATTTGGCCCTTTGAGCCCATACAGGCTCCTGAAACCACTTGAACCCCACACCTTCCAGCCCAGTTGCCTTTAACTAGGACCCACAGTACTGACTACCTGAACCAGGCTATGAAGTGATGCTGTGAAACAGAACTGGCAGCTGTCCCAGCTTTGCTTTCCTTTCTCCCTGATTGGATTCCATCCTGATGCTTTCAAGCTGTCAGTTGTAAATTAGATTTTTCTGAAGCAAGGATCGCCAAATGATGTGCAGCGGAGGCAAATTGTTCAGAGGAGTTCAGAGGCTTGGGACTCCAACCAGCCTCGCTTGTTCCTGTCTCTTTCTCTGGCCGCTTCCATTATTATCACCCAGCAGCAGTGGTGAGGTTAGTGCAGCCGCTGCTTCACATCTCCTGCGATTCGGGTTCAATCCTGACCTCCGGGGCTGTCTGTAGGGAGTTTGCCCGTGCTCCTCCCATATCCCAAAGACGTGCAGGTCGGGACATTAGTTTGTCTGCTGCAAGTTGCTGCCCAGTGTGTAGGTGAGTGGCAAAATCTGCATTCTGGAATTTGTAATTTGGGGAAAATTAAATAGAGTAGATTTAGTATTAAAAAATAGATACCTGATTATCAGTGCAAAATCAGCAGGGGAAAGGTCCTTGTTTGCATCTCTCCATGACTCCAGGACCTGAAGGATTTCATCTTTTTCTCAGGGACCATTTGGTTAACAGAGCTAGTAACCCGGCTTTAAATCTGCCACTGTATGAAAGGAGCCTGTACGTTCTCCCCATGCCAGCTTGGGTTCTTCCAGGCGCACCTGTTCAAAACATGCGGGGAATTGTAGGTTAATTGTACATGGTCGACGCGGATTCATGGGCCAGAAGGGCCTGTTACCGTGCTATGTGTCTAAAATTTACATTTCAAAAATCTCGCCAGCTGACCATCTGTGCAACTTCCAGGCCCCTGATCCGTGGCACACCAGGTCTTGCCAGTTTGAATACCCACTCGGACGCCTTTGATATGTGAGAGTTCCAGATTTCAACCACACTCTGGGGTAAAATTTCAGATCAAATACTGCCATACATGCAGTACATGTGTACTAGTTGATACTGTGTAAAATTCAACCCCGCCCTCCCCCCCACCCCCCCACACTGTTTTTGGCCCAAGATCTGGTATTGTCCATGTATCACTTGTAAAAGTCAACAAGCCCTATATTTGGCCCCAGCTGCCTACGTACCTGTGCTCTTGACGCCCCAACTGGCTGAGGCTCAGCTTTGGCAGTGTGGCTGCGCCTTAATTTTTATGGATGTCCCTGTGAAATGTCTTAGGCCATTCTGCAGAACATGTGGTGCCACAGATGTGCATTTTGTTGTTGTGCTCTACTCTGCTGCCTCTTAACTCTTGTGCTTCCTCTAGGATTTCTCAGCGGGCACGTTGCCATGTCGTTCCACACATGTGGTCCCAATGAGGCCATGGTGGTTTCAGGTACAACGTTTCCACTTGCGTGCTATGTCAGTGTTTAAACCATTTTACCATGTGCAAATGAGCCCAGTCTATTCATGCCTATACAGATACAGCAGTCATTACCTGGCTTTTACTTAAAGGTTCTGTGTCCCACCCCCTCACCGGAGTGGGGGGGGGGGGGAATTCATGGGTCCCCCATTTAGAATGGCTGTCTCACCCACCAGTGGAAACAACTTTCCTGCCTTTATCTACCTCTTCCATAATTTTGTTTTTTTTTATAAAAATCCCCTCTCACCCTCGACCCAGGCAACTTGATCTCTGCCCGTAGGCTAACTCCCTCATTTCTGGAATCAACCTGGTAAACCTGCTTTGCATCTCTCCAAAGTCGTAGAGCTTAACAGCAGTGAAACCTGCCTTGAGCCCAGAGCAATGCATTTAATCCAATTCAGTGTACAGTTTTCATGAGGTTAACACAGGGGTGACATTTGAAAGATAATAATGCATGATTTCTTCAAAGCAACTAGAAACAAAAATGCCAATTACATATTCAAAATGCCAAAAATATTTGAACAACATAATGTGTTCAAAATTAAATTTTTGGACTATTATAAGAGTACATTCATGGTTTCTGAGATTCTTTTTCCTGCGGGCCAGGCAGAATTTCTACTTAGCGGTAGTACAAAAAAACCTGTACTCAAGAAGAGATATGTATACAAAAGAGAAAAATGTAAACAAGGAAAGAAATTGACTGTAAATACAGAAAAGAAAATTCAATTAGAAATAATGTGCAAAGTTGAGAGTCCTTAAACGATTCTCTGATTGAATTTGTGGATCAGAAGTCTCTGTTGAAGGGGTAGCAGTTGTTTCTGAACCTGGTGGTGCGAGTCTGTTCACCAAGACCTCTTTCCTGACAGCAGCAGCGTGTGCTGGGAGGGTGGGGGGGAGGGGGGTGCAGATCCTTGAGGATCGCTGCTGCTCTGTGATGGCAGCGTTCCCCGTAGATGTTCTCAATGGTGGGGAAGGGTTTGCCTATGATGTCCTGGGCTGTGTCCACTACCTTTTGTAGGGCTTTCTGCTCAGAGATATTGGTGCCCCCATACCAGGCCATGATGCAGCCGGTCAGCACACTTTCCAACACACATCTGTAGAGGTTTTCCAATGTTTTCGATATACCAAACCTTATAGAAACATATAGGATTATGAAGGGTATGGATAGGATAGATGTAGGAAGGTTTTTTGAGCTATAACGAGAGGACACAGTCTCAAGATTCGGGGGAGTAGACTTAGGACAGAGATGAGGAAAAATAGTTTTTCCCAGAGAGTAGTGAATGTTTGGAATTCTCATTCCAGAGAAGTGGTTGAGGCTGCTTTATTAGACATATTTAAAATTCGGTTAGATAAATTTTTACATGATAGAGGAATTAGGGGATATGGGGAGAAGGCAGGTAGGTGGAGTTAGATCATAAATTAGATCAGCCATGATCTTATTGAATGATGGAGCAGGCTTGATGGGCCATTTTTAGCCTACTCCTATTCCTACTTCCTATGTTCCTTTGTCTGCAAACCCCAGAAGAAGTAAAGGCACTGACATGCTTTCTTCACGGTGCCATTAGTGTGTTGGATCCAGAAAAGGTCCTCGAAATAATGACCCCCAGGAATTTAAAGTTGCCGAGGTTTTCGATGTCAGAGTTTTGCAGTACAGAAATTGGCCTTTCGCCCAACATAGCCTTGCTGACTGTACTAGTCCCATTGGCCTGCATTCAGCCTACGGCCCTCTGACCTTTCCTATCCACACACTAAAAAGTGCTGCAGGAACTCAGCAGGTCACACAGCATCCATGGAAAGCAATAGGCGTTTGAAGCTTTGGGTCTGAGACCTGGTTCAGGTTTCCTGTACCAATACTCAGGCCCAAAACACTGACTACCCGGGATGCTGCATGACCTGCAGTGTTCCTACAACACATTCATAGTTCCCCCTCATCACGGACAAAACCATCCCCACCATCGAGAACATCTACGGGGAACGCTGCCATTGGAGAGCAGCAGTATCATCAAGGATCCACACCACCTGGCACACCCTCTGTTCTCTCTGGAAAGAGGTGTCGGGGCCACAAGACTCGCACCCCCAGGTTCAGGAACAGCTGCTCCCCCTCCACCATCAGACTCCTCAACAACAAACTCAATCAGGGACTTATTTAAGGACCCTTACTTTTGGCACTTTATTGATTTTCTTTTCCTCTCTGTATTGCACAGTCAGCTTGTTTACATTTATGTATATGTTTACATGTGTACGTTGAGACCGTTTTTATTTGCACTACCAATAACTTGTAATTCTGCCTTGCCCGCAGGAAAAAGGATCTCAGGTTGTATGTGATGTCATGCATGTACTCTAACAATAAATAAATCTGAAACAAGACTCCTTGTTTATCGCTTCCTTTGGGAGCTCGTTCCATACCCACCACCCCCTGCATGGAAAAGTTGCCCCTGGGGTCTCTGTTAAACATCTCCACCTCAGGCGCTGCCTGACCCACCGAGCATTTCTGGCGACGTCTCCACGTTTCCTTTTCCGGTGGGAGGGTTATCCGATTGGGGTAGTGACTACTCTCTCAACCATCTGGTGTCCTCCGTCTGTTGCAGGCTTCTGCCGCTCCCCGCCAGTGATGATCGCCGGAGGCCGGGTGTTCGTTCTGCCGTGTGTCCAGCAGATCGAGAGGTAATGGCGGGTTGGGGAGTGGTATCTGCTGGGGTTATGGAACGAGGGCTGGGCTTTGTAATGGGATGAGGGAGGAGCGGGAATTGGGTTCCCCTATACTGCATAAGCACAGACATTCTACCGCTGAGAAGAGTTCAGGTCTCTGCACCACATTAAGGAGAACATTTTTTTAGTTCAGACACACAGCAAGGTAACACCCTATTGGCCCGCAGGCCTGTGCCACCCAATTACACCGTGGTAGGTTTTGAAGGGTGGGAGGATCTGGAGCACCCGGAGGAAACCCACATACAAACTCCTTGCAGTCAGCACCAGATTTGAATCCCGGTCACTGGCCCTGTAAGAGATCGCTCTAACCATGCTGCTCTCTAAGCTATCCGTGCCATCCTTTAAACAAATGGAACGGGCAACATGGTTAGCGCCATGCTTTTACAGCGCCAGAGATTGAGGTTTAGATCTGGCGCTGTCTGTGAAGAGTTTGTACATTCTCCCTGTATTGGCGTGGGTTTCCTATGGCTGCTCCAGTTAAGTCTCACCCTTCAAAGCATACGGTGCTTGATGCACTTGGGAGGCCTGGGCTCGTGGGCTGGAAGGGCCAGTTATCCTGCTGTCCGTCTAAACATTTGGAAGGAGGCAGGACAGATCGACCACGAGTGGAGGTGAGAGTTGACAGGGCCATCAAAATAACCCTAAAATGGCCATGTCTCCATCTCACCCAACATGAGGTACCTTTACATTGAGAAGAATCAGAATTTATTATCGTGAATGGGTCATGAAATTCGTTTGTTTTATGGCAACATCACAGGTGCAAAATTGCTGTTAATTACATTTTAAAAAGTATGGAAAATAAGAGAAAGTGAGAGGTAGTTTCTGTGGTTCGTTGTCCATTCAGAATCTGATGGACATGGGGAAGAAGCTGTTTTTTGTAATGATGGGGGCTAGTCTTCAGGCTCCTGGACCCCCTTCCTGATGATAGCAGTGAGAAGAGGACACGGCCTCGGTGTTGGGGGTCCTTGTGGATCGATACTGTTTTCTTAAGACACCGTCCCTTGCAGATGTCCTTAATCTGTAACCTGTTCCTGTCCTGCGCATTGGCACCTCCCTACCAGACAGTGATGCAAGGAGTCAGAATGCTCTCCTCGGTACACCCACAGTAATTTATTCCACTGCCAGAGGCAGTGCAGCGAGGATCCCTAAAATAAATGAAGAGAACTTTGTACTAGATGGGACAGAGGCATTCCTTGTGAAGCTGAAGTGCCATAGGAGATTCAACTTCAGGTTGAACCTTTGTGCACCTGAACCTGAATGAGTTCCATCCACTGCCAAACTCTCTCAGCTGAGAAAGCACAATGTGGCAGGGTTTATTTTCACGTGACATCCAGGAGGTGCACGAGTGATCAGCGAGGGACTTTGGGGTTCAAATCCACAGATCTCTCCAGGTTGCCGCACAGTGTGATAGAGTCGCTAAGGAGGCCTGTGATCTGCTGGGTTTCATTAGTTGGGGTGGGGGTTGTGTTCCCAGAGTCGTGAGGTAATGTTGCAGCCCTATGAAACTCTGGTTAGGCCACACTTGGAATATTGTATTCAGTTCTGGTCATCTCATTGCAGGAAGCTATGGAGAGGGAGCAGAGGAGATTTCCCCAGGATGTTGCTTGGATTGGAGAATGTGTCTTTGGAGGCCAGGTTAACAGAGCAAGGGATTTTCACTTTGGAGGAGAAGAGATCGAATAGAGATGTACAAGATCATACGAGACAGCCAGCACCTTTTCACCAGGTTGAGAGTAGCAAGCACCAGAGGACATATGTACCACGTGAGAGGAGACAAGTTTAGGGGAGATGTCAGTGGTAAACTTTTTTACACAAGAATAGTGGGTACCTTCAATGCGATGCAGTGGTGGTGGTCGAGGGTCTTATATAAGACATAGGAGCAGAAATAGGCTACCATTGGTAGCAGAAGGCATTGCCTGGGTGGGGGGTCTTTGAGGATAGAAGCTGCATTTTTAAGACACCGCTTCTTGTAGATGTCCTCGATAGGCCCATCAAGTCTGCCCCACCATTCAATCAATCAACTGGGACAATTAAAAGACTTTCAGACAGGCACATAGGTACAAGAAAAATAGAGGGTTATGGGTGTGTTTGTTGAGTGGGTTTATATAGGTCAGCACCATATCGGGGGCTGAATGGCCTGTACTGTGTTGGAATATTCTATATTCCATGATCAGCACATGACCTCGGGAACATTGGGAGGTCTCTAACAAACCGCTTCTCTCCCCCTAGGATCTCACTGAGCACCCTGACGCTGAATGTAAAAAGTGAGAAGGTGTACACCCGCCACGGTGTCCCAATTTCAGTGACCGGAATCGCACAGGTACAACCACAAGCAGCTGATCGTTTGTTCATTATTGAATGGTTTATTGTCACGTGAGACTCTGTGAAAGGCTTCATTTTGGAAGGTATCCAGGCAAGTCAACTTGTACAGCAGAAAGTGCAATAATAACAAACACACAGTGTACAGAGTGGTGTTACAAGAACAGCACCAGGTATCGAGAAAGTTGCAGAAAGGACTTGTAACAGAAGGAAGGAAGGAGACCATACTTGATCCGCAGAATCAGAATTTATTGCCATGAACAAGTCATGGAATTCCGTGTTTTTGCGGCAACATCACAGGGAAAACATTCATATCATAACTATCTTACAACATTACTATAAAAATTAATAGTGGACGAAAAGTCAGGAATCCATTGAGTGTTTGTCTTTAGGCTTCTGTACCCTATTCTCAATGGTAGCAGAGTGAAGAGGACATGGCCTGGTGGTGTGGGAAAAGGGCATGGCCTGGGTGGTGGGGTCTTTGAGGATAGAGGCTGCTTTTTTTAAGATCCCGTTTCATGTAGATGTCCTCGATGGAGTAAAAGCTGGTGCCTGTGCTATTGCAGGCTGAGTTAACAACGTCTTCGGTGACGGACCGAATCTCCTCAGGCACCTCTTCCTTGTGATTGCATCAATGTGGAGGCTCCAGGACAGATCCACGAAGATGTTGACACCCAGGAATTTGAAGTTTTTGCCCCCTCTCCTCTACTGAACCCTCGATGAGGACTGGGTCATGTTCCCCTGGCTTTTAGGGAAATCCTGGAAGTTCACTTGTCCAGTTTAACACTAATCCTTAACATTGTGGTGGTAGTCCATGAACGAACCCCATATTATTTAAAAATTAATATTTGCGATATTAACTGTATATCTAGTTTTTTTCCAAGTTTAAACAAGACTTTTGCCATTGTGTATGTGTAGGTGCAGTATTATCTTTCCATTTAATCAAAATTGCACATCTGGCCATCAACAAGAAATTACGGCATTGAATTGAAGTTAGTAACACATCATCTTCTCGGAATGTTCCAGAAAGAGCAATTAACGGGCGAGGTTCCAATTTTAAATTTAAAATCGCTGGTAATGATTGAAAAACTTCCTTCCAAAATTTTGCTAAGCTAGATTAGGTCCAAAAACATATGAATTAAGGAAGTATCACCTGTTTTACATTTATCACGTTGGGGATTTATGTCTGACTGAAAATGAGACAATTTAACTTTAGATATATGTGCTCTATGAACCTCTTTAGATTTCAGCTGACAACGATTGTGTTTTCAAATATTTTCTTCCCGATGGAGAACAGAGTGTGACCAAGGTGGGGACAGGGCCTTGAATATGTTGACTGCTTTCCAAGGCAGCGGGAAGAACATTATGGATGGGGGGGTTGTTGTGTGATACGCTGAGCTGCCTTCATTACTCTGCAGCTTGTTCCAGCCTTGGGCTGTGCAGCTTACAAGATGTAAGAGTAGAAGTAGGCCCATAGGGTCTGCTCCAATCACCTTCTTTGCTCCATGCTGCCGCTGCTCATTCCCATCCCAAGCAAGACAGGGTACTTTCTACAGCACCTCTGTAAAAGTCGCTATAAAGGACGCAGGGCACATGGCAAGCTACCTCGGAGGCATTGCTTGCTCTTCCTCCCAGGTGAAGGAGGGTGGGACGTTTGAGTCTATGCTAGCTCTCAGACCCACCTTCCATCTCGCCCCACTGAGTCGATGGATGGGAGATTGGTTTTCCCGATAATGTCAGCTGCCCTGGGCAGAGCAGTGGACGCTTGCTGCTCCTTTCCCCACTGTAGCCCCCTAGTACTAAACCCGAACTCAGCCCTCCCCAAATGGGCCCATACCTCCCAAAACTGCAGCACCCAGGAATAAATGTTTGCCATGAAGTGGCGCTGCCTCCTAATGGACTGCTTTTTACTGCTGGTAACGGCTTCTGACCTCACCAAAGATTGAATTAAGGCCCATGTTGGAACCTTGCCAATTCATTAATCAATGTTCGACTCCCATTAAGAGCAAACAGGCTTACCCTGTCTCTGCAGGTCCATAAATATTTCCATTATAAATCATACCTGCAAGAGAAAGCATTTTGAGTGAAAATCAAGATTCCATCTTTGTCACAGAACATGTAATATTACACAAATCTCCGTCCATATTGCCCAGCGCCCCTTACAGTAAGAGAGAAAGAGAAGCAAAAGGGAATCCCTTCAAAGTATCCTTGGATTCACTGTAGTGTTTCGAATGACTCAAAGACTTGTTAACTCAAACTAAGGCTTTAATCAGCAAAAGACTGGAGTTTATTTCACCAAGGTCGACCAGTCCAGACTGACCTGGGTCTGGTTAGGAGCAGCCCTTTATGACCTGCCAGTAGGCGTGGCTATGTTTCTCAACCAATCACAAATGTACATTGGTGATAGTATTCTGTACTATCACATTCACCTCTAGCCCACCCACAGCTGCATAGACCCTGTTTTGATCCATTAGCAACCAGAGCTTCAGTTCCTAAGCTTCCAACATGATCAGGAAGCCTTCAGCGCCCAAGGTGGTTTTGGAGTCTGTCTTGCTCTCAGCAGCCTCTTAAATCCTGATCCTTGAGACCTTCAACCGCAAGTTGCTGACTGCCTTCAGATGCTGAGCCTCTTGCTGTCATCATGGTCACCGTCCTATATGGTCGTTGTCTGCTCTGCTATCCTTCTCAATGCAGTGGAGGGGGGGTGGTCTTCCCGTTACTGGTGCCCTTAACCGGTCTGCTGCTCCCCCGAGTCTGCAACCCCTCATAGCCGTTTGCCAAGCACAGGCACCGCCACGTGGTCACACACCTCCACGGTCTGTAGGATTTTAATTTAAAACACTATCGGCTCCAATAGCAGGCCATTTAAAGCCTGTGGGGAGCTGCAGACTTTAGGACCAGGCGGTTGGACCCCACGGAACAGCACTGTGTCTCCGCTCCCTGCTCTCCTGGGGTGTACCAGTGCTGCCAAATTTTTTTTTGTCAAACCTCATCATTTAAGATCTCGGGTCTGAAACCTTGGAAAAGATGAGAGACCAATGAACTGAAATGTTGACATTTTCCATCTGCCAATGGTGATGTTCCAGAATCTTCCCTGGCATTTCAGGATTCCGGGCTGGATTATTTTGGTTGGCACTGTTCAGTAGTGGCCTTTCTCAGAAAGTACAAGTAACCAGGTCCACAGGGCCCTGGCCTTCTTGTGTCGGAGGTCTGGTTCTGAGCTCCGCTTGCTAATGGTTTGGACTGAAGTTTGTGTGGCTGCAAGAGCCCTGGAAGTGAATCCACAGACACTCGGTGACTTGGGGGGAGATGAGGGAGGAGCTCTCTTTTCCTTCTCTTTCTCTAAGTGACGCCGGTCATTGCTAATGGCGTTTGCCTTATGGCAGACGAAAGGCAATCTCGTGTAATAGATATTAAATTTCTGTTTTACAACATGATCTAATGCATTGACAGTTTTTGGCCCCATTTATTGCTGCTCATTGAAAGGGTAGCTTCGTGCACTACAAACCTAATGGGGCAAGCCTTTGTGGAGAAGGTATTTACACTGAGATTTATACAGTGGGAGAAATTGGGAGTTGGTGCCCTGGAGGATCCCAGCCCGGAATGTTTGCTGACCATTTTTCTCCTAACCTCCTAACCTCTTGGTTCACTCCAGGTTCCTCCGTCCAGAACCTTTTGTGTTTCTTAAGCCCCACCCTGTTGGGATTCTGCTTGGGGCTTGAATGGGGATGGATTGGCTTCGCCCAATTCTGTTCCTTGCAGTGAGTTCTTGTTGAGGAAAAACACAAGAAATAGTGAAGTTTGGTGGGATTTATCCCCACTCCCGATCGGCATAGTTAGCGGTTAGCATGACGCCATTTGCGGCACCAGTGACCCGGGTTCAAACCCGCTGGTGTCTGTAAAAAATTGGTATGTTCTCCCCGTGTCTGTGTGGGTTTCCTCCCTTCAAAACAGGCAGGGCTTGTAGGTTCGTTGGTGTATTTGGGCGGCGCGGGCTTGTGGGCAGAAGGGTCTGTTACCGTGCTGCACGTCTAAATTCTAAAAATTTAAATTTCATCTAAAAACTAGAGGGAGAACATCTGTTAAAGGTGAGTGGAGTTTAGGATGGATATCTATGAGTGTTGTGGACCTGGTGTACGTGGGTGGGGGTAATGTTTGAGGCTGACGCAGTCAGTGTATTTGAAAGACTCTTGAACGGGGAAGTGGATGAAAGAGAAATAGGGTGTTAAGGAAAGGTTCGATTGTGGAATAAGTTTACTTATGTCAGTGGTACATAGAGGATCTGTAGTGTTCCAGTTCCTGACGAGATGTATCCCTGTTAAACTCCTGCTTACAGGTGAAGATTCAAGGGCAGAGTAAGGAGATGCTCGCCGCTGCCTGCCAGATGTTCCTCGGGAAGTCAGAATCCGAGATTGGTCAGATTGCCCTGGAGACGTTGGAGGGCCACCAGAGGGCCATCATGGCTCACATGACTGTGGAGGTAGGTACCGCTCCCCACCCCCATTACCTCACTACATGATCCAAGGCTCCAGTACATTTTCGTTTTGGTCAGTGCAAAGGTAGATAAGGTTCGAGAATAACAACCTGAAACAAAAGGAGATGACCGTGGAGTTCAGGAGAACCAGAAATGACTCGCAAGTGGCATGGCCAGATCCAGCTCCAACAGGGTCTTCAAATTTACAGATGCCACAACAGTCATTGGCCTCATCAA
Source organism: Narcine bancroftii (assembly GCF_036971445.1). Classification (NCBI taxonomy): domain Eukaryota; kingdom Metazoa; phylum Chordata; class Chondrichthyes; order Torpediniformes; family Narcinidae; genus Narcine; species Narcine bancroftii. The sequence goes on along the minus strand of NC_091470.1, from coordinate 179,987,186 downwards.
CAACAATGACTTGCACCACAGAGAAGGGGTGGAAAATCTCATGAAATGGTGGGAGAGTAACAACCCAAGTCTCAAGGTGGACAAGACGAAGGAGATGATCGTGGACTTCTGGAGGACCAGGAATGACCACCCTCCACTACACATCAATAACTCGGTAGTGGAGAGAGTAGAGAGCTCCAAGTTCCTTGGAGTTCACTTCGTGACCTATTGTGGACACTCAACATCTCACTTGTCAGGAAGGCACAACAGCGACTGCATTTTCTGAGAAAGCTGAAGCGGGTAAGGCCGCCGGCCACCGTCACATCAACTTTCTACAGGAGCTAGAAAGGAATAAAACAAATTACCAATTGCCAAAACTAATACTGACGCAAAATCAGCTAATCCCTTTTACAATAGATAACCTTTCCTTTAGCGAATAGGAGAAAAGAGGGATCAAAAGAATAGAAAATTGCTTTTCAGGAAATAAATTATTATCCTTTGAACAAATGAAGGATAAATATATAACTCACGATACAGTGTTGGCATACTACCAACTGAAATCCTACTTGAAGGACAAATTGGGAAGCAGTCTGAGGTTACCAGAGGGAAGTAATTTTGAATATGTGATTACAGACACAATGATAATCAAAAAATTTATAACAAATATGTATATTAAACTGCAAGAAAAGGAGAATGAGGAAACAAATGGTAAAACTAAACAAAAATGGGAACAAGATTTAAACATAAAGATAAAGAAGGAAACATGGGAGAAGCTATGCTCTGGAACTATGAGAAATACAATAAACACGAGGTTACGTATGATGCAATATAACTGGATACACAGGCTATACATTACACCTCAAAAGTTAAATAAATGGGACTCAACAGTATCTGACAGATGTTTTCGCTGTAAAAAGGAAATGGGAACAACAATTCATGCAATCTGGACATGTGAGAAAGTGAAAAAATTTTGGGAAGATCTAAACCAGACATTAAATAAAATCACAAAAAGCAATATACCAAAAAACCCAGAGATCTTCCTCCTAAGTAACATAAAAAACAAAGAATTTGGACTTGATTTGGATGGTGCACAAAAAAGATTTGTTAGGATAGCCCTAGCTGTAGCAAAAAAATGTATTATGTCAGCCTGGAAATTAGAAGATAACTTGAGAATACAACAATGGTATATAGAAATGAATAAATGTATTCCATTAGAAAAAATAACATATAATTTAAGAAATAATATTACAATATTTGAACAAATATGGGAGCCATACATGAAACACAATAGAGAAAACCTACCGGGTACATCTACCACCTAAAATGACAGAAGGAGAAGGAAATGAAAAGAATTGACACAGTACACTGCAAAATCAGTTGACGCTTGCGAGTGGATTCGCAAATCCAAATGGAGAGGGGAGATGTGGTTGTCCGACAAGGGATAAAGGACAACTCAGGAGGTGAAGGGGAGATTGGGGATTAATAAGATAGAAATAGGAGAATAAGGAAAATGTTGGATGTTGTAGGAATGTTGTCTTATAAAGAGTTGAAAATAAGAAAACAGAAATGGAAAAGGAGGAAAGGTAATGATGGAAAAACGGAAAGAGAAGATAAACAAAATATAAAAGGGCTACGCTGAACTATATGTCTTTAAATATTAATGGAATACATAACCAAATTAAAAGGAAGAAACTACTAAATTTAAATGAATAAATGTATTCCATTAGAAAAAATAACATATAGGTTAAAAAATAATATTGAAATATTCAAACAAGTATAGGAGCCTTACATTAAATACAATAGCGAAAACCTACCGGGGACAAACATTACCTAAGTTGATGGAAGGAGAAGGAAAGAAAAGAATGGACTCAGTAGAATTTCTGGTGTAATTTTGTTGAATGACAACATTGTCTGACTGGCTTAATGCAACCTAGATTGTATACCTAAAATGGATGAGAGGGGGTGGTGGGGGGGTGGTTTGGGAGGAAAGGGGGTGGGGGAGAAAAAGTCACTGTATATGTGTGAAAAAGAAATAGTGTATATCATGGCTAATGTGATTTATGGTGTGAAAAATAAAAAAATTAAAAAAAAAGAATTGACTCAGTGGAATTTCTTGTTTATTTTTATTGAGTGACAACATTGTTTGACGGGTTTAATGTATCTTAGATTCTGAACATTAAATGAATGGGAGGGGAGGTAGGGAGGGTAGGATGGGAAGAGGGGGGGGGGAAGAAAACGACACTATATATTTGAAAAGAAAAATGTATGTATCTTGATCAATGTGGTTTATAGTGTGAAAAATAAAAAAAAATTAAAAAAAAAACTTTCTACAGGAGCTCTGTTGAGAGCGTCCTGGCCGCCTGCATCACAGTGTGGTGCAGTTGCTGTAGAGAATTGGATTGGAGGTCAATCCACAGGACCATAAGAGCGGCAGAGAGGATCACTAGAGTCTCCCTCCCCCATCAATGTGACCTAACGGGATTGTTGTCTGAAGAGGACATGCATAATCATTGAGGACCCCTTCCACCCTGCGAGGAACGTCTTTCAGCTGCTCCCGTCGGGGAAGAGGTAACAGGCGGATCAGAGCCAGCACCAACAGGCTGAGGAACAGCTTCTTCCCACGGGCAGTAAGGACGCTAAACGACCCAAGGAACTGCTCACACTCACCCTCTGAGCCTCCAGTATTTACTAAACAGTATTTAATTTTATATAAATGTATTCCTTTTGCATATGTATGTGTTGTTATGTCTCGATCTATGTCTGTTTTGCAATGAGGACCAGAGAAAGCTGTTTCATTGTGTGGTACTTGTACAATCAGATAAATAACGTGAAATGGGACTCAGCACAAGTTTAGTATTGTCTGACTGGACATCTACAACCCGACGAAACAGCATCTCTCTGTTCCATGGTGCATACACGGAATACAGTCCATAAAAATCACAGCAATAACATTGAATAACAAAGATTTTGTTTCCTGAACACCTTTGGGTGTATTTTATGGGTTTTGGTCTGCTGATCACGAAAATCACCCATCACTTACCTTACATATGAACATTTGAGATGATTGTCACCGTTACAGGATATAGTTCATCAGTCTCACAACCTGTGGGTAGAAGCTGTTCCCCAGACTGACAGTCCAAATTTTCAGGCTCCTGTACCTTAGCAAACCAAGGAAATGATTGTGGACTACAGGAGGAATTCAGGAGAACACGAACCAGTCCTCATTGCTTCAAACTCCTGGGTGTCAACCTCTCTGAGGATCTGTCCTGGAGCTTCCATGTTGATGTGATTACGAAGAAGGCTTGCCAGCAGCTGTACTTTGTGAGAAATTTGTGGAGATTCAGTACGTCATCGAAGACTCTCGAAAACTTCCACATTCTGGTTGGTTTCATCACCGTCTGAACACTCAGGAAAAATAAACTCCCAGAGGGGGTTAACTTGGGCTGCGACATCACAGGTACCAGTCTTCACTCCAGTGAGGACATCTATAATAGCTGTCTTAAGAAAGCAGCCTCTATCCTCAAGGACTCCCATCACCCAGGCTATCCTGTCTTCACTCTGCTCCCATCGGGGAAGGAGATACAAAAGCCTGAAGACGAGCACTCAGCAGCACAAGGACGGCTTCTTCCCCTCTGCCAGATTTTCTGAATTATCAATGAACCACAGACACTGCCTCACTGACTTTTCGTGCACTATTTTTATTTATTTTGTAAGGTGGTTTATATAAATGTTTGCCCTGTGATGCTGCCGCAAAACAACGAATTTCGTGACATTGAAATCTGACTTTTTTTTGAAAGGTTGAAGCTTGCCAGCTTGGTTGGTGCGGGCAAGCTGGTCCTGTTTCCGTGCTATGGGGTTCTACGGTGGGTTTGAGAGGGGGGAAGGGGGTAGTTAGGATGCCACCCGTGTTTTACTCTAATTGCTAGTCTTGTTCTGTCTGGCCCAGGAGATCTACAAGGACCGGAAGAAGTTTTCAGAGCAGGTGTTCAAAGTGGCATCGTCCGACCTGATCAACATGGGCATCGGGGTGGTCAGCTACACTCTGAAGGACATCCACGATGACCAGGTGGGTTGGAACAGGAGGGTCCCGGTTTTAGCCCGCACCCGCATTAACGCAGGCGGGCACACATGCACAAGTATGGCCTGTCAATCTGGCCCTCTTTCATGGAAGGGCAGAAGGTTATGAATTACCAACTGGCAGAACTTGGCTGCAGATGTGACGTAATCGTCAGAATTATTTCCAGCAAAAAAAGGTGGTGCCTAGACAGAATAAATTAAAGATAATGAGGGGTGAAACCCAGACATCTGCAGCTTCTGTGTAATTGCTGTAAAAACACAGAAATGCTGGAGGACCTCAGCCAGTCTCACAGTGACCATAGGAGGCAAAGATATATCACCGACGTTTCGGCCCTGAGGACTTCTTCAAGGTATAAGCAAAGCGCAGACAGGTGTTTGAATAAAGACTGGGGATAGAAAGGGGGAGGAATGGGAAGGGGAGGACTCCACACTAACAAACAATGGAAATGAAGGGGACAGGAGAGAGGAAAGGTGAGAATTGATTGAGGAAGGGTGGTTGCTTTTGGCTCTTTAAAAGGAGAGAGAAGGAGACATGGGGAAAGATGGCGGGGAGGATAATGAAACATGTTGATGCCATCCAGTTGGAGGGTGCGCAGACGGAAGACGAGGTGTTGTTCCTCCAATTTGCGGGCGGCCTCAGGCAGTGCATGAGACTGTGGACAGACATGTTGGTGTGGGAATGGAGCGGGGAATTGAAATGGGCAGCCATCTTTCCCTGTGTCTCCTTTCCTCTGACCCTGTCTCTCTTCCCCTCTGTTTCCTTTCCCCCAGCTCTTCATCTCCATCCTCCCTCAATTCTATCCTGTCCCAACTATGTCCAATTAACATCTCTTGTCTGTTGGTCTGTATTCCTCCTGCTGCCTTCTCTACCCTTCTCCCCCGGCCTTTTAATTCAGACGCCTGTCTGCTTTTTATTCATACTTTGACAAAATGCTCAGACACGAAATGATGGTTATGTATCTTTACCTCCGTGAGACCGGCTGAGTTCCTCCAACATCTCAGTTTTTACTCAGTATAAAAGATTTCAGTTACTGTTAGTACAAAAAAAAGTGATGTTTCAACAGTTGGTGATCCTATCAGTACGGGAAGGTTCAAAACTTTGAGAACTGTTGGAAAAGAGACTGTTCTTGATCCTAGATCTGCTGGACATTAGACTTTTAAATTTATATATTTTTAAAATGTAGACATACAGCACGGTAACGGATCCTTGCAGCCCTCGAGCCCATGCCGCCCAATTACATCCGATTGACCTACAACCCCAGTTCGTTTTGATTCTGTACCATCTTCATGAAGGTAGCAGTGAGAAGAGGTTGTGGCCAAGGTGATAGGGGTCCTTAATGGTGTGGCCTGCCTGCCTTGAGGCATCGATATCTTTGGTGGATGGGAGGTCACCCACTGACCCTCTCTCCTCGTTAATACTGCCCGTCATCCCAATCCTGAAGCAGAATTGTGACCTGAAACGTCAGCTGTCTATTTTCCCTACACGGATGATGAGTTCCTCCAGCAGTTTGTCTTTGGGTGGTTGGTGGCCTGTACGGTCTTGGTGGGCCAAAGGGCCTGCTTTAGTTCTGTATGGCTCTAATATTGGCAACTCACTGATGTTGGATGCAGAGGGTTGTGAAAATGGCCAGTCCCTCCCTTCCATCAACTCCATCTGCCTCATGAAAGCAGCCTGTATGTCATTCCACTTTGGCCACACTCTCTTCACCACCCGCACCCCCAATTTGGAAGAGCGTGTGGTCACACACCTCCAGATTCAAGGACAGTTTCTTTCCTGCTGTTACCAGTCTCCTGAATGAACCTCACACTGACCTATTGATCTATTTCTGTAGCTCTGCACCTCTGTACCATCTCTCTTGCTGTACTATATATGAGATGCCTACCTGGACTGCTCACAAAACAAACTTGTATCACTGCATCTTGGTGCTTGTGACGATGAACATTGATGCCACACCTCCAGCCTGCTGCTTCCCGTAACTTGCTCACCCAACATTGGAAGCCATTCTGACAATGCTTCATGTTCTCCCCCAGGGTTACCTGCACTCTCTGGGCAAGTCCCGCACAGCCCAGGTGCAGCGAGATGCTCGGATTGGAGAAGCTGAGGCCAAGCGGGATTCGGGCATCAAGGTAACAGATCTTGTGATTTTTTTTTTGGAAAGAAGGATCTGGGGTTGGGGGAGTGTGGTTCCTAGCAGGAATAATTGGGTCATTGGTAAGGTTGGAAGGAGAGATGGGGGAGGGTGGGTTCTGGGAGGAGGAGGAAGTGGGGGGGGGGGGTGGGTGTGATGAGGTATACAATTTTGGAGGGTCTGAGAAGAATTGGGTCTGCGCAGAAAAGATCTTTATTTACCTGTGCAGGCTGGGGGGGGCGGGGGGGGAACTGCCACGGGGATCACACGCACATGCACACACACATACAGGCGTGTACACACATACAAACACATGTACACACACATGCCCACACACACACCTCACACCCACACACTCATACTCTCACGCTGTCAAATGCACACACACACACACACACACACACACACACACACACACACACACACACACACACACACACACAAAATCAGGCAAGGTACTCACGATATACTCGCATCAGAAGCACATAACAACCTGGCACTTGCTACTAATCAGGGACAGTTAAATACAGTGAAAAGACACAAGCAGTACCTGCCACCTCTCCACCTGGCACCCCGATTAGTTAGGAAAAGTGTTTACAGTGATACGTATGTGCAAAGTGAAGGGAGGGAAGTTAAGAGGAGACATCAGAGGAATTTTTTTTCACACAGAGAATGCTTTGCCAGGGATGGTGGTGGAGGCTGGAACAAAAGGGACATCTAAGAGACTCTTACATAGGCACATGGATGAAAGAAAGATAGAAGGTTATGAGTTGGGAAGGGTTTAGTTTTATTTTGGCAGAACATCAAGAGCTGAAGAGCCTGAACTGTGGTCTAGTGTTCTATGTATTCAAAAGAGCCAATTGCAAGGTGTATGCTGTGGGTCCCCTGTGGGTTGGCTTGACATTGATTGGCAGGTGTGGTGACCTATGTCTAGGTTCCCGTCAGAGGGTCATACGACCCTCCATACTACAGATGGGCGTATGGTTGGGGAAGGGTCTGAGAAGAGGGGGAAGACTGGTGTGGATCTGGAGGGAAGGTTCAGTAGTGGGAAATTTTAAAGGGGGGGGGGTATTCAGCTGGGCATAGACCAGAAGCAGGGATTTAGGGTAGGTGCTGGAAGGAAAGGGAAGAGACTGTGGTGGGGAGTTGGAGAGGAGCAGGGAGTTGTGGTGGGGAGTTGGAGAGGCGGAGGGGGTTGTGATGGGGAGTTGGAGGAGGAGGGGGTTGTGGGGAGTTGGAGAGGAGGAGGGGGTTGTGGAGAGTTGGAGAGGAGGAGGGGGTTGTGGTGGGGAGTTGAAGAGGAGGAGGGGGTTGTGGGGAGTTGAAGAGGAGGAGGGGGTTGTGGGGAGTTGGAGAGGAGGAATGGGTTGTGGAGAGTTGGAGAGGAGGAGGGGCTTGTGGTGGGGAGTTGGAGAGGAGGAGGGGCTTGTGGTGGGGAGTTGGAGAGGAGGAGGGGCTTGTGGTGGGGAGTTGGAGAGGAGGAGGGGCTTGTGGTGGGGAGTTGGAGAGGAGGAGGGGCTTGTGGTGGGGAGTTGGAGAGGAGGAGGGGCTTGTGGTGGGGAGTTGGAGAGGAGGAGGGGCTTGTGGTGGGGAGTTGGAGAGGAGGAGGGGCTTGTGGTGGGGAGTTGGAGAGGAGGAGGGGCTTGTGGTGGGGACTGGTGCAGAGGGAGTGTTTAAGCTTCTTACCTTTCAACCTTGAAACAAATTTCAGGACCACCTCATTATTACAAGGGTACCACTTGCTTTTCAAAATTTGGAAACTCAGTTAACACTGGGTGCACTGTTACCGAACATCTGGTCCTGCCCATTGTGTGGTACTTGTACAATCAGATGGGATTATCTAAGGGGACGTTAAATGCCAGGGAGTCCATGACACTGTGTTTGGGAGGGGGGGGGGGGTCGATTGAACTTTTGCAGCGGAAACGGGTGGACCAACAGAAAATTGTGACAGAGGTGGCCAAATTCTTGCGAGAGTGGCCCTTGGTGGCCACCATGTTGTATTTGGCTTCGGGCTTTGAATAAGTTGAGAGTGAACGGGAGGACAGACTGAGTGTAGAAGAAAGATGTATGTGTTCTTTGTACTTTTGGTAACGCACTCCCCCTCCCCAATCAACATGATCTACCAGGATCGTTGTCTGAAAAGGGCATGATAAACTATTGAGGACCCCTTCCACCCCGCACACAGCATCTTTCAGCTGCTCCCGTCGGAACAGTTACAGGAGGATCAGAGCCAGCCCCACCAGGCTGAGGAACAGCTTCTCCCACGGGCACAGGTTTTGCTGAGCCACAGATGAACTGCTCACACTAACCTTCCGAGACTCTGCTATTAATTAATTGCACAATACAGTATATATTTTTATGTGTTCTCTCCTCTCTCTCTCTCTCTCTCTCTCTCTCTCTCTCTCTCTCTCTCTCTCTCTCTCTCTCTCTCTCTTCTAAATATATGTCTGGTGTGGGGATACCAATATCCCTGTGTGTAGAGCCCTGCAAGATTAGAGGACACAGGCCAGGACATCACAGGCATAAGCCTCCCCACCATCGAGAACATCTACGGGGAACGCTGCCGTCAGAGAGCAGCAGCGAACATCAAGGATCCGCACCCCCCAGCACATGTTCAATTCTCGCTGCTGCCATCTGGTGCCACAAGACTCACTCCAGCAGATTCAGGACCACCTCCCCCCCACCATCAGACTCCTCCATGACAAACTCAGTCAGGGACTCGTTTCTCGCTGCTGCCATCTGGTGCCACAAGACTCACTCCAGCAGATACAGGACCACCTCCCCCCCCCCCCACCATCAGACTCCTCCATGACAAACTCAGTCAGGGACTCGTTTCTCGCTGCTGCCATCTGGTGCCACAAGACTCGCTCCAGCAGGTTCAGGACCACCTCCCCCCACCATCAGACTCCTCCATGACAAACTCAGTCAGGGACTCGTTTCTCGCTGCTGCCATCTGGTGCCACAAGACTCGCTCCAGCAGGTTCAGGACCACCTCCCCCCCACCATCAGACTCCTCCATGACAAACTCAGTCAGGGACTCGTTTAAGGCCTTTGACTTTTTATTGATTTTTTTCTCTTTATTGCACAGTCAGTTTATTTACATTTCTTTATCTGTTTACATGTGTACAGTTTATTTTTGCACTACCAATAGTGATCATTTTGGGTTGTATGTGTGACAATAAATCTGAAATGTATTTGTATGTTTTCACTGAAGAAACACTGTTTCATCCAGTTTTTATTATACCGTTGAATGATAATAATACGGTGTGGCGGTACGCCATTAGGCAGAAGAACCGGACCCGCTTGTCACGCACACGGCGGAGTAGCCGACCAAAATGGCGCCGTCAGGGATTGACGCGCTTGGCGACCCTCTTGACGTCAGGGGCCCCCCCAGCGCGGTTCTCAGCCAGGTCCGGGCTGGGAGTATAAGACCAGCCAGGCAGCCTGCAATAAATCAGTTTTGCTCACTGAACTCAACCCATCTGGTTGTGCTATCCTTCAGTTAGCAGTGTAGCCGCCGCTGCAATTGGTGATCCTGACAGGTTCAAACGTCTTTGAACCTGACATGAACGACCCTTCAATCAACGCTATAGCCATCAAGCTTCCTGACTTCTGGATTCAGGAGCCAGAGACCGGGTTCAGCCACGCAGAGGCTCAGTTTCACCTCCACCAGATTTCATCAGATTCAACCAAGTTTTACCATGTGGTCGCCAACCTGGACCAGGCCACCGCCAAATGAGTGCTGCACCTCGTTTAGCACCCATCCACGGGTGAGCACCCAAGCAGGTGCTCACCGGCTCCCTCAGCCTCTCCAGGCGCCAGCGTGCCACTTGGATGCTGTGCCTCGACGCCTTGGGGGATAGAACTCCAATCGTTGATGGACGAGATGCTCGCGCTCATGGGCGATCACACCAACTGCCCACTCTTCGAGCGCATCTTCCTCGACCATCTGCCTGAATACATCCAGCCGTTACTGTCCTAGGAGAGCTTCGTCAACCTTAGGAAGGTTGCTCAAAAGGCTCCGGAGCTATGGCTTAAATGATTCTCGGGGGGCTCAGCAGTCCAGCAGGTTACGAGTCACGGGCATGGCCATGCCAAGTCTTCCTCTAGCGCTGCAGTGGAGCACCCAGCCCCTGCAGGGGCCTCAGAGCATAGCCAGAAGCAAGCCATCCACTTCAGTCCTCTGCTTCTTCCACCAGTACTGGGGAGCCAAGGCTCGAAAGTGTCGTCAGCCCCGCTTGTTCCAGGGAAACTGTTAATGGCTGCGCCGGCTGGCCAAGAACACAGCCTTCTCTACCTGCGGGGTTCAGTCAGCGACCGACACTTCCTCGTCGACACCGGGGCCCAGAGCAGTGTCATCCCAGCCACAGCCATTGAGTCCTGTAACCGGCCTCGAGGACCTCCCCTCCGTGCAGCCAATTCGACGGAGATCCGAACGTATGGAGACAAGACCATCCTCTTCCAGATCGGGCAGTGGAGGTTCACCGTTTCGTCCCTCCCAACCGCCAACCTGGGTGTCGACTTCCTCCTCGCCCACGGACTCCTGGTCGACATTCGAGGTAGGCGACTGGTGGATGCCCCTACCTTCCAATCCGTTCGCCTCAACGCCTCCCGCACAGAGCAGCCACAGATGGCCATGGTCAGCACACCCAAGGACAAGTTTCAGCGTATCCTGGATGAGTTCCCGTCCATCCTCAAGCTGCAGTTCTCCACCTCACCACGCCACGGGGTATTTCATTACATTCCCACCCAAGGCCCGCCGGTCCATGCCAAGGCTCGCTGGCTCCTGCCGGATAAGCTCCAGATAGTGAAGGAAGAGTTCTCGCATCTGCAGGAGCTGGGGATCATTCAACACTCTGACAGTCCTTGGGCCTCACCACTCCACCTGGTCCCGAAAGCCTCCAGCGGCTGGTGCCCCTGCGGAGATTATTGACGGCTTAACAACGCGACAGTACCTGACTGTTACCCAATCCCTCACATCCAGGACTTTACGGCCAACCTGCATGGCACGGGGGTATTCTCCAAGGTCAACCTGGTGCGCGGGTATCTCCAAATCCCGGTGCACCCCGAGGACATACCCAAAACGGCCATCATCACCCCCTTCGGCTTGTTCGAGTTCCTACACATGCCATTCGGGCTCAAGAACGCCGCCCAGACCTTCCAGCGCCTTTTGGACACAGTAGGCAGGGATTTGAATTTCATATTCATTTATCTGGACGACATCCTCGTCGCCAGCAGAGACTGGGCACAACACTAGTGTCACCTGCGCACCCTCTTCTCCCAACTGGCCGACTGGCCTAACGATCAATCCGGCCAAATGCCAGTTCGGGAAAGAGTCCATGCAGTTCTTGGGCCATACCTTCACTGCCGAAGGAGCTACACCTGCCGCTACAAAGGTCGCTGCAGTCAGGGAGTTCCCACGCCTGGACAACCTCAAGAGGCTACAGGAGTTCGCGGGTATGGTCAATTTCTATAACCACTTCATTCCAGGCACTGCGCGCATCATGCAGCCGCTCTTCGCCCTCATTGCGGCCAAAGGCAAGACACTCACCTGGACTCCAGAGGCCAGCAGGGCATTCAAAGCCATGAAAGATGCCCTCGTGAAGGCTACCCTGCTCGTCCACTCACGCACGGACCTGCATATGGCGCTCTCTGTTGATGCCTCTGCCACAGCCGTCGGCGCCGTCCTGGAGCAGCAAGTGAACGGACAGTGGAAACCACTGGCATTCTTTAGCCGACTTCTTCACCCGCTAGAGCACAAGTATAGCGCTTTCGATCGCGAGTTGCTGGGCATGTACCTGGCGGCGCGTCATTTCCACTATTTCTTGGAGGGGATGCCTTTCACCATTTTTACCGACCACAAACCCCTCACTCAGGCGCTCGCTATGGCAAAAGATCCCTGGTCGGCCCGCCAACAGCGTCACCTCTCCTTTGTTTTGGAGTTCACCACCAACATTCGGCACAAGGGGGGGGGGGGGGGGAAGACAACGTGGTCGTTGATGCACTCTCATGACTGGCCATTTGCGCGCTGACACCCGGCCTCGACTTCGACCAGCTCACCCGGGACCAAAAGTCCGACGCGAGCCTTCAGGACTGCCATCACGGGCCTGCAGTTCCAGGACTTTCCGACTCCTCACAGTGAGGGTACTGTCCATGGCACAGGCAAGTCTTCCACCATATCCATGACCTTTCCCACCCTTCCATCAGGTCCACGATCCATATGGTGGCAGAACGTTTCATCTGGCACGGGCTTTGGAAGCAGATTGCAGACAGGGCCAGAACCTGCACCCATTACCAGCTTTCCAAGGTACACAGGCACACAAGAGCACCCGTACAAGATTTTGAACACGTCTGGGAACGGTTCAGCCACATACGTGTGGACATCATCAGACCCTTTCCCGTTTCCCAAGATAACCGTTACCTTTTCACAGTGATGGACCGCACCACTCGTTGGCCCGAGGTGATCCCGATGCCAGATGCCTCCACGGACTGCTGCTCCTGAGTGCTTTTGAACGGTTGGGTTGCCTGCTTTGGTGTCCCAAACCACTTCACCAGTTATTGGGGCACCCAGTTCACCTCCACGCTTTGGGCACAGCTCGCCAACTGGCTGGGGATCAAGCTACATCACACCATGGCCTGTCACCCACAGACCAATGGACTAGTCGGCGATTGTACCACCACTTTAAGTTGGCACTGATGGCCCGTCTCACCAGCCCCAACTGGGTGGACGAGCTGCCTTGGGTGCTCCTGGGCATCTTCTTGACACCCAAAGAAGACCTACAGGCATCATCAGCTGAGCTGGTCTACGGTGCACTGCTAGCCCTACCCAGTGAGTTCGTCAACGCACCTCACAACCCCCATCAGTCAACGCACGGTCTACTTCCCCCGCCTCCAGGCCCAGTTGGACTCCCTCACACCCCCGCTGCCACCCAGACACGGCACATGGGCCTCTTAAACCCCAGCGACCTGTATTCCGCAGAGTATATTTTTATCAGGCGGGGCCCGTCCACAGCACCTCTACAAAGACCATATGAAGGGCTGTACAAAGTCATCCAGCGTTCAGGATCCACTTTCCCACTGGACATCGGTGGTAAGAGGGAACCGTTTATGGTGGACAGGTTAAAGCCAGCCCACCTCGACCCCACCAAGCCAGTAGTTGTGGCCCAACCCAAGAAGCTAGGCCGCCTGGCAAAAAAAGAAATTGGCGCCAGTTCGGGGTGGGGGGCTGTGTGACGGTACGCCATTAGGCAGGCGAACCGGCCCTGCTTGTCACACACGCGGCGGGACAGCCGGCCAAAATGGCGCCGTCGGGGGTTTCCTCCCGACCTCCGACACTGGGCTTAGAAGACCGCACTTGGCGACCCACATGATGCCCCTGTGACGTCGGGGCCTCCCAGCGCAGTTCTCAGCCAGGTCCGGGCTGGGAGTATAAGACCAGCCAGGCAGCCTACAATAAATCAGTTTTGCTCACTGAACTCAACCGTCTGCTTGTGTGATCCTTCAGTTAGCAGTGTGGCCGCTGCTACAACGGTACAAATCTGATTATCCGAAATGATCGGGACCAGGCCTATTTCAGATAGTTTTTTTTAAGAACAACAAATCACTTGTAACGGTATTTAAACAACAACAAACAACAAGGGGAGGCTTTTTAAGTATTAAAATAATGTTTAATTCTCACCAAAAAAAAAATGCTGGCCACCACCAAACACCAACACCTTCCCACTGAGGCTCCGCTCTTGCCGGGAGCATGAGGGTCCTGCTCCTGCCCAGGAGCTTAAAGTCCGCTGCAACCGGTGCCAGGAGCCCGAGGTCCACTGCTGGCACCACTGGGAGCCCCAAGTCCCCGGTCAGTTCAGGTCCGAAAATATTTCAGATAAATTATGATTTTGGAGAATCGGAGTTGTACTGTAATAAAAAATTTGATCCACGCAGGCTGTAGTTCCTCAGCAGTTAATTCACCATGAACGATATGGAGTAAAGGCCCTTCCAGACACCAGGGAACAGGTTAAAAGCTGAAAAGTCTCCCTCGGTGCTGCCTAACCTTATTCCGACCTCTCCCCCCTCTCTCCAACCCCCCCCCCCCCACCACATCCCGACAGGAAGCCAGAGCCCAACAGCAGAAGGTGTCGGCCCAGTACGTGAACGAGATCGAGGTGGCCAAAGCCCAGCGGGACTATGAACTGAAGAAGGCCACCTACGACACGGAAGTGAACACCAGGAAGGCGCAGTCGGACCTAGCGTACCAGCTGCAGGTAGGCTGGCTTGGTCGGGGCTGTGCGTTTGGGTTGAGCCTGGGGTGGGGGGCAGTGGGATCAGAGGGCAGGGGACCACCATCTTGGTCATGCCATCCTGGCCAAGAAGTTTTTATACTTCAGGAAAAATATCAATAAAATTGAAAGAGTGCAGAGATTTGGATCTAGGACATTGCCAGGACTTCAGGTGAGTACTTTCTTTCATAGTGTGTAGAAGAATGAGGGGAGATTTGATAGAGGTTTACAAAATTATGAGGGGGATAGATGGAGTAGGATTTTTTACAACTGAAATACAAATTAGAGGACATGGGTTAAGGGTGAAAGTTTAGGGGGAACTTCTTCGTACAGAGAATGGCGGGAGAGTGGAACGAGTAGTCAGCTGATGTGGTGGATACAGGCTCAATTTTAACATTTAGGAAGGATTTGAACAGGTACATGGATGGGAGGGACATGCAGGACTCGGGACTGGGTGCAGATCAGTGGAACCTGGCAGAATAATAGGTTGGCACAGACTAGAAGAGCCGAAGGGCGTGTATTGTGTGCTGTAATGTTCTCTGGTTTGGGAATTGACAGGCAAGGTTATTGCTGGACCTCGATTACCCAGAATGCATCTGAAAGAGATGGGTCAAGGTTAGCAGGCAATTAGTGTGATGCTATACAGCACCAGTGACCCAGGTTGGAAACCTGTAAGGAGTTTATATGTTCTCCCCATCTGCACTAAGAACAGAGACGTATAGGAATTTCTTCAGCCAGAAGGTGGTGGATCTGTGGAATTTGTTGCTACAGGCGTTTGTGGAGGCCGGGTCATTGGGGGTATTTAAGGTTGATAGGCTCTTGATTAGCCAGGGCATCAAGGGGAGAAGGCCGGACAGTGGGGCTGAGTGGAGAATGAATCACCTCACCATTGAATTTCTGCCCCTGCGTCTTACGGTCTTACAGTCTTACAGTCCACATGGGTATTGTTCAGATGCTCTGATTTTCTCGTCCATCCAGAAACGTATGGTTTCAATGTCCTGGTGAAATCTTTCAGCATCTTTGGCACCAAGATCAGCGGGAAAGAAGTCCGAGTGCGAATGCAGCAAAATGAATTTTCAATGACACGTTACACTTCATGGTTTTGTGTGCTTGAAGTAGACAGGGAATCATAAAAAAAATGGTAGGAAAATATTAAGGTGATTTAAATGATCAGCAACCCAAGCTCCATAAAATACACCCAATTTAGGAAGACAAATTTTCTTTGTCCAGTGTAAGGAGAAATTCAGCCTCGCTTGCAGGAAAAAGGATCTCGTGGTTGTATGTGATGTCATGTACATTCTCCGACCTTTGCTTGAGAAATGGTATGAAAACCGATACTGGTCGTTTGTTTCACTGGGGACTGGCATGTATCAGGGAGCACAGAGTAGGTGGGAGGGTGCTTCTGCCTCGGACGGGGTGAGCCATGGCTTTGGGGCCCGGCCAGGAGACCAGCGGTGGGTACTGGGAGCAGCTGGGTGCCCACTCATCCTTCCCCTTTGCCGCAGGTGGCCAAGACCAAGCAGCAGATCGAGGAGGAAACGATGCAGGTGCAAGTGGTGGAACGCACCCAGCAGATCCAGCTTCAGGAGCAGGAGATCCTCCGGCGGGAGAAGGAGCTGGAGGCCAAGGTGAAGAAGCCTGCGGAGGCCGAGAGGTACAAGCTGGAGAAGCTGGCTGAAGCCGAGAGGTAAGGCCTGCACGTCCACAGGAATAACCCCCTCCCCACCGGGGTAGGTCCTGATGGAGGGGGCGATGCTGACAGGTCAACCCCCCCCCCCCACTTCCCCCATTAGGACCTACCAGGGGTGTGCATGATGAAGTAGGGAGCTTGGACGAGAAGTGGGGTGTGTATGGTGCTCACTCTTGGGGGAAAGTGGGTCTTTCACACAGCCCCCCCCCTGCAGGAGAACCCCAATCTCCAGTATTCCCAATGATGATGTTTCAACCATAAGGCATATAGTATTAGAAATAGGCCATTCAGCTCACTCAATCATGAGCTGGTCCATTCTCCCACTCAGCCCCACTGCCAGCCCTTCTCCCCACGGGAGCCAACCTTTCTACTCTGTCCATGTCTTTCAACATTCAAAATGTTTCAATGATCCCCCCCCCACCCCCCCCCCACTTCATTCTCTTAAATTCCAAGTAGTACAGGCCAAGAGCTGTCGAACATTCCTCATACGAAAACCTTTGCATTCCTGGAATCCTCTGAACCCTCTCCCAACGTCAGCAGGGGCGCAGAGCTGCTGGGGAGCTCACCCTTACTGGGCCGCTACAGAAATACATTCCTGGCAGAGCACCATCCTCCCGTTCTCAAGTCTTGACAAACCTGATTCTTTCACAACTGGCCATTCTACTTTGTGATCTTACAGTTCGCTGCAGATTATGCAGAGACTTGTACAAAATGGTGGCCACCAAGGCCAGGTCTCCCAAGGCCTCCATGTCGGCGTTTTGATGAGCTGTGGCACCTAAAAATCTACCACTGCACCCCTGAACATCACCACATCCTTTCTTAACTGAGCACAAAACCGCTCCCCAGGGCTCTTCAGATCCTCTTGAAACGAATGCCAGCTTTACATTTGCCGCCTTCACCACTGACCCATCTTGCAGGTTTACCTTCAGGTATCCCATCACGAAGACTCCCAGGTCCCTTTGCATCTGGGGATTTTCAATTTTCTCCCCATTTAGAAAGTAGTCTGCCCGTTTATCTCTTCTACCCCAAAGTGCACGACTGTACACTTTGCGACATTATATTTCATTTGTCACTTCCTGTCCATTCTCCGAATCTCTCAAGTCCTTAGGCAGCCTCCCTGTTTCCTCTACGTTACCTGCTCCTCCACCTACCTGTGAAATATCTGCAAAAGGAAGATCCTGATGGAGGGGGGGGGATCCTGACAGGTCCACCTCCCCATCTCCACCAGAGGTGTACATGGTGATGCAGCAAGTTTGGGTGAGAAGCGGGGTGGGGGGGTGGGGGTTGGTGCTCACTGTCCTCAGGGAAAACAGGACTCCCTTTTTCAATTAGCTCTGTTTTGGGAGCTGCTCTCCCTTTTACTCTTACTAAATTATATAAACAAATTGATAATCCAATGGCTAAACATACACTACGTATATGGTTTCAATTCCGGAGATTTTTTGGCCTAAGTCATTTTATCTTGGAAACTCCTATTGTACTAAATTTCCTTTTTCATCCCTCTCTAATTGATCAAGCTTATTTACTCTGGAAAGTTAAAGGTATAACATGCTTTTCGGATTTATTCTTGGATAACTCTTTCATGTCATTTGAACAATTATCCATGAAATATGATTTACCTCGATCTCATTTCTTTCGATATTTGCAGATTAGGAGTTTCTTAGTTTCGACTTTACCCTCTTTTCCCAATCGGGAGACTACGACTGTTTTAGAGGATATACTATATTCAAAATTCCCTCCAAAAGGTGTGATATCTAAATTATATAATATAATTACAAAAATAAATTCTGGGACTTTTGAAAAGTTTAAAAATGATTGGGAAAGAGAACTCAACCTTCATATTTCTAATAAAAATTGGAATAAAATTCTGCGACTGGTAAACTCTTCTTCTCTATGTGCAAAACATTCACTAATACAGTTTAAAGTTGTTCATAGAGCTCATATGTCTAAAGATAAACTCCATCGCTTTTATTCTCATATCGATCCTATATGTGATAAATGTCAATTGGAAATAGCTTCCCTTACACATATGTTTTGGTCCTGTCCCTCTTTACAGAATTATTGGAAGGAAATTTTTTCCATTATATCTACTGTTTTGAATATTGATTTACAACCACATCCCATTACTGCAATTTTTGGATTACCTATGATAGATTTGGCTTATTTATCTCTTCCTGCGGATCGTATGATTGCTTTTCTTATACTAATGGCTAGAAGATCTATACTATTAAATTGGAAAGAGGTAAATCCTCCCACTGTTTTCCAATGGTTTACCCAAACTATACTATGTTTAAATTTAGAGAAAATTAGAAACTCTGTCTATGAATCCCCTTCTAAGTTTGAGTTAACCTGGCGACCATTTATTCAATATTTTCATTTGTGGTGAGTTGATCTGGCTCTGTTTTCTTTCTATGATTATGTATGATAATTGGGCTGTAAGATGAGATCGGAGTGATCGGTGTGGTTTAGCTATATCTGTAGGTTTTTTAAAAGTTTTTTTTAATTCAGATTTGTTTTTTCTTCTTTTTTGGGTTTTTTTTTTCTCTTTTTTCATATATTGTTATTAATTATATCTTTTTTTTTAGAGATAATTCACACCCTAAACTGATCAAAAATTATTTTTTTTATGATATATTTTTATTCTGTAATATTATTGTTTAATATCTCTGTATTCTTTGCTTTCTTTGGCTTGGCTTCGCGGACGAAGATTTATGGAGGGGGTAAAAAGTCCACGTCAGCTGCAGGCTCGTTTGTGGCTGACCAGTCCGATGCGGGACAGGCAGACACGATTGCAGCGGTTGCAAGGGAAAATTGGTTGGTTGGGGTTGGGTGTTGGGTTTTTCCTCCTTTGCCTTTTGTCAGTGAGGTGGGCTCTGCGGTCTTCTTCAAAGGAGGCTGCTGCCCGCCAAACTGTGAGGCGCCAAGATGCACGGTTTGAGGCGTTATCAGCCCACTGGTGGTGGTCAATGTGGCAGGCACCAAGAGATTTCTTTAGGCAGTCCTTGTACCTTTTCTTTGGTGCACCTCTGTCACGGTGGCCAGTGGAGAGCTCGCCATATAATACGATCTTGGGAAGGCGATGGTCCTCCATTCTGGAGACGTGACCCATCCAGCGCAGCTGGATCTTCAGCAGCGTGGACTCGATGCTGTCGACCTCTGCCATCTCGAGTACCTCGACGTTAGGGGTGTGAGCGCTCCAATGGATGTTGAGGATGGAGCGGAGACAACGCTGGTGGAAGCGTTCTAGGAGCCGTAGGTGGTGCCAGTAGAGGACCCATGATTCGGAGCCGAACAGGAGTGTGGGTATGACAACGGCTCTGTATACGCTTATCTTTGTGAGGTTTTTCAGTTGGTTGTTTTTCCAGACTCTTTTATGTAGTCTTCCAAAGGCGCTATTTGCCTTGGCGAGTCTGTTGTCTATCTCATTGTCGATCCTTGCATCTGATGAAATGTGCAGCCGAGATAGGTAAACTGGTTGACCGTTTTGAGTTTTGTGTGCCCGATGGAGATGTGGGGGGGCTGGTAGTCATGGTGGGGAGCTGGCTGATGGAGGACCTCAGTTTTCTTCAGGCTGACTTCCAGGCCAAACATTTTGGCAGTTTCCGCAAAGCAGGACGTCAAGCGCTGAAGAGCTGGCTCTGAATGGGCAACTAAAGCGGCATCGTCTGCAAAGAGTAGTTCACGGACAAGTTTCTCTTGTGTCTTGGTGTGAGCTTGCAGGCGCCTCAGATTGAAGAGACTGCCATCCGTGCGGTACCGGATGTAAACAGCGTCTTCATTGTTGGGGTCTTTCATGGCTTGGTTCAGCATCATGCTGAAGAAGATTGAAAAGAGGGTTGGTGCGAGAACACAGCCTTGCTTCACGCCATTGTTAATGGAGAAGGGTTCAGAGAGCTCATTGCTGTATCTGACCCGACCTTGTTGGTTTTCGTGCAGTTGGATAATCATGTTGAGGAACTTTGGGGGACATCCGATGCGCTCTAGTATTTGCCAAAGCCCTTTCCTGCTCACGGTGTCGAAGGCTTTGGTGAGGTCAACAAAGGTGATGTAGAGTCCTTTGTTTTGTTCTCTGCACTTTTCTTGGAGCTGTCTGAGGGCAAAGACCATGTCAGTGGTTCCTCTGTTTGCGCGAAAGCCGCACTGTGATTCTGGGAGAATATTCTCGGCGACACTAGGTATTATTCTATTTAGTAGAATCCTAGCGAAGATTTTGCCTGCAATGGAGAGCAACGTGATTCCCCTGTAGTTTGAGCAGTCTGATTTCTCGCCTTTGTTTTTGTACAGGGTGATGATGGTGGCATCACGAAGATCCTGAGGCAGTTTACCTTGGTCCCAACAAAGCTTGAAAAACTCATGCAGTTTGGCATGCAGAGTTTTGCCGCCAGACTTCTGGGGGGATTCCATCCATACCTGCTGCTTTGCCACTTTTCAGTTGTTCGATTGCCTTATATGTCTCATCCAGGGTGGGAACCTCATCCAGCTCTAGCCTTAGGGGCTGTTGAGGGAGCTGGAGCAGGGCGGAATCTTGGACTGAGCGGTTGGTACTGAAAAGAGATTGGAAGTGTTCTGACCATCGGTTGAGGATGGAGATCTTGTCGCTGAGGAGGACTTTGCCGTCTGAGCTGCGCAGCGGGCTTTGGACTTGGGGTGAGGGGCCGTACACAGCCTTTAGAGCCTCGTAGAAACCCCTGAAGTCGCCAATGTCCGCGCTGAGCTGTGTTCCTTTGGCGAGGCTAGTCCACCACTCATTTTGGATCTCCCGGAGTTTGCGCTGAAGATGGCTGCATGCGCGACGGAAGGCTTGTTTTTTCTCTGGACAGGACGGCTTTGTAAGGTGAGCCTGGTGGGCAGCTCGCTTCTTTGCCAGCAGCTCCTGGATTTCCTGGCTGTTTTCGTCAAACCAGTCCTTGTTTTTCCTGGAGGAGAAGCCCAGTACCTCTTCAGTGGATTGCAGTATGGTAGTCTTCAACTGATCCCAGAGGGTTTCAGGGGACGGGTCCGTGAGGCGGGTTGCAAAGTCGAGCTTTGCTTTGAGGTTTGCCTGGAAGTTTCCTCTCGCTTCGTCTGACTGCAGTTTTCCAACATTGAACCTCTTTCTGGGGGCTTTATTGTTCCTGGGCTTTGGCTTGAAGTGAAGGTTGAGCTTGCAGCGAACCAGCCGGTGGTCAGTGTGGCATTCCGCGCTAGGCATGACCCTGGTGTGGAGCACATCTTGTTTGTCACTTTCTCGCACCAGGATGTAGTCCAGGAGGTGCCAGTGTTTGGATCGGGGATGCATCCAGGTGGTCTTAAGGCTGTCCCTCTGCTGAAAAAGGGTGTTTGTAATGACAAGCCGCTGTTCTGCGCAGAGCTCCAACAGGAGGCGCCCATTGTCGTTGCACTTGCCGACGCCATGCTTGCCCAGGATTCCTGGCCAGGTTTCTGAGTCTTTGCCGACACGAGCGTTGAAGTCGCCCAGGATGACAACCTTGTCGGCTGTAGGGGTACGTTGGATGAGGTTGCGCAGGTCGGTGTAGAACTTGTTCTTTTCTGCTGGTTCCGCCTGGAGGGTTGGAGCATAGACACTGATGAGGGTGATGTGACGCTTGTTTTGAAGTGGGAGTCGCATGGACATGATTCGGTCCGAGAAGCCTGTCGGAAGGTTTTCGAGTTTGGAGGCAATGAAGCTCTTGACCATGAAGCCTACACCAGATAGGCGTCGTTCATCCGAAGGCTTGCCAGACCAGTAGAGTGTGTAGCCCGCGCCGCGTTCTTGG
Organism: Narcine bancroftii; assembly: GCF_036971445.1. Taxonomy (NCBI): domain Eukaryota; kingdom Metazoa; phylum Chordata; class Chondrichthyes; order Torpediniformes; family Narcinidae; genus Narcine; species Narcine bancroftii. The sequence continues at coordinate 179,965,288 of NC_091470.1, read as the reverse complement.
AGGCTGCCTACATCTGCCAGGCGGACTTCACTGAGAGCGGCTATGTCGATGTCAAGTCTGAGGAGTTCATGTGCAATGAGGGCAGACCGACGTTCAGGTCGGTGGCTGTCAGTCTTGTCTAGCATGGTTCTGATGTTCCAGCATGCTAGCTTGAGTTTGTGAGCATCTTTTGAGGGGGAGGACGTGGAGGGGGGAGGACGTGGAGGGGGAGGACGTGGAGGGGGAGGACGTGGAGGGGGAGGACGTGGAGGGGGAGGACGTGGAGGGGGAGGACGTGGAGGGGGAGGACGTGGAGGGGGAGGACGTGGAGGGGGAGGACGTGGAGGGGGAGGACGTGGAGGGGGAGGACGTGGAGGGGGAGGACGTGGAGGGGGAGGACGTGGAGGGGGAGGACGTGGAGGGGGAGGACGTGGAGGGGGAGGACGTGGAGGGGGAGGACGTGGAGGGGGAGGACGTGGAGGGGGAGGACGTGGGGGGGGAGGACGTGGGGGGGGAGGACGTGGGGGGGGAGGACGTGGAGGGGGAGGACGTGGAGGGGGAGGACGTGGAGGGGGAGGACGTGGAGGGGGAGGACGTGGAGGGGGAGGACGTGGAGGGGGAGGACGTGGAGGGGGAGGACGTGGAGGGGGAGGACGTGGAGGGGGAGGACGTGGAGGGGGAGGACGTGGAGGGGGAGGACGTGGAGGGGGAGGACGTGGAGGGGGAGGACGTGGAGGGGGAGGACGTGGAGGGGGAGGACGTGGAGGGGGAGGACGTGGAGGGGGAGGACGTGGAGGGGGAGGACGTGGAGGGGGAGGACGTGGAGGGGGAGGACGTGGAGGGGGAGGACGTGGAGGGGGAGGACGTGGAGGGGGAGGACGTGGAGGGGGAGGACGTGGAGGGGGAGGACGTGGAGGGGGAGGACGTGGAGGGGGAGGACGTGGAGGGGGAGGACGTGGAGGGGGAGGACGTGGAGGGGGAGGACGTGGAGGGGGAGGACGTGGAGGGGGAGGACGTGGAGGGGGAGGACGTGGAGGGGGAGGACGTGGAGGGGGAGGACGTGGAGGGGGAGGACGTGGAGGGGGAGGACGTGGAGGGGGAGGACGTGGAGGGGGAGGACGTGGAGGGGGAGGACGTGGAGGGGGAGGACGTGGAGGGGGAGGACGTGGAGGGGGAGGACGTGGAGGGGGAGGACGTGGAGGGGGAGGACGTGGAGGGGGAGGACGTGGAGGGGGAGGACGTGGAGGGGGAGGACGTGGAGGGGGAGGACGTGGAGGGGGAGGACGTGGAGGGGGAGGACGTGGAGGGGGAGGACGTGGAGGGGGAGGACGTGGAGGGGGAGGACGTGGACCTGTCCTCGGGCCTGCGCAAAGGAACTTTTAGGTGGAGTGCAGTGCGCGCAGTACTGGCCCCACCCTTTACACCCATGGTTCGTGTGCCGTGGCCAAGCAAGCTGGGACGTGGCAGCGAGGTCCTTGGGTCGTAGGTTTTATATCGGAGTGGCCTTCTCCTATGCAGGTTTCTTACCCGGGCTGGAGGGGTCTGCCTCCCCTCCTAGGTCGGTCCATACTGCCCGGACCGGGGCCGAGGCCGCCGCAGTTCACCCTGTGCCTGGACTGGGGCCGCCGCCTCCCACTCCCTGCCCGGACCGGGGCCTCCGCCTGCCTCACTCGACCGAGGCCGGGGCCGCCGTCTCCCCCTTGCTCCTGCCCGTATCGGGGCCGCCGCCGTCTACCCTTCGCCCGGACCGGGGCCGGGGCCGGGGCCGCCGTCTCCCCCTTGCTCCTGCCCGTATCGGGGCCGCCGCCGTCTACCCTTCGCCCGGACCGGGGCCGGGGCCGCTGTTGCTCTCCCTGTGCCTGGACTGGGGCCGCCGCCTCCCACTCCCTGTCCGGACCGGGGCCTCCGCCTGCCTCACTCGACCGAGGCCGGGGCCGCTGTCTCCCCCTTTCTCCTGCCCGTATCGTGGCCGCCGCCGTCTACCCTTCGCCCGGACCGGGGCCGGGGCCGCTGCTGCTCTCCCTGTGCCTGGACTGGGGCCGCCGCCTCCCACTCCCTGCCCGGACCGGGCCTCTGCCTGCCTCACTCGACCGAGGCCGGGGCCGCCGTCTCCCCCTTGCTCCTGCCCGTATCGTGGCCGCCGCCGTCTACCCTTCGCCCGGACCGGGGCCGGGGCCGCTGCTGCTCTCCCTGTGCCTGGACTGGGGCCGCCGCCTCCCACTCCCTGCCCGGACCGGGCCTCCGCCTGCCTCACTCGACCGAGGCCGGGGCCGCCGTCTCCCCCTTGCTCCTGCCCGTATCGGGGCCGCCGCCGTCTACCCTTCGCCCGGACCGGGGCCGGGGCCGCTGCTGCTCTCCCTGTGCCTGGACTGGGGCCGCCGCCTCTGTATTAATTCATTACTTACTATGTATTTTTTTTATATCTCTTTGAACTGTATGTGTTTATAAATTATAATAATAATAAAAAGATTGAAAAAGAAAGAAAGGACTCCCCACCCCTCAACTCTCTTAGGAGACCCCAGCCCTGTGTTTACCCCTGAAACATACCCCTCAGGGGAAAGATACAGGCAACGGGCCACTTGTTGCCAGCAAGCTTAAGGTTTCGAGATGGGCTCCAGTCACAAGAGACACAGAAACAGGCCTTCACTCCACCGATTCCTTGCTGGCCACCAGGCCACCCCCCGCACCACCACAGTCTGACACAAATTCCTTTCTCCCTCCTCCATCTCGTCACCTCCTCCTGGAGTTCACTCCTCGCCACGAGCAGCGTGCAGCCGCAAGTCTCTTGGGACTGGTGGGAAGAAAGGGGAGCACCTGGAAGGGAAAGCTCACCCCAGTCATGGAGAAACGAGGGGGTCGGAGTCATGAGGCAACGATCCTCCTCACATCACTGTCCTCGCCACGATCCAAGCGGTGATGATGAGAGATCATCACACGTCAGTCCAAAATGCAAATTCTTGCTTACTGCATAAAATGCATTGTCCCCTATGTACTCGTGTAAAAGTCAATACGGGTACACAATCCTTTATCCGGACATCTAAAATCTGGAAAGCTCCAAAAACCGGCATTTTTTTTCTGGTGCTGGTATAGTGGAGAGAGACAGCTGCGTGACTCAGGCAAGCAAGGGGGGAGAGAGACGGCAGCGCGATTCGGGCGGGCGGGGGGAGAGAGACGGCAGCGGAACTTGGGTGGGCACCAGCATGACTGGAAGGGGGTGAATTCGGCAGCACAATTCAGGTGGGCTTAAATTTGAGGCAGCTGGCATTTGTTCTGAAATCCGGAAAAATCCGAAATTTGGAACACACTGTGCCCCAAGGGTTCCAGATAAAGGATTGTGTTCCTGTACCATGTAAAAAGTTAGCCTCCAATTTTTGGACAAAAAATCCTGGAATTTTGCATGTTTTTTGTGTGAAAGTCTCTCACCCACCGTGGCCCCAGCTACCCGCCCATCAGAACTCCCGACGCATCTACCGCAAACCTTCCACGCGTTACTGGCCACCCGCCCATTGGAGGGTCCTGATACATCTATCATGGACTTCCCTTCCAGCCCAGCCACCCACCCATTGGAGCCCCCAAAGTATTAGAGGAACAAATTTGTAGGGAGATAATGTATATGTGTGAGAATCATAAGGTAGTGATCATGGGAGATTTTAACTTCCCTCACATTGATTGGGATACCCATACAGTTAGAGGGCTGGATGGGCTAGAGTTCGTTAAATGTGTTCAAGGTTGTTTTCTAAATCAATTAGTAGAATAACTGACTCGGGACGGTGTAATACTAGATTTCCTGATAGGGAATGAGCTAGATCAGGTATCGGACATTAATGTTGGAGAACAAATTGGGTCTACTGATCATAACTCTGTTAGTTTTCGGGTAGTTTTAGGGAAGAGCTAGGAGGGGCCTAAAGTTGAGGTTCTGGATTGGAGAAGAGCAAATTTTGAAGGAATAAGAAGAGATTTGGGGAGTATTGAGTGGGACAGGATATTTTCAGGTAAGGATGTAAATGAAAAATGGAGGATATTCAAAAAGGAAATTTTGTGGGTACAGAGTAGATATGTCCCAGTGAGGATCAAAGGAAAGGCTGGAAGTCATAGGGAGGCTTGGTTTTTGAGGAATATTGGAAATTTGGTTAGGAGAAAAAGGGAAGTGTACAAGCGGTATAAAGAGCAGGGAGCTGAGAGTTTGAAGGAGGACTACAAGGAGTGTAGAAGGAATCTTAAGAAAGAAATTAGAAAGGCCAAAAAATGGCACGAAGAGGCTTTGGCAGACAGAGTAAAAATAAATCCGAAGGGTTTCTATAGGTACATTAAAAGTAAAAGATTAGTGAGGGATAAAATTGGACCCCCTGTAGATAGCGAAGGTAGGCTGAGTGAGAAGTCAGAGAAAATGGGGGAAATTTTGAATGATTTCTTTGCCTTGGTATTCACTAGGGAAAAAAAATATTGAACCAGTTGAAGTAAAGGAAAATAGTGGGGAGGTCATGAAGCATATAAGGATAACCGAGGAGGTAGTGATGGCTGTATTGAAAAAGATAAAGGTGGATAAATCTCCGGGACCGGACAAAATATTCCCAAGGACACTCAAGGAGGCTTGTGGACAGATAGTGGGGCCATTAACAGAGATATTTAGGATGTCACTGGTCACGGGGGTAGTGCCAAAGGATTGGAGGGTGGCGTATGTGGTTCCGCTGTTTAAGAAAGGGTCCAAATGTAAACCTGGGAATTATAGGCCCGTGAGTCTGACGTCTGTGGTGGGTAAGTTGATGGAAAGTGTTCTGAGGGATGGTATTTACAAATATTTGGAGGTACAGGGATTGATAGGGAGTAATCAGCATGGTTTTGTCAGGGGTAGATCATGCTTGACCAACCTGATTGAGTTTTTCGAGGGGGGTTACAAAAAAGGTTGATAAAGGGAAAGCTGTGGATGTTGTCTATTTAGACTTTAGTAAAACTTTTGACAAAGTTCCCCACAGGAGGTTAGGAAAAAAGGTGGAGGCATTAGGTATAAATGAGGAGGTAGTGAAATGGATTCAGCAATGGTTGGATGGGAGGTATCAGAGAGCAGTGGTAGAAAATTGTTTGTCCAATTGGAGGCCGGTGACTAGTGGAGTTCCTCAGGGATTGGTCCTGGGTCCACTATTGTTTGTTATATATATTAACGATCTGGAAGTAGGGGTGGAGAATTGGATAAGCAAGTTTGCGGATGATACAAAGATTGGTGGTGTTGTGGACAGTGAAGAAGATTACTGTAGATTAAAGGGTGATTTAGGAAGGCTGGAGGTGTGGGCTGAGAAATGGCTGATGGAATTTAATACAGATAAGTGTGAGGTGTTACATTTTGGAAAGGCAAATCTAAATAGGTCATATGCATTAAATGGTAGGCTATTGAGATGTGCAGAGCAACAAAGGGATTTAGGAGTGATGGTAAATAGTACCCTCAAGTCAAGGCTGATACTCAGGTAGATGGTGTGGTGAAGAAGGCATTTGGAATGTTGGCCTTCATAAATCGGAGTATTGAATTCAAGAGTAGGGAGGTTATGATGAAATTGTACAAGGCATTGGTGAGGCCAAATTTGGAGTACTGTGTACAGTTTTGGTCACCAAATTATAGGAAAGATATAAACAAAATAGAGAGAGTACAGAGAAGGTTCACAAGAATGTTGACAGGATTTCAAGGTTTGAGTTACAGGGAAAGGTTGTGCAGACTAGGGCTTTTTTCTCTGGAGCATAGAAGATTGAGGGGGGACTTGATAGAGGTGTTTAAGATTTTAAAAGGGACAGACAGAGTAAATGTGGATAGGCTTTTTCAATTAAGAGTGGGGGAGATTCAAGCTAAAGGGCATGGTTTAAGATTGAAGGGGGAAAATTATAAGGGGAACATGAGGGGAAATTTCTTTACGCAAAGGGTGGTAGGGATGTGGAATGAGCTTCTGGCAGACGTAGTTGAGGCAGGATCATTGGTTACATTTAAGGAAAGACTGGATAGTTACATGAAGAGGAGAGAACTGGAGGGGTATGGACCGGGTGCTGGTCAGTGGGACTAAGAGGGTGGGAATTTGTTACTGCATGGACTAGTAGGGCCAAACTGGCCTGTTCTGTACTGTAAGTGGTTATATGGTTATCGAACGTAGGCTTGCTCCTTGGCCGCCCACCCCTCAGAACTTGCGACATCTCCGACAAAGCAAATATTTACCGTGGTCAAAAATAGTAACCGTGAAATAGTTGACCCCAAAAATTCAACGTTTAAAATGGTCTACAGAATTCAACATTTACACGAGTATAGACAGTATTTCAATAAAGATACCACACAAGAGAGATGGTAAATAAATCAAAAAGGTTGGACAAGCATTCACAGTAGCATTTAGTGAGATTGCAATAGTGCAGACAGAATGTTGCAGTGATAAATGTTCAACGTGAGCTGTATCAGCCGAAGTGAGAGCCCCTCTCTTCTTTTTGGACTTCCTCCTTCCCGCTGCATTCTCTCTTTCTCCAGGCTGAAGCTCATCATGGAGGCAGAAGCGGAGGCTGAATCCGTGCGTGTAAGTGACGTGCTCTCTCTCCCCCAGCCTCACGCCTTCCTAGTCTGACGGATAAGGAACATCTTGACGGTGGGGGTGGTGGGGGGGGGAAGAAACGGCAGAGAGGGGGCGGCCGGGGTGTGCTTCCAAGCTTCCAACCAGGAGATGATGGAGGAAGATTGTGGGAGGGGAGAGAGGTTGAGTGGGAGAGTCGCACTCTCAGAGCAATCCCCTTGCCTCTGCATGACCTGGTATACTCCGCACTCCCATGTTTCCACGTCCCACTCCCAATTCACCTCACCTTCCCTGGAAAATGCCTTGGTGTATTTGTGCAGCACAAGGTCATAATCAAGAAGGCCCAGTTACCGTGCTGTATGTCTAATTTTTAAAAATAATTTAAAATAAATATACATAAATATTCTGGGATACCGCTCATCGTTTTCATCGCCTGCGGGAAGAAGCTGTTCCTCTGCCAGGCCGTCCTTATTTTGATACTCCTGTACCTCCTTCCTGATGATAGTGGGTCAGGGATCCTGTGTGTGGGATGGAAAGGGTCCTCAACAATCCTTTGAGCCCTATTTGACCAACACACCCAGTAAACGTCGTCAACAGAGGAAAGAGTGACTCCAGTGATATTCTCGGCCAATCTGATCATTTTAAATGTTGTTTACAGCATGTGAGAAGCCCAATTAACCCACAGCCCCATACATTTTAGAGGGCGGAAGAAAACCAGTGGATACGGGGAGAACGTGCAAGCTCCGTGCAGTCAGTGGAGTGACAGACTCTGTACTGATTTCTGGTCCAGTGCTTTGCAGCAACCATCCCACACAATGTTGTGTTCCTGTAAAATGTTGTTGTTGTCCCAGCCCATTTTACTCAGGTATCCACCCCTCTCTCTCTCTGCCCCCATTTCCTGTTGGAGTTTAACGCCCTCCTGCTACTATAAGACAATAAAACATAGCAGGAGGGTGTTGAATCTGCCCCATCATTCAATCAAGAGCTGATCCTCTTTCCCACTCAGCTCAACTGCTCTGCCTTCTCCCCACAATCTTTGATGCCCAGAGGACGTGGGCTCAGGGTAAAAAGGGAGAAGTTTAGGGGGAACCTCTTCATACAGAGAGCGGTGGAACGAGCTGCCAGTTGACGTGCAGAATGCAGGCTTAATTTTGACATTTAAGAACAATTTGGACAGGGATATGGAGGGATATGGTCCCGATGCAAGTCAATGGGAAAAGGCAGAATAACAGTTCGGCATGAACTAGAAGGGCCAAAGGACCTTTTTTTGTGTGGTAGTGTTCTATGCCCATCACATCACTGCTGACCTATTCAAACATCCCTGAAAACCCATTATTCTCTTTCTCTCTCTCTCTTTCTCCTCCTCCCCCCCCCCCCCCCCACCTCTCTCCATGTCCTCTGGCAGTGGTGCCACTCCCCTTAAACCTTTGCCCTCTCGTTTCTGACACCCTGAGCACTTTGGGGAAAACTTGCACATTGTGCTTTCGCCTCTGCGGAAGCAGAAAAAGCGCACCCTCAGGAGGGACTGGCGAGTTGCCGTTAGCTCGTGGGCAGCCACGAGCCGAGGTTCTCCGAGGGGGAGTCAGAGAGCCCCAGGGGCAGTGGGGAGGACGTTGCTGCGATGGGGAGCGCCCATCTGATCTGTCCCTGACTCCGTGATCTGGGTTCTGCTTCCCGCACAGGTGAAAGGAGAGGCAGAGGCCTTCGCGATCCACGCTAAGGCCATAGCTGAGGCCGAACAGATGATCAAGAAGGCAGAGGCATTCAACGAGTACAAGGACGCTGCCATGGTGGATATGATGCTGGACAAGTTGCCCGAGGTGAGTGCTCCAACTGACCCTCTGCAAGACTGGACTCTGGGAAACAGTGCGCAGACACTCCTCTCCGCCCCTGGAGTCACTCCACACAGCTGCTGCTCGCGAAAGTCACCATTTATATCAGGAGTCGCCAGCATAGTTCCCTCAAGATTGGCCATAAGATTGAGCTGATCCATTCTCCTACTGAGCCCCACTGCCCGGTCGTCTCCCTATAACCATTGATGCCCTGGCTAATCATGAACATATTAATCTCTGCCTTAAATACACCCAATGACCCAGCCTCCACAACCGCCCGCGGCAACAAATTCCACAGATTCACTGCCCTCTGGCTGAAGTAATTCATCAGGAAAGAGGTATCGGGGCCACAAGACTCGCACCACCAGGAACAGCTGCTCCCCTCCGCCATCCGACTCCTCAACGACAAACTCAATCAGGGACTCATTTAAGGACTTGGGACTGTTGACATTTCTTTATTTGTTAACATGTGAACATTGAGTACTTTTTTTTTGCGCTACCAATCTGTGGTAATTCTGCCGCGCCCGCAGGAAAAAGAATCTCAGGGTTGTGTGTGATGTCGTGTATGTTCTCTGACAATAAATCCGAAATGAGATGACAATAAACTTGACAAAACTGCTCACAATTTTCCAAGTGAGGTTTCACTTTTAGGTGCCTAAAAAGCCTCAACAACACATCCCTGCTCTCGTTTTCTATTCGTCCTGAAATGAACGCCAGCATTACATTTGCCTTCACTATCGACTCAATATGTAAGTTTAGCCTCAGGCTGTCCTGCACGAGGATTCCCAGGTTCCTTGACATCTGGGCATATTAATTTTCTCCCCATTTAAAAAAAAAATAGGCTGCCAATTTACATTTTCTACCAAAGTGCGCGACCGTACACTTTCGGACATTATATTTCATTTGCCGCTTCTCTGCCCACGCTCCTGATCTGCCCTTCTGCAGCCTCCCTGTTTCCTCAATCCGGTCTGCTCCTTCGCCTCCCTTCATATCATCTGCAGACTTGGCCACAAAGCCGTCCATTCCACCATCCAAATTAATATACAACACAGAGAAGCGGCCCCAACACCCACCCCCTGGGCGTCACCACGAGCAAATGGTAGCCAATCAGATTATGATCCCTATCGTCCATCTCTCTGCTTCCAACCAATCAGCCAATGCTCTACCCACGTTACTATGTTTCATGTTATATCATTGGCTCTTGATAACTAGCCTCATCTGAAGCACCTTTTCAAAAGCTTTCTGAAAATTCAAATACTCAACGTCCACGGCATCTCCTTTATCGAGCCTGCCTGTTGCTTCAAAGAAGAAGACATGATTAAACCCTGCCTCGATTCCCCCTACTCGATTTCCCCGACTCGATTTCCCCCACCACTAACTTGATTGGTTGGAATGAGACTTACCCAGGGCACAGAATAGGACCAGTGGTCATAGGATCCCGCCAGTCCAGCCCACCTTGAGCCGAGGGTGCTTCCCGGTGACTGCTGCAGGCGGTCGATGGGTGCGGAGTGGGCTGTCCTCACTTGCCCTGCATTTCCTCCAGGTGGCGGCCGAGATCAGCCAGCCCTTCTCCAAGGTCAGGAAGATCACCATGGTCAGCAGCGGCAACGGGGACGTGGGAGCCTCCAAGATGAGTGGTGAGGTTCTCGACATCATGACTAAGCTGCCCGAGACCATCGAGAGACTGACCGGAGTGAACATCTCACAGGTGAGTAACCTGGGAATGACTGGACGTAGCACCACTGCGTTGGGCAGTGGGGGTTGTACTCTTACCTGTGTGGGTCAGTGGGCCTTGCACTGTCCTCCCCTGGGTGGGGCAGGGGTTTTGTTCTCTTCACCCCCCCCCACTGCATAAGACATTGGGGTTTTTACTCTTCCCCCTTGCTGGGTGAGGTACTGGGTCTTGTACTGTTCCCCTGGATGGGTTAGTGGGTCACATACTGCCCTCTTCCCACTCTGGTGAGGCAGTGGTCATACACACTCCTTTAACCTCATCCATCCTGGTGTATGAGGAGTCGGGGTGAAGTAAGACTGTACAGGCTGGAACTTAGAAGAATGGGGAGTGGGGGGGGGGATCTTATAGAAACATATAAAATTATGAAGGGCACAGATAAGATAAAAGTTGGTAAATTGTTTCCATTGGTGGGGGAGATTAGAACTAGGGGCCTCAAGTTTCAGGGTAGTAGATTTAGGTCAGAGATGAGGGGGAATTGCTTTTCCAGGGGTGGGGGAGGGGGGTTGTGAATCTGTGGAATTCGCTGCCCGTTGAAGCAGTTGAGGTGACGTCAGTAAATAGATTTAAGCCCAGGTTGGATAGATTTTTATGTTGTGGAAGGATTAAGGGATATGGGGAAAAGGCAGGTGGGTGGAGAGGAGCAGATAAGCCACGATCACTTTGAATGGCAGAGCAGGCCTCAACGGTCCAGATGGCCAACTCCTGATCCTATTTCTCATGTTCTCATAAGACTGTTGGTAATTTATTCCCAGTACCTTGTACCGAGATCATTTGGGTGCTAAGAGGTGAACCAACCATTTTTAAAAGTTAGATGGCAGAAGGTTTCTATAAATTGACTCGAAGTTGCTTGAGCCCGAATGACAGCAGCATGGATCTTAATACTGGAAAGAACATGGCTGCTCCTCAGACAGGAGGGAGAGGCTCGAAGGAAGGGTTGGAGCAACTCAGCAGGTCAAACAGTGTACTTTATACAGAAAAACCCCTGGTATCCGGGATTCAAGCCACCGATGGCCTCAAGCTACTGGCAAAAAATAGAGGAAAATAAATAGAAGAAATTAAAATAAATAAGAATAGGTTTAAAAAAAGTTTAATTTTAAAATTGTAAAAGTAAATGTTCTCTGAAGTAGCGCATAAACCTTTGGTGAGGATGGGAGCAAATATTCAGACAGCAGAGGGCCTCGGTCGGGCTTTGCTCGTAGCAGCTGTTTGAATAAAGTTATGCTTCAATAAAATGGCGTCACCCAGGATGAAGAGGTGGTTGATGCCGCTCGCCGGGTAGGGTGACTCTTAAAGTATCTCCATATCCCTGCTTAGTAAGAGTCGCCTCAGTCAAACTTGGGGGGGGGGGGCTAATTATCTGTAACTTTATTGTTTGTCTTTCGGGCGGCTTCGTGGAGGGGATGAAACCTGCAGATGCAGCAACGGTTAAACGTTTTCAAAGAATGTGACTGAAAATAAAGTAAAATGCTTAAAGGTTCATGCAAGTGAAGTTTGTTCAGGGTAAGTATAGAATTTTGTCTTAATTATTCTTAATACAGGTGTATTAGTTAGGCATTGTAAGAGTAAGTCCCAAGCAACCGGAGAATACACTTATCTGGCATCAACCCAACCCCATAGGTGCCGGATACCAGGGGTTTTATTGTATAGCAAAGATAAAGGTACATAACCAACATTTCAGGCTCGAGCCCTTCAACAAGATATGAGCAAAATGTAGCCAGGCGCCTGAACAAGACTCTGTGTAAAACTCTGCCTGTTCTCTTCTGCTTGTGCAGGGATCCATGAGACCTGTGCGGATGTCGTGAGTCGGTGGGGAATTGACGACGAGGATCGATGGAACAAGAATTACGTGACCGAGCGATTGCTGGAGTTACCTTCCCACGTGCATTAACCCTTGTGCCATTGTCTTGTCTGCATGTCTTCCTCGCGTAGCACTACTCCCCCCACTACCCCGTCACCATTGTCACGTCAGTGAATCAATCAACAAAAAAGGACGCACCCATTCCGTAGTCCACCAGAAACAGGAGCAGGGCTTAGCCAGTCACCATATGGTTAGCAGCATAGCTGATCTGAAATTCCCTCCAAAATCCTGTCCCCAATAACCCTGACTGCAAAGATTTGTCTCCCAGTATGCTTAACGATTCAGCTCAAAGCCTTGCAAGATGGACAATTCTATTGAAAAATCTGTTTTGAAAAAACCTTCAGATGCTTAAAAAAATAATCCAAGGTAAAGGTTAATAATGCAGGTGTGAACTCCTTGTCGGAACCGGGAAGAAAGCATATTAGTATGTGGCTGCAGGGGTTGGGGGAAAGGATGGATTCGGCAAGGCGATATCTCTGGTACAGTGCGGCTAGGGTTGTCAGAGCACTAAGCTGTAAAATGAGCTCATGATTGGGGGAGTTGAATGTAGAGGGTGGGGGGGGGGAAGCATCGCCCTCTATTCATAAACCAAAGGCAGTCTACCAGATGATCTTGTTTACAACTTATCTCCGAGACAATCATGGCCTCACCCTTTTAAAAATATTCCCCTTGACCTACCCCACTCTCACCACAGCTGGCTTTCTTCCAACTCTGACAAATGTCTCTCTTTCTGAAGATGAGCCTTAGAATTTTGGTTTTATTGGGAAATGCGCAGAATCCCATCTCGTGCTCTCTTTGCCTGTGCCATAAACAGACTATGCCATAGTCTAAAACGTTCTGGCCTCCCTTAGCCAGAGAAACATGCTCTGGTGTCTGCCCTGTTGAGTTGTATGTTTCACTAAGATCACTTAATTGTTCTGTACTCCTGTGGATTCAGGCCGAATCGGCTCATGAAGCCTCTTCATCCCTAGGATCAGCCTAGGGAATCGTCTCAGAAGTGCCTCCGATGCAAATGTATCCGACCACAACCAAGGAACCCCAGGTGTACACGGTATCCAGGTGTGGTCTCACCAATGAAGCTTTGCCCCTCCTTTGATACTTCACCCATCCAGTTCTGTAGGTCACTGTTGTATAGTTCTTAAATCTGGAGCTTAGTGTGAAAGGTCAGCTCTGTTCGAGCCGCAGTATTGTCGCAAGTTCCCAGGAATCGTAACAGGAATCAAACCATGGCGAGGAGCGGGAGCTGAGTTTGGGAGAGGCCTGTGCTTAGGGCCCACCAACAAAGTGGAGGGAAGACAGGAAGTTCAACGGAGAGCAGCTTGAATTGAACGTCAGGTTTTGAAAAGAGAATCGTCGGGCTGCGGGTAACGTGGTGCAAGCAGGTCCTGGATATTCCGCCTGTCCAGAGAACGTGCAGGGTTCTTCTCCGAATATTGGTCACGGCAGGTGAAATCATTCCCCCTGTTTTAACTGGCCCTCCCTTTGTGCTGCTGTTACTTGAGGCCATCTCCCCCCTTCTCATTGATGCTCCCTGAACATAGAATGGTGCAATCCAGGCCCTTCAGCCCAATGATCTATCTCTTCTCTTACTCGCACCCTATTTTGCTTTACATCCATGTGACTGTCTAAGAGTCTTTTGAATGTCCTTTATTGTACCACCTCTCCCACTATTAAGGTGGACCTGAGGTCGGATGAAAGCAAACACAAACTCAGCTGCAAAAACAAACATTTAATCACTTTGCAAAGCGTGAGAACTCTTAGAGCAAGAAGCACTGCCGCCAGTAGCTAACCTACTGCAAAGGAGTCTACCCTGGCTTACAATATCACTTTAGTGATCTTCTAACCTCTAGTTTCTAGAACATTAAAACAGACTGCTCCAAGTAAGTCCATATCCCTTGAAATGCCCTTGGGATCTGTTAGTTAGTCTCACACTGTCCTACCAAATAAGGAGTTTCTTCTCTGCTCCCAAGCCCAAAAAACGCACAGAGATCAGAGCAATCCATGACAGTGTTGTTAGAAGTGCCTATCTTTTCTGACGTTCATACTCCTCCGTAGGAATGGCTGGTTGCCTGTTAAAACATGGCAGAGAGACTTGGTCACTCTGCATCCATTGGCAGCGAATGGCCCTTTGTCAGGTTTCTCCGGCACGTTTGCGAACTGCACTGCAGCCACAGCATCTGCAGACTTCGCTACTTTAACTCCCTCTCCTTATATCTGCCCGGTTTTACAGGACCTGGTCTCTGGGTACTTCCTTGACCCCATCTCATCAAATTCCCCCTGGCCAGTTCCAGTCAGACTTTGAGGAACAGATACAAATTTTTAAAGTCGGATCTGGTGTCAACGCTGCCCTCTGCTCAGGTCTTGTTTGTCCTGTTTCCTTCTGGCCTGATCCTTTGTGATGGCGTTTTCCCATCTGTTCTGAGTGATTGATGTGACTACCAAAATATACAATAGTATAATATATCAGTAAATGTAAACATAATCTCTTTCTGTTTGTCAGACCTTGAATTCAATAGATTATCTTGCACCTTATATCAAATATATGTGTATTCCTAATAAATCCAGGGCTGCACTGTCAGTGTAAAACTGTTCCAGTGGCCAGGGCTCGAGCCCAGCGTTGCCAGTCAGAACTTTGTTCTCCCAGTGTCCTCCCACCCTTCCAAACATGGGGGCTTGTAGATCAATTGGGCCAATTCTTTTCTGCCATTAATTGTACCATCACCTCAACACCGTCTTTCACAACCCCCAAATCCTCAACCCAATCCATTGATGGAGAGGTTGGTAACCAGAGAACAGCCGGATGCGAGACTGTGGCAGGAAATAAACTGGAGGAACTCAGCAGCACCTGTGATGGGGAAAGAGCCATAAAACATTACAGGGCAGAAAACAGGCTCTTTTGGTCTGTGCTGATCTATTATTCTGCCTAGTTCCATTGACCTCTATCGGTCCATGTGCCTGTCCAAAATTTTCTTATAAGTTAAAATTGAGCCCATATTCACCACTTCAGCTGGCAGCTCGTTCCACACTCCCACCGCTCCTCTCTGAGGAAGTTCCCCCTAGACTTTTCCCTTTAATCTACGTCCTCTGGTTTGTATCTCACCATACTCTCAGTGGAAAAGCTGACTTAACATTTACTCACCCCCTTCAAAACCTCCCCTCATTCTCCTCCGCTCTAGGGAATAAAGTCCTAACCTGTTTAACTCTTCCCTGTCACAAGTCCAGCAAGATCCTCCTAAATCTCTGCACTTTCAATTTTATTGATCTCTTCCTTGTAGTTTGGTGATCAAATTTGGCCTCATACAACTTTACCATAGCATCCCAACTCCTGGACTCAATATTTGATTTGTGAAGGCCAATGTGCCAAAAGCTCTCTCCAACTCTATCCACCTGTGACGCCACTTTCAGGGAATGATGTGTCTGCATTCCCAGGTCCCTCTGTTCTGCCACACTCCTCTCTGCCCGAGCATTTAATGTACATTTCCTACCTTAGTCAGTCCTTCCAAAATGCTGCATCTTGCACTTGCCTGCATTAAATTCCACCTTCCAATTTGCAACCAATTTTTCCAGCTGGCCCAGATCCCTCTGCAACCTTCCTCGCAGCCCACGGCACCTCCAGTCTTTTTGCTGCTGATCTCTCTGGGTGAAGCGCTATCTTGGGATTTGAGGGGCTGGTACCCAGGGCCCAGCCCCCTCTTTTGTTCAGTGACACATGGGACCCCAGACCCACTGAGCTTCAGTGCGGCCCTCGGTACATCCTGCAGCCTGGAATGTGCCAGTGGCCAGCATTGTGCACAAGACACGTCGTTGCAACTCGTCTGTAAGGGTAGTCAACAAGGAACAGGTAACGAGTGAAATTGCGCCTTCTGGCGTGAACTGATGCAATGAAAAGCTTTTGCTTTGCATGTTATACAGCACGAAGTGCAATAACGATAAAACCGTGGAGGGAATTTTTAAACATTCAGCCCAATTACACCCAATTGACCTACAACCCCTGGTACATTTCAAACAGTTGGCGGTGGTGGGGGGGGGGGTGTGAAATGGAGGCCCTGAGGAATAGACATGGAGAGAACACAAATTCCTCAACTGGGTTCAACCCCGTGTTGCTGGCGCTGTCATCACGTGCTAACTGGGCTGTCCTGTGTGACTTGTTTACATTTTGATGTACAGCACGGTCACAGGCTCTCCCACAAGCCCATGCCACCCAGTCACACCCGATTGACTGACAACCCCAGTACGTTTTGGAAAGTGGGAGGAAACGCATGGGGAGAACATAAAAACCCCTTATGGACAGTGCAGAATTCGCACCCTGGTGGCTGGCGTTAACCATGTTGGAACAATAAGTCAACTAGATATAGAGAATAATGCAAAACTGTGGTATAATGTTACACAGAGAAAGTGCAGGGCATTGATAAAATAGTATTAAAAACCATAGAGGAATCATTTTGCCATTGTGGGGTCCATTTAAGAGTCTGATTACAGAAGGAAAGAAACTCCTTGAATCTGGTGATGTACTTCGAAGCTCTCCTACCTGATGGGGGTGGGATGAGGAGGGGGAGAGTGTGACCGTGGTGGTGCGGGTGGCTTCCCCAAGGAAGCAACAGGAGGGGGGTGGGCACATGTGATGCCCTGAGCTACATTCACCAGCTAATTTACCTTCGAAGCTGCGACGTCCACTGTTGGTTTCCATGTCTCCTGGGCTACCTGCCAATTGGTAGACATTGAAATCTACCTCCCCCTTAACAACAATCCCAAGGAATTTCTCAAGGAAGCTGGTAGGTGTGGACATTTTCGGAGGGGGGTGGAGGTGGGCTAATGAACTGGTGGATGATGGTAAGTGAAGAACTTGGGTGTCAGTTCAATGGCCCTTCATGATAGGCCTCAGGGCTGTGTGCTCAGTCCACTCGTGTTCACGCTACTGACCCCTGGCTGCATCACCAGATCCAGTTCCAAGAGTCGTTGAGTTTGCAGGAGACATGACTGTCATCGGCAATCCCGAGGAGTCACGCTGCAGAGAAGAGGTGGAAAATCTCCTGAAATGGTGTGAAAGGAACAGCCCAAGTCTCAACGTGGACAAGACCAAGGAGATAATTGGCTACACATCAACAACTTGAGTGGGGAGGAGTCACATGATGGAGTAGTGGCCGGTCGGGGAACTCCAGCCCTCTCCGGAAAAGTTTAAAAAAAAAACAGAAAACGCAAAAGCACAAACACGAAAATTAAAATAAAGTGAAAGTAAAGGTGGAAAGAAAATGGCAACGAAGAAAGAAAAGTCGAAAGCAACGGGAAGAAGAGAAGAAGAAAAGACATCGGAAGAAGAAGGTGAAGGCCTTACCTGTCCGAGGAGGCCCGCTGTGGAGAGAGAAGCCCGCTCCCTCAGGTCAGTCAAAGTCCCGAGCTCGGGACTACAAAAATGGCTCGCAGAGCCAAGCAAAAGTGCACAACCGCGCATGCGCAAGACGAGAAAAACACTGATGGGAGGGGGGACCAGCTGAGGAGTCAATCTCCACAGCTGAGAATGACAGCCACAGCACAACAACAAGAGGAAAACACAGAAAATAACGAGAGCAAGAAAGAAGAGAGTAAAAGGAAATCAAAGAAACAACAGATGACCAACCCAGAGGAAGAAGAAGAGGAAGAACACAGAGAAATGGAAGAAGAAGGGAAGGGCAAGTACATGGATATATTTTTTAAAGCATACATGGAATCAATAAAAGAATGGCAATCACAAGAATTTAGTGAAATAAAAAAGAAGAGTAAAAAGTACAGAAGAAAAAATGAACAGATTAGAGATGGTCATGTCAGATATAGGAAAAAGAGTGGACAAGGTGGAAGAACGAGAAACAGCCATAGAAATGGAAGTAGATGATTTTAAAAAGAAATTAGAAGAATCTAATAAAAAAGTTAGAGACACAAGAGCTGTTAGCTCAGAAGATAGATATATTGTAAAATTATAATAGAAGAAACAATATAAAGATAGTGGGCCTTAAGGAAGATGAAGAAGGCAAGAATATGAGAGAATTTATAAAAGATTGGATCCCCAGGGTCCTAGGAAGACCAGAATTACAGGAAGAAATGGAAATAGAAAGGGCACACAGAACATTAGCCCCTAAACCACAACCACAACAAAAACCAAGATCCATTTTAGTAAAATTCCTAAGATATACAACAAGAGAAAATATATTGGAGAAAGCAATGAAGAAAATAAGAGAAGACAAAAAGCCACTGGAATACAAAGGTCAAAAACATTTTTTCTATCCAAATATAAGTTTTGAACTCCTGAAGAAGAGGAAGGAGTTTAATACAGCAAAAGCGATCCTATGGAAAAAAGGATATAAATTTATGCTAAAGTACCCAGCGGTACTTAAAATAGTTATTCCAGGGCAGCAAAACAGACTATTCTCAGATCCGGAGGAAGCACGAAAATTTGCAGAACAACTACAAAACAGACAGAGAGATGAAGACATGTAACGAGAGCAAAAATGACCACGAACTATATGTATGTGTGTTGTGTATATGGGTGTATATATATATATATGTATGTGTGTGTGTGTGTATGTATATATGTGCGTATATGTGTGTATGTGTATTTAAAAGAAAATATATAGAGTATAAATAAGAATTAATAAGGGAAAGTAAGGGAAGAGAGGAAGTAAGGAGGGAATTAAGAGAGTGACCTTTGTTATATATGAAGATTAAAATCTTTTCTGGGGGGGCTGGGTGGGGAAGAATTACGGTCACTGCAAAATCAGTTGACATTTGCGAGTGATTTCGCAAATCCAAATGGAGAGGGGAGATATGGTTGCCGACAAGGGACAAAAGGCAACTCAGGAAGGGGAGGGGATAATGGGGTTAAAGGATTTTTAGATAGGAGAGTAATGGAAATATTTTATGTTTTAAAAATGTTGTCTTATAATGTGCTTAAAAAAAACAGAAATGAATAAGAAGGAAAGGTAATGATGAGGAAACGGAAAGGAAAGATAAACAAAGTATAAGATGGCTATGTTGAATTATATGACTTTAAATATTAATGGAATACATAACCAAATCAAAAGGAAGAAACTGTTAAATTTATTGAAAAAAGAAAAAAATTGATATAGCATTCATACAAGAGACACACTTAACTGAAGTGGAACACAAGAAATTAAAGAGAGATTGGATAGTGTCATGATAATGAATATGCATGAGATGTATTCACCTGACCGGAAGTCAGATGGTATGAGAGAGAGAAGAGCGCGAAATGGAGGAACAATGAAAACTGGAGAATAAAGACACGGAGATACTTAACTGGTAAAACCTGCAGTAGTAGTGTTATTAACTTCACATTTTGGGCCACAAATGTGACAGATAGGACATGTGACAGCAGAATCATATAATTCAAAAGCTAGAGGAGTAGCTATATTAATCAGTAAAAATGTACCAATCAAAATAGAAGAGGAAATAATAGATCCAGCAGGGAGATATGTAATGATAAAATGTCAGATATATTCAGAGTTTTGGAATTTACTTAATGTATATTCACCTAATGAAGAAGATCAAAAATTTATGCAAGATATCTTTTTGAAGATAGCAGATACGCAAGGGAATATACTAATAGGAGGGGGTATGAATCTTAATTTGAATTAAAACATGGATAAAACTGGAAAAAATTAATAGAAATAACAAAGTAACCAAATTTATAATTAAATCGATGCAAGAAATGCAACTTTTGGATATATGGAGGAAACAACACCCAAAGGTGGTCTGCCAGACATAAAACATACTCAAGAATAGACCTATTCCTGTTATCAGCTCACATGCAAGAGAGAGTTAGGAAAACGGAATATAAAGCTAGACTATTATCAGACCACTCACCCCTGTTATTGACAATAGAGTTAGAGGACATCCCACCAAGAATGTATAGATGGAGATTAAACTCCATGCTACTTAAAAGGCAGGATTTTAGAGAATTCATTGAACGACAAATTAAAATGTACTTTGAAATAAATAAGGAATCAGTGAAAGATAAGTTTATACTATGGGACGCAATGAAAACGTTCATCAGAGGGCAAATAATAAGTTATGTAACCAAGATGAAGAAGGATTACAACCAGGAAACCGAACAGTTGGAAAGGGAAATAGCAAATATAGAAAAAAAATTGGCAATGAAGGATGACACAACTAAAAGAAGAGAATTGGCAGATAAAAAAATAAAATATGAAACACTACAAACATATAAGGTAGAAAAGAACATAATGAAGACAAAACAGAAATATTATGAACTAGGAGAAAAAACGCACAAAATTCTAGCGTGGCAGCTTAAGACAGAACAAACTAAGAGAATGGTATTCATTAAGGAAAAAAGACAAGCAAATCACATATGATCCAACGGAGATTAATGAAAACTTTAGAGAATTCTACGACCAGCTATATCAAACTGAAAACGAAGGGAAATAAGATAAAATAGATGAAATTTTAACTAAAATTGAACTACCGAAATTACAAACAGAGGAACAAAATAAATTTTAAAAAACCATTTGAAATAGAAGAAATACAAGAGATAATAAAAAAAACTACCGAACAATAAAACACCAGGAGAGGATGGATTCCCAATAGAATTCTATAAAACATTTAAAGATTTATTAATTCCTCTCCTTCTGGAAGTAATCAACCAGATTGATAAAACACAAAGCTGACCAGAGTCATGTAAAACAGCAATAATTACAGTAATACCAAAGACAGGGAAAGATCCACTTATACCAGCGTCATATAGACCAATATCTTTACTAAACACAGATTACAAGATAATAGCTAAACTATTAGCAAACAGATTAGCCGACTATGTACCAAAAATAGTAAATCTAGACCAAACTGGATTTATTAAAAAAAGACGAACAACAGACAATATCTGTAAATTTATTAACTTAATTCATGCAGTAGAAGGAAATAAAACTCCAACAGTAGCAGTTGCTTTAGACGCAGAGAAGGCCTTTGACAGGGTGGAATGGAATTATTTATTCAAAGTACTACAAAAATTCAGCTTACCAGAGAAATATATTAATTGGATTAAAGCATTATATAAGGGGCCATTGGCGAAAGTGACAGTAAATGGATATATATCAAAACAATTTAACTTAAGCAGATCAACAAGGCAGGGATGCCCACTATCTCCTTTATTGTTCACATTAGCCTTAGAACCACTAGCAGAACTGATAAGAACAGAAAATAAAATAAAAGGGATAAAATAAAAGACAAGGAATATAAAATCAGTCTATTTGCAGATGACGTTATAATATACTTAGTAGAACCAGAAATATCAATAAAAGAATTACATAGGAAATTGAAGGAATATGGAGAAGTGTTGGGGTACAAGATTAATGCAAATAAAAGCGAAGCAATGCCAATGAATAATGCGGATTTCTCAAAATTTGAGAAAGAATCACCATTCAGATGGTAAACGCAAGCAATGCGATATCTAGGTATACACATAAATAAAAACCTCAGCCATCTATATAAACTCAATTATTATCCACTAATGAAAAAATTACAAGACGACTTAGAGCATTGGAAAGATTTACCACTAACACTGATAGGAAGGATAAACTGTATTAAAATGAACATTTTCCCAAGGATACAATATTTATTGCAAACATTACCAATACGATTAACAGAGAAATTTTTCAAGGATTTAAAGAAAATAATAAGGAAATTTTTATGGAAAAGGAAAATGTGGAAACTGAGGATAGCACTAGATAAAGTAACAGAATGGTATAAACAAGGAGGCTTACAACTATCAAACTTTAAAAATTATTATAGAGCTGCACAATTAAGATACCTATCAGATTTTTATAAAACAAGGGAAAAGCCAGATTGGACTAGATTAGAACTAGATAAAATAGGGGAGAAGATACCTGAACATATATTATATAAATGGGATGAAAAATTGGTACTACGTAGAAATTCTCCAGTATTGCATCATCTGCTCAACATTTGGAAGAAGATTCATGTAGAAAGGAATAAAACAAATTACCAATTACCAAAACTAATACTGATGCAAAATCAGCTAATCCCTTTTACAATAGATAACCTTTCCTTTAGAGAATGGGAGAAAAAAGGGATCAAAAGAATAGAGAACTGTTTTTCGAGAAATAAACTATTATCCTTTGAACAACTGAAGGATAAATATAATATAACTGACGATATAAGTTTGGCATACTACCAACTGAAATCCTACTTGAAGGACAAATTGGGAAACAGTCTGAGGTTACCAGAAGAAAGTAATTTTGAATATGTGATTACAGATACAATGATAATCAAAAGATTTATAACAAACATGTATATTAAACTACAAGAAAAGGAGAATGAGGAAACAAATGGTAAAACTAAACAAAAATGGGAACAAGATCTAAGCATAAAGATAAAGAATGAAACATGGGAGAAACTATGCTCCGGAACCATGAGAAATACAATAAACACAAGGTTACATATGATAGGCTTGTTTCTTCTTCTCTTCTCTGGACAGGACGGCTTTGTAAGGTGAGCCTGGTGGGCAGCTCGCTTCTTTGCCAGCAGCTCCTGGATTTCCTGGCTGTTTTCGTCAAACCAGTCCTTGTTTTTCCTGGAGGAGAAGCCCAGTACCTCTTCAGTGGATTGCAGTATGGTAGTCTTCAACTGATCCCAGAGGATTTCAGGGGACGGGTCCGTGAGGCGGGTTGCAACGTCGAGCTTTGCTTTGAGGTTTGCCTGGAAGTTTCCTCTCGCTTCGTCTGACTGCAGTTTTCCAACATTGAACCTCTTTCTGGGGGCTTTATTGTTCCTGGGCTTTGGCTTGAAGTGAAGGTTGAGCTTGCAGCGAACCAGCCGGTGGTCAGTGTGGCATTCCGCGCTAGGCATGACCCTGGTGTGGAGCACATCTTGTTTGTCACTTTCTCGCACCAGGATGTAGTCCAGGAGGTGCCAGTGTTTGGATCGGGGATGCATCCAGGTGGTCTTAAGGCTGTCCCTCTGCTGAAAAAGGGTGTTTGTAATGACAAGCCGCTGTTCTGCGCAGAGCTCCAACAGGAGGCGCCCATTGTCGTTGCACTTGCCGACGCCATGCTTGCCCAGGATTCCTGGCCAGGTTTCTGAGTCTTTGCCGACACGAGCGTTGAAGTCGCCCAGGATGACAACCTTGTCGGCTGTAGGGGTACGTTGGATGAGGTTGCGCAGGTCGGTGTAGAACTTGTTCTTTTCTGCTGGTTCCGCCTGGAGGGTTGGAGCATAGACACTGATGAGGGTGATGTGACGCTTGTTTTGAAGTGGGAGTCGCATGGACATGATTCGGTCCGAGAGGCCTGTCGGAAGGTTTTCGAGTTTGGAGGCAATGAAGCTCTTGACCATGAAGCCTACACCAGATAGGCGTCGTTCATCCGAAGGCTTGCCAGACCAGTAGAGTGTGTAGCCCGCGCCGCGTTCTTGGAAGCTGCCTACATCTGCCAGGCGGACTTCACTGAGAGCGGCTATGTCGATGTCAAGTCTGAGGAGTTCATGTGCAATGAGGGCAGACCGACGTTCAGGTCGATGGCTGTCAGTCTTATCTAGCATGGTTCTGATGTTCCAGCATGCTAGCTTGAGTTTGTGAGCATCTTTTGAGGGGGAGGACGTGGAGGGGGAGGACGTGGAGGGGGAGGACGTGGACCTGTCCTCGGGCCTGCGCAAAGGAGCTTTTAGGTGGAGTGCAGTGCGCGCAGTACTGGCCCCACCCTTTACACCCATGGTTCGTGTGCCGTGGCCAAGCAAGCTGGGACGTGGCAGCGAGGTCCTTGGGTCGTAGGTTTTATATCGGAGTGGCCTTCTCCTATGCAGGTTTCTTACCCGGGCTGGAGGGGCCTGCCTCCCCTCCTAGGTCGGTCCATACTGCCCGGACTGGGGCCTCCGTCTGCCTCACTCGACCGAGGCCGGGGCCGCCGTCTCCCCCTTGCTCCTGCCCGTATCGGGGCCGCCGCCGTCTACCCTTCGCCCGGACCGGGGCCGGGGCCGCTGCTGCTCTCCCTGTGCCCGGACTGGGGCCGCCGTCTCCCCCTTGCTCCTGCCCGGATCGGGGCCGCCGCCGTCTACCCTTCTGAACTATCATTCAGAATCTTTTTCTCCTGTTCGGCTCCGAATCATGGGTCCTCTACCGGCACCACCTACGGCTCCTGGAGCGCTTCCACCAGCGTTGTCTCCGCTCCATCCTCAACATCCATTGGAGCGCTCACACCCCTAACGTCGAGGTACTCGAGATGGCAGAGGTCGACAGCATCGAGTCCACGCTGCTGAAGATCCAGATGCGCTGGATGGGTCACGTCTCCAGAATGGAGGACCATCGCCTTCCCAAGATCGTATTATATGGCGATCTCTCCACTGGCCACCGTGACAGAGGTGCACCAAAGAAAAGGTACAAGGACTGCCTAAAGAAATCTCTTGGTGCCTGCCACATTGACCACCGCCAGTGGGCTGATAACGCCTCAAACCGTGCATCTTGGCGCCTCACAGTTTGGCGGGCAGCAGCCTCCTTTGAAGAAGACCGCAGAGCCCACCTCACTGACAAAAGGCAAAGGAGGAAAAACCCAACACCCAACCCCAACCAACCAATTTTCCCTTGCAACCGCTGCAATCGTGTCTGCCTGTCCCGCATCGGACTGGTCAGCCACAAACGAGCCTGCAGCTGACGTGGACTTTTTACCCCCTCCATAAATCTTCGTCCGCGAAGCCAAGCCAAAGAAAAAGAAAAAAAAAAGAAAAAAAGACATATGATACAATATAACTGGATATACAAGTTATACATTACACCTCAAAAGTTAAACAAATGGGACCCAACAGTATCAGACAAATGTTTTCACTGTAAAAAGGAAACGGGAACAACAGTTCATGCAAGCTGGACATGTGAGAAAGTGAAAAAATTTTGGGAAGATCTAAACCAGATACTAAATAAAATCACAAAAAGCAATATACCAAAAAACCCAGAGATCTTCCTCGTAAGTAATATAAAAAACAAAGAATTTGGACTTGATCTGGATGGAGCACAAAAAAGATTTGTTATGATAGCCCTAGCTGTAGCAAAAAACTGTATTATGTCAACCTGGAAATTAGAAGATAATTTGAGAATACAACAATGGTATTTCGAAATGAATAAATGTATTCCATTAGAAAAAATAACATACAATTTAAGAAATAACATTACAATATTTGAACAAATATGGGAGCCATACATAAAACACAATAGAGAAAACCTACCGTGGACATCTACCACCTAAAGTGACAGAAGGAGAAGATAATGAAAAGAACTGACTCCGTGGAATTTCTTGTTTATTTTTATTGAGTGACAACATTGTTTGACGGATTTAATGTATCTTCGATTCTGAACTTTAAATAAGTGGGAGGGAAGGTGAGGGAGGGAGGGAGGGGAGGAGGGAAGTGGGGGAGAAAACGACACTGTATATATTTGAAAAGGAAAATGTATGTATCTTGATCAATATGGTTTATAGTGTGAAAAATAAAAAAAATTTTTAAAAACTTGAGTGGAGACACCAAGTTCCTCAGAGGCCACTTATTGAGTGACCCATCCTGGATGTGGTGATGTGCAATTACACCACTAGGTCACCAGGGGGCATCCCGGTGACCTTGTATTTCAAGCAGCCCAGAGCTACAGTCTAGCCTTCAGGGTTCGTCTTGCAGAGAGACAAGACCTCTTAGTATATATATATATATATATATATATATATATATATTAGTTTATTAAATTATACTTGCACTGCTGGTGTGGTTATTGTCAGTACATTGGACACACAACATCTCACTGGTCAGGAAGGCACGACAGTGGCTGCACTTCCTGAGAAGACTAAGTGGGCGAGGCCACCGGCCACCATCCCGTCAACCTTCTACAGGAGCTCTGCCCAGAGCGCCTTGGCCGGGCTGCATCACCGTGCGGGGACGGATTCTGCAAAGAAATAAATCGGTGCCCGCGATGCAGCCGATCAGCGCACTTTCCACCGCACCTCCGTGGAGATTTGCCAGGGTCGCCCCGAACCTCCGCCAACTCGGTGCAGGGGCTGGAGAGTTGGGGTCTGCGTGATGAAGGGGGAGCGGGTGAACTCCCCGTTCGAGTGCCCCCTCCAAATTCAATATTTTTTTTAAAATTTAAATATAGCCTTTCCGGCTCATGAACCAGTGCCACAAATACCCCGATAAACTGACAGGTCCAACGGCAGGAGAATCCGGCGAGACCCCACGCAGACACACGGTGGGGGGGGGGGGGAGCGTGCAAACTCCTCGCAGTCAGCGCGGGATTCGAACCGCCGCACCTTCCCCATCCCCGTTTACCTGATCAAACTATTCCCTGCCTCATCACGGGGCCGGCACCCCTCCAGCCTCCCACATATTCCCCCCCCCCCAACGCTATGAGCCAGGAAAACTGCCCTGGAGGGTTTAACTGCCCCGTCCGAACGCCGGAGGCTCTGTCCGGTTCTGCATTGAAACGGCCTGTTACAGGTGTTTTTTATTTCAAACCTCAGATCTGCACCCAAGATGGGGGGCGGCGGGGGCCTGGGGCATCGTGTCGGAGATTCGGATCTGGAGCAGAAGCGGCGGGAGGCGAATCCACGGACGCTAGGCGACTCTGAAGGGACCCTCTGTCTGACTGTACAGCAGGCAGGAGTGAAACTGCATCATGTATGTAACATCTTTAATATAACGTGACAACGAAAGGAACTTTCAACCCATCTCCCCACGTCCCAGGACCATCTCCTGGACACAGCTAACAGGATGTCCTGCCGGTGGAGACAGTCACGTCGGGGGCAAAGTACAAAACCCTGAAACAGAAGCTGTTAGAATGAAGCCACCACCTGCTGGATCAGCACATTCGAGGTCGGCGCGTAGCCTTGTGCCAGTCAGTTGTAACACTGTTTAACTGGCAAATATAGTCGCCCGCAAGCAGCCGCCCTTCAACCAAGCGGCCCTTCTCTCGAGGTCAGTACCCTCCGGTTCCTTCTCGTACGTTTAGCCCCTTTCGGGTGGCCAGAATACCCGAATGCGGCTGTCGGGAGGCACCTGAAGCAAGAGAACCCAGCCCCGAGGTGTACTTACCCAACCTTCCTCGGGGAGGTGTATTCTCTGCTTCCCAGCGCTCTCCCTAGGCACCTGAAAGCAGCGACCCAGTCAGGGCTGAAGCGGCCGGCGCGGGACATCAGGGGTGGAGCGGCCGGCTAAACACCGCCTTCAGCGCTGCCACTGAACGTCCCTTCGCAGACACCCACAGCCGCTCAGGAGTCGCCTCCTCCCGGCGATTTCACCTGAAAGCGGCTTTTGATTCATGTGGGATGCGACCTGAGGCGGGGTGGGTGGGGAAGGGCGATATGAAGGGATGGACGTGCCCTGTTCCACTTGCTTCCCATCACTGTTTGTCTTGCTCTGGGTTCCAGGGGTCTTGCAAGAGGTAACGTTTTCTACCCCATGGGTGGCATATTTACAGGTGTAAATTTCCAATTTTCCTGAACATTTGAACAGAATTCTCCTACAAGTGCATTTTTTTTTCCAAATTCTCTTGGGATCTGAAATTATGACTTTGAAATTTCACGCAGGTCTGCAGAACTTTAAGGCCAGAGGGAACAGATACGATGGCAACTCCGGATCCCATCCGCGGACGCCCTGCCGGGATCTTTCACGAAATTATGAAAACAGTGGACCATTCGAAGGGTAACGTACCTTAACTGCCAGGAGAATGGGCTGCGTCGATTACATCATAACTTTGCAGGCCACAAAAGACCGGAAAGCAAAAGTCGTAGGTGCACAAGTCGGTCATGGTGGTTAGCACCACACTGCTGTAGCGCTTGTGGCCCGTGTTCGAATCCCGCGCTGTCTGTGAGGAGTTTGTAGGCTCTCCCCATGTTTTCCCACTGTCTGGGGTGGGGCGGTTTGTAAGTTAATTGGGTGGCACGGACTCGTGGGCCAGAAGGGCCTGTTACCGTGCTGTGTGTCAGAATTAAAATGTAATATTGATACTGGCGAAGGGTTTCAAACAACAAAGAAAACCTTTTTATTTCTGATCCCTGCAAAGAAAAGCATCGGGAAGTTGTCATCTGACGTTTGCCTCTTCAGAATTCATCCTGGGATTGGTTTGTCCGTGCCCCTTTCCACCTTGCTGAGCATGGCACACTCTGGGTAACCTGGCAGCGGGGCAGAGAGGACCCATTGGCAAGAAGATTTTTTTTAAACCCCCCCACCGCCCCAGCTCCTTTTGCAAATCCTCTGATCTTGATCGTGCCTGGCCGGCTGCATCACTGAGGCCCAACTACAAGGACAAGAATAAACCCAAGAGAGTGGTTAACTTGTCATCACAGGCACCAGACTCCACTCCCGTCGAGGACATCGACATGAGGCGGGGTCTTAAAAATTAGCCTCTATCCTCAAGGACCCCACCCCCCAGGCTGCGCCCTCTTCACTCTGCTACCATTGGGGAAAAGGTCCAGGAACCTCAAGACGAGCTCCCTGCGGGACAAAGATTACCTCTTCCCCTCCGCCATCAGATTCCTGAACAGACAATGAACCCCAGACACGGCCTCACTTTTCGTGCACTGTCTTTGTTATTTTATAAGGTGGTTTATATGAATGTTTGCTCTATGACGCTACTGCAAAGTTTTGTAACTTGTTCATGACGATATATTCTGAATCCGCCTTTGGTGGTCTTTTTGTCTGTTTCAGAATCCAAGGCTCTCCACGATTTGCGTAAGTTGGCACAGGAGGGGAGAGAAACGGTGAAGCCCCTTTCCGGAAGGGCTTGGCCTGCAGAAGATGCTTCCATCTGCGAGGAAACCTTGGTTCCTTTGATTGTTCAGCGTTCTCGCTTCCCGTGGGAAGAAGCTGATCCCCAGCCTGGTGGTGCTGCCTCTGATCCTCCTAGATCTCTTTCCCGATGGGAGCAGCTGGAAGATGCTGTGTGCAGGGTGGAAGGGGTCCTCGATGATAGGGGAGCAGACGTCGGCCCATCGAGTCTGCCCCATCCTCCCACTCAGCTCCACTCCCCCCGGCCTTCTCCCCCTGACCCTTCGTCAAATGCCTGTCAAAGGGGTGGAGAGACCACAACGGGGTTACAGAGATAGGGAAGGGTGTAGGGGTCTGGAGGGGGGGTTGCAGATATAGCAAGGAATGTAGGGGACCAGAGGGGCTTTCAGAGATAGGGAGAGCTGCAGGGGGTCTAGAGGAGACAGCGATAGGGAAGGGTGTAGGAGTCCTGAGGGGGGGGTTGCAGATATAGCGAGGAGTGTGGGGGACCAGAGGGGCTTTCAGAGATAGGGACAGCTGTAGGCGTCTGGATAGTGAAGGTGAAGGTGACCCGAGAGTATTACAGACTTAGGGAGGGGAGTAGGGACCAGCAAGGTTACAGAGATAGGGGGGGGGTGTAGGATGCAGAGGGGATTACAGACCTAGCGAAGGGTGTAGTGACCAGAGGGGGTTTATAGAGAGAGGGATAGGTGAGGCCCTCTTCAGAGAACATTAATGGGGGAGACTGAAACCCCAGTGGTCCTCTCTCCCACTCTTATGGTCCCGTGGATTGACCTCTGATCCATTTCCCTGCAGCAACCGTACCCACAAGGAGATGCAGCCGGCCAGGATGCTCTCGATAGAGCTCCTGTAGAAGGTTGACGTGACGGTGGCCAGTGGCTTTGCCCACCTCAATCTTCTCAGGAAGAGGCAGTCGCTGTAGCGCCTTCCTGACAAATGAGGAGATGTGAGGGTCTGCGATCGGTCACTAGATCAGTGAACTCCGAGACACTTGCTCTCCCCACTCTCTCCACTACAGAGTTTTTGATGTGTAGGGGAGGGTGGTCGTTCCTGAACTCCACGATCGTCTCCTTCGCCTCGTCCACGTTGAGACTCGGGCTGTTCCTCCCGCACCATTTCCCGAGATTTTCCAACCCTCCTCTGCAGCGCGACCTCCTCGGTGTTATCGACGAGGCCGTCGATGGTCGTGTCACCAGCAAACTTGATTCGATGAGAAGCGTACGAGAATGTTATCCTCCACGAGGGAAATGTTTGGAAATTATGTGTTAAAAATGTTCAATTTATGAAACATTGAGATGAATACATTTCACAGGAAACAAATCTATTTGTACCTCCAAAATATTACAAATCTCGTGTGATTGGCCTTAATGTATCATTTATGCCTAATTTATTTTTAGATTTGAAAACGCTCAGCGAAATCTTTGGTAAGGATTCGTCATCACCAACGCTGGATTTCAGAATTTATCACATGGGTCAGCATCTTATTCTGCCATCTACTCTGTGATCCCACCACCTTCTGCAGGGACCACTCCCTCCCTGGCTCCCTCGTCCACTCCTCCCTCCCCACCCCTCCGACCGCAGGAGATGTCCCACTTACACTCACACTTCCCCGAACCATCTTTCTATAAACTTTCACTTGTGAATCTGCGGGGGTGGGGGGGGGGGGTCATGGTGGTCTCCTCTACATCGGAGAGACTGGGAGATGGCTTCATCTGTCCGCCCAATAGCCAGTGACCGCCCATTTCAGTTCCCTGTCCCATTCCCACGCCAACACGTCTGTCCGTGGCCTCATGTATGGCCAACCAAGACCACTCGCAAACTGGAGGACCATCACCTCGTCTTCCATCTCCGGCCGGACGGCATAAACATCGACTTCTCCGGTTTCTGTTAACCCCCACCTCGTCGTTCCCTACGTCTCCTTCCCTCTCTCTCTCTTCCCTTTTTGTTCTGCCTCCTTTCACCCCCCACCCACGTCCCCCAATCAATTCTCGCCTGTCTCCTGTCGTATCCAATGAACCCGTCCATTGATCTGCTCTTCTCCACCACCTCTCCGCCCTTTCTCAAGGCACCTGCCGGCTGTTTATTCACACCTTGAGGAAGGGCTCAGGCTCGAAACGTCGGTGATATATCTTTACCTCTGTGGTTGCTGCGAGGCCGGCTGAGATCCCCCTTTTCGGCCCACAAGCCCCCGTGCTGCCCAATTACACCAAATTGGCCAATAACACCCCACCCGGCACATTTCGAACGGTGGGAGGAACCGAGGAAACGCATCGCAGACACGGGGAGAGCTTACAAACACCTTCCAGACAGTGCGGGAAAAAAAACAATACTTCTGTTCTTCCACGACGTCCTTATCTTTCAGATGCTGATAAATTTAACGTGAAAGCAGGTAAGGAAAAGTTGCTCACGTCCCAGAATGATCGGACAGGCCTCGCGGGGAGGAAAGGGTCGCCCCAGAGCAAACTCAAAGCGCTCCACGAGGTTTCTCTCGACTGCTGGAAGCCACCTGAATCTCTCTGTTGCCTTGTAGATGCTTTGAAGACCGACAATTCGGCAGGTGAGGAAAACCCAGACAGATTCCAGAGGAACCTGGACGGTCCATCAGAGGTGAAGATACATCACCGACGTCTTGGGCCTGAGCCCTTCCTCAGGGTAGAAGCTACGAGCAGGAACCCGTCCGAATAAGGACTCAGGACCGGCGGCCGGGGAAGGATAGACACACAGACACACCCCAGGTGTTAATTGGATAGATAGGCGGAAGGATGAGAATTGATTTTGGTTCTATGGAAGGAGACTGAGGGAAAGGGAAAGCGAGGGAGATGGGGAGAGGAGATGTGGGGATAGATGGGGGGTGGGGTACAGACTAATGGAACCCGATGCTGATTTTACAGCGCCAAAAGTGGTTCAAATCCCGCGCTGTCTGTCAGGAGTTTGTACGTTCTCCCCATGTCTGCGTGGGTTTTCCCCAGGGGCTCCGGTTTCCTCCCACCATCCAAAACCGTATCGTACAGCAGATTAATTGGGCGGCACGGGCTTGTGGGCCGAAAGGTCTGCTACCGCGCTGTATGTCTAATATTTTTTTCAAAATAATTCAATGTTAACGCCGTCGGGTCGGAGGGGGCCCGGACGGAAGGTGAGGCGATGGTCCTCCAATTTACGGGTGGTCTCAGTCTGGAATTTAACTGGGTGGCCAGTGGGAGAACCCCGCTGTTACAACGGACAGAGCCCTCCTTCCTTGATCTTCCTCAGGCCCGAAACGTCGATGATGTACCTTCACCTCCTTCTGAGGCTGGGAGATTGGCTGGGGCTCTTCCAGCAGTTTCCCAGTGCGATTTTACTTCCGTGTTTCACTCCGCTTGGTGTGGGAAAGACCTCGCACTTCACCTATGCAGCGGCAGCAGGTAGGAATCCCTGTGCACCTGTGCACGGTACCTGGTGTACGTTAATGACCGTCTCAAAGACTTGACAGCCAGTCGCGTCAGTGGGAATAACACCCCACTAGCAAAGTCTTCAGGTCATTACTCAGTCATTTCCATTGTATATGGCCATATGGGTGTACAGTGAATAGATCAGTGGGCTGAGCACGCATCCCTGAGGTGCACCTGTGTGGATCATCAGTGAGGGGGAGATGTTTCTGAGAGACCCCCATGGCACTATCATCTGAGGGGTTCATCCTCGACCAATACGCTGCCGTCGGGGAGCAGCGGCGATCATCGAGGACCCACCCTACCCGGCACATGGTCTTTTCTCGCTGCTTCCGTCAGGAAAAAGGTCTCGGGGCCACAAAGACTCGCACCCACCAGGTTCAGGAACAGATGCTTCCCCTCCACCACCAGACTCCTCAACGACAAATTCAGTCAGGGACTCATTTAAGGACTCTGACTTTCCATGTTATTTTGACTGAATGTTTATATTTCTGTGGCTTCAGTCAGTTTGTCCACATTTCTCTCTTTTGTATAAATTTCTTTCTCCTTGAGTACAATTTACAGTTACCAGGAAGTGGTAATTCTGCCTGGCCCGCAGGAGAAAGGAATCTTAGGGTTGAATGTGATGTCAGGTATGGACGCAGACGGTAAATTTGAACTGTGAACATTTTGTTTAACAGGAAAATTGGCCATTAAAGAGGAAGGTAGAAATCTTCTTTGTTTTCCCTTCTCTCCAACCCAGTAGACAGATGGTCCCACAACCCCTCCACCCCCCCCACTCACCCCCCCCCCACCCCCCCCCCCCAACGCTCTGTTACTGGGAATATTCCCAGCCCGAGCGCTGTGCGAATGGTTAATTCCCCTCCCATCACAGCCTCCACGTTGATACAATCACCAAGAAGACTTGCCAACAGCCCAACCTTCTCGCCATAACCTGGCTAATCAAGAACCCGTTAATCTCTACCTTAAATACACCCAGTGACCCGGCCTCCACAACCCCCTGTACCAACAAACACCACAGATTCACTGCCCTCCAGCTGAAGAAATCCTTCCGCATCTCTGTTCAAAGCGGATGCCCTTCAATCCTAAAATTGAGGCCTCTTGTCCCAGACTCTCCCACCATGGGGAAACAATCTTTCTACATCTACTTTGTCCACGCCTTTCAACATCATGTTTCAGAGATCACCCCCTCATTCTCCAAACTTCCAACAAGTACAGGCCAGGAGCTGGCGAACACTCCTCATATGATAACCCTTTCGTTCCCAGAATCAGCAAAGGAATTTCTTCAGCTGAGGGCAGTGAATCTGTGGAACCACCGGTGGTTGTGGAGACCGGATCATTGGGGGGTATTTAAGGCAGAGATGGACGGGTTCTTGATCAGCCAGGAACATCAAAGCTTTATTATGGGGAGAAGGGCCGGGCAGTGGGGCCAAGCGGAGGAAATGGATCAGCTCGCGATTGAATGGCGGGGCAGACTTGACGGGCTGAATGGCCTGTTTCTGCTTCTGTGGGGGGTTTTTTAGTGGTCACATTCCTGCCATTCAATACATCCAGGTGTTCATGAAGGTTGCTAAACTTTCTAACTCCTAAAGCAAAGCATTTTTTTTTCCAGAACTTCAAGATTTGCTGACGAGCGGAGGTGCAAATCCTGACCAACTAAACGCGCTTTGTAAAATTAACAGCAGGAAGGTCGCTGATAAGAGCGGACACTCTGAAGGGCCTCTCATTTGCTTCTCTTTCTCCCATTATTCGGGGCGCCGGGCGACACCGACGGCAACTCTTTGTTTGCCACTTGACTTTGAAGCATATCGTGGATGTTACATTTTCCATGTATTATTGAGTGACAGTAAAAGGAACCTTTGGGACCGTAATAAAAATATAAAAAAGGATCACGCAAGGGCAGAGAAGATTTAATTGAAGAGGGGTGAGATTCAGGCCCTGTGATTGTAGTGAAAAAACACACCGGAGGAATTTGGCATCGCAGCGTCCAGAGGAAGTGAAGATATGTCACCGACATTTCAGGCCTGAGCCCTTCCTCGAGGCATAGAACATAGAACGAAACAGCACAGTACAGGGCCTTCGGCCATCAATGTTGTGCCGACCCATATATCCCTTTCTTTTAAAAAAAGTACTAAACCCTCCCGTAACCCTCTATTTTTCTTCCATCCATGTGTCTAAATCAATGGTTCTCAACCTTTTTCTTTCCACTCACAGTGTCCCCTAGGCCATCGGTGCTGTGTGATTAGTAAGAGATTACTTAAGGTAGGATGTGGGTGGAAAGAAAAAGGTTGAGAATCACTGCTTTAATCGTCCCTCATTGTCTCGTTATCTGCACGGTTTCAGAACTCCAAAGGAAATGGACCAATGACGATTTTTTTCTCAAGCAAAATATTTCAGTAACAATTGGGTCTGGAGCAGTGGTTCTCAACCTTCCCTTCCCAACCACATCCCACCTTAAGCAACCCTTTACTAATCACAGAGCACCGATGGCACAGGGATTACTTAAAGTGGGATGTAAGTGGAAAGAAAAAGGTTGAGAACCACTGCCCCTAATGTTCCAGCCTCCACCACCATCCCTGGCAAGACATTCCAGGCCTCCACAAATGTCTGCGTTAAAAAAAAAACACCCTGACGTCTCCCCTAAACTTCCCACCCTTCACTTTGTACAGATGTCCTCTGGTATTTGCTGATCCTGCCCTAGGAAACAGGTGTTGGCCGTCCAACCTACCCATACCTCTCATTAATCATTTTGACCTCTATCAAGTCTCCTCTCATTCTTCTACGGTCTAAATAAAAAAAAACCCAGTTCCGCTGATCTTGCCTCATAAGACTTACTTCCCCAGTCCAGGCAATGAGAAAATAGCAGACAGGCATCTGAATTAAAAGGCGAGGGGGAGAAGGGAAGAGAGGGCGAGGGGGGGGGGGTATAGACCAACAGACAAAAGGTGATCTTTGGACATGGATGGGACAGGAGAGAGGAAAGACAGATAGAAACTACCCCTTCCAGTCAGAGAAAGAGAAGCAAAATATTCCCCCCAACAATGTCCGTGGATTCACCTAGAGCTCTCTCTCTCTCTCTCCTCCCCCCCCCCCCCCAACCCCGAGTCACTGAGTGTCTGTGGATTCACCCCCACAGCCGCAGAGACTCCAGGTCAAACCATCGGCCACCCAAGCTCCAGATCTGAACCCCCAACACGATCGGGAACCCCTCAGCTACCCACTTCAACCAGTCTCCGGTGGCTGGGTCCTTTGTCCGCAAGACAGCCGCAGCCTGCGTGGGTTCCTGGCCTCCCGCCGCCTGCAAGTTCTTCAGCCTCGGAGTTCCTCGCTGGCCCTCTACTGTGGTCAACGTCCCATGGGGTCATCTCCTCTGCTTCTCCTCCTGAAACGGTGGGAGGGGGAGTGGTCTCCCCATTTTCTGGTGCCCCGCACCAGTCTTCTGCTTCCCCAGAGTCTGCAACCCCTCGAGGCCGCCACAGACTCCACGGGTAAATGATGGTCTAGATACGGGTAAATGATGGACCAGGTACGGGTAAATAATGATCTAGGAACGGGTAAATGATGGTCTAGGTATGCGTAAATGATGGACCAGGAATGGGTAAATGATGGTCTAGGTACGGGTAAATGATGGACCAAGTATGGATAAATGATGGACCAGGTATGGGTAAATGATGGTCTAGGTACGGGTAAATGATGGACCAGGTACGGATAAATGATGGACCAGGTATGGATAAATGATGGACCAGGTATGGGTAAATGATGGTCTAGGTACGGGTAAATGATGGACCAGGTATGGATAAATGATGGACCAGGTACGGATAAATGATGGTCTAGGTACGGGTAAATGATAGACAAGGTATGGGTAAATGATGGACCAGGTACGGGTAAATGATGGACCAGGTATGGATAAATGATGGACCAGGTATGGGTAAATGATGGTCTAGGTACGGGTAAAACCACCATCGGCTCCTTTAATAGGGCATTCAAAGCCTGAACAGAGCTGATGGCAGTCAAACTGGGCAGTTGGATCCTGAGGGGGAGCACCATGTCTCCTCTCCCTGCTCACCTCATGTCCGCCCTCGCGGCAGCGCCATTTCTTTCTTCTTCCAATGTGATTTCTGCACAGCGGGATTTTGTCAAAAGGTATGTCCGTCCTCCGAGGGAGAAACGCTTGGCATGAGGGCAGTGGTGGTTTGAGTGGATGTGTGTGTTTCTGCCTCTACGTGTGGGCAGGAACCACAAGCGACAATTAACAATCCAGGATCTTGGCTCGGGTTCCAGGTCCCGTCAGAGCCACAGGACCTCTGGAGAGGACCGCTGTGTCTCGGCGCTCATGTACAGCGGGCCTTCAACCCCCGACACTTCCCATCACTGATACTTTCTCCAAATTGCATTTCTCCTGCTCCTAGCCCCATTCATTTCAGTCGTCGAGGGTTAGGAGGAGGGCGATACTTTGAGTGCACAGGAAAGTAATCTCTTTCTTCACTTCCTGTCGTAACTTGGGGTACATCTTGTCTGGTCCTGGGGACTTGACAATCCTGATTATTATTTTTAAGAAGATCTAGAACTTCCTCCTCTTTAACCGGTGCGGACTCGAAAGGCCAACATGGCCTGTTTCCGCTCCGTAAATGGTTTTATGGTTATATGGATTTCAGGAGCTCTCATTACAAATACTTGCGTTTTATTTTCAGAAGAGAAATGGCAGTCTCTGGATATGGGTAAATGGTCTCGGGATTTGGGTAAATGATGATCTAGGTACGGGTAAATGATGGACTAGGAACGGGTATATGCTGCCTGGTGGTCAACTTATCCCTGTCACAGAAAGATCTATTCAGATTTGTAAACACACACACACACACACACTCTCACAGACACACACACATACACACTCACACACACACAGACACACACTCTCTCTCACAGACACACACACGCACTCACACACAGACACACACACGCGCACACACACACTGACACACACACGCACACACATACACAGACACACACACGCACACACATACAGACACACACACACACACAGACACGCACACTCTCTCACACACAGACGCACACACGCACACACATACTCTCCACACAGACACACACTCACGCACACACATACAGACACACACACTCTCACACACAGACACACACACAGAGTTCCCGACCACGCGACCTCATCTCGTGAACTTACATTGAGGTGAATGGGGGGGGGGGGGGGGGGTCCATGCAGTGAGACAGCGATTTGTGTGCATGTGACCTGTTTTCTTAATTGACAGCGACCAGGTTATATCGTGCGGAGACAGGTGAGAATATCTGAGAAGTAAGTCCGCCGCGGCTCCTGTGCTGATTAAAGGCTAAGACCATTGTTCTTCCACTGGGAGCTTCAGACATCAGCTACTTTTGGTGGAGAGCGGGTCGAAACTCTGGAGCTGAATCCAGGACCGAGTTTGCTCTTACTTGAGGATTACCGGCTCGATGCACCAGTGCCCTTGTCCAGGCTCGCCCATCGCACTCCGTGCTAAGCG
The DNA here is from genome assembly GCF_036971445.1 of Narcine bancroftii. Classification (NCBI taxonomy): domain Eukaryota; kingdom Metazoa; phylum Chordata; class Chondrichthyes; order Torpediniformes; family Narcinidae; genus Narcine; species Narcine bancroftii. The sequence continues at coordinate 179,927,625 of NC_091470.1, read as the reverse complement.
AAGTGTTTACCAAACCTCTGGCCTTGTCGCGAGAGTTAGAGTTTCTGTCACCTACAACGTGATCCCACTACCAGACGCATCTCCTCTCCGCCTTCCACAGGGGCCGGCTCCCTCCGTGACCCCCTGCCCACCCCTCCTTCCCCACCCATTGCACCCTCGGTACCTACCCCTGCGACCGCAGGAGATGTTCCCCTTGCGCTCACATCTCCTCCTTTCGGGGCCCCAAACGATCCTTCCAAGTGAAGCAACGTTTCGCTTGTGCATCTGCAGCGGTCGTCTACCCCATCCGGTGCTCCCGCTGTGATCTCCTCGGCATCGAAGAGACTGGGTGCAAACTGGGACGTCGCTTCACTGAGCAACTTGTCTGTCCGCGAAATTTCCTTCAGTCGACCGTAAGGCAGGCAAAGATTCGCCATCAGCAGAAATTGCCCGGCGTCCCTGACAGTTAGAGAAAAGAGAAGCAACAAGAGGGATTGGCCTCCGGCGCCCCCGCAGCCACACAGTCTTCGGTCCAAACCGTCGGCAACCCAAGGGCCGGCATGGTCGGGAACCCTTCAGCGCCCTCGGCACCCCCTCGCATCCCGGTTCCCCCTTCAGCCAGTCTCCAGCAGCCTGGCGGCAGCCCGCTGCTCTGCCGCTGTGGTCACCGTCCTGTGGGTCATCTCCTCCGGTCTTCTGGTGCCCTGGGGGTTTGCTGAGAATCTGCGGATCTGCACCAGCGGCCCCCGGAGTCTGGTCCGTCCACTCCCGAGGGGAGGAAAAGCGCCAGAAGGTTCCCCGTGTCGATCCTCAAGCTCACTCCAATTCCTCATTTATTTCACAGCCCTGAAATCCCTCTTGGAATTTCATCTGGAGATCGGTGAGAGCTGATAATGTTACTTCCTTGATGTGTGAATGATTTATACAGTGACTCTAGGGGACGCCCTTCGGCCAGCGTCTCCGTGCTGTACGTCAGAACCAGGTTCATTGTCAGGGTAATCGTCTGGGACTGGACTCGCTGGGATTTAGAAGTACAATAGGGGATTTTATAGAAAGGCATAAAGACGTAGATAAGATAGAGGTCAGGATTTTGTTCCCGTTGGTGGGGGAGACGAGAACCAGGGGACGTGGCCTCAAGGTTCAGGGGAGTAGATTTAGGACGGAGGTGAGGAGGAACTGCTCTTCCCGGGGTGGGGGGGATGAATCTGTGGAATTGAAGCAATGGAGGCGACCCCCCCCCCATAAAAATATTTAAGATGAGGTTGGATAGATTTTTACACAGTGGGAAAATTAAGGGTAGGAAGTGGAGATGAGCCCATCATCAGATCAGCCACGATCACAATGAAGGGCGGAGCAAGGCTCGACGAGCCTCTCCCGCCCTTGGCTCCCCACCCCCCCCCCCCCCCCGGTTCCGAAACCCCTTCATCATTATAATGGATTGCACGTACAAACATTGCGATAAATTATATTTCCTTGCATGCACTATTTGAAAATAATTTGTGTAAAAGAAAAGGTGAGGCCGTGCCTGGGGTTCATTGTCCGTTCAGGAATTTGATGGCGGTGGGGGTGGGGGGGGGGGAAGAAGCCGTCCTTGTGCCGCTGGGTGCTCGTTTTCCCAGATGGTAGCCTAGTGAAAAGGGCCTGGGTGGTGGTGGGGGAGGGGGGGTGGGGTGGGGGGGGGGGGGGCGGGCGGTCCTTGAAGATAGAGGCTGCTTTCTTAAGATGCCACTTCTTAAACATCTCCTTAATGGAGCAAAGACTGGTGCCTGTGATGGCGCTGGTCGAGTTCGCCACTCTCTGTAGCCCGTTCCTGTCCTGAGCGTTGGCACCAGACAGTGATGCATCCGGTCAGAATGCTCTCCACGGTCCACCTGTAAGAAATTAGCAAGTCTTTGGAGACGTCCTCGAAAACTCCCGCCTTCTTCGAGATTGCCTCGCCGTGGAGGCCCCAGGACAGGCCTTCAGAGATGTTGACACCCTGTAATTTGAGGTTCCTGACCCTCTCCACTGCTGAGCCCTCGATGAGGACTGGGTCGTGCTCCCCTAGTTTCCCCTTGCTGAAGTCCCTTAGTTTTGAGGACACGATTTCCAAATTACTGTTCCTCTTGCTCCTGACAGAGATCCATCCATGTGGGTCGATCTGCTTCCACCATGACTCCTGGCAGTCTCTTCCAGGCACCCACCACCCTCCGTGTAGGAAGACGTGTAGGTTAAGAACTCGATCCAGCATTCCAGTTCAAAATGACAACTGTTCCTTGTCTCCACAGACGGAGTTCCTTCAGATTCCAGAATCCTGTTTATCCCCACTTAATTGTTGCTGAGTTTACTTGGTTAAATGGTATAAACATTCAAGATTCTTTTATTGTCATGTAATAAAACAGTTGTAATATTACACGACATTGCATTTAGTCTGCCAAAACCTCTGTCACCCTAACCTCAGTGCCCTTAGGAGCCTCTCCCGCCCTTGGCTACCCCCCACCCCCAACCGCCTCTTGGTTCCGATACCCCTTCAGCAAGGAGGTGGCAGGCCAGCGATGGGCTCTGCGGCCGAACATCTTGCAGGGGGCGAGGAACCCGCGCAGGCCACGGGACTGACTGGAGGGACACCGGGTATCGGAAGCGGGGCGCTGAAGGGCTCCTGACCGTGTCGGAGGTTCGGTTCGAGAGCCGATGGTTTGGGCTGGACTCTGTGGGGCCGCGGGAGCGCTGGAAGCGAACCCACGGATCTCAATGACTCTGGGGGGGGGGGGGACCCCCTTTTGCTTCTCTTTCTCTGACTGAAAGAGGCGCTTCAGGCAATTTCTGCCAATGGCGAATCTGTCGGCCTTACTGCAGACGAAAGCAAATTCCGTGTAATATTGCACTGATTTTATTACATGACAAGAAGGTAACCTTGAACTTGAGCCTCGTGTCGGTCTCCAGCGGTCCAGCCTGGTGTGAGTCCTTTGACCGCATTCGCCAGCCGCCCGCAGCCTCGAGTGGCCAACAGCCCCTTCGCCTCCTTGTGGCTTCTCGGTCAGAGGCCCTCTTGGATTTGGAACTTCATGGGCCATGGATGTGTTAATGGTTCGGTCGAGGTACTCAACACTGCTGTCCTTCTCTTGCAGAGTTACGCGGCTGTACCGACAAAGCAGGTTTGAATGGAATTGTTGACGGTCACGTGTAACGAGATGCTGCAAAGATCTCGGTGAAGCGCACTATCCAAGCAAGTCAAAATGCGCGGAGACCGTTCGATGGATGGGAAGACGAGGAAAAGGCAGGCAAATGAGAAGAGCTCAGAGTGGCAACATGGTCAGCACAGACAGGTTGGGCTGAAGGGCCTGTGATGCTCTGTGCAACACATACGGAGCGACAGTGATAAAACAGAAGTGTGGGAGGCGGTGTAACAGGAGGTCGAACTGCAGGCTGTACTATAATATACTATAATGTATTATAATGTACTATAATGTACCTCCAGTAATTAACTGCAGGCTGTACTATAATGTTACTGTTGTACTATGCATGGGCTGACTTGCTAGATTGCTCAGATTATATTCCTATCCAATCCCACCCCTGATAACGTGACCATCCCCCGTCTAATCCCACCACTGATAATGTGACCATCCCCTGTCTAATCCCATCCCTGATAACATGACCATCCCCCGTCTAATCCCACCCCTGATAACGATGCTCTGTCCATTACCTTTTGCAGACGAGAATAAAATTGGAGATAGGACGCCCAGCTCTGTTGCAAGTAACATCACTATGCCCAGCCGACAGACCAAGTCCCTTCTCCTCCGCCGATTTTTCTGGCCACTCTTACACCGATCGCCCCTGGGAAGGTTCTGCCTGGTGCAGGTGTGGTTGGGGAGGGAGTTTTGGGAATCGTTCCCTCCGAGGAGGAAGGCCGTTTCCATTTCCAGGTGAGCGCGGGAACTGCCCAGGACCGTGAGAGGAGCAGGAGGCCACTCAGCCCCTTGAGTAGACTACCCCGCTATTCAATCCAAGGACTGATCTGCCTCGACCTCTCCTGTGCCAGTTCTCCAGAGTCCTGGATATGTATCCACCTCCGTTAAATGCCTCTAACGATCGAGTTACCGTCACCCCCTGGGGAAGAGAAATGCAGGGGCTCACTATACTCCGTAAGAACAAATCCCGATGTACCTCCAGTGTAATCAGATTTTTTCTCTCTCTCTGTATTGCACAGTCAGTTTGTTTACTTTTCTTTATCTGTTTACGTGTGTACACTGTGTACAGTTGTTTATCCACTTCCATTAAATGGCAATTCTGCCTTGCCTGCAAGAAAAAGAATCTCAGGGTTGTATGTGATGTCGTGTGCGTACTCTGACAATAAATCTCAAAATCTAAAGTTACTCAAAGCCTCAATGAGATTGACAAGGTTAGTTCTTGATGTTTCTGCAGAAAAGGAGTCTCTAACAAGGGAACAAGAAAAGGGTGCAATAAAGTGCACAAGTCGAGTCCCTGATTGAATCTGAGGGTGGAAGGGGAGCAGCTGTTCCTGAACCTGGAGGTGCGAGGCTTGTGGCCCCGATACCTCTTTCCTGACGGCAGCAGTGAGAACAGTGCGGGCGTCGGGTGGCGTGGGTCCTCCATGATAGCTGCTGTTCTCCGTCGATGTTCTCCGTGGTGGGGAGGGTTTTGCCTGTGATGTCCTGGGCTGAGTCCACCACCTCTTGCAGGGCTTTACGCTCAGGGGAGAGTCCGCATACCAGATCAGGCAGGGGTTTATGCTGGGTGGGGGGGGGGGTCATGGTGTCCCGTACCCTGATGCAGCCGGTCCACGTTGAGGCCATTTTTCCAACCTTGGGCCTCAGGTACGTTGTACTTTCCTTCCACAGATCCCATCGGGAAGGATGCAGGTAAAAGTCCACAGTCGAGCCCTCCTCCTGGAACGTCGCCCTCTGTGGGACTGCCGCCTCCCTTGGTCCCATCTTCTGGGGCGCCGTCACCCGTCTGCGACGGGGCGGGTTCCGTTTCCCTACTCTCCCTTTGGACGTACAGGGGCTGTATCTGAGGGAGTTTCACAACCCCCGCAGGACGGAACAGGCCCTTTGGCCCAACTCAACCGTGCTGACCCTCAACATTCCAGGCTGGTCCCATTTGCCAGCCTGAATTTGGTCCCTACCCTTCCTGTCCCTAAACCTGTCCAAATGTCATGTCTACCGCTTCGTTCCAGATATGGTCCACACTCTGAGTGAAAAAGTGACATTTATATTTTAAATTTAAACGTGCAACTCGGTAACAGGCCCTTCCGACCCACGAGCCGTCCATTTCACCTACAACCCCCGGTACGTTTCGAACGGTGGGAGGAAACTGGAGCCCCGGGGAAAACCCACACAGATACGTTGGTGGCAATAAATCTGATCCTGACCTGTCGCCCCACCGGATTCCACGTCCATCCTTCCCCAGCTCGCTCCACCTGGCCCGTCATCCCCCTCCTCCACGTTGAGACTTCGATCTGATTCTTAAGGCAAGATCGCGGACTTCAGGAGGGTTTTTTTGTGTGTGGGTGTGTGACTCGGCATGAGGCAGGCCCTTCGAGCAGATGGGTTGAGTTGGATCTCCCACCCACCGTGTTCAAGGTCATTGCTATTCAACGCGGCAGGGGATTTACACCTGCACAGAATTTTAATTTGTGTCTTTTTCTTTTGCTCCTTTCCTTCCAGACTGCTCCACTCTGAAAAATCTGAGTAAGGCAAATCCAGATTTTTAAAAAATATCTTCCGACAACCTTTACAAGAAGATGCGTGGCTCTGTTCCGGATGAATGAATTCATCGCTGCCAGACTGAGACCACCCGCAAATTGGAGGAACCACACCTCATCTTCCAACCGGACGGCATTAACATCGTCCTCCAACTTCTGTTAAATCCCCTCCCCCCCTCACTCCATCTCCTCCCTTCTCATCTAGTTCTCTCTCTCTCTCTCCCCCTTCTCCTTCTGCCTCCTTTCACAGAGCTAAAGTCAATTCTCACATCTCCTCATATCATATCCAACGAACACCTTTTGTCTGTGGGTCTGGTCTCCTCTCCCTCCCATTCTTCCACATTTCTCTCCTCAGTCTTTAATTCAGACAGCTGACTCTTTCCGCTCGGACCTTGAGGAAGGGGGCTCAGACCTATATCTCCCCTCCCCCCCCCCTCCCCCGCGAACATTGCGAGACCGGCTGAGTTCCTCCAGTGGATGCCGTCTGACCCACTGAGCCTGTTTCTTCATGATAACCGGTGTCCACAGGAGGGTAGCACAAGCCCAGCCACAGCTGCTACCCCTCCACCATCAGACTCAATCAGGGGCTCATTTAAGGACTCTCTATTTTGCACTTTATTCGTTTTTTTTCTCTCTCTCTGTATTGCAAAGTCAGTTTGTTTACATTTCTTTATCTGTTTACAAGTGCACGTGGTGTCCGGTTTATTTTAGCACTGCCAATTACTAGTAATTCTGCCGCGCCCGCAGGAAAAAGAATCGCATGTGATGTCATGTACGGACTCTGACAATTAATCTGAAATCTTAACTTCTTCCCGACACCCAGAGTACAGACTCGAGCAAGGTAGGTCGATCACAAGATCAAGATTGAGGTACACATGCGTACAATCCACACGTGCAGCAACATTCTTACTTGTTGTAGCCAAACACGCTACAATCGTTGGCATTTGAAATAAAAACGGGGAACAAAAAGATAATAAATATTGAGTTAACTGCGTGCAAGAAGAGATTTTGCATTAATCCCCCCCCATTGGTAATAACAAAGGGGAGGGTTCAAGAGCCTGATGGCTGTTGGAAAGGATCTGTTCCTGAACCCTGAGGTGGTGGTCTTCAGGCTTCTGTACCTTCTGCCACGGCCGGCGTGGTCGTGTTGGCAGATTTAATCGCCTGTAGGTTACATTGTTTGAACGTATTCATCGGGTGGCATGGTTCACGGCCCGGGGTTCGAATCCGGCGCTGTCGGTCAGTTTATATGTTGCCCACGTGTCTGCGTGGGTTTCCCGTGGGTACTCCCACCCTTGAAAATCCTACAGGGGTTCATTTAGACGTCCGTACAGCATGGTAACAGGCCCTTTCGGACCACGGGCCCGTGCCGCCCAATTACACCCAATTAACCTTCACCCCCTCCCCGCAGTACGTTTTGGATAGGTTGCAGATTAATGAAGTCACTTGAGTGCGTTTGGACAGCGCTGGCTTGAGGGCCTCTAAATTAAAAAAAAATTAAAACACATAATTGGCGAATATTTTAATAGGTTGGAGGGTTACGGGTTTTGTGTAGGTCAGTGGGGGTAGGTGGGAGAAAGTGTTCAGCAAGGACTAGAAGGGGCAAGTTGGCCTGTTTCTGTGCTGTGATTGTTATATGGTTAATATATTAATCCATCTTCGTAGAGAGCACAAATGTAGGATTACAGTGGACAGGATTAGTGGTAGAGATGGGCACTCTCCCTACAGCCCGTCACCGGACAGTCAGTGAGTGTCGACAAGCTCAAATGGTTCACCTCACACAACCTTTCTTTCAGAACTGGAAAAGCTTCGGAAAAATTTCGGTAAGTTGATTCTCCCAGTGTCATGGGAGTGTCTGGATGCCGGCAGAGGGGGAATCTTTGGCCGGACGTCGGGGGAATCGTTCTATGTCTGGGTATTCGATGGTGTTCGCCATTGGATGGATCCCAAGCAGGGGAGATAGCCTTGGTATCATTCCAGTGGGGACCAATGGTCAGGGTATCCAGAGTCTTGCACTGATGGGGTTGAAGTCCTCCCATTGCTAGGGGGCCCCAGTGGTTGGAGGACCACTTCACCAGTGAAAGGACCCCCCCACCAGTGGGAAATGCGCCCCCAGTGGTTGGAGGACCACTTCACCAGAGAAAGGACCCCCGACCAATGAGAAATGCGCCCCCAGTGGTTGGAGGACCACTTCACCAGTGAAAGGACCCCCCCACCAGTGGGAAATGCGCCCCCAGTGGTTGGAGGACCACTTCACCAGAGAAAGGACCCCCGACCAATGAGAAATGCGCCCCCAGTGGTTGGAGAACCCCCTCACCAGTGAGAGGACCAGCCCCACCAGTGAGAAATGCGCCCCCAGTGGTTGGAGGACCAGCCTCAGTGGTGGGAGGACCGGCCCCACCAGTGGGAAGTGCGGCCTCGAGTGGTTGGGGGAACACATGGGGCCACACAAACTCCAAACCCATCCTGCCCGCCTGTCTGTTTGAGATTTTCCCGGGAATCTGCCCCCACTCTCCACCAGACCCTGAGTGGTCGTGGATGGAGGGAGTCTTAACCCCATACAGGTTTGTTGCTCCTTGGGACCAGGGTATTGATGGTGAAGGGAAGAGTTTCGGGTGGGGGGGGGAGAGAACAATCGGTTGTGGAGATCTTCACCCAGTTTCCCTCCGTTCCAAACAGCCGACACCTGCCAACAGCTGAGAGGTGAGAGTCCAAGAGTTATCTGGTCGTGGCCTGCTGGCCTGGGATAATCCTACCCCTTCCGCATGGATCTCCACCCTCTCCTTCCCCATACTGACCCACCCAGTCCCACTGCGACCCCTTCCACCCATCAATCCCAACATATTTGGAACATGGACCAGTTAGACCATAAGACATAGGAGCAGAAATAGGCCATTCAGCCCGTCGAGTTTCCCTGCCATTTAATTATGATCTTATCCATTATCCCGCTCGCCCCACTGCCCAACCTTCTCCCCATATCTTTTGATGCCCTAGCTAATCAAGAACATCAGTCTCTGCCTTAAATACACCCAATGACCCGGCCCGGGGCAACAAATTCCAGATTCACCATCCTCTGAAGAAATCCCTCAGCATCTCTGTTCTAAGCGGACGCCCTTCAATCCTGAAGTTCTGCCCTCTTGTTCTAGACTCTCCCACCGTGGGGAACAACCTTTCTACATCTACTCTGTCCGTGGGTTCAACATTCAAAATGTTTCAGTGCGATTTCGCACCCCCCCCCCCCGCATTCTCCTAAATTCCAACGAGTACTGGCCAAGAGCTGTCAAACGCTCCGCACATGATATCCCTTTAATACCCAGAATCATCCATTAACCCTCTCCAACATCAGTACATCATTTCTTAAAATTACGAGCCCAAGATACTCCTAAAACCTCAACATCACATCCCTGCTCTTATATTCTATTCCTCTTGAAATGTACATTGTGTTCAGTTATCGCGTAATAGTACATAAAATTTCCACCTGCCTGCTGTAAGGCAAAGTGTCGCCCAGAGCCCTTACAGTATGAGAAAAAGAGAAGCAAAAGATCGTCCCTTCGGGGTCACTGAGTGTCCATGGATTCGCCTCCAGCCGCTCCCTCGGCCTCTCAGTTCGATCCATCAGCAACCTGAGCTCCAGATCCAAACCTCAGACGCGGTCAAAAAGCCAACAGCGCCCGAGGCCCTTTGGGAGCCCTTCTTGCCCGCAGCATCCTCTCGAATCCCGGCTCCGGTACCTGGTTCCCACGAGCCGGTCTCCAGAAGCCCGTGCGAGTCCCCGCCGACCCCAAGTGGCCCGCACCCTGCGTGGGTCCCTCAGCCGCTGGTCCGACGCCGAGGTTACCGGTGGACGCAGGGCACAAACTTTACTGTGGGCGCGCCCATCCGTCTGTAACTAACTCAGCATTACCTCCCTGTTTCAGATCTCCAGATCTCCTATCAGGAGTTTGGTAGGATTACCATATCAAGAGCTTCAGAGGGGGGAGGGAGGTGATGGGGAAGGGATAGGGAAGGGGTGGAAGAGGAACCACATCAGCCTGCCCTTTAGGAGACTGCACAAGTACGACCCGACGATTTAGACATGCAGCACAGTAACAGGCCTTTCTGGCCCATTAGCCCGTGCTGCCCAATTAACCTACAATGTTGTGAACGGTGGGAGGAAACCGGAGCCCCCGGAGAAAACTCCTTACAGACAGCACGGGATCTGGCGTTGTTAACAGCGTTGCACTAACCTCTATGTTAATTTCATTAATACTCCTTTCGTAGTAAACTTGTGGCGCAGGTAATGTGATTTTTTAAAATTGATTTATTATATCAATATTTGATATTTTTTGACACACACAGCTGCAAAATTAAATAATTCAACCAGAGGTAAGGACAACAGGTTTGGAATTCTTTTTAAAATCCATTCCTCAAAAAAAAAATCGCCATCTGTTTCGAAACAGAAATGCTGAAGGAACTCAGCCAGTCTCGCAGCGTCCATATGATGTAAAGATATATTACCGACGTTTTGGGCCCGAGACATTCTTCAGGGCTTCAGTAAAAAGCAGACAGGCACCTAAATTAAAAGGCTGGGGACCAACAAACAGAAGTGTGTTTAATTGGAATGGATAGGACAGGAGAGAAGGTGAGAATTGATGGGGGGTGGGTGTCTGGTTCTTCTAATGCAGAGCTGGGGGAAAGGAGATAGAGGAGGAGGGAGAGAGAGAGAGCACTCGAGGAAAGGGAACCGAGAGATAAGTGGGGGGAGGTGAACAGAAGCCGGAGAAGTCAATGTTCATACTTTCTTGGTGGAGGGTGTCTGGATGGAAGATGAGGTGTTGTTCCTCCAATTTGTGGGTGGTCTCAGTCCGACAGTGCATGAGACACGGACAGACAGACCAACAAGGGAATGGGATAGAGAACTGAAGTGGGAGGCCACCGGGAGATCCACGCTATTGCGGCGGACAGAGCCGAGGCGCTCAACGAAGTGATCTCTGCGCCCGGTCTCTCGGGTCCCGTGCCCGACCTGCATTCTACTCATACCTTGAAGAAGGGCTCAGGCCCGAATCATCATAATTTATATATTTACCTTCTAAGGGTCGCTGCGAGACCGGCTGCGTTCCTTCAGCATTTCTGAGTTCTTCCGACAATCACAGCGTCTGCAGGGCTTCATTCGCACACCAATTCTGTTTCATCCACCCCACATTCCCACTCACCTCCACACTTGGTGCAACGTACTGACCCTTGTTTTGGGGATTGGAGTATCCGGAGGGGGGAAGAGAGCATGGAAACCCCGCACGGGGAGCGGCGGAGATCGGGATCGGACCCGGGGCAGCAGCTCTCCCCGCTGCTCCCAGAATTCTGAACATTCGCCGAAGATCTTTCTCCCCATCTCGGGCCAACTCCTCCCCACCAGACTACGACCGCCAAGGCTTTCTTCTGCTAAAGACATTCCATCCCGTGACTGAAACACAATCCTACTAGATGCTCGAAGCAGGTTCAAGATTCTTTTATTTTCAAGATTATTTTGTTGGTATCTAATAAAACAGAAAATGTAATATTTCCTTCAGTCTTCTGTAAAGCAAAGAGTCTCCATTGGTGTCGCCTGGTGCCCCTTACAGTACGAGATAGAGAAGCAAGTCCTCACTGAGTCCGTGGATTCGCCTCCCGCGGCCTCACAGACTCCAGTCTGATCCATCGGCCGCCCGAGCTCCGGATCCGAACCTCCGACACGATCAGAAAGTCCTCAGCGCCCGAGCCCCCTCGGGAGCTCCTCTCGAATCCCGGCTCCAATACCTGGGCCGGTCTCCAGCTGCCCGTGTGGGTCCCCAGGTTGCTCGCTGCCCGCGTGGGTTCCCTAGGCGCCGTTTAAGCTTATTCAAGCCACAGCTCCGCCGGAGGAACTCGGAGGGGTGGGGGGTGGAAAGAAAGGGAACTGATGGCAGTTTGAGTCGATATCAAGGCAGGCCTTTGAGCCGCAACGTTGATAATTCCCTCCCCCAGTCAACTGCGTTTTTGCTCCCGATTCTGGCGTCTGCAGTCTCGTGTCTCAAACCTGTGTTCTTTCCCCCCAGGAGCCCAATGAAAGCAGTCGACTGGGAACTCAACAAGCAAGATGCTTTGCAATTGTGATGCTTTGGAAAAAACCACAGTCCTCCATTATGTCCACGCCATCGATCCCAATCTCCTTTACCAGCCTGTGGCCCAACACTAATGTTTAAAAAGTCGGGAGTAGCCAGCCTCTAACCCTCTTCGTTGCCCTGCACTAGCGATTCTCAACATCTTTTTTATTCCACTCACGTACCACCTTAAGTAATTCCTTACTAACCAGCCCACCTTTAGCATAGTATGCTCTGCGGTTAGTGAGGAATTACTGGATCTTCGTCCGCGAAGCGAAGCCAAGAGGATAGCACTGGAGGTGTGGAAATAAAAAGGTTGAGAACCACTGCCCATCACCTGTGTGCTGGGACTGCTGCTTTCTGCCACGAGGAAATGTTTCTCACTACCCACCTGCCCTCCAAACAGGTCCACCACCTTGGTCTTCCCCCATCCTTGGCCACCTCCCCCCCACCCCATTCCTGTCCTGTCCAGGCTCAACCTGTCTCCCCCCCCCCCCCCCACTTCTTCCTATTGTCATGTAATAGAACATAATGTGTAATATTACATGAAGTTGCCTTCTGCCTGCCGTAAAGCAGAGTGGACATTATCGTCGTCTGTCGCCCTTTACGGTATGAGAAAGAGAAGGAAGACTCGTGTCCCCCCTCCCCCTCAGAGTCACTGAGTGTCTGTGGATTCGCCTCCAGCGCTCCCGCGGTCTCTGCAGCCGCATGGACTCCTGTTCGATCGATCGGCCGCCCGAGCTCCACATCAGGATCAGGAAGCCTTCAACGCCCCAAGGCCCTTCGGGAGCCCCTTCTTGCCCTCGGCGCCCTCTCAGCTCCGATTCCTGGTTCCCAGACTCCCGCAACCCGTGCGGGTCCCCCGGCCTCAAGTCGCCCGCGTGGGTCCTTTAGCCACAGAGCCCCTTGTTGGGTCCGCCGCCGCGTCACCATCCCCGTACGGTCGTCCCACCCTCGTCTCTCTTGCCCTCCTCCACCCTCTCCCCCTATTCAACCTGCTGAGCACCCATCGCTTACAAAGCCCCCAGCATTATCACAACCATTTTAATAAAGGCAAAAGAATCAGTGCTTCGTTACTGTGAAAATATCTGATTTGATGGAGGTGTGTTGCAATAAAATAATTTTAAGCAATCATTGATGGTATAAGGTGTGAATGAAAGTTAATTCTTTCATCAATATGTTAAAAGATTATCTTGAATTTTTACAGCACCCCTAAAGACCACAAGTTTCACTTTCAGCAAAAATAATCAGGGTACAGCAGTAGTTAAGCTCATCAACAAGAATCGTTCCAGAGAAGCGGTGGAAAATCTCATGATACGTTTGCAAGAGAGTCTCAAGGTGGACAAGACGAAAGGGATGATCGTGGAGTTCAGGAGGAGCAGGAACGACCGACCGCCCCCCCCCCCCCCACCGCCCACTACACACCAACAACTGGGTAGTGGAGAATACCAAGTTCCTCAGAGTTCACTAAACTAGTGATCTATCGTGGACACTCAACATCTCCTCACTTGTCAGGAAGTGACTGCGCCTCCCGAGAAGACTGAAGTGGGCAAGGCTACCGGCCACCGTCACGTCAACCTATATGTACTTGATCGAGAACGTCTTCGCCGGCTGCATCACAGTGAGGTACGGTTACTGCAGAGAAATGGATCGGAGGTGTGGCCGAAAATGTTCAATTTATTGTCATAATACATGAAATTTCTTTTTGCCTGCTGCAAGGGAGTCAGATTCACCACTAACTGCCTAAGCCAGTCAGAGAGAGAGAAGCAAAAGAGACCCCCCCCCCCCCCGAGTCACCGAGCGTCTGTAGATTCGCTTCCGCAGCCTCCACAAGAGTCCAGTCCAAACCATCATCTCCAGATCCGAACCTCCGACACGGTCAGGGACCCTTCAGCGCCCTCGGCACCTCCTCGCATCCCGGTTCCAATACCTGGTACTCCCTCCAGCCAGTTTCCAGCGGTCGGCAGGCCGGCGCGAGTCTCCCGACAGCGGCCTCCAGCACCCCGCAACTTCCACACGGGTTCCTCGCCTCGCGTCGCCAGCAGCACTGGTTCTTCGGCCGCAGATCCCCCCTCGCTGGTCCATCGCCGAGGTCTCCGTCCCCACGGGTCGTCCCCCTCTCCTTCTCTCTCTCAGACGGTGCGTGATCTTCCCGTCCTCTGGTTCCCTGCTCTAATCCTCTGCTTCCCAAGAGTCTGCAGCCCCTCGTGGCTGCTGCCATCTCGGGCAGTACGGAGTCGACTGGGCAGCTGGACCCCACGGGAGCGCTGCCTCTCTGCTGCCTTGCCCCCCCCACCCCCCGGCAGGTCCGCACCAGCAGCAGATCACTGGAGTCTCCACCCTCCCCCTCCCCATCGACGTTGTCTGAAGAGGGCGCACAAAATCATCGAGAACCCCTTCAACCCCGCGCCCAGCATCTTTCAGCTGCCTCCGGCGGGGGAGATCCAGGAGGATCCACCAGGCTGGGGAACAGCTTCTCCCAGGGGCTGAACGAGTGATGACTAATTATTTAACAATATCTATTTTAATATATGCATAAATAAACTTGATCCACAGAGAAATGTTCAAATATGTCAGGGGCTGTGTCTGAATTTTACTTATCGATCGATCTATCTATTTTTTTCCATATACACATAAAAATTTTGGAGCTGTTCATACCATCAGTTCACAATGAGAAATGCATTGGCGAGAAGCCCAGACAAGTACGCGCTTGCCAGAATTTACCTGCCTGGACCCATCTCTTCCAAGTACCAGGATTCACCAGGAAAAGCAACATTTGGGCTTCAGCTGCACATCTCTTGAATAGGTTTCCTTCCGATCCAGGCCTCATGAACATCGGCAGCTCCGGTGTGATCAAAAAGGCGCATTCTTGAGACCTCGGTACGACCCTCATCCCCTTGGTCGCCTCCTCAACCTGAACGTCGAACAAAACAGCGGAGTGCGGGACAGAATTCCCACGCGGAGCACCAAAGGCAGGCGTGGGCAGCCAATTCTGCTCACCACCACCCCCCCCCCCCCCCCCACGCTCAGGGCAAGGTCAGCCGAGAGGTCAGGGTATGCGCAGAGGGTCAAAGCACAGAAATGCTGAGGAAGTCAGCAGGTCCATAGGCGATTACAATATATGACCGACATTTCGGGCCTGAGCCCTTCCTCAAGGTGGAAGCAGAAAGGCTGGGGAGAGGAAGGGGGGCAGAATGGGAGGGGAGGAGTCCAAACCAACAGACAAGAGGTGTTAATTGGATAGTGAGAATTAATTTTGGCTCTATGAAAGGGATGAGAAACAAAGCTGGAAGGAGATGATTTTGGGAGTACTTTCAATGGAAACTGTAGATGAGGTGTTGTTCCTCCAATTTGAGGGTGGTCTCAAGTCTGGCAGTGCACGAAACCATGGACAGGCATGTCAGCGAGGGAATGGGACGGGGAATCGAAATGGTTGGTCACTGGGAGGGCCACGCTATTGCGGCAGACAGAGGCAAGGTGCTCAACAATCCATTCTCCCCGTCCAATGCAGTCACCTATACCTTGAGGTCCAAAACATTGGTCATATATCTTTACACCCTGTGGACACTGAGTCCGGCCACGTTCCTCCGGCATTTTTGTGTTTTGAGTATAAATCACAGCGTCTGGATATTTTCATGTTTCAGCACATGTAAAGAAGGGCAGTGACCTAAAAAATCCTGGCAGAGCTCTCCCAGGTGAATTCCTGGAAACCCATTTCTTTCTTCCAACCGGGAAGAAAAACTGCCTACCTTTTCTAAATTGCATTTCCACCTCCAGTATTCGTGTTTTTGTTTGTGAATGACCAGTTCAAATAATTTCCAAGCTCTGGTCCATCAAAATTACATAATTGTTGACCACCTCCACATTGCAGGTAACCAAGCTCAGCCAAGATGTTGCCGTGGGTCAAATATGAAGGCAGAATACAACGTCAATGGGAGACTGAGCAGAGTGGGCAAACTGAGAGATCTTGAGGCCCATGTCCACAGGACACTCAAAGCTTATTGTTCATAAGGTACAAGGTATGTCGGCCTTCATTCTCCGTGGGATCGAGTTATAGAGCTAAGAGGTAATATTGCAGCTAAACAAGACCTTGGATCAAACCCACTAGGAATATTGTGTTCAGTTCTGGGAATCTCATTACAGGAAAGTCTACAGATGTGGTTGAGGTAAAAAGATGATCATGGAGAAACTCAGCATGTCAAACAATGTCCTTTAAAGATACACAAGAAACATTTTGGGGTTAAGCCCTTTGCAAGGTATGGAAAAATGTAGGCAGGCGCCCGAACCTTGATGAAGGCCTCAAACCCAAAACATTGATTCTGTAACTTTACCGCTGCTGTATAAAGGACACGGTTTGACCTGCTGAGTTTCTCCAGCATCGTGTTTTAACTTAAGTGGAGGGAAGATTTGGATGCAGAGATTTACAGGGAGGCTGCCGGGATTGGCGAGTGAGCCTTATGAGAATAGATTTGAATGAACTTGGCCCTTTGGTCCTTGGAGTGACAGGGGATGAGGGGGTGATCTCTCAGAGGTGTACAAGATTGATCACGTGGACAGCCAGAGACTTGTTTCCCCGGGGGCCGAAATGGTTAGCGCGAGGGGAGCAAAGTTTCAAGGTGCTTGGGAGTAAGTACAGGGGGTGGGGGGAAAATGCAAGAGGTAAGTTCTTCACCCAGAGAGTGGTGGGTGCAGGGGAATGCGCTGCCAGCCACGGTGGTGGAGGCAGGGACGATGGGATTTTTCAATAAAAGGGACCATTAAATACATATGTGGGGATGAAAAAAATGGAGGGGAATTCTAGGCAGTTGTAAGAGTAGGTTGGCATATCACTGTGGGCTGAAAGGCCTGTAAAATGTGGTAGAGTTCTAAAGGTGAAAGGTCGTGGACCAGGAACATCGAACTAACATGCCCCCACCCACCCCCCCCCAGCCACTGCTTGACTGCAGAGTATTTTGAGCAGTTGTTTTTTTATTTGCGGTATCAGGGGGCTTTCTGACTTGCCTCGAGTATTTGAAACATTTCCCCCACATGGGGGGGGGGGGTGAAATCACTGAGCGGCACTATTAACAGCGCCAGCGACCCGATGTGCCTGTAAGGAGCTTGTACTTTCTCCACGAGTCTGCGTGGGCTTCCTCTGGTTTCCCCCCCACCCTCCAAAAACATAGGGGGTTGCAGTAAGTGAAGGGAGGAACATTTAGGGGAGGCATCAGGGGTAGTAAGTTTTTAAAAAATATAAAACACAGAGAGTTGTGGGTGCCTGGAATGCCTCGCTGAGGTGGTGGGGGAGGTTGGAACAGGAGGGACATTTATGAGACAGGCACATGGATGCAAGAAAAATAGAGGGTTATGAGGTAAGGAGGGTTTAGTTTTCTTTTGATAGGAATATATGGAGTCAGCACAACATTGTGGGCTGAAGAGCCTGCTCTGTACTGCTATTTTGGGTGTAATTGGTCTGAATTGCCGGAATTGGCTTCTTCTGCACTGTAAATAAAATTTAAGAAATTTAAAAAAAAATTTTAACACAACCAGTGGAGAGAGAGAAAAAAATCTCAGGAGTGAGCTCTGCGAGTTTCTAGCGAGCAGCCCCCATTGCGATTTTCATCAGCACGTGGCTGTGTCGTTCATGCATGCATCGAGAAACACAAGTTTGAAAAAGAAAAGATCGTGATTTATTTAATTCTCCTCCAACATAAATTCCTTGAGGGCGAAGCTTATTCTGTGTCTCAAAACTCTGGGTGAGTGACTTGCCAGTTCTAGATACGAGAACGTGCAAGGCTGCATTTCTGAAAACATCCAGGTTTTGTGCACACACACACACACACACACACACACACCAGCTTTGGCGTAGCAGGTATGGTGCGACATATCAGGGCACAGTGGGTTTCAACGACAAAAATAGATCAGGGGCTACTATTTCTTTTTTAAATTGAGTGCAAAGCATCAACTCACGGACACTGGTGAACTTCCACGGTCTTCCTCAAACAGCCTTGTTGGATCTTTATCATTCACCAGAATGAACACTTTGTACCCAAGGACGCTGACCATAGCAGAACAGCATTTCACCTCCACCCTGGAGTGTGTGGAAAGTCGACTGTGCTGGAAGATGACAATTAAAGCCACGAAGCAAAACCATTGCCAATCAAAGCCTATCCACTTAAGAGTATTTAACATCACAAAGCATTAGTGGAGGAGGGGGATGGATTATTATAGGGGGTGGGGGTCATAGCTAGTAAAGCAGGAAGTGTCAAGGATGTAGAGATGGTTGCCTAGCTTGTGCTTGACGCTGACGGGGAAATGCTTGAAGATTCTCGTGCCAGATTCCTCAGATCCGTGCATTTGCCTCAGAATGGGAATAGCCTCAGGTGGAAGTCAGTCGTTGCCCGACCCACGGTGTTTTATTTCAGTGATTCCCATCCACAGTGATCAGCCGCTGGCGTGGGTTGGAAGGCAGAGGGGTTCCCGCAGTCACCTGTCCCAGCAGAGGGCGTGGAAAACCTGCACAGACTGGGGCAAACCCCACTCCTGCACCCCAGCAGACGTCCCTCAAATGTCTTTGTGGAGGACCAGAGTCAGCTCACAGGGTCTGCACCTGCTTGCCCGAACGCTCCCACCAAATCGCCCCAAAAATTCCAGCCGAACAGCCCGTCTTTGGAAAAGGAAATAGGTGCGTTCTGGGGATGGGACTGTGGGCAAAGCTCTGGGGGAGAGCGATGGAGATCGAACCAGGGGTGTCTGGAGCAACAAGGCAGTGCCTCTACTCATTGCGCCAGCCGCAATTCTGCCAGCCTCCGCTTTAGCTTGTCCTTGCACGCCCCTTTCCCCTGCACAGACTGGCCTCCTTGATCCAAAACAATCCCAGGGTGAACAAGGAAGGAACGTTGGCACTTGGTGGGGGGGAGGGGGTGGGGATTCGAAACAAGCTGACAGTCAGGTTCCTTACCGAGAGAGTCCTGCACTAGCAGAGGCAGAAGGACATAAATAGACATGGTTTCCAAAAGACGGGCCAATTCCCTGAGTGCCCTAATAACCTGGTCACTGGCTTTCACCAGTGATAACCCATCAGGATCAAGCCCTTGTAGCAAGGTCCAGGTACCTAGTACCCTCTGGGTGACTTTGCACCCTCCCTCAGCACTCCACATGTCATAGACTCCCACTGCGCTGACTGCCCCGGTCTCCTTCTCCCCACCATCATTCCTATCACTCACCTGTGGGCCCATCTACCATGTCCCTAGCATAAGGGAAGGATGTGAGGGGGGAAGGGAACTGAGGGGAGAACGTGCACGCAGGCAGCGCTGGAATTGGGGCCTCGGTCTCCAGAGGATCACGAGGCAGTGGCTCTAACCCTCTGCGCCGCCAGACAGATGAAGTGAGGTGGAGGTTTCTGGACACGTCTCCTTGGGGAGTCCCACAGGACAGGAAGCAGAGGGTAGCGGTGAAAACCCACCCTGTTAATGTGGTAATAAGGCAGAAAACAAAGACACTGGTGTTCCACCTCACCGAAAATTAAACAAGGAGGCAAAGGGTTTGGACATGCAAACTACTGTTCTCAGAATGAGGTGGTTTTGCACATCCCTCACCCATTAGATGGGCCGAATGGGCTCTCCCAACCATACACAGTGCGAGATGAATTCTAGCAGCCTTGCATCCAAGAGGTCAGATGACGGGAAGTTCCGGGTTTGTCCACAGCCAGGCACGGAGCGCTCCACCCGGGCATGTTTCAGACAGGGCAGGCAGGGCTGTTCGCCAACACCTCCCCCCCACCCCCTGCAGCCCGTGCTCAGCAGTGTTTCTGCCCAACAACCTTGTCGGCAAGCTGAGCGGAGAGGTTCAGCGCTGGCCGGTGTTCCTCCAGCCCGAGGGCCACCAGGGCTCCGACCAGCAGTCTCTTCACCTTGACCAGGGGGGGCTGGCTCGGCATCATCTGCGGAGGGTGAAAGAGAGAGAGAGGGGTGGGGGACACCGGACATCACTGGGGGCCCAGTAAGGCATGGAAATTGTCACATAACGGGGGAGGCATGACTTGACGGCACACATGGAACACTCGGCTTCAGGAGGTGGGGTGTCACATTGGGGGTAGGTTAGATCACGTGGACCACTGTGAGTGCTTCTCGCTGGGCTGTGGGGCGGGGGGGCTCCAACCCCCTGGAATGAAAGGGGGTCCGAACCCCAGAACAGAGGGCTCAAATGGACACTATAGTTGTGTCTGGAGCAGGAGCCACCAGTTAATTGATTTATCTAGAACATAGAACTCTACAGAATTACACAGGCCCTTCGGCCCTCAGTGTTGTGCCAACTTACTAACCTACTCCAACAACTGCCTAGAATTTCCCCACTGCATAATCCTCAATTTCTCTCAGTTCCATAGTCTCTTATAAGATCCCATTGTCCCAGCCTCCACCACCATTGCTGGCAGCACATTCCATGCACCCACCACTCTCTGTGTGAAGAACTTACCTCCCTGTACTTACTCCCATGCACCTTAAAACTTTGCCCCTCGTGTTAGCCACATCAGCCCTCAAGGTTGCCCTGCAGTTTAATAGGTTAGTTAAGAAGGCCTATGGGATCTTGGGCTTCATTAATAGGGGGATTGAGTTCAAGAGGTCATGTTGTAACTCTACACATCTCTGGTGAGACCACACATTGTTCAGTTCTGGTCACCTCATTATAGGAAGGATGTGGAAGCTGTGGAGATTTAACAGGATGTTGTCTGGATTGGGAAATAAGTCAATGAGGCCAGGTTACCAGAGCTGGATTTTTCTTCCCCCCTTTGGAGTGAAGAAGGATGAGAGGTGGCTTAATAGAGGTTGACGAGATTAGGAGAGGGATAGATAGGGTGGATGGCCAGCGCCTGTTTCCCCAGGGTAGGAATAGCAAACACCAGAGGACGTCAGCACAAAGTGAAAAGAGAGAGGTTTAGGGGAGACATAAGAGGTAAGTTTTTTTTAAAAACACTGTGGTGGGGGCCTGAAATGTGTTGCCAGGGATGGTGGTGGAGGCTGGAACATTAAGGGCATCTTAGACAGGCACATGAATGAAAGAAAAATAGAGGGTTACATGGTAGGAAGGGTTTCATTTTTTTTTTTTAAGGGGTGTATATATATATATATATATATATATATATATAAAAATTAAGGAAGAACAAGAGCCTGTACAGTGCTGTAGCATTCTATGTTCTACTCTTGTTTCTTGGGTTCTATAGAGTCAGGTGGGGGGAGCGGAGGGCAACCTTTTACCATGTGTGTGATGGATGGTGGGTCAGTGGTTAAGAGGCGGGTCGCACTGATTTTTCGGTGGCTTCAGACTGGTGGGTGGATTGGGGGGGGGTGGGGGGGAGGAAATGTATGTGGTGGCATAGTTAGGCCGAGGGTGGGGGGTTGGCGGCATGTTCGGGCCGAGTCTGGGGGGGGAGGGGTGCGGCGGTATGGTTGGGCCGAGGGTGGGTGTGGGGTGGCGGCTGTGGCACTGGACGATTAGAGTGTGGCGTTGGCACTGTACGGATGAATTTAGATTGCGGGCTGGATATCTGGCCCACCCAATGTAGAGTTTGGGTGGGCAGTAATTCCAACTCCAGGATAGAATACATCTGCAGCATTTAAGATGATCTCCAACTCACCTTGCTGACTTTGTGCCGGTGAACAAGACCATCGGGACCCAGGTAAAAGATAGAATATGCATCATAGGTTCTGGGAGAGGCAGAAAAACAATCAGCCAGTGTACTCCAGTTTCCCCCCAAAACGTGCAGCCTGGCAGGGTCTAGAATAGTTCCCAGGGCGTGGATGGGGTAGAATTAGGAATGTGGAGAGAATGAAATGGAAGGGTCAGCACAGAAATGGATAAAAAGGCCGCACTTGCTGGAACTGCTGTTCCAGCAGGGCTGCCGCTGGTGTGGACCTGAGGAGAGCAGGGAGCAGAGACCCAGCAAGCCCCGCAGGGTCTTACTGCCCGGTCCAACTACAGGTGGCTCCGTGCAGGCCTTCAATGGCCCGTTAAAAGCCAATAGTCTTTTATTTTAAAATCCTGCGACCACGGGGTCTGGGCCCAAGGTGTTCGGCAGCAGCCCTGAGAAAGCAGGGGTTGTTTGAGAAGGAGAAGCAGAGGAGATGACCCCCACAGGACAGTGACAGCTCTATTCCCACAGCTCCATGTCATTCCCCACACTGATCTCACTGCCCCGTGTCGGTCACCACACTTGGCCTGGCTTGTGGGAGGCTAAAGGAAATGTTGTGACTTTTTTTGTTTTAATACATGCCAATAAAAGGGTCTTGAATTGAGCACTGGATTGTTGGCATGGACCCAATCCCAGGGCATCTCCCCTTACTCACCTATAGAGCTCAGCCTTGTCTTTCTTATAAAGCTTCAGTATCTGGAGGTGGAGTGGGATGCCCGTGACCCTCCAGCGCACCTGGACGGTCCAATCCTCTGGGTGCTGCGTCATCTTCATTACCTCCAGCTGAAGGTCAGTGTAGTAGCTCCAAGCAGCACATCGGGACAAAGTCACCAGCACGCGGTAGAAGTTTCGACCCCTGCAGGATCAAAAGCAAGCATGAGCAGAATGAAGCCCTGTCCTTTTCCCACCACCCCCCCTCCCCCCAAAACAGTGTTTTATTCCAGATTTATACGAGATCTGAGCTGTTTATGTGAAAAGTACTCAGCTGACCACCGGAGTTGGTGCTATGTAACTGCTCACCAAAAGGAGGTGCAAGGCACTCCTTCCATCTGATAGCCGACAGGTCACTCTCAGGCAAGGTTAGTACCTGTTTAGCCTCCCAATCAGGGTCACAGGAAGCCACGGATTGCAGACAGTGGATGTTTTTACAGGCAGATTCTACAAATTGGAATTTATGGTTTTAAAACTAAAAACACTGGGCAAATAAATCTGCTGATCAGTGGCCAGGGTCACCCATCCAGTATGGACACTGCAACTGAAGGCGACAATGGGAAACCACTCAGTATTTTTCCCCTTTTATAATCATCAACATCGACAATGGTCTCAGCTCAAAGACGGAGCCTTCAGTGAAGGAGAACAGGGGAGGCCACGACTAAAATTCGGAGGGTCAGAGATCGTGACGGGTGGAGAGACATACTCGCCCACGCCGAAGGGCAAGGCACCTGAATGAATGACTCAGCTGACCCCTCTCTGACACCCCCGCTTCCCAGAGAGGGAAGGCTGAGGATTCAGGACACAGTACGAAGCCTAATCTTGGTTCACGCTCCACTACTGATGGATGAAATGTTACACAAAATTCCCATGTCCTTTTATAAGTTCCTTTTTAAAAGAAATCCCCGTGGTATTGAGTGCACCAGCTCACATGTCTTGAAAATGTTTTCATAGATCACTTCAACTGGAACGGTTAGCACAGCACTATTACAGCGCCGGTGACCCAAGTTCAAATCCCACGCTGTCTACGTTCTCCCTGTGTCTGAGTGGGTTTTTCCCCGGGGGGGGGGGGGAAATCTGGTTTCCTCCCACCTTCCAAAACGCAGGTTAATATGGGTGTAATTGGATGATGCGGACTCTGCTTCTACCATGTTATTTTTAAAAATCTGAACCTTTGACTTAATGTACTCCATCAGCAGAGATTTATCGCCGTTATCTGTCAGCTGGGATTTGAGGTAGGTGAAGGAATCAACAAGGCTGATTATTTTTTGAAATTGGTGGAAGCGTACATTCAAAACATCCCTGCTCATCAGAACCGTGAACAGCACAGAGGAGGCAACTCCTCCTCAGCCGCGTCACACACATTTGACCAGGTTTGCATTAATCCGCAAGGCATCGTGAGTGTGTGTGGTTGAACAACAGCAGCCACCTGCAGTCTCACAGCTTGCCACAGGATGGCACCTCGCGGCCAGATTAGCAGAGGTTTCGGACAAAGAAAGTTAACGGCGTGGGATTTCACAAGTTTCTACTTTTCCTGCTGGATGGTTTTTGTGAAACAATTTCTTGAAAAATCATCAAATTAAGAAAATGAAAAAAATATCAGCCAGCATCTACAGAAAGTCTGCAGACGCTATGATTGTAGTAAAAGCACAGAGATGCTGGAACTCGGCTGGTCACACAGCGTACACAGGAGGTAAAGCTATATGACCGACACTTCAGGCCTGACCTCTTCTTCAAGGCATGAATAAAAAGCAGGCAGGCTGGGGAGAAGAAAAAGACGAGATGGGGAGGTTCACAGACCAATGGATAAAAGGCGTTAACTGGATGTGAATAGGACAGAAAAGAGGAAAGGTGAGGATTGATCGGGGTAGGGGATGGTTATCTGAATGCAGACCTGGGGAAAGGGAAGAGGGAGACAGAGTGTTGGAGGAAAGGAGACATAGGGAAGATAGATGGGTTGAGGGTAGCGGAGACTGTAGATGCCCAGTTGGAGGGTGCCCAGACAGAATAGAAGGTGTTGGCCCTCCAATTTGCAGGTGGTCTCAGTGCATGAGACCGTGGACAGACACGTCAGCAAGGGAATGGGGCAGGCCACTGTGAGATCCACGCTATTGTGGTGAAACAATCTCCCAGAATCTCCGATGCAGAGGAGACCACAGCGGGAGCACTAGATGAGGCAAATAACCCCTGCAGATTCACAAGTGAAGGGATATCTGATAGGGCTAAGAGAAGAGGCGCTCACTGACACACACTGCATTGCTAAACACAACAGGGTGGGAGGGATGGAACAGGGACCCCGTGTGGGATTAATGTTGGAAAGTGTACGGTGTATGGTTATGCACTTTGATATAAAAAATAGACAGGCAGACTAGTTTTCAGATGGTGAGAAAATTCAAAATTCAGAGGCGCAAAGGGACTTGGGAGGGAGCTTCTGATTCCACTATCTGCAGTCTTTTGTCTGACCCTTGTTGCCTGCTGAGATAAGCCTGCCTGCTGGGATACTGTTGGAAGGGGGTGGGGGGTAGACGACCGACCAGGGCCAAGTCACAGTGATCAGGTCTTTGGAACAGAATCTTGCTCTTCGGCTCAGAAGGGAAGGGAGGAGAGCAAGAGAGTGATAGTGATTGGGGATTTGCTAGTTAGGCGAAGAGAAAGGAGGTTCTGTGAACAAGATATGGACTCCCGAATGGTATGTGGCCTCCCAGGTGCCAGGACCAGGGACGTCTCTGATCGAATCCATAGCATTCTCAAGCAGGAGGGTAAGCACCCAGATGCCATGCTCCAGGCTGATTGATACAAGTAGATAGGAGTAGGAATGAGGTCCTGAAGAGGAAGGAAGCTGAAAAGCAGGGCGTCAAGGGTGGCAATCTCGGGATTGCTGCCTGTACCACAGGGTAGGAACAGGAAATTGTGACAGATGAATGTGTGGCTGAGAAGTTGGTGTAGGGGGGCAGGGGTTCATATTTGTGGATCATTGGGATCTCTTTTGGGGAAGGACTGACCTGCACCAAAAGGACGGGCTGCACCTGAACGGGCAGGTTTGCGAGAGCTGTTTGGGAGAGTTTAAACTAGTTTGGCAGGGGGTGGGAACCAAAATGTGAGTGCGAGAAAGTAGAAAGGATGATGGAATGTGTTGTGGGATTGTGAGGAAGGACAGGAAGAAGGTCCACAAGATTCTGAGAGGCATCGATAAGGTGGACGGCCAGCGCCTCTCTCCCAGGGCGGGAATAGTAAATGCCAGAGGACGTCTGTACAAAGCGAAGGGAGGAAAGTTTAGGGGTAAGTGTTATCGCTCGCTCGCTCGCACGCACGCTGCGGGGGCCTGGATTGCATTGCCAGGGATGGTGGTGGAGGTTGGAACATTAGAGGCATTTAAGAGACTCTTAGACAGGCAAATGGATGAAAGAAAAATAGAGGGTTACAGGGTAGGAAGATTTTAGTTTGCTTTTGGTAGAAATATGTAGGTTAGCACAATGTTGAAGTCCAAGAGGCCTGTACTGAGCTATAAAGTCTTGTTCCTTACTGCTAACATGTCTGGAGGTGATAAGAGTATTCTTCCCATGGCAGGGATGTCCAAAGCAAGAGACAGCCAACTTTTAAATTTAGTCACACACCATGGTAACAGGTCATTTCAGCCCACGAGTATGTACCGGGGGTGTAGGTTAATTGGGCGGACTCGTGGGCCAAAATGGCCCGCTATCGGCTGTATGTCTAAATTAAGAATTAATAGGTTGGCCACCCCTGCCTGGTAAGGGAAGGGAGGAGGTTTAATTGATAGATTTTTGGTATACGCAATGAACTCCCAAGGAGATGGAAGAGGCAGGAACTGCAACACTGAAGAGGCATCTTGACGACAACCTGAACAAGCATGGCATAGAGGGACAGAGAATTAATGCAGGCAAGTGGGATAGACAGGCCTGATAGTCGGCACTGACGTGGGGAGGTGAATGCCCTGGTTCAGTGGGTACAACTCCAAGATGGATGAACGAGGGTACCAGGAGATAAAGGGGCAGAGAATTGGCAAACGAAATACAATGCTGGAAAGCATATGGTCATGCACTTTGGTGGAAGAAATAAGCGGGCAGACGATTTTCTAAATAGGGAAAGAAATGAAAATTCCCAGATGTAAAGGGACCTAGGAGTCTTCGCGCAGGACAGCCTGAAGGTAAACCTGCAGGTTGCGTCAGTGGTGAAGAAGGCAAATGCAATAGAACACAAGAGCAGGGATGTGACGTTGAGGATTTTAAGGCAGTGGTGAGACCTCGTATTGGGAGCTGTTTCGGGCTCCTCGTTTAAGAAAGGAAATGCAAACATTAGCAGGAGTTCGCAAGGAAGATTCTGGGAATGAAAGGGTCATCACACGAGGAGCATTTGACAGCTCTTGGCCTGGACTAGTTGGAATTTACAAGAATGGGGGGTGGGGGGGGGGGGTGATCTCATTGAAACATTTTGAATACTGAAAGGCGTGGACAGAGTAGACGGTGGGAGAGTCCAGGACAAGAGTGCACAACCTCAGGATTGAAGGGCGTCCACTTAGAACAGAGATGTGGAATTTGTTACCATGGGCAGTTGTGGAGGCCGTGTCATTGGGTGTATTTTAAGGCAGAGATCAATATGTTCTTGATTAGCATGGGGCATCAAAGGTTATGGGGAGAAGGCCGGGCAGTGGGAGAATGGATCAGTTCACAATTGAATGGTGGATGCATTAAAAAGACTTGATGGGCTGAATAGCCTATTTCTGCTCCTTTATCTTATGGCCTTGTAAATGCTCACCGTATTCTGATCCATGGAAGTGTGCTGATAAATTCCACGTTCTGGGAGTACATCTCATAATCGTGAGGCTTCAGGAAGAAATTTGGCAACTGGGAGAGAAGAGAAAAGCCATGGTTATCGGTTTTGCATGATCAGTTGACAGAATAACGTACGGCTGTCAGTTAAAATACACAATTGGCAGCAAGAGTTGGGAAGATACGGTCGTGTTACTCAAAGTCAAGTCAGGTAAAATTTATTGTCATCCGATTCACAACTACAACCTGACAAAACAGCATTCTCCAGTCCACACAGACACACAACCAGACTTAATGCACATAAAAAGAAACAATACATACGCAGGACAAGTAGACACGCACACAAATAAATAAATATTGCTTCGTGAACACGAGAGTCTCGGATGGTTAGGGCGAGCAGTTCCTTTGGTCGTTCAGCGTCCTCACTGCCCGTGGGGAGAAGATGTTCCTCGGCCTGGTGGGGCTGGCTCTGATCCTCCTGTATCTCTTCCCTGATGGGAGCAGCTGAAAAGATGGTGCATGCGGGGTGGAAGGCGACCTCAGTGATTTTGCATGCCCTCTTCAGGCAACAATCCCGGTAGATCACATCGATTCTGGGGGGGGGGGGGGGGTGGGAAGGGAGACTCCAATGATCTTCTCTGCTACTCTTATGGTCCTGTGGATTAACCTCCATTCCATTTCTCTGCAGCAGCCGCACCCACACTGTGACGCAGCTGGCCAGGACGCTCTCGATGGAACCTCTGAAGAAGGTTAATATAATGGTGGCTGGTAGCCTTTCCCACTTCACTTGTGTCTTCCTGACAAGTGAGAAGATGTTGAGTGTCCATGATAGGTCACTAGTTAAGCGAACTCCAAAGAACTTGGTGCTCTCCACTCTCTCCACTAGGATGTGTTGTCATGCAGTGGAGGGTGGTCGTTCCTGGTCCACGATCATCCCCCCCAAGTCTTGTCCACGTTGAGACTCAGGTTGTTACTCTCACTCCTCTTAACAAGATTTTCCACACCTTCCCTATTGTGCGACTCATCGTCATGGGTGACGAGGCCAACGGTTGTCGTGTCATCTGCAAACTCAATGACTCCTTTGGAGCTGGATCTGGTGATGCCGTCGTGGGTCAGTAGCGTGAACAGGAGCCGGACTGAGCTTACAGCCCTGAGGTGCTCAGACTCCTACAATAATTCTAACTGAAGAGAAATGACAATTCAGTGCAAAGCAATGGAAGGTTGGCCCTATCTCAGGAGAAGCCTGGAGTACGAAATGACGGAAGAAAGCTGTACTGAAGCTCAATGGAGGATTAGGGCCACCTTGAAGACAGTACCTCAGGAGGGATGCACTGCCCTCCCAATTCACCAGAACCACAAAGGAAAGTGGTATTCGGCCAAGGTTTTCCCATGTGCCTCTGAAGGGAGTCCCTTTTACTTCTCTTTCTCTCTTTCTGTAAGGGGCTCCGGGCAATGCTCATGGCAACTTCTTGTCTGCCTTACGGCAGGCAGAAGGCAATTTTGTGTGAGATTACATGTTCTGTTCTATTACGTGGCAATAAAGGAATCTTGGATCTTCAAATATCAACGTAGAGCATGTTACAATCTCAGTAGTGCAACATATCCATTTTCGATTTAAAACATTGCAGAAAGTCAGCATGTAAAAAAAATGATATACAGAAGTGCTGGACAAACTCAGCAGGTGGTAGGAGGTGGCTCAGGAGGCAATGTTTCTGCCCTGATCCCTTCATCGAGGTTCAAAAAGATTAACCGTGACTACAGCGAAGCAGGGTTTCTAGCTTCTGAACACACAAAGCAAACCGGGTTCGTTCATAGCTGCTCCCTGCCTTTGCAGGGGCTGCTCGGTCATTGGTTGGTGGGTTTGAATCCTGCTCACTCCCACCAGCCACAGGTTGCAAGGCCACAAGATATAGGAACAGAAGCAGGCCATTCTACCTATCAAGTCTACCCCGCCATTCTGTCACAATCTGATCCATATTCCCACTCAACCCCACTGCCCAGCCTTCAATCCATAACCTTCGATACCCTGACTATTCAGATCAATCTCTGCCTTAATTACGGCCTCTATTGCTGCCCATGGTCGAAAATGCCAGAGGTTCACCACAATGGCTGAAGAAATTCTTCCACATCTCCATTTTAAATGGGTGCCCTTCAATCCTGAGCTTGGGCCCTCTTGTCCTTGACTCCCCTACCATGGGAAGCAACTTTGCCACATCTACTATGTCCAAGCCTTTCAACATTTGAAATGCTTCTACGAGGTCCTCCCTCATTCTCCAAGGAGTACAATTTAAAAGCTGTCAAACACTCCTCATCTGGCAACCCTTTCATGCCCAGAATCATCCTTGTGAACCTCCTCTGAACCCTCCCCAACTTCAGCACATCTTTTCTTAAATGAGCCCAAAACTGCTTACAGTACATCGTGAGGTTTCATCAGGGTCTTATAAAAACTCAACATCATATCTCAGCTCTTGCATCCTATTTCTTTTGACGTGAACGCCCACATCGCGCTCACCTTCTTCACCACTGACTCAACCTGGAGGTCAACCTTTAGGGTATCCTGCACAAAGACTCCCAAGTCCCTTTGCACCTCTGAATTTTGAATTTTCTCACCATCTAAAAACTGGTCTGCCTGTCCATACACTTTCCAACATTGTGTTTCATTTGCCACCTCTTTGACCGTTCTCCTAATCTCTCTGCAGTCTATCCATTTCCTCCTCACAACCTTCCACTGCACCTCTCTTTGCATCATCTGCAAACTTAGCCACAAAGCCATTTATTCTGCAATCCAAATTATTAACAAACAGACGTCTGACCGCTGTGTCCATCCTGGCTGCTCTCCCTGGACGCAGGTGCCAAGCTGAGGAGGTGGTGGGGGGAAATTAGGTGGGGCTTAGCCTGGGCTGCTTGCAAAAAAAAGAGGCAGCGCTGCCGTGGGGTCCAACTGCCCAGTGTGACTGCTGATGGCTCCGTGCAGGCTTTAAATGGTCTGTTAGAAGAACCAACCTGCGACCACAAGGCCTGGCCCCCAGATGGCAGCACCTGTGACCGGCAGCAGCCACGAGGGGTTAGAGTGACACTAGAGAAGCAGTGGACTGCTGCATGGCACCAGAAAATGGGGAGAACCCCTTCCTCATTTAAGAAGGTGAAGCAGAGGAGATGACCCAAGGGACAGTGATTAGTGA
The DNA here is from genome assembly GCF_036971445.1 of Narcine bancroftii. NCBI lineage: Eukaryota > Metazoa > Chordata > Chondrichthyes > Torpediniformes > Narcinidae > Narcine > Narcine bancroftii. The sequence goes on along the minus strand of NC_091470.1, from coordinate 179,897,500 downwards.
AGGGTTCAGAGGCTGAAGAATATATAGGAGGCGGTATTTTGGCGATTCGAGGTGAGGTACCCACGTAGAGTGCAGGCTGCTGGCAGACTCACTCCAGTGAGTGAGGTGCCAGAGAATTGGAGGGTAGCTCATATTGTTTTAAAAAAGCTCCAAAGATAAACCAAGTAATTATAGGCCAGTGAGTCTGACGTCAGTAGTGGGTAAATTTTTGGAAGGAGTTCGGAGAGATAGGATATATAGATATTTGGATAGTCATGAACTGATTAAGGACAGTCAGCATGGCTTTACGCGAGGTAGGTTGTGTTTAATGAATCTTGTAGAGTTTTTCGAGGAGGTTACCAAGGAGATAGATGAAAGAAAGGCTGTGGATGTTGTCTATGTGGACTTTAGTAAAGCTACTGACAAGGTCCCACATGGGAGGTTATGACACTAGGTATCCATGGAGAGGTTGTAACCTGGATTCGTAATTGGCTGTGTGGGAGAAAACAGAGTGTCGTGGTGGGTGGTTGCTCCTCAGACTAGAGGCCTGTGACTAGTGGTGTGACTCAGGGATCTGTGTTGGGACCATTGTTGTTTATTGTCTATATCAGTGGTTCTCAACCTTTTTATTTCCACTCACATACCACTTTAAGTAATCCCTATGCCATCAGTGCTCTGTGATTAGTAAGGGATTACTTAAGGTAGTATGTGAGTGGGAAGCACTGCTCTCAACCCAATTGTTACTGAAATACAAAAATTGTCATTGCCCCATTTCCTTTGGAGTTCTGAAACCATGCACATAATGAGTTAATGAAGTACGATTAAAACAGTGGTTTTCAAACTTTTTCTTTCCACCCACATGCCACCTTAAGCAATCCCTTATTAAACAAAGAGCACCTATGGTTTAGGGAATACTTAAAGTGGTATGTGAGTGGAAAGAAAAAGGTTGAGAACACTGGTCTATATCAATGATCTGGATGATAATGTGGTAAATTGGATCAGCAAGTTTGCCGATAAAGATAGGAGGGGTTGTGGACAGTGAAGAAGATTTTCAAGGCTTGCAGAGGGATCTGGACCAACTGGAGAATGGGCCAAAAAATGGCAGATGGAGTTTCATATAGGCAAGTGTGAGGTGATGCATTTTAAAAGCCAAGGTTGGACATACACAATAAATGATAGGGCACTTAGGAGTGCAGGGAGCACTCTGTGAATACAGATACATTGTTCCCTAAAGGTGGCATCACAGGTGGACAGGGTTGTAAAGAAAGCTTTTGGCATTTTAGCCTTTATAAATCAAAAATATTGAGTATAGGAGTTGGGATGTTATATTAAAGTTGTTTAAGACAATGGTGAGGCCAAATTTGGAGTATTGTTTTCAGTTCTGGTCGCCTAGCTACAGGAAGAGCATCAGTAAGACTGAAAGAGTGCAGAGAAGATTTATTGGGATGTTGCTGGGTCTTCAGGAATTGAGTTGCAGGGAAAGATTAAACAGGTTAGGACTTTATTCCTTGGAGCGTAGAAGAATAAGGAGAGATTGGATAGTGGTTTACAAGATTATGAGAGGTATGGACCGAGTGAATGCGAGGAGGCTTTTTCCACAGACGGGGGGAGATAAATATGAGAGGCCATAGTTTTAAGCTGAAAGGGGAAGTTCTTTACTCAAGAGAGTGGTGGGAGTGTGGAACGAGCTGCCAGCTGGCGTAGTGAATACAGGCTCGATCTTGTGTTTTAAGAATAAATTGGATAGACACATGGGAGAGGTCTGGAGGGTTATGGAATGGGAGCAGGTCAGGAGCTGGTCGGCACAGACTAGAAGGGCCGAATGGCCTGTTTTGTGGTCTACGGTTCTACCAAGTGGCGGACAGCTGGAGAGTGGCTCAAGGGGTACCAGGAGGCTTTCTGATCGTGCCAGAGGTGTGCACAGCTGGAGCTGAGAGTTTGGACTGAAGGCTGTGCTGCCTCTCGTTTGCTTCTATTTCTCTGGCTGTAAGGGGGAGAGGTGGTGGGGGGGGGGCAAGCAATTTCTGCTGATGCCGAATCTTTATCTGCCTCACAGTAGACTAAAGGAATTGCCGTGTCATATCACGTTCCCTGTTTTATTATATGGACCATAAAGTAATCTTGAATCTTGATGTTGGGATACGGCATCAAATGCAAGTTGTGCAAGATACAATTAGAATTATAGAACATTACAGCACAGCAACAGGCCCTTCTAGTCTGTCCTGAACTATTTTTCTGCCTCTTCCCACTGTCCTGCAGCCAGTCCATGGTCTCCATAACCCTCCAATTTAATTTAAGACAATTAAAAGTTACGTTACCTCCAACTGCAGCTTTTCGTAAAGGACAGCGAGATGCTCTTCCATTCTAGGATCTCCCTTCTGTGGGCTTGTGCTACCCATCTCCGCCGTTCCACTGAAAGCCAGCTCCTGCAGCCGACACGGGGTCACAGCAAGGCATCCGAGCCCAGCGTGGTACGGCATACAACAAATGTCGCTGGCGAACAGAGTCCTGAAGGAGTCCAGGTGCCCCTCGCTCATGTCCCAGGAGCTCAGTGCCTTCTCCAAGGACCCCACGTCTGCGGCAGGCACCCCTAGTCCCTTGTGCTCTCCTGTCACCATCTTCGAAGCCAGCCTAGCTTGATGCTCCACGACGATATCGTCCGCATTGCGCCCGTCGACAGTGGTGATTGAGCCCAGGAACCGGGACGGTAGAAGGGCGCTTGCCTGCTCGGTGCCAAGCCACTCCTGCTCATGGGGCCCACTTTCCAGTCTAGGGGCCAGTGACAGTCCCGTGGCCATGCTGGTCCTTTCCATGAGACAAAGCCACTCCCTGCCCTGGCCACGTACAATCACCTGCACACCGATCTCCTGGTTCTGGGTGCGGAGGAGGGACCGCAGACAGACATCACTTGCAAGGGCCTCTTGAGCGCCAGCACTGTCCCAAGAACCACTCGGAGGGGACTGAGAGGAAGGGAAGCGGTGGGCCCTGAGGCCAGGACTGCGACCTGTTGCCAAGCAAGTCTCCACACCAACTTGTCGACTGTTCTCGTGCCAAACGCAGACAGACGTGGACCATGAGGTGGTGCTGATGCGCCGAAGCAACCTGTCATGGCACCCCACAAACCTCTGAGGAAGAAAAATGGAAACCAGCTTCAACCAAAACCTCCACGAGAAGGGCTGCATGGTCACTGTAGGTTAATTGGGTGTAATTGGGCGGCACAGGCTCGTGGGCCAAAAGGACCTATTACTGTGTGGCATGTCCAAATTTAAATTTAAAATTTATGTTAAAGAATCTTTGTGACAGCTGTTTCTTTCCAAAAACCATTTGTTTTAGTCCATGGATTTTCAAACTGAAATCTCTTTACAACATAATTAATGAGACAATAGAGGATGGGGGAATCTAAGGATACTCTGGATGGAAAAAGGATTCATGCAAAATTCTTGTGCAAAACTGACATCATGATTTAAAAAAAAATAAATAATAACAATTCCATTTAAATAAATTCAAGACAAATTTGACACAAGGGCAGCCAGTTAGTGTAGCAGTTTTCTCAACACTACATTGCCAGTGATCTGGGATCAAATCTGGAGTTTGTGCCTGTGTGGGTTTCCTCCAGGTGCTCTGGTTTCCATTCACCCTTCAAAACCTACGGGTTAGAGCATGGAACACAGTACAGGCCCTTCGGCCCACGATGTTATGCTGACCTATATATACAGTTCTCCCCCCCCCCCAAAAAATAAACCCAACTTCATAACCCTCGATTTTAATTTCATCCATGTGCCTATCTAAGAGCCTCTTAAATGTCCACAAATCTCTGAAATGTCTCTTAAATGGACTGTACTATTCCACAGCCAATGCAGAAACAGAGGAGGATTTTATAAACTACATTACTTGAGTTTAAAAGAGTCAAACTGATCAAACAGCATCCTCAGCTATGCACATTCAAGAACACTAATCTCACCACAAATCAAATTTCATGCCAAATAGATGGCTTTCTGAAAGGCTCATCAGCCTCTGCCCCACCACGTGGCGAACTTCTGATTTCAATCCTCCAAACACAGGCAGTTTATTGGAAGTTTGGAACTTTTCCCATGGGAAGACGAAGAAAATAAAGAAAATCCAATTAATTTTTATTTACAATCCTGCATTCAAAGGACTGCAGGAAGTGATTAAAATAATAAACAAAGGGGAAGTTCATCTGCTAGATGGTCAACGTCAGCAAAAGCAAGGAATTGATTGTGGACTCCAGAACACAAATCAGTCCTCATCGAGGGGTCAGCAGAGGAGCGGTTAAAGTGTCCACATCTCTGAAGATTTATCCGGAAAATGCACTTATCCAGCATCTACCAATCCCCATAGGTCCTGGATACTTGGGGGTGGGGTGGGGTGGTTTCACTGTATTTGATTACTGTTTTATTACAATCTGAACCTGTTTGCCGAGAAGGACGAACTAACAACCTGCTGCATCAGGATTCAGGTATGATACCCAGGAGATCGATTTTACTTAAGTGGAAAGATACTAAACCACCTACCAACTTTCAGTGGTTTTCCCAAACATTTTTAAACTTAGAAAAAAAATCAGAAGTGGTACTGTTGACTCTTCAGTTAAATTTGAAGAAGTATTAATCAACATTTTTATATGATGCAAGTTGGTCCTTTCCAAATCCTCTTAACTTTTATTTGAGTGTAGAGGAGCGGAGTTAATGACAAAATAATTGTGAAATATGGTAGCCCAACCTTTGTTTTATTTTAGTTAGGGGGATATTTTTGTAATAAGATTTGATTGTTTTCATGTTTGGCTTTTAAGAGGTTCAGTTTACATATATTACTCAGTGTTTGTATTTGTAAATGTTAATAGTTATTAATGCAATCCTGATCTCTTTGTATTATTTGTGATGTTTATTAACCTGAAATTTAATAAAAAGATTGAAAAGAAGGAATGAACACGCACCAAGCCTCGATTAAATTCAGTAGTGACATGCAATAAAGAAAACCTCACTGATTCCAAATGCTTACCTGCTCTCGGCAACAAGAGGGGGCATTCTTCTTCCTGATCGCATAGTAGGTACTGTAATGGATGCTGCTGTCATTCCCTCCATTCCTGATCGGAGTGCTGTTGGCAGGTTTCCATTGCCTGACTCCAAGTGTCGCCAGACCCCTGGCTGCACTCTGTCTGCAATTCACTGCGCCAGCCATGCATGTATGCAGCCAGCTGCAACTGTGCCACAAAATAAATCCTGTTAGCATAATTGTCTCTGAAAAAACAGCACAGATTCAAGTTAAAAAAAAAAATTGATTTCATGTAAAAGTTGTTCCCAAAAAAATCTGGAATTTTCTATATATTTAGAGTAAAAAGTCGGCCCTAGTCTTTCACCTCGGCCCAAGCTTGCAACCCAGATGGGCACCCACCTACTGCCTTACCATGCTCTTATCTTATTGAACACTGAAAGGAGCAGGCTGAGCATCTCAGAGCTGTGTGCTCAGCCCGGCTCCTGTTCACGCTACTGACCCACGACTGCATTGTCAGATCCAGCTCCAACAGAGTTATTGTGTTTGTAGACGACACAACAGTCGTTCTCATCAGCAACATGGATGAGACACACTGCAGAAAGAGCAACAATCTGACCTGAGTCTCCACATGGACAAGACAATGGAGATGATCATGGACGTCAGGAGGACCAGCATGACCATCCTCCACTCCACAACAACAACCCTGTATTAGAGGGAGCGGAGAGCATCAAATTCCTTGGAGTTCATTTAACTAGTGACAATCTTGGACACTCAACATCTCCTCACTTGTCAGGAAGGCACGACTGAAATGGGCAAGGCTACTGACCACCATTAATGTCAACCTTCTACAGGAGCTCTATCGAGAGCACCCTGGCTGGCAGCACACAGTGTGGTTCACTTGCAGCAGGGTAATGGATCGGGGCCGTGGGCAGAGAGCCAGGGCAGTGGGATCAGTGTGGGGGCCAACACGGGGCTGTGGGGAGAGCGGGGCAGTGGGATCAGTGTTGGAACTGACACGGGGCTGTGGGGGACTGACAGGGTCTGTGGGGGACTGACAGGGTATGTGGGGAGAGAGCGGGGCAGTGGGATCAGTGTGGGGACCGACACGGAGGTGTGGGTAAAGATCGGGGCAGTGGGCTCAGTGTGGGGACTGACTCGGGGCTGTGGGGTGAAAGCGGGGGAGTGGGATCAGTGTGGTGACCGACACGGGGCAGTGAGATCAGTGTGGGGAATGACATGGAGCTGTGGGAATAGAGCAGGGCAGTGGGATCAGTGTGAGGACCACGGGTACTGTAACCACAGATAAGGGGGAAGGACCACTGGATATTCAGGAGTCTCACAGCATGTAATAAATTATTATTGCTGGTGTATCTTATGCATCTGTGTAGCCTCAGCAAGTAAGAATTTCATTGTGCATCTGATGATGAACTGTTCTATCATTAAAGTATATCGTGTATTCTCATCCTCTACTGTATCAACATGTATGGAGAAGGTTCAGAGGCGGTTCACTAGGATGTTTCCGGGAACAAAAGGGTTATCACATGAGGAGCATTTGACAGTTCTTGGCCTGTACTCTTAGAATGGGGAGGGGGGGGGGAGTGGAAATCTCACTGAAACATTTTGAATGTTGAAAGGCAAGGACAGAGTAGATGGTGGGAGAGCCGTGGACAAGAGGTCACAACTTCAGGATTGAAGGAAGACCGCTTAGAACAGAGACCCGGAGGAATTTGTTCAGCCAGAGGGTGTGAATCTGTGGAATTTGTTGGCACAGGTGGTGGCGGAGGCTGGGTCATTGGGTGCATTTAAGGCAGAGGTTCTTGATTAGCCAGGGTATCAAAGGTTATGGGGAGAAGACAGGGCAATGGGGAAATGGATCAGCTCATTATTGAATGCGAGGTCAGACTCGATGGGCTGAATGGCCTGTGTCTGATGGTCTAATCCACCAATGCCATTCTTCCTTCTTCCACCCCCTCTGCAGCCACTGCCACCTGTTTGGATACTCCAGACCCATGATTTCCCGCCCTCCTCCCGTCACAGCGCCCCCCGCCGCCGCCGCGCCCTCACTGCACCCTGCCCACCCTGCCCACCCCGCCGGCCGGCCAGCCGGCCACCCTCCCCTTCGCTCTCGCCCCGCGCAAAGGACGCACCAATCACCGGAGAGCGACCGCAGCTCGGCCTCGGCGCCAGGGCGATCCTCCTACTCCATCGCCCGCGGTATAGACCGTTTTACCCTGCCACCTCCGTGCCCTTGGATACCGGGATGACTGACACCCCGCGCAGGCGTGCTGTCCCGCAGACACTTCCAGAAAGAGACGCCAGGCTTCAGACGAGCCTTCCCGTTGGCCGAGACCGCCGTCTAAAGAAAGCGACGCGCTTATTGGACGTAACTGCAGGACGATTGTGACGCAAGGAGCTGATGCGCTGGGGAGGTGGATGGGCTGATTAGTGCACGTGCGTGGTCGTGCTATGGATTCTGGGAGTTGTAGTCAACACAAGTGCAGATGCTGTGGTTGAATGCTGGAGAAATTCAGCAGTTCATGCAACATCCAGAGAGTGTACATTTTGGGACCTGGGGCCTTCATTAGGTGAAGAAGAAGCTGGAACTGTTCAGAATCACAATATCACAATATCCATAGTTTTGCAGCAGTATCACAATACAAACATTTATATAAACCTTTGCCCCCCCCTTCCCCTGTGCCCACAGTAGATGCAACACTTGTGCCCACACCTCCTCCCTCACCATGACATTGGGCACCAAGCAGACTTTCAAGTGAAGCCACACTTCATCCAGAGGACTTATTTACTGCATCCGGTGCTCCCTTTGTAGCATTCTCTACATCGGAGAGACCGGTTGGAGATGGCTTTGCTTAGCACCTCTGCTTTGCTTCTAACCACAGCAACACTCAGTTTCTAACCATGGTGACCTCCCCGCGCAAAGGACGCACAAGTCACCTGAGAGCGTCTACAGCTTGGTCTCGGCGCCTGGGAGAGCCACCAACTCCATTGCCTCAGAAATGCAAGAATATTAAAGGACTCATGCCATCCCAGTCACCTTTAATCAGGCAGAAAATTGAAGATTCAAGAAAGCAGCCTCTATCTTCAAAGACCCCCACCACCCAAGCCATACCCTCTTCACTCTGCTACTGTTGGAAAGGAGGCACAGGAGCTTGAAGACGAACACCCAGTGGGACAAGGAGAGCTTCTTCCCCTCCACCATCAGATTTTTGAATAAACAATGAACCTATGGATATTACCTCACTTTTTCTCCTTTGCACTCGTAATTTATTTTAAAAAATCTTATATTTATGGAATTATAATAATTCTGCACAATAATGCTGCTGCTAAACACATTTCATAACATGAGTTCATGACAATAAACCCAATTCCGATTCTCATATTGCTAATAACACTGAGGTAGCAAAATTCATATGGGTTAAGTTAAAAATGACATGGCAGATCCAATTAACAAGTGATAAACTAGAGGAGAAATTCAGGGAATAAAGGCAAACAACATGTCAAGACCTGCTGGTCTGCATCCAAAGTATAAAAAGAGGTGGCTGCAGAGATAGTGGACCAATTGGTTGAACGTTTTCATATCTCACTGGGAGGATACCTAAAGATTGGAAAATGGCCAACGTGACCTCCTCAACCAAAAATGGACAAAGGCAGAGAAGTAAAGACCAGTTAGTTTAACAGCCATTACCGGCAAGGTGCTAAAGTCCCAATATTTTCCCCACTGTGGATTTTGGGGTTATTTGTGTGCAAATGCAGCTTTTAAAGCCAATACATTTCTGTATTTTGCAAGGATATTCAATGGATTGAACAATTTCACACAATTACTTGAATAATATTCAGCATTGACTGACAAGATATCCTAAGAATCAATTAATATTTATTTGCCCTTAACCATATACATATTTATTCGTGGTTGCCATCTACAAGGGTTTATATATGCACAAAAATAACACAAATTTTAGTAAAGGTGTTTGTACACCGAAATGTTGTATTAGGTAAGAGGCCTTGGACTTTTAATGCGTGTTAGTTCGCCTTGAGGTTGAGACTACGTTGGGGCAATGCACAGCCGCAGTCGAGGCACCTGATAGTGGCGGAATTACGCATGCGTCGTCCCTTGCCGACGGCTGAGGGCATCCGGGTCCCGAGCTGGCTGCGCCTGCGCGATCGTTCGGGAGCGGCGTGTGGCGACGGTGATGCCCCGGGCCAAAGGCAGAGCGGCGGCGGCGGCGGCAGGTGAAGAGTGGGTGGACGGCGAGGAGACCCGTGTGACCGCTCCCGAAGGTGAGGTCTGCCGGGGGCCACTTGTCCGGTGGACGGTTGTTAGCTGGTCTGGGAGGGGGCTGGAGTTGGCCTCGGCGGGGCTGGGGCGGTGGGGGTGGGGGAGGGGGAGGGGTCTGAGAGGGGAGGGGTCTGAGAGGGCAGAAGGGTCTGAGAAGAGGGAAGAGGAGGGGGATCTGAGAAGAGGGAAGAGGAGGGGGGTCTGAGAAGAGGGAAGGGGGGTCTGAGTTGGAGACAAGGGGAGGGTCTGAGAGGGGAGAATCTGAGGAGAAGGGGAGGAGTCTGAGAGAAGTCTGAGGAGGAGGGAAGGGGAGGAGTCTCAGAGGGCAGAAGGGTCTGAGGAGAAGGGGAGGGGTCTGAGAGAGGGGAGGGGTCTGAGAGAGGGGAGGGGTCTGAGAGGGCAGAAGGGTCTGAGAAGAGGGAAGAGGAGGGGGATCTGAGAAGAGGGAAGAGGAGGGGGATCTGAGAAGAGGGAAGAGGAGGGGGATCTGAGAAGAGGGAAGAGGAGGGGGGTCTGAGAAGAGGGAAGGGGGGTCTGAGTTGGAGACAAGGGGAGGGTCTGAGAGGGGAGAATCTGAGGAGAAGGGGAGGAGTCTGAGAGAAGTCTGAGGAGGAGGGAAGGGGAGGAGTCTCAGAGGGCAGAGGAGTCTCAGAGGGCAGAAGAGTCTGAGGAGAAGGGGAGGGGTCTGAGAGAGGGGAGGGGTCTGAGAGAGGGGAGGGGTCTGAGAGAGGGGAGGGGTCTGAGAGAGGGGAGGGGTCTGAGAAAGGGGAGGGATCTGAGAGGGGGAGGGGTCTGAGAGGGGGGAGGGGTCTGAGAGGGGGGAGGGGTCTGAGGGGGGGAGGGGTCTGTGAGGGGAAGGAGTTTGAGAGAGGGGTCCAAGGAGGAGGGGAGGAGTCTGAGAGAGGGGAAGGGGGTGTCTGAGGGAGGGAGGAGTCTGGGGGAGGTGTTTTGATTGGGGACAAGGCCAGGGGTAATTCCTATATTCTTGACAAAAGTCTCTGAGCGTTAAGGTGTCAATCTGCTCTGTGTTTAAACGGTGAAATAGGATGGCAATAATATTGGCTTCCTTACACATCACATTAGCTGGGATTTGCACTCTCATCCAGGTTCACGATACACTCTGGAGGGGTGAATGTTGCTTTAATTGAAAATCTTTTGTGTGTGGTGTGTTATTGTTACTTTGTGTGTACACTCTATGTAAATCATCAACAGAGGAGATGGATGATTTTGAAGGGAATGTGAAGTGAAATATAATGCCGCTAAGTGTATGGTCTTGTGGTGACTAAGATCTTGGTTAAAGAACTAGGTAGTGAAGAGTTTATATAAAATGCTGGAAAACTCACAAGGTCAGGCAGCAGCTGTGGAAACAACAATTCCGGTTGAATGGAGTTAACCCGTAAAGTTTGGATGATGTGAGTGTTGTGCCACACACAAAAGTGCTGGAGAGTGTGTGACCTTCCAAAGTTTCTCCAGACTTTGGTGAATTGCATTTCAGGTTGAAGAGTCTTTGTCCGAACTTGGAAAGGCGTGAGGTTACATACAAGATGGGGTGGGCGGTGGAGGTGGGGGGGGGGCGGTGGCTGTGGTGGTTGCAATATCTCTGACAGGGTGGGGTCAGGTTGCCATTGGAGGATTAGCTGGAGAAGAAATCATTGGCCAACAAGGGCAGTTAAATATTAAGCAACCAAAAGAGCATGTTTCCACCACAGTTTCAACAAGTCAGTCAACTTCACCACCAGGGAGAGAACACGCTAGACCAAGTACACACTAATGTCTCTGGAGTGTACAAGGATGCCGCCTCGCCCCAACCTTGGATACTCAGACCATATGTCCATCTGCTAAAACAACTCTTTGAGAGTGCTAAAACAATCCTTCAAGAATGCTATTTATTTTAATATCTGTACAGTGTAGAAAGGCTGTTTCCCCATGGTGGGAGAGTCCAGGACAAGAGGGCACAACTTCAAGATTGAAGGGTCCCCCACTTTGAACTGATTTCTTCAGCCAGAGGGTGGTGAATCTGTGAAATTTGTTTCAGAAGTGGTTGTGGAGGCCAAGTCATTGGGTGTATTTAAGGCAGAGTTTGATAGGTTCTTGATTAGCCAGGGCATCAAAGGTTATGGGAAGAAGGCCAGGCAGTGGGGCCGAGTGGAAGAATGGATCAGCTCACGATTCAATGGTGGGGCAGACTCGATGGGCTGAATGGCCTATTTCTGACTCTTCGGCTTATGATCTTGTATGTGTGTTTGCCCTGTTTCATCAGGTTGTACTGGTACAATCAGATGATAAATGAACTGGAAGACCATGAACAAAGGAAATGAGGACATTTCGAGAGATTGCAAAGATATTAAAAACTGGGACATGGAGAACTGCAGTAATTCCCTCACAGATTTGATTGCTGACCACCAAGATTATGGCCTGGTGGCGAACAGGGAAAAAAGACCAATCCCAATACAAACCAAGAAACCTGCACGTTGAGTTGGAAGTGAAGTGCTTCTCTTCAGATACATATTGGGCCTCGTTGTGATGTTGCGGGAGGCCAAGTTGGAGCAACCCAATGCCCAAGGGATCCATGTAGTTTGAATGGAGCGACTCTGCAAAGCATTAGCCCCAATTTCCCTTCTTGGGACGGGGGTGGGGGGGGGGAAGGTGGATGTGGTCAGGTGGGAAGAGTTCAAAGTTCAGGTTTATTGTCAGAGTATATGCACCACCTCGCATACAACAGAGATTTTTTTGAGGGGGAGGGGTCTGAGGAGAAGAGGGAAGGGGAGGAAGGCCTTTGAGTAAAATGAGGGAACAAATGATCTGCAGACGAAAAGAGCCCGTGCTTGCGAAGTTTCTGTGTTCCCAAAGCAGTTGAGACCAGTGAATTTATTTTTGAGTAAGAAGTAAAAGACAAGTGGTTGAAGTAAAAACACTGCTGGAGAACAGAGTACTTGGTACAACAAAGGTATAGATACATACCTGTGTTTTGGGTTTGAGTCTTTCATTAAGGTATGAGTAAAATGTCAGCAGATGCACAAACAAAATGGTGGGGGGTGGCCCCACAGGCAGGAGGTCATAAGTGGATGAGGGAGAGAGGGCACACCAGCAGATGGGGGGGCGGGTGGCTCTGTGAATGGAGAGGGAAGAGGGTGGAGAGAGCGGGAAGAAAGGAGGCAGATGGATGGGGGAAGGGAAGGAGAAACCGGAGAAGTCGATGTTAATGCCGTCCTGTTGGAGAGGGCCCAGGAGGAATATTAGGTGTGGATCTGCCAGTTTACAGGGGTGGGGGGGGCATGCATGAGGCCATGAACAGGCACGAGCACGTGAGTGGGGCGCGGTATTGAAATGGATAGTCAGAGACCCCTGTCACTGATGTGGACAGAGCGCAGCAAAGCAATCTCCTAGATCACAGAATAAGAATATGCTAACTATTGAGAAATTGGCATCAATGTTGTTGGAGGGATAATTGACAAGGGTAATAAAATGATAAACCACTGCCTTTACAATCCATTCACTCTCTTCTTCCACCTTCCACAAAAAATGTGCATCTTGAAAAGGTTAATATATTCTTTACTGTCACATAATAACACATAAAAATTTAAAATTTAACCTATGCCTGCAGTAAGGCAAGCAAAGAGTTGCTGTGAGCATTGCCCTGCGCTCCTAACAATAAGAGAAAGAGAAGCAAAAGAGAGGCCCTTCAAAGCCACTGAGTGTCCATGGATTTGTCTCCAGTGCTCCTCTAGCCTCTGCGGTTGCACTGACTCCTGTTCAATCCATCAGCAATCCAAGCTCCCAAACCTCCCGACGCGATCAGGAAGCCTTCAGCCCACCTGAGGCCCTTCGGCAGCCCTTCTTGCTTTCAGCACCCTCCCGAGTCCCGATTCCGATACCAAGGTCCCATGAGCCAGTCTCCTGCAGCCGGTGGGTCCTTCTGCTGCTGAGCCCTACACTGATTTGCTGCTGTATAATTTTTGATTGTCAAGCAAGGAATGGGGCCCCTCTCGAACTGGGGGGATTAAAGCATTTGAAAGCTGAAGATGGAATTTACTGTCATGGAGCGATAAACAGTGCAGGATGGGATGTTTCTGCCCTGATCCAAGAGTTTCGCTTTATAAACAAGGTGTTAGCCCAAAGGACCCCAAAACCCAGCAGCAATAGATATTCACCACGACAAATGGTTACTTTAATGAAAGTTGCTTTTAATTATCTTTAAACATGAAAATAGAATCAAACTTTAACTTGTATTATTATTAACTTAAGGGATTCCCTTCTAATACTAAGCGCACATGTACATAATGTGTGTGTAAGTTAGAAAAGTTCTTTGATTCACAGTCCAATCTCACTTTTCATTTCTCCAAGTTCACTGATTGCAGGCAATTCTTTACTGTGCACAGAATTTAACATGTATAAAGTTCACTAGGCTTTGGTGCTTGAAAGGTAAATGGTTACCAATAAGGAAGGTTCTTGTAGGTTTTTTAGAGAGAGATGTGTTGTTCCAGGATTTCCACAACTGAGGCACCACCATTAGTCACCTCAGTGTCTCGCTGATGAAACTTGCCCCATCAGGGTTCTCCAGATGGTAACCTCTTTCTTTCAGGCTATTACAGAGTTCCTTTCTGTTCCACTTATTCCAAGTGAAACATACTAGACAGCCAGTCACATAGCTATCTTCCACTCTGGAGCTTCTGTTCCAGTTCCAACAAGCTTCCTGCTTGACACTCAGTCTTTAGGCTTTTTCAGGTGCATTCTCAGCACAGACTGCACCTGAAGAAGCAGAAGCGGCCCTTTAAATTGCCGTTCAGGTGGCAGCGTTTAAAGGGCAACGCTGGCCTGAAAGGACAGCTGCGCCGGGATGTGCATCTGAGCGCATTCTGGCTCCTGTCCCTTGGGCTGTCAATTCAGGATGGCTGGCTGTCAGCTGGGACAGCCAGCGCGGGGATGTCCCACGCGGGACGTCCCCACACTGAATCCGCTGCCCCGCGCTCTCCCCACTCGTGGGGCTGGAGTGGCCGGCGGGAGAGAAGGAGGTGGGAGAGAAGGAGGCTGGAGCGGCTGGTGGGTGAGTACGGTGCTCGAGTCGGGTACTGGCATTGTTTTGGCCAGCCCCCATTCTCTCCCGCCGGCCTCTCCAGTCACGTTCTCCCCTGCCAGCAGCTCTATCCCTGCAGTCCCCACGCTGACAGCCCAGCCCCTTCTCCCCCACTGGCCGCTCTAGCCCTGCAGTCCCCATGGCGACAGCCCTGCCCCAGTTCTCCCCCGCCAGCTGCTCCAGTCCCTGTTCTCCCCCACTGGCCCCTCTCGCCCCGCAGTCCCCATGCTGACAGCCCAGCCAGCTGCCCCTGTCCCAACATCCTGTGCCGGGGGAAGGGGCAGCTGGGAGAGGAGCTGTCAGGTGCTCGCTAGCTGACTGTCATCCCAAATGCAGCCGCTTTTAGGCTGAGGAGGCCACTGTGCTGCGGCAATTATCCCTCTTGGAGGAGGGTTACAAAGTTCACCTTGCAAGCGCCTGGTGCACATTCACGTGGCCTTCCAACAGCGGCATATTGCCAAGTGGGGCAATTGGTCACCTGAAAGTGCCTAAAGACTGCTGTCTGTCTGTATGTCTGTCTGTCTCTCTCTCTTTCTCTCTGTCTCTCTCTCTCTGTCTCTCAAGGACTGCTTGCAAAAACCACCTGACCTTCTCCAGCAAACAATAGGAGTCAGTCTTCTGGTTCATCGGTTGATTTTAGGTAAACAAGAACCCATCAGTGACCTCTCTGAGCACTCTTGTCAAAAGCCTTGCAAAAAAGGTATCAGCAGACAGCATGGCTGTGCTTTTCCTTCAAAAGACAATAGTCTATTCATTCCATGTCTCTTCAATAGGCACTCTTCACAATTTCTGCAAAGTCACTGTGGACATGAATTCTCTAGTATTTTCAAATAAGATCTGTTTTAAAGTGTGTGCATGTAACCCGCTCTGACTTTTCCCAATTTATCTCCCAAAAAGTATTTCTATATATTCTGTCACAACTGGAAGTAAATGTCCTGAAAAAGTTAGAGCAAAGTAATCCCGATTGGCTAATTACAATGCAAGAAGAGCAGTTATGTTTCCGTCGAGTGAACAATGAAATGCTGGAGAGATTCAGCAACGTCCACGAGTAGAAATTTCAGCCCACGTTTTTTTGTTCAGGATCCCTTATCGAGGCTGAAGCAGGAAAGGGAGATGGCCATTTTAAAAAAAAGTGTTGAGGGCCCAAGAGGTGGTAGGGTTTCTACCTGCGTTTCGCTTGAAAATGGCTCAGGCCAGAAAAATCGGTAATATATATTTACCTCCGAGGGACACTGCTGAGTTTAAATTTAGACACATAGCATGATAATGGGGCCTTCGAGCTCACGAACCCCCAATTAGACCCAATGGACCGACAACCATGGTGTGTGTTGAAGGATGGGAGGAAACTGGAGCACCCCCACCCCCCAGACAAACACGGGGAGAGAGTACAAACTCCTTACAGACAGGCAGGATTTGAACCACAGTTCTGATCACTGGCACTGTAACTATATTACACTAACAGTGCCCCCCTGGAGTTTCTCCAGCATTTTACTGTGTTCTATTTTCTACCCAGTTCTGTTCATCAGTGGGCGTGACTGTCGCTTTCCGAGTCATGCTGTCTTAGATACAAGGCTGTGAGAAACAGAAATACCTTCACAGAAATTGCTCGAGACAAAAATTTGAGAACAAAGAACATTTATTATACAACAGTGCAAAGTTGGGTGCTTCCCCTTACCCTGGGAATACACACACATACTGGGGCTCACCCAACTTTTATACAGTTCATTTCAGTGTAGAGGTACCCTCCCCCCCCCCAACATTCTTCTGCCTGCTGGATAAGTTTGGCATTAGGCAATCCTGTCTGCCTACGTGCTGTTTCTGTGAACTTGGAGGACCAGGGGGTATCCTGTCTGTGTCCCATCATGTCATTGTCCTTATTGTCCATATTGACAAACCTGTCTTTGTCCTTATTCACACCTTCCTGACCCTCAGGGCTTACTAACTTCTTTATATGCAGTACTTGCTAATTCTGTCTAAGGCTTACTAATTACATATGCGGACTCTTATCTTATTCAGACTAACTTTACTTCCTACATTCTATTATCTATCCTTATCTTATTCAGGTTTTATTCATTACACATATATCCATACTAGCTTTCTTCATCTTTCATATTTTCATATTAGTTTTACTCATCTCTCACAATCCTCACTTTTCTTTTAGCTACGCTTCATGAATTCTTAACTGGAATGTTACTTGGTCTTTTTCCCAGCGAATCAGTAAACGAACTGCAGTCTCAGCATCATCAGACAGAATTTGGGAAACATACATCCTTTGGGTTATAGTGATCTGACGAGGGGTCTGTTGAATTAAATACTGCACACAAGTCTTTAGGCAGGGGAGCATCATAATGGCCAGAATAGCGAGTCCAGCTGCTATAAGGGCTGTGGGTATCAGACTCCAGTTACCAATAAAAAGTCTAGTCCATCCCACACCGGACTGAGGTTGCCAAGTCTGAACCTGGGCATGGGAAGATTTTCGAACTCCTGAAGAAGTGTCTTTAACCGCCTGACCGTTGTGAGCATTGTCATTAACCAGTTTTTCACAAACGCTGCCTTCAGCAGCCAACGAGTAATCGAGAGCCAGGCGGTTTTGTTGAACTGTGGCTCGTATCTGTCATCTTTCTTCAGCCCATAAATTCAGGGCCATTGCTGTCTGTTCGGTGATGATCGCCAAGGCTGCCTGGAGTCTGATTTTAAATGCCAAGCAGCTGTGGTGTTCTGGAGCAGCTTACATCGTTTACAACTGGAACTCCCCTTACAGTGGTGGTTCTTAACATTCCGAATGTCTGTGTGACCCAAAGGATGATTTACAGGAGACCAAGTTGGGGAGGGGTGTTTCTTGTCACTTAACCTGTGAGTTGCAGCTTGTCTGCGAACATTAGCATAAGTATCACTGAACCTGTGAGTTGTAGCCTGTCTGTGAACATTAGCATATGTATTCACTCTATCTCTGCTACATGTACAATCCTGACTAACATTCTGTCTGTCATTGTCCCACCATCTTCTTTGTGCTATCCCTTTAAAACTCCTCTTTTTAATATCTGTAGAGGCCGGAATACAAACCAAGTCTACTCCCCTAGGGCCATTCTGTTCCCCTGGTCCATGTTGGGATCCTATATTAACCCATACCCCACTATGACTATACTCTATACCTGTGCCCTGTCTGCATTCTAAAGGTAAATAATTGTCACCTCTGCTGCCCCTATTCCAGGAGGACTTAATAAATTGTGAGCAATTTGGCGATTTCCCAAAAATTGGGAACCAACAAGTAAACAAAACAGCAAATGGTAAAAACAACATTACAGCACTTTTTCCTGGCATAGTGTAACTTTCAGATCAGAAGGATGAAGGACTGCACGCCCGGAGGAGGGTAGATTATCAATGTCTTTAGTCCGTGGATCAGCAGCTTGTTTAATTCTTTGTATGTGAGTCCACCCCTTTTCTTTTGTTCGCACTGCAGTGTCTGTAATCAAAAGTACACAATAGGGGCCGTCCCAGACAGGTCTTGCCATGCTTTTACATATACCCAATTACCAGATTTAATAAAATGAATAGGATGCTCCAGGGGTGGGTTTTGAACTAATAAACCCTTCTGTCTTAATTAACTGCCAATGTATTCCCAGGATTTATTAGTTTACGATCCTGATTACTTGGTGAAACGCTAATTAAAAGTGAATAGCTGCAATTTAATGCCTTATCTGTTTTTACAATAGTTTCCAAAATCGTTGTGGGGCAAGACACCGTTTAGCATAACAATCTGACATTTCTTTATGTTAGTGTAAATGTTATATGTAAAAAGAAACACAAACCATATTTCCATGGGTTTTGAATATATTGGACCTTATAAAAACGCAGTTGAAGCTGCTTGTCTGTATGGGGCAACCAACCTGCAATTCGTTAGAATGAGTACATAACAGCACTCAAGCATGTTTGAGCCTCTCTGAACTCTATTAGCGAATCCGTATTTGACCTTCACAACTATTAACCCAGCAGTCTTTTAGACACCACTTCCAGATGAATTTGAAAAACCAGATCATGATTGTTAGAAATTAAAGTACCTTTAAAGAAATTGCTCGAGACAAAAATTGAGAACAAAGAACATTTATTACTACAACAATGCAAAGTTGGGTGCTTCCCCTTACCCTGGGAATACACACACACACTGGGGCTCACCCAACTTTTATACAGTTGATTTCAGTGTAGGAATACCCTCCCCCTTACATTCTTCTGCCTCCTGCTGGAGAGGTTTGGCATTAGGCAATCCTGCCTGCCTACGTGCAATTTCAGTATACTTGGAGAACCAGGGGGGGGTTATCCTGTCGGTGTCCCTTCATGTCATTGTCCTTATTCACACCTTCCTGATTCTCGGGGCTACAGTCTCTTGATATGCAGAGTTGACTCATTCTATCTAGGGTTGGCTAATTTCATATGTATAAATCTGTGTATGGTTAGCTAATTAGAAATGTATGACTTGGTACTTCTGTCCAGGGCTAGGAGACCCTTATCTGATCCAGACTACCTCAACTTCCTACATTCTATTGTACCTTACCATTCCTTATCTTAGTCCTATGGTCTTGTCACAAAGACTAGAAGATTCTTATGTTAATCGTGCTGACTCTGCTTTCCTGCATCCTAAGCCCCAAGCTTATCCTGTTTGAACTGGTTACAGCCATTTTACTGATGAACTTTAGTTTCTTCCATGTTCATAATTTTAGATCAATTTTCCCATCTCTCACATGATTATTTACAATGTAATTTCCGCATGACTGGATTTAAATATAAACCTGATGAATGGGGGAAGTTATCATGAACTAAATTACAGCGGCAATACAGAGAAATTGTGCTGAGGCATGAGTTTCACTCCAGAGAAATCAATCATAAAACTTATTGGATTCCCCAGAGGTTTCTTTATTCTCCAGAGGTGGGTGATCTTTAAGCTCACGGACCTTGACTGCTGAATGTGTAGAACAAATGTACTAAATCTATCTACTGCTAACTGCAAGACAGGAGCCTGGAGCCTCAGTTTCAAGTGAACAGAATACAATTCATTAGTGCCACAACGCGCTTAAAGGGACATGCACACTCCCCCTTCAACTGGCTGATCCAGCCACTTTACACATCAGATTCTTTCTTTATCTTACATACACTTAAAAAAGTAAGATGTATAGAACTCACCCTATTTGCGCAAACATTTCTCCCTGCAAATGTTATAACATTGCTCAACTCTCACGTACTCCCTGTGCAAAATCACGTTTGAATACAATTTATTTCATAAAATGAAATTAACTGGTAGTTAAATTCGCTCATTCTACAGTATTGATAAACGATTATTTATGACATTTACATTTTAGCATGAATTTTAATTAATATTGGTCAGTGACTGAAGTGAGAAGTCGTGATTTATGAAATTATCTCTAGTCTCTACTCTCCCACTCCCAGCGCTTCTCCCAACGTCCAGGAGCTGGCACACAGCCCCTAACATTTCCCTGCTGTCCCTCCACAACTTCCTTGACTGCCTGCATCAAAATCTTAGCCTTTCCTTTCTGTTTATCCTCAGACCTCTGATCGTATGCCCTTTGTGCGATCTGTAAAAGCTGTGTTATTCCCTCTTCATGCCAATTCTCAGTCTTCTGCAATTTTCTCCTGATGTCTGGGGCTGAATTAGTAACGAAGCCCGTTAATACCCATGCCCAAAAATTGATCTAATTGTTCGGCACATCCCTGAGGATCACCTATCAGGGAGGTCATTTCTCTCTTAAAGTTACGCACCTCCGTACTAGTCAGGGGCACATTTACGAAACCGAGACCCCCTCCCACGGGAACTTCCCGTAAAGGTCTCATCCAGTTAATTTCTGGCTTATCCTCTCCTTTATAATGTCTAGGTTCCTGCTCTCTGGGAAATGAATCAAAGGGTTCTGCCTTTCCCTCCCGGAGGGTCTCACACTGTTCTGAATCAAAGTCTCCTCCCTCTCTTGTCAATTGAGGTGGTAATCTAGTACTTTGTGAACGGCTCATCGCATCATACCACCCTACTTTCTTTTCCTTTCTTTAGCTGTGGGGGAGGAGGGGAAGGTGAAGAAGGGTAGAGCATAGGAGAGAGGGGAAAGATAGGAGCCGGCATAGGAGGAGCATAAGGTGGAGGAAGGGAATGTAACACATCACATCCTTGAGTTTCAGGGACAAAAGGTTCCTCATCCTTCTTGTCCTTACATTCCTTTTCATTCAAAACCAGTTGATCAACTGATCCACTGAGCCAGCAGGCTGCATATTCTCTGCTCTCAATATTATCTCTTTGATTTTGATAGAGCCAGATGTTCAAATGCATGTCATATCCAGTCCTCATCGGATCCGAACTTTGGCCAATATACCGAATTCCCTTTTATCGGGTTTTTAACCCGTTCTAGACAGCAATACCTGACCATGGTCTGTTTGTCTTTCCTGCGGGTTCTCCCCGCACCCCAATCAGATACCATTAATCCTAACGGACTTTGCTTAGTTATCTGATTGTCCCGTCCTTCCTTAGGACTATTTCCCTTGCTACTCACACCTCCCATACTAACAGGTAAGTAAACTTCCTCTTACCAGGATCCAGTAGCTATTCCTAGCGCGCTTCCTTAACCTCCTCCCGTCGTTTGTTCTCAATGCCTCTTCTCGGATATCACTCGCTTCATCCACTGGCAAGTCACCCGCCGTCCATGAGTCCAGCTGAATCAGCCGGGGTGCACCTACCCTCGTCGTCGGGCACTCTGTCAGTGGAGGGAGTGGGATCCCAGACGAGGCCCCATTTGTGAGAAACAGAAGTACCTTCACAGAATTTGCTCGAGACAAAAATTGAGAACAAAAAACATTTATTATATAACAATGTAAAGTTGGGTGCTTCCCCTTACCCTGGGAATACACACACACACTAGGGCTCACCCAACTTTTATACAGTTCATTTCAGTGTAGAGGTACCCTCCCCCCCCCCTAACATTCTGCCTCCTGGATAAGTTTGGCATTAGGCAATCCTGTCTGCCTACGTGCTGTTTCTGTGAACTTGGAGGACCAGGGGATATCCTGTCGGTGTCTCATCATGTCATTGTCCTTATTGTCCTTATTGACAAGCCTGCCTTTGTCCTTATTCACACCTTCCTGACCCTCAGGGCTTACTAACTTCTTATATGCAGAACTTGCTAATTCTGTCTAAAAGGCTAGAAGACCCTTATCTTATTCCTACATTCTATTATCTATCCTTATCCTATTCATACTGGCTTTATTCATTACACAATTATCCATACTAGCTTTCTTCATCTTTCATATTTTCATATTAGTTTTACTCATCTCTCACAAGGCAATGTAGGTCGAGTCACTGTAACAGACAGGCTGAGCTTTAATAATTTGAGGAGCATAGGTTCAAAAATAACAACTGCAGATGTGATTTTGTAGAATTTTTTCAGGAATGTACGGTCATACCTACCTAGACAATGTTCCTTCTTGCTGCTAAAGGACAAGGTGCAGCATAAACACTTCCAACGTGGATGGGCAAGAACGTGGGCTTCCAGCATTTATCATCATCCAATTGCACAAGTACAACCCAACGAAACAGTGATCTCTGGTCCTCTGGGCAAAACACGCAGCCAGACATAACACGCAGACAGACAAGCAATGCATATGCAGGACCAGTACTCATATATACAAAAAAAAATGGATTTGTACACACGGATGGTGGGTGTGAGTGGTTCCTTGGGTCGTTCAGCGCTCTCACTGCCCGTGGGAAGAAGCTGTTCCTCAGCCTGGTGGTGCTGGCTCTGATCCTCCTGTATCTCTTCCCCAGTGGGAGTAGCTGGAAGATGTAGTGTGTGGTCCTTAACAATTTTGGGAATACCTCTTCAGACAACGATCTCGATAGATCACGTCGATGGTGGTTGGGTGGGTGGGGGTGTGGTAGACCCCAGTGATCCTCTCTGCCATTTTAATGGTACTGTGGATTGACCTCTGATCCGATGCTTTACAGCAACTGTACGACACTCTTGATAGAGCTCCTGTAGAAGGTTGACATGCTGACATGATGGTGGACAGTCTTCTCAGGAATCACCTTCCTGACAAATGAGATATTGTAAATTGTATTGTCATCCCCTTGTTTGACTATTTTTTCAAACACCTATCTCTTGCATTTTGTCTCCAGTCCTGAAAAAAGGAAAAAAAGACAAGAAGGCCAAAAAGTCGGTAGGTATATTATCTTGTGGTCTGAACAAGCTCTCGCATGCTTTGCTGTGATTTGTAAATCCTTTCTGTCCATTGATAAGGTGGTGAGTCACTGTCAGAATCATGTGTCGTGCTGGACTTGAGGTCTGCCACCTTTCTAAGCCATCAATCAACTGGTTATCTTTGATTTGGAAGGTGTTTCCATCTCCCAACGGCCTTTTACGCTGGAAGGACTATTTAGCATTTGCTTACAAGTTTGTGGCAAAGAGAGTGGGCCAAAGATTTTTTTGCTCGTTGACCAATAGGTCTGCATTTTCGATACTGAATCAAGATTACATACAGTGAAAACCCCTAGTATCCAGAATTCAGGCAACTGGCAAAAAAAAAATCGAGGGCAACAAATTTTAAAAGTTAAAATAAATAAGAAAAAAAAATAACAGGTTTAAAAAAAAAACATTAAAATTGTAAAAGTAAATGTACTCTGAAGTAACCTTTGGTGAGGATGGGAGCAAATATTCAGCCAGCGGAGAGTCTCAGTCGTGCTTTGCTCATAGCAGCTGTTTGAATAAAGTTATGTTCGAATAAAATGGCGTCGCCCAGGATGAAGAACTGGTTGATGCTGCTCGCCGTTGGCATGACACTTAAAAGTGTCTACTTATCTCTGGTCAATAAGAGTCGCCCTGGTCAGAGATTTTATCTGTAAACTTGAGGGAGGGAGGGTTAATTGCCTGTAATGTTATTGTTCGCCTTTCGGGCGGCTCCATGGAGGGGGAGGAACCTGCACAAGCAGCGACAGTTAAACGTTTTCAAAGAATGTGACTGAAAATAACATAAAATGCTTTGTTTATATATTCATGCAAATAAAGTTTGTTCGATGCAAGTACAGTGTAGTATTTTTGTCTTTTAAACTGTGTATTCTTAATGCAGGTGTATTAGTTAAGCATTGTAAAAGTAGGTCTCAAGCAACTGGAAAATACAGTTATCTGGGATCTACTAATCCCCATAGGTGCTGGATACCAGGGGTTTTACTGTATCCATTCAGATGCAATGTATTTTAAATTATCCAGCATCTTTTCTGATTTTTAAAAAATTATTCCTCTGTATTAAATTGGACTCTGGCTACCCATTGAACAGTGAGTTATAGGCTGCACGTAATTGGATGCTCTGGTCATTATGATGGCTCTTTGACATACTGACTGCAGCACAGGAAGTGGCTGCCAAAGTACAATGGAGATGGCCACTGAGGGACTGGATCTAAGTTGCCACAGTGGGCTGGACTGGGCAGAGTTTCTGGGAACAGCAGCTGTAAATAAGCCTACTGTCCCCGCCCCCTTCCTCCCTCCCCACCAATTACCCACCCCTGAGACTACAGGAGACACTCCACTTGTACCCACACCTCCTCCCTCACCACTATTTGGGGCCCCAACAGTCCTGCCAGGTGAAGCATCACATCAGTTGTGAATCGGCAGTTGGGGGGGGGTGGGGGCTGGTGGTGTCATCTTCTGTATCCGGTGCTCCCATTGTGGTTTCCTCGACATCGGAGAGACTGAGTGCAGATTGGGTGATCGCTTTGTTGAGCACCTTCCACTGCTATAGCATGGATCTCCCAGTGACCACCCATTTCAATTCTCTATCCTATTCCCTCTCTGTCCATGGTCTCATGCACTGCCAGACTGAGACCACCTGCAAATTGGAGGATCGACACCTCCTCTTCCATCTGGGTACCCACCAACTGGATGGTATTAACATTGACTTCTGCAGTTCCTGTAAGCCATCCCCGTCCCCCAAACTTCTTCCGCCTGTCTCCTTTCAAGGAGCTATGTGTTTGTATGTGTCTCTCTCTCTCTCTCTCTCTCTCTCTCTCTCTCTCTCTCTCTCTCTCCCTCTCTCCCTCTCTCCCCCCTCTCTCTCCCCCCTTTTCCCTCTGCCTCTGATTTTCTCAGAGCCAAATCAATTCTTGCCTTTTATCCTATCAACTTGCACCTTTTGTCTGTCCTCCCCCTCACATTCTGTTCCCCTTTCTCTCCCTGGCCTTTTAATTTGGACGTCTTCCTGCTTTTTACTCATACCTTCAAACAGGGTCCAGGCCCGAAATGTCAGTAATATATCTTTACCTCCTATGGACGCTGTGAGGCCCACTGCGTTCCTCCAGCATTCCTGTGCGTTTTTACTGCAATCATGTCGTCTGCAGACTTTCGTGTCTCACTCTGCGACTCATTTGCTGAAGTTCATGGTCTCCTGCTTTGTCATGCCATTCTCTCTCAACGTCCTACACTGACCGAGGCCAAGAATCGGCATAAAAATGCGTTGTGATCAGCTCTTCACCCTGAAGACACGACTTGATATTTTTTTCACCCAGTTTGTGAGAACATTTGCTTTATTCTTGTGCTTTTTCTCTTCTCATCGCTTTTCCATTTTTTTCAGTTCTTTGAAGAGCTGGCAGCAGATGATAAACAAGCAAAAGCAGAAGAGCTCGTCATAATCGAGGAGCAGGTAAAGTGGGAAAACTTGTCACTGGTTTGTGCAATTAAGTTGCCCGGAAGGGGGCAGTAGCAGAAGAGTACAGACATTTTTTAACCATTTCAGCAAGTCTGGTAGGAGTAAGGCTTGTATGGGGTGTTGAAGGACAGAGGGACGTTGGGATTTATCCATAGATCATTAATTGTTGATTCGCAGCCTCAGGCAGCCGCACTGACTCTTATTCAATCCTTTGGCAACCCAAGCTCCAGATCTGAGCCTCCAGCACAATCAGGAAACTTTCAGTGTCCGAGGCCCTTTGGGAAGCCCTTCTTGCCCTCAGCGCCCTCTCGGTTCTCGGCTCCAATACCCATTTGAGGGTGTCCAGTAGCTCTAACTGAAAGCCTGGTGTGTATCCTTCAGCCCCTCGCTAATCCTCCACCGTGATCACCATCCCTGTAGGGCTGTCTCCTCAGCTCCTTATCAATGGAGGGGAGGGGGGGTGTTACCCCCATTTTGAACAAATGGGGCGACACACTTTGATAGGGTGGTGGCAGGGGTCGAGGGGATGCTTGTCGGTTGGGGGATAGAACATAAGAGTTGGGGTGATCAGCTGCAACTTTTCAAGCTCTCGTCAGGTCGCATTTGGAGTGTTGAATGCCGTTCTGATCACCCCATTCTCCGAAGGGTTTCGTGCTGGAGATAGTGTGACGGAGGTTTACGAGGCTGTTGGGTGAGCCCCGTCAGAACTCCCGGCATCCCGTCTGCCTACCCCGGATGTAGAGTCACCACTCAGTCCTAGCCATCCGAGCTCCTGATGCCTTGATCGACGCAGGTCAAAAGTAACATCCATGTAATAGTTGGCCACTCACCCCCCCCAAAAAATTGGTCCCCAAAACTTGTCTATTACAGTATGTATCTTTACCTCCTATTGATGCCACGAGAGCTGCTGAGTTCCTCCAGCATTTCTGTGTTCTAACCGCAGACTTCCGTCTTTCCCTCTGCCTGGCATTGCTTTCTCTCACGTGCCCTGCTCTTTCCCTCTGTTCCCTTTGTACAGCAGCAAAAGAAAAAGCGTGACAAGAAGAAAGAACGGAACAAGAAGAGAAAGGATGAAGATGGGGTTAATGCGACGATTGAGAAAGTGAATAAGCTCTCCATGCAGGCCAGTGATAGCGAGGAGGAGGACGGTGAGCCAGCACGGTTGTCCCCAGACGGTGTCGGGTGTCAGCAATAAAACTGGTGGTGAAAGCAGGAAAATCATTAGTTCTAAGATCTTCAGCAAAGTTGATGTTAATGTTTTAAGTTGTCGCTGCAAATTTAGAGAGGAGGTTATTAAAGCCCACGTTGTTCCACCAACTGATCACAACAGGGTTCTCTAGCGCAGCCATTCTCTGCCAATTTTTATTTTTGGTTTATGGCCTCCTGAGGATGCTTCTCAAAGCTTATGGGCCCCTTCCCTGTGGATGCTTTCTTCTGTACTTCCACCTACTACATAAAAAATATATTATGATTTGCGTCTGGGCCCCCCCCCCCTTGGGCAGCACAGATAGCGTAGCGGTTACTCTATTACGCCGGGTTTGAACGAGGAGTTTGTACCTTCTTCCCGTGTTAGAGTGAGTTTTCCCCAGGTGCTCCAATCTCCCCCCACCCTCTAAAACGTAGGTTAATTTTGGGTGTAATTGGGCGGCAGGGATTTAAATGGGCGGAATTGGCTTTGACCATGCTGTAAATAAAATTTTAATATGCTGCGGCCCCACAAGGGAAGGTTGTACAGCTCCTTCCCCCCCCCACCACACCGGTTGAGAATGGCTGCTGTAGTGGATGCCTTGATGAAGGGCTCAGGCCCAAAAATGTTGGTCACCCTTTACTTCTCAACACAGCGGGACCTGCTGAGCTCCTCCTGCACGTTTGCGGATTGCGTTACAATCACGGCATCTGCAGGGTGTCCTGTTTAACTTTCTCTAGCAGTTGAGATAGGGTCCTTCTGAAGCTGGCAGAAGAGTTGACCTCGCACAAGGGGATGTACGTTTTTCAGATTTTGAGGACTTGGCCAATTGTAGGTGCAAATGTGAGAGAAAAGGCTTTCAGAATCTGGCAAAGCCAACGCCAACTTGATAGCGTGGACAGAGTAGATGTAGAAAGGTTATTTTCCACGGTGGGAGAGTCCGGGACAAGAGAGCACAACTTCAGGATTGAAGGGCTTCCGCTTAGAACAGTGATGCGGAGGAATTTCTTCAGCCAGAGGGCGGTGAATCTGTGGAATTTCCTGCCACAGGTGGTGTCGAGACCAGGTCATTTGGTGCATTTAAGGCAGAGATTCATAGGTTCTTGATTAGCCAGGGCATCAAAGGTTATGGGGAGAGGGGCTGAGTGGGAGAATAATCAGCTGGCAGGGCAGACTCGATGGGCTGAATAGTCTATGTCTTATGGGCCATAGGCATGGATTTGGTGGACAGCCATCACCTTTCCTCCAGAGTGGCAGTGGCGAATACTGGAGGACATCTAGGTAAGGGTGGGTGGAGGGATGTACAGGGGAGATGTCAGGTTTACACAGAGTGTGGTGGCTGCCTGGAATGCATTTCCGGGGTTGTGGTTGGAGCATTAAAAGTCTCAGGCATGTGAATGAAAAGCAAATCGAGGGTTTGGGCTACAAGGTTGGGAAGGGTTAGTTTGATGCTGGAATAGGTTTACAGGTCGACATAGTATTGTGGATCAAAGAGCCTTTACTACACAGTAAACTTCTAAAATGTAGGGAGAATAAAAAATTGGATTAAAATTGGTTTGTAATGTGAACTCGAAGGGCCTGTTTCTATATGATTCCAATTATCTGAAAATCCATTTCACCTCATGAGAATTTTGCATTTGAGAATCTGAATGGGGCATCGATTTAGTTCTTCAAGTGCAATTTTAAATTTAAATCTTAAAAATTTAGTCCGACAGGATTTTCAAACCCATGAGACCATGAAGCCTAATTACACCCAATTAACCTACTGCCCCCTTACGCTTTGGGGGGTGAGAGGAAGATGGAGCGCCCAAGGAAAACCTATGCAGACACGGGGAGAACGTACAGACAGCACTGGATTCAAATGCGAGTCGCTGGCGCTGAAACAGCGACATGAAGGGAGTAGGGGTGAATAAGGCAGCACAATTCGGATGGGCTTTCCGAAATCTGGAAAATTCCAAAATTCAGAGCACACTGTCCCCCAAGGGTTCCGGATAAAGGATCATGTACCTGTAATTGGTGATGCAGCCGCTCAATTTGCAGGGTAGAAACGTGCTGGAGAAACTCGGCAGGCTGTGCAGGGTCTAGTGGAAGCAATGGGATACGTCCAACGATTCGGGCCTGAGCTTTTCATCAACCTGTGAGCAAAAAGCAAGGAGGTGTCTGGATTTTTTTAAAAAAGGGTGGTGAGAGGGGAGGGGAGGGGAATAAAGGGCAAGAGAAGGAGTGCAGGCCAACAGTCAAGAGGTGATGGGTGGGAGAGCAGAAGCTGAGAGGTGACTGGGGGAGGAGAGAGCTCTCTGAGTGGAGAGGGATGGGGGTGGGGAATCTGGAGGAAAGGAGTCAGAAACTGGAGAGGTCGATGCCACCTGGGCGTAGACGGATGTTTCCCCAATTTGCATGTAGCCTTGGTTTGGCAGAACGCAAGGCCTTAGACTGTGATACAGAGGAACAGAGAGGTTATTCAGCCCATCAAGTCTACTCTATTTAATCATGAGCTGATCCATTCTCCCACTCAGCCCCACTTTGGCCTTCTTCCATAGAACATTACAGCACAGAAGCGGGCACCCTTCAGCCCTTTTAGTCTGTGCCTACTTTCCCTCCTTTGATGCCCTGTCCCATCAAGAACCCATCAATCTCTTCCTTAAATACTCCCAATGGCCTGGCCTCAACAACCAATTCCACCGATTCACTGCCCTCTGGCAGAATTCTCTGTTCCAAGCAGATGCCCTTCAATCCTGAAGTTGTTTTAGACTCTCCCAACGTGAGAAACATCCTTTCTACGTCTCTTTCCATGCCTTTCAAAATGTTTCAATCGGATCTCTCACCACCCCCCTCCATTCTCCTAAATTTCAAAAAGTACAGGCCAAGAGCTGTCAAATGCTCCTCATATTAATTGTTAAACCCAAGGCAATTTTCACATTGAAGGTTGAAAGTAGAGCTTTTTGCTCTTTTTTTTGAGAGCTGGTTCAACACATCTCAGACCTGAATACGACTGCCAGCATTGGAATCGCCAAGCCAGTGTCCAATGGCGCCGTTAAAATTGTCTGCAATGCTTGAGTTTGGCATTGACCAACAATGCTTATCATTGAAGTCATTCTCTGTAGGAAATTGAAGTGAGGGATAAAATTATTACATTTTAGAAGATGTTTTCTGCCTCTTCAGTCCTTTTTCTCTCCCTTTTACAGTAATGAAAACAAAAGGAGGGTGTAAAAAGGTGGTAAGTATTCATGCACCTAGTCTTGTTGCAATTCTGTTCTCGAAAGGAGCCACTCTCAACTTTTTTGAGCCACATTCACCACCTCAGCTTGCAGCTCGTTCCACATTCCCACCACTCTCTGTGTGAAGAAAGCCCCCCCGCCATGTTCCCCTAAACTTCTCCCCTTTCGCTTGTATCCTCTGGTTTGTATCTTGCTTACCCTCAGTGGAAGAAACCTGCTTGCATTTACTCATAGTTTGAATACATCTATCAAATCTCCCTTCATTCTTCTGTGTTCCAGAGAATAAAATCCCAATTTGTTTCACCCTTTGGATTCTGGCCATTTTTAACCTTTCGTAATATATACTCTGGACTTGGTCCATGGTTAAATCTTTACAGTACAAACACCATACAAACCAGCTGGTTGTGTATAAAAGCAGCCCAGGAAAACTGGAACACAGAGTCTAAAGGTTTAACCTTTCCCTGTAATCACTTCCTGAAGTCCAGGCAACATCCTAGTAAAACTCTGCACTCTTTCAATCTTATTGATATCTTTCCTGTTGTTAGGTGACCAAAACTGCACACAATACTCCAAATTTGGCCTCAGCTTGTACAACTGTAGCTTGTTCAACTGTACCACAACATCCCAACTCTTGTACTTGATACTTTGATTTATGAAGGCCAATGTGCCAAAAGCTCTCTTTACCACCATATCCACCTGTGATGGCACTATCTGGAAATTATGGATCTGCACTCTCGGATCCCTTTATTCTTCCGGACTCCTCAGTGCCCGACCATTTACTGTGCATGTCCTTTGCTGTAAAAGTGTGCTCTTTCACCTGCTGAGTTTCTCCAGCATTGTGTTTTACTTCAATCACAGTGTCTGCAGACTTTCATGTTTTACTCGATACTCAATATTTTGTTTTATGAAGGCCAGTGTGCCAAAAGCTCTCTTTACGACCCAATCTCCCTGCGACACGACTTTCAGGGAATTACCATATATATTTATGTAATTGTTGAGTTTTTTGGGCCAATTTTTAAGGTCAAATTTGGTGGGGGGGGGGGGGGGGTCGACTTTTACACGGATCATACTTTTGACCACAGTTAAGTGTGCGTCGTTTAAGGCAACAGGAGTTTAGATGTTCAGGACCGGGTGTTGAGCCCACGGTCGGGGCATCAGAAACTCGGGTGGGTGGGCAGCCGGGTGCTCGGATGGGCGGGCGGTCGGGGCCAAAAATGGAGGGGTCAAGTTTTACACAGGTCACTGGAAAATACCTGACTTTTGGGCCAAGAGAGGGGAGGAGATTATTTTTACAAAGGATTGACTTTTACTCGAGTAGATTCCTGTATTCCCAGATCCCTCTGTTCTACTGCACTCCTCAGGGCCCGACCATTTACTGACGTCCTTTCATGGTTTGTCCTTTCAAAATGCAACACCTCACTCTTTTCTGCATTAAAATCCCATCTGCTGTTTTTTCAGCTGGTCCAGATCCCTCTGCAAGCTTTGAAAATCTTTGCTGTCCACTGCACCCCCAATCGTTGAGACATGTGCAAGGCCTCATTTAGTGTCCTAACTATTCTATTAAGACTCTTTCATCTATTGAACTTGAATCTTGCAATTTTTATGCCCTTCTTTCTGATATAATTTGGCTGGGTGATTCTGCTTGCTGTAGCTCAAGCTGTATTGCTAGACTGGAAGTCGAATGTGTATATGCTGATTAAAATATCCAGGATTATTCTTGTTGGATCCACATGGTGTTGAAGTAAAATTGTTTCTTGCTTCATTTGAAGGGTGGCAACGTCTTTTCAGCTCTTAGTCTGGAGAAGAGTGAAGATGAAGAGGAAGAGGTGAAGCAGCCAACCAAGAAAGACAAGAATCAGAAAAACAAGGTGGGTGTCCAGGTGGGCTCGCAAATGTTCAGGGTAGAAGGCCGCGTGTCGTGTGCATGCAGCAAGCTTCTAGTTGAAATAGGGCATCGTGTTTGGCTCATGCATGTGAACCGAAGGGCCCATATTTCTGCTGCACCGTTCTATGTTGGTGCACAGTCGTGAACATATTGGAAGGTGGAACAGGCTGGATGGGCCGAGTGGCCTGCTCCAGCTCCAAATTCATGCTTTCAGAGTCAAACAGCATGGAAACAGGCCCTTCAGCCCACCTTCTCCATGCTGACCAAAATGTCTCACCCACACTGGTCCTGAATATTTGTTTAAACTTATCCTATCTGACCATTTTAATTTTTAAACGTTGAAACAGTACCTGCCTCAACTACCTCTGGCACCCATTCCATAACCCGCCACCCTCTCTGTTTTTTTTAAAAAAAAAGACCTCTCAGGATCTTGTTAAATCTCTTCCTCCTCGCCCTAAACCTCTGAACTCTGGTCAATGATTCCCCTGCTCTGGGTAAAAGACACACCGTGTTCACCCAATTTATTCTTGTCGAGATTTTGTACACCTCTGTGAGATCATCCCTCATCCTCCTGTGCTCCTGATTCACAAGGATGATGGCAGGAATTAAAGAGTTATCACGAGTGTTTGACAGCTCTTTGAATTTAGGAGAATGACATGGGGATCTCATTTCAACATTCAAAATGTTTCACGGCATGGAGAGAGTAGATGTAGAAAGATTGTCTCTCACGGTGGGAGAGTCTAGAACAAGACTACACAACTACAGGATTGAAAGGCGTCCACTTAGAACGGAGATGCAGAGGAATTTCTTCAGCCAGAGGGTGGTGAATCTGCGGAATTTGTTGCCACAGGCAGTTGTGGAGGCCGAGTCATTGGGTGTATTCAAGGCAGAGATTGACAGGTTCTTAATTAGCCAGGGAATCAACGGTTAAGGGGAGAAATGGATCAGCTCATGATTGAATGGCGGGAGCAGACTCGATGGGTTGAACAGTCTTATTTCTGCTCCTATGTCAGAAGCAGAGAGTGGGATAAGCTCAGAACGCTAACTTGGTCAGTATGCATCTGTTGGGCTGAAGGACCTGTTCCATACTCTGTTGAAATACTGTATGGGAATCCAAAATAACACCAGATGCTGGAATTCTGGAAAGAATGTCATCTGCCACTAGGTGGTGATAACTACCAGCCTTTGTGCTGCGAGACTGGCTGAGCCCGAGAATTACTGCTCAGAGGTCCCAGCTTCTCAAACGGTGTTAATCTCAAGTTTAAAAACACAAAAAAACTGGCACTGCCCGACGGCCCTGTGCACGTTTAAACAGCATGAAGGCCTCAAGCCCAACTTGTACCAAGTTAATGGCAGGATTCTTAGTTGTGTGGAAGAGCAGAGGGATCTAAGGCTCCATGTCCCCAGATCCCTGAATGTTGCCTCTCAGGTTGACCAGGTAGTTGAGAAAGCTTATGGGGCATTAGCTTTCATAAATTGAGGGATTGAGTTTAAGAACCGGGCAGCTCTCCAAAACTCTGGTTCGACCACACTTGGAGTAATGTGTCCAGTGGAAGCGTTGGAAAGGGTGCAGAGGAGATTTACCAGGATACTACCTGGTTTAGAGAGTATGCATTATGAGCAGAGATGAAGGCAGCTAGGGCTTTAAACATATAACAAATGTAAACAAACCAACTGCAATGCAAAGAGAATTTTAAAAAATTATTAAAGTGTACAAGTCAGAGTCCTTAATGAGTCCCTGATTGAGTTTGACATTGAGGGGTCTGACGGTGGAGGGGGAGCAGCTGTTCCTGAACCTGAAGGTGCGAGTCCTAATGGCAGCAGTGAGAACAGAGTGTGAGCTGGGTAGTGTGGATCCTTGATGATTGCTGCTGCTCTCCGACGGCAGCGTTCCCTGTAGATGTTCTCAATGGTGGGGAGGGTTTGGCCTGTGATGTCCTGAGCTGTGCCCACTACCCTTTTGGAGGGCTTTACGCTCGGGGGTATTGGTGTCCCTGTGCCAGACCATGATGCAGCCGGTCAGCACACTTTCCACCACACCTCTGCAGAAATTTGCCAGGGTTTCCGTGTTCCCCTTAAATATTTCATGAAGGAGTGGTAAGGATGAATTTACCTAGGAAGGGGTGCGTGCTGTTTTGAAGTCCAAGTTTCATCAGTTTCGTTCAGTTTTACGGTAACAATCTTGTCTGACAGAGCATGCCAGAGGAAGATAACAGGAAGCAGACCAAGAAAGACAAGAAGAATGGACAAGTAAAAGAGCCAAAGATACAGGCTTTGGGAATGACGGGGGCGGGGGGCGGGGGGGGTGGTGTGCTTGCTTTACAAATCCCGCCTATTCTCCACCCCCAATCCAGAAAGGGATTGGGGGTCACGCCCAGACAGTGCTGGATAGGACCAGCAATAGGAGAGTGGGCCAGAATCTGAAGGCATTGAGAATCACGCTTCTGGCTCAGTAACTGGAATGGGTCAAGATGAGATTTATTCACCATTCCTTTTGTGTGTGTGCTTAAAATGAAAGGGAAGAACTCTGGGCCAATATGTCTTTAACTTCAATGGATGCTACAGGACCTACTGAGTTCCTCCAGCAATTCTGTGATCAATCACAGAATCTCCAGATGTTTGTGTTTCACTCCATTCATTTGCTCCTGCAAAGTCTCTCCAGTGATGCCGACCCTGAAGGAGTTCTCCTCTCTTCGAATGCAGTTCTGTGAGCGAGATCCCCCCTCTGAATTCCCTTACACCTTCCCCTGCCCAGGATTTCCCAGTGGCCACCTGTTTCAGTTCCCTGCCCTCTTCCCATGGCCTCCTGCACTACCAGACCGAGACCGCCTGTAAATCAGAGGATCATCGCCTCATCTAACGCATGGGAACTCTCCAATTATATGGTATTAACATAGACTTCTGGTTTCCGTTTGCCCCACCTCTCGTCTCTCCCCTTCCCCTGTCCTCTAGCAATCCTGTACGCTGTCTCGCCTTCTCTTGCGCTCCTCCCCCCCCCTCCACCCCGCCCTTTCTTCCAGCCTTTTTATTCACATATCTCGAGAAATGGCCCAGGCCTGAAACGTCGGGAATATGTCTTTACCTCCTGTGGATGCTGCGAGACCGGCTAAGTTCCTCCAGCATTTGTGTGTTTTTAGTGCAATTGCAGCGTCTCTGATTTCCTGCCTCAATTTTAGCTGTTTCTTTCACAATTCTGTAAGATCCCCACTCATTCCTCTAAATTCTAATGTCGTTTTCAAATTTCATGATGGTCGGTGGTTCTTGGGTGAATAATGTGATTTGCCTGTTGTGTTGAGGTGCTGGAAACCCAGTTGGACCGTTGCCATGATTAAATCCCGTAACTTTGCTCTCGCCACGTGGTGCTCAAATCCAAAATTCCTGCCGGGGAGAGATGGCTCTGTGGTGGAGGAGCTCAGCAGGTCTGGCAGCGTCCATTGGAGGTAATGGTTCATCACCTACGTTTCGGGCCTGAGCCCATCTTTAAGGAGATTCTTTGAGATGCCTCGATGACATGCAAGATCCTTCTCTGTGCACGTAACAATAAACTACATGCCTTGTGATATTGACAAGGCATCCAGGAGTCCCATCACCCCACTTTAAAGGCTAATTAGATTTCAGATTTATTGTCAGAGAGCATACATGACATTACATGAGGGCCAGTCAGAATTTCCACTTCATGGCAGTACAAAAAAAACTACGCAGTGTACATGTGTAAACAAACAGCATTACGGGGTGGGGGGTGGGAATCAATAAAGTGCAAAAGAAGTGTCTTTAAATGAGTCCCTGATTGAGTTTGTTGTTGAGGAGTCTGACGGTCAAGGGGGGGAAGCAGCTGTTCCCTGTAGATGTTCTCAAAGGTGGGGAGGGCTTTGTCTGTGATGTTCCTGGCTGTGTCCACGACCGTTTGCAGGGTTTTCCACTCGGGGTATTGGTGACCCCGTACCAGACCGTGATGTCTGAGAAACGTGGCTAAAGAAATTCCTCAGCGTCTCTGTTTTCCATGGGTGCCCTTCAATCCTGAAATTGTGCCCTCTTGCCTTGCCACATCTACTCTGTCTAGGCCTTTCAACATTCGAATTGCTTCTATGAGGTCCCCCCACTCATTTTTCTGAACTCCCAAGGAGTACAGTCCAAGAGCTGTCAAACGTTCCTCACGCGCTTCTCCAAGTCCTCTCCAATGCCTGCACATCCTTTCTTAAATAAGGAGCCCAAAAATGTACCCCAAGTTTCTGTACCTTCTGCCTGAAGGGAGGATATGAACAGAGTGGCAGGGGGCCTTGATGATGGCTCACATTGATGTCTTCAGTGGATGGGAGGTCAGGGGCCTGTCGGCCTGTTTCTGTTTCCCCTTTCATCCCTGGATAGTTGTATTCCCAAGTCAGGTGGAAATGCAACCTGTCGGTATACTTCTCACAGTCCACATGCGGAAATTTGATTGCCCATCGGACAACATACCAAAACTCCTCAGACTTGGGAGAAAATGTGAGGTCTAGGTCATTTTAAAAAAAAAATTAATGAATAGTGTTTCGACACTGGATTAGGAAGAGAATAAAGTTTCCTTTCAATACAGCCAGCTAGGCTCGTGCCAGGTGAGACGTTTAATTGGATCTTGATCCTTTCTGCTGTAGGTAACATCAGAAGACGAGGACGAAGAAGAAAAGGCAAGCAAGAAGGGCAAAAAAATGGAGAAAACACGACAAAAGGTATTCAGGCAGCGGGTGTTGAAAGGGTGGAGTTCGGGCTATGAGAAATACCCCCACGTATTCCGCAGGGATCTGTCCGGGGAACCCCTGCTCTTTGTGATTTAAAAAAAAAATAAATAACCTGGATGAAGGAGAAGAGGAATGAGTTGGTGAGATGCAGATGATACGATGGTTGGAGGTGTCGTGGGTTACGTTGACGACCGTCGTAGGTTACTGACAGGATGCAGAGTTGGGTGGAAGAGTTCAATCCAGATCAGTGTGGGGTGATGCATTTCAGAAGATCAAACAAAGGCAGAGTACTTGGTTTAAGGTAGGATACTTAACAGTGTGGAAGAATGTTGGACTTCATTAGTCGGGGGATTGAGTTCAGGAGGCGCGAGGTAATGTTTCAACCCTACAAATCTCTGGTGAGATGAGACCACACTTTGTGTTCAGTTCTGGTCACCTCATTACAGGAAGGATGAGGAAGCTGTGGAGAGGGGGCAGAGGAGATACACCAGGATTGGAAAATTTGTCTTATGAGGCAAGGTTAGCAGAGCTGGGACTTTTCTCTCTGGAGCGAAGAAGGATGAAAGGCAACTTAATAGAGGTCGACAAGATTCTGAGATAAGGTAGACAGCCAGCACCTTTTTCCTGGGGCAGGAGTTGCAAGCACCAGAGAATGTCTGCACAAAGTGAATGGAGGAAAGTTCAGTGGAGACATCAGGGGTAAGTTTTTTTTTAAAACCAAGAGTTGTGAATGCCTGGAATGTGTTACCAGGGGTGGTGGTGGAGATTGGAACATTAGGAATTGTTAAACAGGTATATGGATGAAAGAAAAATAGAGGATTATGAGGTAGGGAGGCTTCAGTTTTGTTTTCTCAGTAGGTATATATATGTGTGTGTGTGTAAAAGGTCGGTACAATATTCTGGGCTGAAAGGGCTGTACTGTGCTGTTCATTTATAAACCAACGTTTTGCATGGTAACGGGCCATTTTGGCCCACGAGCCCATGCCACCTAATTAATCTACACCCCCAATATGGAAGGGCCCCGGGGAAACCCCAAGCAGATACAGGGAGAACATAGAAACTCTTCGTAGACAACGCGGGATTCAAACCGTCGCTGTAAATGCATTGCGCTAACTATGCTGCCCACTGTAGCATTCTACATATTCTGATACTGCAATAGAATGGCTGTGATCAACTCCTCCTCCCTGTCATCAATTTACTCTGATTGTGGCCTCTCGATACCTCTTGTTCCCTTTATGTAACCCTACAAGTTCCTCAGACTGTGCACCTCTGACCTTCAAAATTTTAAATTTAGACATACACCAGGGGAACAGGCCCTTCTGGCCCACAAGCTCGTGCCATCCAAATACCCCAATTAACCTCCAACCCCATACGTCTTGAAGGGTGGGAGGAGGCCAACACAGACACAGGGAGAAGGTATCAACTCCTTACAGATTCGACCCTGGGCTGGTGGCTCTGTAATAGTGTCGTGCTAACCGCGCAACCTGGTACCTGCATTCAGAGAGAATTTTCCATATTTAACCACCTTTTGATTGAAAATGAGATTTTTGTTCTGGATTGTCCCCCTCCTGAGGGATAGTTTATGCTTCCAGTTCTCTTTTTGTGTTTTCACAGCCCCTTTAAGAGCCCCTTTTGAGGAAAAGAATAGAAAATAATTTATTCATCTGCTCTTCAATATTTAAGCCCAGAAACATTCTAGTAAA
Organism: Narcine bancroftii; assembly: GCF_036971445.1. Lineage (NCBI taxonomy): Eukaryota > Metazoa > Chordata > Chondrichthyes > Torpediniformes > Narcinidae > Narcine > Narcine bancroftii. Next base: position 179,859,756 of record NC_091470.1, on the reverse strand, counting down.
TCTATGATGCTCCAACTCCAGTGTTAATACGTGTTTTGCTGAGGTTTGGACACGTATTATCTCTATTTATGTTGTGACTTGACCACACTCTGCACCTGTTGTACATTTTCGATTTTCACTTGTATAATTTTTGCCTTAACTGGTGTTATAATTAAGATGGCTTTTGCAACCTGAAATTTTGTAATGCTACTGCTCTCAAAAGCCCTGGGTTAGAACCCACTTGGAATATTGTGTTCAGTTCTGGTCGCTTTGTTACAGGAAGGGTGTGGAAGCTGTGGAGAGGGGGCAGAGGAGATTCATCAGGATGTTGCCTGGTGAATGAGGCAGGGTTAGCAGAGCTGGGACTTTTCTGTTTGGAGTGAAGAAGGATGAGAGGAGACTTAATAGAGGTCTACAAGATTCTGAGATGCAAGTCAAGTCACCTTTATTGTCGTTCATACCACGGTCACATGGTAAAGACGCGATGTAGATAAGGTGGACAGGAGTAGAAAAAACCAAAAGACCTGTGTAAAGTGAGGGGAGGAAGGTACAGGGGAGACGTCAGGGATAAGTTTTTTTTTTTACACAGTGGCATAAGTTAGCGTAGCGGTTAACGCAACACTGTTACATCACCAGTAATGGGGTTCGAATCCAGTGATGTCTGTAGGTTCTCCCGTGTCTTCGCAGGTTTCCTCCCACTATTCGAAAACGTACTAGAATTGTTGGTCCACTGGGTGTGATTGGGTGGCACGGACTTGTGATCCGACAAGGCCTGTTACTGTGCTGTATGTCTAAATTTAAATGCATTGCCAGGGATAGTGGTGGAGGCATTTAAAAGGCTCTTTGACAGGCACATGGATGAAAGGAAATGAGAGAGGGTTAAGGGTGTGAGGTATGGAAGGGTTAGAATGTTGAGTGGGTTTATATAGCTTGGCACTACATTGTGGGCTGAAGGGCCTGTGTAGTGTGCTGTAATGTTCTAAATGCACGGGTCCATTGTGGGAACAGAGCCACAAGAAATTCTGATATAAAATTCAATCAGATCCTTGGAAAATACAATTGAAAAACTGTCCTATCTGCTGTTCGTTAAACTGGAAGGGCAGCTTGGACAGTTTTCGAATTGTACCTTCCGCAGGAACCCTGCTGTCTTCACCAATGACCGACAGCCACGAGCATTAAAATTTCATTTTAACATGGAGGGAAACTTTCAGCAAAGTTAAATGGAGGACCTCACACTAAGAATTGAAACCTCACCTGGCTCGATCTGCTCTACTCTCTCGACCCAGACGCAAGATCTCGACCTAAAATGTAAACTGTCCATTTCCCTCCATAGATGCCGTCCGACCCCACTGAGGTCCTCCGGCAGTTTAAATTTTGCTCAAAGAAACTTTGGTTTGCAGACCTGTTTAAAACGGGCTGAGCTGAACCAACGTACTGGTGCAACCTTTGTGTACTTTCCCATCTTATCCAGTGGCGCTCGTTCCCAATTTCTTTGCAGCTTGTGCCATGAGAGCAAACGTTCTGGTTCACTAAAGCCATGGCTCATTTCATTGCCTTTGTGGGTTAACAGTGCGCTAGCCAAACTTCCAAGCAAGTAAAGAGTTGAGCTGAGTTCAGACTGCTTAAAGAGTAACACAATAAGGAATATAGATTCATTCAATTACACAAGGACATTGTGATAAAAGCAAAGGAACGCTGGAGGAACTCAAAATGATTTGCAGCATCCATGGTAGGTAAAGATATATTGCTGACATTTCAGGCCTGAGCCCCTCTACCTAATATTCCATCTGGGCACCCTCCAACCCAATGACATTAACATCGATTCCAGTCTCTAATAGCCCTCCCCACCACATCTTTCCCTACGTCTCCTTTCCTCTACCTCTATCTCTCTCTCTCTTCCCTTTTCCTCATTCACAGAGCCAACCCACCCCCTTCTCCCTCAATCAATCCACACCTTTCCCTTCCCCCTGGCCTCTTGTCCGTATCCAGCCTTTTGTCTGTTGGCCTGTTCTCCTCCCCAATGCCCTCTCCATTAGTGCGCCCCCCCCCCCCCGCAGTAAGAGAGATAGAGAAGCGAAAGAGATTCCTCCCCTGCCCCCCCCCCCCCCCCAAAGTCACTGAGTGTTCGTCGATCCTCCTGTGGCTGCACAGGCTCCTGTCTGATCCATCGGCAGCCCGAACTCCAGTTCCAAACCTCTGCCGCCATCAGGAAGCTATCAGCGTCCCGAGGCCCTCCTACCCTCTGCACCCTCTCGAATCCCAGCTTGGATACCTGGTGCCCAGGAGCTGACTTCCAGCAGCCCGTACGTCTCCGCCCACCCCCCCCCCCCCCCCCCCTCCCCAACCAAAGGTTGCCTGCAGCTCACATTGGGCTCTAGTTTTTAGTTCCCCTACCCTGGGGAATAGAATTCACCTTATCCATGCCCCTCATGATATTTTATACCTTGTATAAGGCTCCTTCTCTGCCTGCTATGCTACAGAGAAAATGTCCAGGCCTCCTTGTAACTCAAGTTCTCTGGCCCATGAGCTTTATCAGAAGCCTACTTCTTTCGTAACCGTTGAATAGACACCGGACCAGAGCAGCTGTGTGTGAAAAGAGTGTTACGTTGGTCCCGATGGAATTGCAATAGTATTGGAGAAACTCAACAGGTCATGCAGCATCTCTAGGAAGTTTTAATTTTATTTACAGCTCAGTAGAAGTGATTTAAGCCTGTGCTGCCCAATTAACCCCCCCCCCCCCCCAAATCAAACTACAAGAGGGTGGGAGGAAACCAGAGGGCCCGGGGAAAACCCAACAGGCACGGGGAGAATGTACAAACTCCTTAAGATACAGCGCTGGATTTGAACGTGGGTCGCTGGTGCTGTAATTGCCTCGCGCCAACCAACGATACCACCAACGTTCTGAGCCTGGGCCCTTTGTCAAGGTGCCACTAAAAGGCAGACAGGTGCTTGAAAAGGGAGAAAAGAGGAGGGAGGGGCTGCTTGAAAAGGGAGAAAAGAGGAGGGAGGGGCAGGGGGATGAGTATAGGTGGGAGGGCAGAAGAGGAATGGCCCTGCAGGCTGATGGGGGAGGGGCAGCTCCCTAAAGGGAGAGAGAGAAGGGGGATGGAGGGACAGGGAAAGCAAGAGACGAGGGGGCTCCGACGGAAACCAGGGAATGCAAACTCCTCTAATTATTTAATGGGGGCCACTCGTTGTCACAGGCGCTCTCTGACGAGGAGGAAGATGAGGACAAGAAGTGGACGAAAAGAGGGAAACACTCGAAATCAAAAGGGAAACAGAAGGTATGAAAGTTTAAATACTGGGAGGCTGATGTAAGTGCCAGGTTTTAGGATTTGGGCCAACTCGCAAAGACTTCCCGTCCCCTGCTGGTTGTCAGCACCGAAAAGGCAGAAAAATCTTTCTTGAGATTCCATGTCCAGGGGTTTGTGTGGAAGTTGCTTATAGTTGAGCTTTTAGACTTACAATGTGCATATTTATGTGATCAAGGCAGTAGATCCAGAATCCTGCTGAGGTGATGATATGAGGATTTATTGCACTCAAGGATGCTCTGACCAGGTGGAGTTGCACCAAAGTTCTTGCTTTTTGCAGCCATGTAAGATACAATCACACAAATTGACGTAGTAAATGTGGGCTCACTCTTAAGTCTTAAGAATAAATTGGGTCGATGCAAGGATGGGAGAGGTCTTGAGGGTTATGGAGTGGGTCCAGACCAGTGGGACTAGTGGAATGATGTTTCGGCACAGACTAGAAGGGCCAAAGGGCCTGTTTTCTGGTCTGTCGAGCTCTAATTAAAGTTGCACAATACTCTGAGACAGAAAACATGATTAATACGAAAGGATAGATAAATATTCACTGTTAGAGTTAGTGTGGAGTGGGGGGTGGGGAGGGTGGAATGTTTCAATCATCCAGACAGACGTTCTTGTGGTCCCAGGCTAGGGTAGTAGAGGGAGGTTCAGAAGCTGTTTGGCAGCTGTTGGATAATGAATGTTCTTCAACCAAGAGGTGCAAGACGTCCGGCTTCTGTACTTTCTGCCTGAAGGGAGGGGTGAGAAGAAGTTGTGGCCGGGGTGATGTGGGTCCTTTGTGCTGTTAGGACCAGGCGGTTGAGCCCTTCAGAGCAGCGCTGTGCCTCCGCTCTCCTGGGTCCACCACACCAGCGGCACCATTTTTCTTTTCCGTTGTCAACCAGCGTAATAGAACTTCCTGCTGGTCTGCAGGGTGGCAATGTCATTGCCAGGAAGCAGGGTGACGGAGAAGAGACGAAAAAAGAAAAGTCATCACTGCTGAAAGGGAGAGGAAAGGTACATTGAATAGCATGAGCTTGAAGAGACAACGACTGTTCCATAACGTAACCTATTGTGCTCCATGATTCGAGACCCAACTAAATTGCACCCACTAACTTTGCCAGCCTTCCCTCATCCGGTTTGATTAGTCTGTTGCATCTGGTGAAGCTGTGAACAAGGAAATGCACATCTTGCATGCACAGTTCTTCCAAAGGTTCCTTTTATTGTTACGTAATAATCCATTAAAAATGGAATATACTTCAACTTGTAACTTGTCCGCCGTAAGGCAAAGAGTGGCCGTGAGCATTGCCCGGTGCCCCTAACAATAGGAAACAGAGAAGCAAAAGAGAGTCCCTTCAGAGTCACTGAGTGTCTGTGGATTCGCCACCTGAGCTCCAGATCCCAATCTCTGAGGCGATCAGGAAGCTCTCAGCGCTCTCTCGAATCCTGGCCCCAGCGTCTCCAGTGGCCCAAATCCTGTACGGGTCTGTTGCCCGCAGCCCGCATGGGTCTCTTGGCTGCTGAGCCTCTCATGGGCCCGCCGCTGCAGTCACTGTCCTGTGTGGTTGTCTCCTCTGCTTCTCCTTCTCAACTGTAAATGAGGTGCATGAAAGTAGCAAGTCACCTGCTTTGCTTATTTACATGTCTTAACAGTGCAGATGATTAACGTTTAACTTCATGCAGCCAAAATGTGTTACGTTCTTGTTAACGGGAAAACTTTGCATTTCCTGAGTTAACCTGCTTTTATTCTTAATTTGGAATGGACATGATCCTGATGACCTCCCTCCACGGCCTTACTGTGATGGATTGGGGCTCGCCTCCTTAGTCCCATTTCTTCCTGTCTGCACCAGAGCAGGAAGCAGATGGTTCACTCCCTGATTCTTTCTGCTTCCTGTGACCGATCAGTGAGAGGCTAACCGTTAAAGTGACTGATCTTTCCTGGAGTGGGGGGGGGGGGGGAGACCCTTGTAGTTATTTGCTGCATCCCCAACAGCAGTTGGGAGACAAATCGAAATGTGCTTCCGTTGATGCAGTCGTGGGAACTGTTCCTTGGGCAAGGCCGACAGAGAGAATGTCCATTTGCGAAGGTATCTAGATTTTCTGAATCGGGCAGTGGTTCTCAACCTTTTTATAGGTGCTCTGTGGTTCTGTGGTTAGTAAGGGATTACTTAAGGTGGCACGTGAGTAGAAAAAAAAGTTAAGAACCACTGCTTTTGGGTGAAGGTGAGGAGAAATTTCTTCTCTAACTTTTAAAAAGTCTATTTTAATTTGAGCAATACTGCATGGTAGACGGCCTTTCGGCCCATGAAACCCGTGTCGCCCAATTACACACTGACCCCAATCGATTCTTAGGCATCGTGTGTCAAAAAGTTTGGGAATAGAGAATTGGTTCATCATCTTGCAACATGGCTGAAAGGGGCTTTGAGGAGTTGGTTAACTCATGCTGGTCTTTCAGCTAGGTGAATTCAGTGCACGGGAGAAAGAAAATGGAAGCAAGTATGCAGATCTTGACTGAAATCGGTAATTGTGCTGGTGCTCAAGAGGCCTCGAGCTCTGTGTAGAGAAAGTTCTCACTGCTTAAGGAACAGTAACCCAGTATCAACATCGTAATGAAAGCAGTTGCTTAAAAGTTGATGGATCAATGATGTGGTGGGAGTATATGGGTGTTTTTGCTTGCGATGTGTGTATGTACATACCGTAAAACGTATAATGCGTTTTGACCCCCCCCCCCCCCCCCCCATTTTTTGAGGGGGGAAAAGGGAGAAAAATTCTACCCTTGTGTGTAATACGACCCCCCCCCCCCCCCCCCCCCCCCCCGTATTGGTCCAAAGTCTGCCGTCTCTTTTCCCCCTCGGCTGCCGCTGCCGTCTCTCTTCCCCCTCGGCCGCCGCTGCCGTCTCTCTTCCCCCTCGGCCCGCCCGAGCCGCGCTGCCGTCTCTCTCCCCCCACGCCTGCCCGAGTCACAATGCCGCCAATGTAGGCAGCTGCTGATAATCTTACTGATAAACCTGGCAGAAAAAATTGTTAAAATCATAACTTCATGTATAATGTGACCCCCTACTTTGGTACAAAGCTTTTCGCTCATTACACACATATTTACGGTATATAGTTGGTTGAACGTGGACTGCCTTGTGATAGATTTGCCTGGTTGACCAATACAAAGTTTAATTTGTGTTTTCCCACAGCCTGCAAATTCCTTTAGTGCCTTGGATGTGGAGGAGGACGAGGAGCTGGAGGGCGACGAAGAAGAGGAATCTAAAGATGAAGCAAAGGTTAAGGTTGGAATGTGGAGCTTTGATACAAGGGCTTGAAAGACCGAGCAGATTGTATTCCCGCGGAATGGGGCCATTCCTGGCAACACCAGCATTGATTGTCCATGAATTAACAGGGCGGGTAAAGATCGGCCACATTGTCATTGGTCTTGCGTACTTGAGGTAGGAGTAGGAGTTGGCCATCCAGCCCGTCTAGCCTGTTCCATTTAACCGGATCACGCTGATCAGGCTATGGACCCAGCTCTACTTACCCGCATAACCCTTAATTCATCTTCCCTGAAGAACATTTGTGAAGCAAGTGGAGTTCTTGACAACAATCCAATCGCTTCACAGTCCTACATGCCTGAGTAGGAGCGGAAATATGCTCTTCAGCCCATTGAGTCTACCCCACCATTCAATCACAAGTTGATCCATTTTCTCACTCAGCCCAATGGCTGTGTTTTCTCCCCATAACCTTTGATGCCCTGGCTAATCAAGAATCTTTTGATCTTTGCCTTAAATGTGCCGAATGACCCGGCCTCCACGGACGCCTGTGGCAACAAATTCCACAGATTCACCGCCCTCTGGCTGAAGAAATCCCTCCGCATCTCTGTTTTAAGTGGACGCCCTTCAATCTTGAAGTTGTGCCCTCTTGTCTCAGACTCTCCCACCTTGGGGAACAACCTTTCAACTCTGTCCGTGCCTTTCAATATTTGAAACATTTCCATGAATCCCACCCCTCCTAAATTACAATTACAGGTCAAGAGCTGTCAAATGCTCCTCATATAATAATACTTTAATTCCAGAATCATTCTTGTGAACCTCGTCTGAAACCCTCTCCAATGTCAGCACATCCTTTCTTAAATGTGGAGACCAAATCTGCTCACCAGTGGGTCTCAACATCACATCCCTGCTCTTGTATTCCATTCCTCTTGAAATGAAAGCCAGCATTTGCCTTTTTCACCTGTGGCTGTGAGAGAGTAATAGAACATTACTGTACAGGCCCTTCTGCCCACAATATTGTGCTGACCTGTATATACCAACCAAAATAAAATAACTAAACCCTCCCTACCTTATAACCTATTTTTCTTTCATCCATGTGCCTGTCCAAGAATCTCTTTGTTGCCCCTGTTATTCCTTCGCTCCAAAGAGAAGGCCCTATCTCTGCTAACCCTTGCCCCATGAGACTTATTTTCCAATCCAGGCAACATCCTGGTAAATCTCTGCACCCTCTCCATTGGCTTCCACGTTCTTCCTATGAGGTGACCAGAACTGAACACACTAAATGTGGTCTCTCCAGAACTGCAACATTACCTCACGACTCCTGAACTAATGAAGCCCAGCATACTAGAAGCCTTCTTCGTCATCCTATCAACCTGCACAGCAACCTTGAGAGATGCATGGATTTGGACGCCCAAGATTCCTCTGTCCTTCCACACTCTTAAGTCTACGTTCTGCCTTGAAGTTTGTCCTTCTGCCCAACTCTGAATCATGACTATGTCCTGTTGTAACCTACGGCAACCTTCAGCACTATTCATTACCTCCAACCTTGGTATTACCCACAAATTTATGGCCCCATCCCTCGACCTTAGCCCAAAGCGTGCTTGCCCGCCAATCAAGGAGCACTGATCTCTTTGTGCTCCCTGCAGAATGAAGGAGGCGAAGATGACATGGAAGACAACAAGGGCACACAGGAGAAGGCAGCAGATGACAAATTTGCAAACATGAGCAAGAAGGAGAAAAAGAAATTGAAGAAACAGGTAGGAGCTTGACTTTGCTTGATTATATATAATTTTTTATTTTTCACACTGTGAACCATATCAACCAAAATATATACAAACATTTCTCATTAAATATACACAGTGCCATTTTCTCCCTTTTTTCCCCCCATACCCTCCCTCCCCCCTTCCCACCCCCCTCCAAAACCAATAAATATCCAACATATACAATAAAACCATTAAACAATGTCTTCACACAATTAAAAATAAACAAAAAAAAACGTTATCTACTTTTACACACTGGGTCAGGTCGTTTTGTCTTACTTATCATTTTAGGGTATGGAGGTCCGAGGCAAGCCCTCTCTGATATGTTCCATGTATGGTTCCCAAATTTGTTCAAACAATAAGACTTTATTTTTTAAATCATATGTTATTTTTTTCCATTGGAATACATTTATTAATTTCCATGTACCATTGCTGTATTCTCAGGCTCTCTTCCATTTTCCAAGTTGACATTATACATTTTTTTGTTACTGCGAAGGCTATCATAATAAATCTTTTTTATGCTTTATCCAATTTGAGGCCTAATTCCTTACTACTTGTATTACTTAGAAGAAAGATCTCTGGCTATTTTGGTATGTTATTTTTTGTGATTTTATTTAATATCTGATTTAGATCTTCCCAAAACATTTTCACTTTCTCACATGCCCAAATTGCATGTACTGTTGTTCACATTTCCTTCTTACAGCGAAAACATCTATCTGATAATGTTGTATTCCATTCTTTTAACTTTTGGGGCATGATAGATAACCTGTGTAACAATTATACTGTATCGTGCGTAACCTTGTATTTATTATATTCTTCATAGTTCCAGAGCATAACTTTTCCCATGTTTCATTTTTTATCTTTATGTTCAAATCCTTTTCCCATTTTTGTTTGGGTTTATAGCTTATTTCATCATTTTCCTTGTCTTACAGCTTAATGTACATGTTCGTTCTAAATCTTTTAATTATCATTGTGTCTGTAATCACATATTCAAAGCTGCTTCCTCCTGGTAATCTCAGTCTGTTTCCCAATTTATCCTTTAAATAAGCTTTCAGTTGATGGTATGCAAACATTGTACTATGAGTTATTCCATATTTGTACTTCAACTGTTCAAATGTTAATAAATTATTTACCAAAAAACAGTTTTCTATTCTTTTGATTCCTTTTCTCTCCCATTCTCCTAGGAAAGGTTATCTATTGTAAAAGGGATTAGTGGGTTTTGTATCAATAACAATTTTGGTATTTGGTAATTTGTTTTTTTTCCTTTCTAAGTGGATCTTCTTCCATATATTGAGTAAATGATGCAGTACTGGTGAGCTTTTATATTGCATCAGCTTTTCATCCCACTTATAAAGTATGTGTTCCGGTACCTTCTCCCCTATTTTATCTAGTTCTATCTTAGTCCAGTCTGGTTTTTCACTTGTCTGGTAAAAATCTGATAAATACCTTAATTGTGCAGCTCTATAATAATTTTTAAAGTTTGTTAACTGCAAACCACCTTGGTTATACCCCTCTGTTAATTTATCTAACGCTACCCTCGGTTTCCCCCCTTTCCACAAGAATTTCCTTATTATTCTCTTTAGTTCATTAAAGAACTTCTCTGTTAAGGGAATTGGCAACGATTGAAATAAGTATTGTATCCTTGGGAAGACATTCATTTTAATGCAATTTACCTTCCCTATCAACGTTAGCGGTAATTCTTTCCAATGTTCTAAGTCTTCCTGCAATTTCTTTATTAGTGGCTGATAATTTAGTTTGTACAGGTGGCTTAAGTTATTATCTAACCTGATACCTAGGCATCGGATTGCTTGTGTTTGCCATTTAAATGGTGATTCTTTTTTAAATTCTGTCTAATCCGCGTTACTCATTGGCATCACTTCACTTTTATTTGCGTTGATCTTGTACCCCGATATTTCTCCATACTCCTTAATTTCTTATGTAATTCTTTTATTGATATTTCTGGTTCTGTTAGGTATACTATGATGTCATCTGCAAATAAGCTGATTTTATACTCCTCTTTTATTTTTATACCTTTTATTTTATTTTCTGTTCTTATCAGTTCTGCCAATGGTTTTATTGCTAAGGCAAACAATGAGGGGGATAATGGACATCCCTGTCTAGTTGACCTACTTAATTTAAATTGGTTCGATACAAATCCATTTACTGTTATCTTCGCCAATGGTCCATTATATAATGCTTTGATCCAATTAATATATTTTTCTGGTAGATTGAAACTCTCTAATACTTTAAATAAATAGTTCCATTCTACTCTGTCAAAGGCTTTTTCTGCGTCTAAAGCAACAGCCACTGTTGGTTTCTTATTTCCTTGAACTGCATGAATTAGATTAATAACTTAACAGACATTATTTGCTGTTCATCTTAATAAATCCAGTTTGATCTTGCTTTACTATTTTTGGTACACAATCGACCAATCAGTATGCTGATAATTTCACTGTTATCTTATAATCTGAGTTAAGTAGAGATATTGGTCTATATGATGCTGGTGTTAGTGGATCCTTCCCAGTCTTTGGTATTACTGTAATTATTGCTGTCTTACATGAATCTGGTAAGTTTTGTGTTTCTTCTATTTGGTTCATTACTTCCAGGAGAGGAGAAATTAATAACTCTTTAAATGTTTTATAGAATTATATTGGGAATCCATCCTCTCCTGGCGTTTTATTGTTTGGCAGTTTTTTTTTAATATATCCTGTACTTCTATTTCAAATGGTTTTATCAGTTTGCTTTGTTCCTCTTCTTGCAATTTCGGCAGTTCAGTTTTAGCTAAAATCTCTTCTATTTTATCATCTTTCCCCTCGTTCTCAGTTTGGTATAATTGTTCATAAAATTCCTTAAAGTTCTCATTAATCTCTATTGGGTTATATGTAATTTGTTTGTCCTTTTTCCTTGATGCCAATACAGTTCTTTTAGCTTGTTCTGTTTTAAGTTGTCAGGCTAATATTTTATATTTTTTCTCCCAGTTCGTAATACTTTTGCTTTATTTTCATTATGTTCTTCTCCACCTTGAACGTTTGTAATGTTTCGTATTTTATTTTTTTGTCCGCCAATTCTCTCCTTTTCGTTATATCATCCTTTTTTATAGTTCCTTTTCTGTACTTACTATCTCCCTTTCCAACTGCTCTATTTCCCAATTGTAGTCCTTTTTCATCTTAGTTACATAACTTATTATCTGCCCTCTAATGAAGGCTTTCATTGCGTCTCATAATACAAGTTTTTCTTTCACTGATTCCGTGTTTATTTCAAAATATGTTTTAATCTGGCATACAATAAACTCTCTAAATTCCTGCCTTTTTATTTATTATTTACACCTCTAGCTTTTGAATTATATGATGCTCCCACTACATGCCCTACCTAGTCTCTCTTTAATTTGTTATTTTCCACTTCAGTTAGATGCGTTTCCTGCACAAATGCTATATCTATTATTTCTTTTTTCAGTAAATTTAATAGCCTCTTCCTTTTAATTTTGTTATGTAGTCATATAGTCATATAGTTCAACGTGGCCATCTCATATCCTGTTTACACCTCATTTCCGCTTCTTCACCACCACTATCCCCCTTTTCCCCATTTTCATCTCTCAGTTTTCCCTTTTTAAACTCAATGTACAACAACACATTTAAAACATAGAATACTCCAACAACTCCCACATCCAATATTACCTTAATCCCAAATGCCCCCCTCTCTCCGAGTTGTCCCTTATCCCTTGCCGGGCAATCACAACTCCCCTTTCCATTTGGATTGCGATCCTGTTCGCAAGCATCAACTGATTTCGCAGTGACGGTTATTCTCTCCCCCCAGAAATCTTTTTTTTACACATATAACAAAGTTCTCCTTTTTTTCCCCCTTACTTCCTTCCTTCCCTTCTCTTTTCCTTCTTTAGTTCTTTACATCTACATTGTTTTTACATCTTTATATATATATATTTTATCGCCATTCTTCATTTTTGTTACATCTCTTCATCTCTCCTTCTGTCCTGCAAGTGTTCTGCAAATTCTTGTGCTTCCTCCGGATCCGATAACAGTCTGTTTTGCTCCCCGGGGATAAATATTTTAAACACGGCTGGATGTGTTAACGTGAATTTGTAACCTTTTTTCTATAGGATCGATTTTGCTGTAGTAAACTCCTTCCTCATCTTTAAGAGTTCAAAACTTGTGTCTGGGTAAAAAAAATATTTTTTGACCCTTGTATTCCAAAGGTTTATTATCTTCTCTAATTTTATTCCTTGCCCGCTCCAGTATATTTTCTCTTGTATATCTCAAAAATTTCACTAAAATGGATCTTGGTTTTTGATGTGTCTGTGGTTTCGGAACTAGTGTTCTGTGAGCCATTTCTATTTCCATTTCTTCTTGCGTTTCTGTCATTCCCAGGACCTTCGGGATCCATTCTTTTATAAATTCCTTCATGTCTGTGCCTTCTTCATCTTCCTTCAGGCCCACTATTTTTATGTTGTTTCGCCTACTTTAATTTTCCAACATATCAATTTTCTGAGCTAACAACTCTTGTCTCTTTAATTTTTTTTAATCACTTTCTTCCAATCGTTCACTTCCATTTCTATAGCCGTTTCTCGTTCTTCCACATTTTCTACTCTTTTCCCTATTTCTGTCATGACCAGCTCTAATCTTTGCATTTTATCTTCTGTTCTTTTCATTTTCCTTTTAATTGCACTAAATTCTAATGACAACCATTCTTTTAATGCTCTCATTTGGTCTTCAAAAAAGGCTTTATCTATATTCTGTCCATCTGTTTTACCTTCTATTTCTCTGTGAAGATCTTGGTCTTCTTCTTCCTCTTCTTCTGTGTCTGTACCTGTGTTTGTGTCTACTTCTCTTCTTTGTATCTGTGTCTTCTGATTTTCCTGATGAGTTGCTTGTCTCACTTTGTTGGGTCTCTTGTTGCTTGGCCTCTTGCTGTTGGTCCTCTCCTGAGCTGCTCATCTATCGGGACTCCTCCTGCTGCTGCTCCTCTTGCCGTTCACCCCATTGACTTTCTTTCTCACCTGGTACTTCACTCCCTCTCCTGCCACCTTCCTCATCTTCCAGCTGAGAGCCCTGGTGTTGGGCATCCCTCAGCTGGTCGCGCTGTGGTTGCCCACTCCTCGGCTGAGCCCCCCCCCTGTCAGTGTTTTCCTTTACCTTAGATTGCGCAGTTGCGCACTTTTGTTTGGCTCAGAGAGGCATTTTTGCAGTCCACCAGATGGGGGGTCATGACTCCACAGGGCCGACACAAACCTTGGAGATCGACCGCTCTTCGCCACCACGGCTTCCTGTTCCTTCGTGCATGAAAGGCCTTCTCTTTTCTTTTCCGGTGACTTTTCTTTTTTTCCCATTGTTTTTACTTTTTCCTCTTGGCTGCCATCTTCTTTCTCCTTACAACTTTATCTTTTATTTCTTATATTTTGTATTTTTTGAACTTTGTCTTTTCTTGACTTTTTTTTCTGGAGAGGGCTAGTTTTACCCCACCGGCCACTACTCCATCACTTGACTCCTCCCCCGACTTTGCTTGATTAAAGTTTTTTTTAATAGTCCAAACAGAGTTTGCAATCTAGTCGAAAGATAACCTCCTCCCTCACCACCATTCGGGGCACCAAACAGTCCTTCCAAATGAAACAACAATTCCACCTGTGAATCTGCAGTGGTTTCATCCATGTCAGAGAGACTGGGCACAGACTGGGAGAGGGCTTAGTTGAGCACCTCAGCTCTGTCTGTTGCAGTAGGAGGGAGGGTACCCGTAGCCACCCATTTCAATGCGCCGTCCCATTCCCTTGTTGACCTGCTTGCTCATGTTCTCGTGCACTCTTTGCTGCTGAGATGGGTTCTACCTGAACGCTCAGTAGCGTCAAGTTTATTGCCTTCTGATTGCTCAAGTATAACCTGATGAAACAGTGTTCTCCAGTCCTCGATGTAAAACACGCGGACACACACCCAGACATAACACACACAAGTACAGACAAACCGTACATATGCAGACAAGTATCCTTGGTACAAGGACTGCTTAAAGAAATCTCTTGGTGCCTGCCACATTGAGTACCGCCAGTGGGCTGATATCGCCTCCAACCATGCATTTTGGCGCCTCATAGTTCGGTGGGCTGCAACCTCCTTTGAAGAAGACTGCAGAGCCCACCTCACTGACAAAAGACAAAGGAGGAAAACCCCAACACCCAACCCCAACCAACCAATTTTCCCTTGCAACCGCTGCAACCGTACCTGCCTGTCCCGCATCGGACTTGTCAGTCACCAACGAGCCTGCAGCAGACACGGACATACCCCTCCATAAATCTTCGTCCGCAAAGCCAAGCCAAAGAAGATTCATCTATATAAATAAATTTTTTTCTCATGAATATGTGTGTCTCGGAGGCTCAGTGTGAGCGGTTCCTTTGGTTGTTCAGTGTCCTCATTGCCTGTGGGAAGAAGCTGTTCCTCAGCCTGGTGGGGCTGGCTCTGATCCTCCTCTATCTCTTCCCCGACGGGAGCAGCTGAAAGATGGGTGGAAGGAGTCCTTGATGATTTTGCTTGCCCCCTTCAGAGAACAATCCTGGTAGATCACGTCGATTTGTAGGGGGTGGGGGGAGAGAGAGAGACTCGATTGATCCTCTCTGATGCTCATGATTGACCTCCAATTTTTTCTCTGCAGCCACCCAGTTCCTCCAGGAGAGATTGTTGCTTCCCCTGATGGGACCTCTGCTCTGGGAAAGTTTAACATACCAATTTATTGTTCACTTCCTCCCCCAGATGGAATTTCAGCGGCAAGTGGACATACTAAAATCTTCGAACGACGCTGAGGGTGACTTCTCTGTGTCACAAGCCGAGCAGTCGTCGAGGCAAGCCATGCTGGAGAATGCGTCTGATATCAAGGTGCTTGTTTCGCAAGTCTTGCTCTTGCGCTGGAGCTGGGGCCCTAAACCAGGGGCAACCTCGTTCTGTGATCATCCTGTGCCGAGGACGCGACCAAGTGGGTGGGTGGACTGTGGCTGGGGTAGGAATGGGAAGTTAAAGGTCCTCTACAACCCCTTGTTTGATGAGGAGAATGGTGTTTGACAAGTCCTCGACACATTTTAGTAGAAAAACAGTGATCTTTATTTACACGTGGGGGAAATTGCAAATAGGGAGCACACTTGCACAGAAATAGCACACAAATCACACAAGATCATAAGAAATGGGAGCGGGAGTGGGCCATTCAGCCTGTTGAGCCCTGCTCCACCATTCAATGAGATCACGACTGATCTGATGATGGGCTCATCTCCACCCACCTGCCTTCCTCCCCCCCCCCCCCATATTGCTTAATTTCCCCCACTATGTAAAAATCTACTCAAATTTAACTTGTGTATGGGATGACACAAGTACAGGATAGGACCCAGTGGTCACACCTGCTGACAAATCGCTGATAATAACAGTTCCTGAATGTAATGGGAGGGTTAAACAAACGGTACTTGCCCCCCAACCCCCGCTAGCAGGCACGGCACATTAATAAATATTAATCTAATAACCACTGAAAGTATATTATAATAGCTTCCACCCTATATTGGCAGTATTCCACGTGGTTGGTCCTCCGGCGCTCTCCTGTGCCCTAGTCTGGATTAGGAACACAAAGAGAATGAGCTGCTTAATGTGATGAACCTTTATCCTTCAGGCGGCCACAGGGTTCAGTCCAGGTCTCTTTACCCCCCTCCCCCCCCCAATCTGACCTGTTGTGAGAGCCATTCGTGTAGCTGCTACATTTCTAGGGGGGGTGGGAGATCTAATGCTTGACTGCCACCTGAATGGCCAGTTGCACTTCAGCCTCAACTGTGGGTGGGTCTAAACCCTTGATTGGCAGGTCAGGTGACCTCCCATCCTGCACCTTGTCGCACAGATTTGTCACTCATTCGAAGCCTCGCATTGTGTTCTTGCTGCCGTCCTAAGTACAAGTCAATGAGCCAAACAGGTTGCCAAAAATCTTACCCACTCTACCTCGTTGATAAAAGCACAGAAGGGGTGGAGAAACTCAGCTGGAGGCAAAAATATACAACCGATGTTTTGGGCCTGAGCCCCTCTTCATAACATGATCAATACCCTGAAGGACTCAGGCCCGAAATGTCCGTTACCTCCTGTGAACGCTGCGAGACCGGCTGAATTTTGTGTGTTTTTACTGCAATTACAACATCTTCAGACTTTTGTGTTTCACTCCACTGTACCACCGTGTACGTGGCATCCCTTTCCGAAATTCATGTGAAAACGGGAACGGAATTTCTCATCCAAGTGGGTCTGGGAAATGCTTCTCGCTTTCCACTTTATAAAATTTACAACACATTAGAAGCCGATTCAGGCCATAGAAACCCGTGCTGCCCAATTAATCCTCCAGCCTTCTTCGCTTTGGAGGGTGGAAGGAAACCAGAGCACCCGGGGAAACCCATGCAGGTCACAGGGGAAACGTACAAGCCCCTTACAGACATCACTGGATTCAAACCTGGCACACTGGCGCTGTAATGGCATTGTACTAACTGCGTCGGCCTCAAAGTAAAATACGAATAATTCATTTAAGTATCGTAAACACCCCTGGTATCCGGCACCTATGGGGATTGGTCGATGCCAAATAAGTGTATTTAGAAAATAGCTCAGTTTGGGCCCTTCGGCCCTTGATCTTGTACCGACCCATTTATTCATGCCAAAAAAAAGTACTAAACCCTCCCTATCTCTTGACCCTCTATTTTTCTTCCATCCATGTGCCTGCCTCTCTCAAGTGGCCCTAAGGTTTAAGCCACCACCCCTAGCAAGGTATTGCAGGCACCAACTACTCTGTGTTTATTAAAAATCACTTACCCCTGTTGTCTCCCCTAAACTTCCTTCCCTTCGCTTTGTGCAGATGTCCCCTGGTGTTTGCTACTCCTGCCCCGGGAAACAGGTGTTGGCCGTCTACCTTGTCTATGGCTCTCAGAATCTTGTCGACCTCTATTAAGTCTCCTCTCATCCTTCTTTGCTCCAAAGAGGAAAGTCCCAGCTCTGCTAACCTCACCTCATAGGACTTATTTTCCATTCCCGGCAATGTCCTGGTAAATCTCCTCTGCACACTCTCCACAGCTTCCACATCCTCCCTGTAATGAGGTGACCAGACTGAACACAATACCCTACGTGTGGTCTCACCAAAAATTTGTAGAGTTGCAACCTGACTCTTGAACTCGTTTCCCCTATTCATGAAGGCCAACACCCCGTAGGCCTTCTTAACTATCCTATCAACTTGCACGGTGACCTTGAGGGATGTATAGATTTGCACCCCAAATTTGCCGATTGCTTGAGATTTCATTTTGCATGATAGATGAACCAACCATTAGGGGGTGCCAGTTTTAAACTTCCGTAATTTTTACCTATTTATTTTCTGCGATTTTTCTTGAATTTTGGATAACAGGGATTTTACTTTATTATTGTACAACCCTTCTCTTCAATGTTATCCCATCCCTCGTTCCCTGCTGCATATTGTTAAATGAAGCTGTGTTTCTTTTTTCAGCTGGAACGGTTCAGCATCTCTGCTCATGGGAAAGAACTGTTCGTTAACGCGGATTTATTCATTGTGGCCGCGAGGCGGTATGGTCTGGTTGGACCTAATGGGTAAGTTCTCTGTGGTCTTGACCAACCCTCGAGCAGTTTTCAGTTTAACCCTTTGGACTCTGGCCATTTTTAACCTATAATAACCTTCACCGGATTGGGTCCATGGGTAAACTACAGTACAAACACCAGTATAAAAGGGGGACACGCGGAATATGCGCTTGCTGGTGGTCCCTGTAAACAGGGGTGCGGAGTCCATTGAATTAATAGTAAAAATTCTTTTGCGTTCCAATAAAATTGCCAACCTTGTAAAATAGCAGTCTTGCGTACTTTAATGTATTTATGCTGAAAATGGCTTTGGATGGATGTGCCATCTTGAAGACACCAATATATTTTTGGGGTGTGATTTACGAGCAGAAATGGTTCTTAAAACATTGCTTGTAATTTGTATTTGCCAAATACAAAGCCACCCGTCTTTTTCCGCTTCTCTACTCTTGTCTAGACTTGTTCTACAGAGGCAAGGAAGCTGTCTCTGGTTCTGGTGTAAGTGACAGTTCACGAACAAGACATCCTGTTACCTAAGTTACAAAGGGGCCTGATAGTCTGAAGGTGAACTTGCAGGTCAAGTTGGTGGTGAAGAAGGCAAATGCAAAGCTGGCATTCATTTCAAGAGGAGTAGAATCTAAGAGTAGGGATGGGATGTTGAGGGTTTACGAGGCCTCACTTAGAGAATTGTGAGCAGTTTTGGGCTCCTCGTTTAAGAAAGGATGTGCTGACGTTACAGAGGGTTCAGAGGAGGTTCATGAGGAGGATTCCTGGAATTGAAAGGTTGTCAAAAGAGGAATGTTTGACAGCTTTTGGCCTGTGTTCGTTGGAATTTAGGAGAATGAGAGGGATCTCATTGAAACATGTTGAATGTTGAAATGCGTGGACAGAGTAAATGTTGAAAGGCTGTTCCCCACGGCGGGAGAGTCTTGGACAGTAGAGCACAACTTCAGGATTGAAGGGCACCCGCTTAGGACCGAGATGTGGAGAAATTAGCCAGAGGGTGGTGAATCTGTTGTTATAGATCAGGGGTCTCCATGGTGGTCGATATTGACCGCTGGTGGGGGGTTGATGTGACTATCCAAGGGGTGGATAAATGCCAGGGGGTTGATTGAACTTTTGTGGTGGAAAGCAGGGGACTATCAACGGAAGATAGCGCCTCTGACAGTGGCGGCCAGCCTCTAGCGAGAGCGGGCCTTGGTGGCTGCCATGTTGTATTTGGCTTCGGCCTTTGAATAAATTGGGAGGGAACGGTAGGACAGACTAAGAGTAGAAGAAAGATGCGTGTTCTTTGTATCTTTGGTAGCAGGCCAACCCCTCCCTGTCCATCCCTTGGGACTGATGAAATATTCCATGAACTGGTCGATGGTCTGGAAAGTTTGGGGACCCCTCCTATTGCCGGATGTGGAGGCTGGGTCATTGGGTGTATTTAAGGCAGAGGTTGATAGGTTCTTGATCAGCCAGGGCATCAAAGGTCATGGGGAGAAGGCTGGGCAGTGGGGCTGAGTGGGAAAATGGATGAGCTCACGATTGAATGGGGGGGCAGACCCAATCCGGAATAGCCAATTTCTGCTCCCATGCCTTACTAAATCTAAATTGAGAGCAGAAAGGATTCTAGTGTGCTATCAGCACTCACTCACACTAATCTTGCATTAATCCCTGTATTTTTAAAATTCTTCCTATTAACATAAACTGTCCCCAGATTCAGGTAGTTGGTGCAGAGGGTGGAGCTGATGTCTCACTCCTCCTGTGAGCTGGCTTTGACCCTGACCTCTGGTGCTGCCTTGGCGGAGATTCCACTCATCGATTTAATAGAGACGAACAGCACAGTAATCGGTCCTTCTGGCCCTCGCGCCCAAATACCCCAATTAACCTACATCTCCCATACCTTTTGAAGGGTGGGAGGAAACCCACACAGACAGGGTACAAGCTCCTTACAGATAGTACCTTATACGAACCCGAGTTGCTAGCACGGTAACAGCATTGTATTAATGGAGAACCGGTCAACCTCCTTGAGAATGTATATCACAAGTATATCACGTTGACCTTTGTTTCCCAGCAAGGGTAAGACAACACTACTGAAGCATATCCAAAATCGGGTGCTGAGCATCCCGCCCAACATCGACGTGCTCCTGTGTGAACAAGGTAAGCAGAACCTGGCCGTCAGCATCTCTCCTTTCACCATTAGTACAGCCAAGAGAGTGCTCCTGGGATTTGTTCCTGCAAGGAACATCGTAGAATGATCAATGGACCAAAAACACTGCCTGACTTTGACTTTTCGAGCACCGTTTTTATTTATTGTTGTCAGGTGGTTTATATATTAATATAAATATAAGACATTTGTCTGCCCTGTGACGCTGCCGCAAAACAATGAATTTCGTGACTTGTTCATGTTGATAAATTCTGATTCTGAGAGAATGGGATTTGTTGCCTGTTAGATTTCAGATTTATTGTCAGAGTACATACAGTGCCTTTCTTTTCCCCTTTATTTCCCCCTGTACATTTTTATTCAATCTATTCATGTAATTAAAGTGCACATTGCAGATTTTATTCAAGGTTATTTGTAATTATTTTGGTTTGACCATGTAGAAAATAACAGCACTTTTTGAACATGAACCCCTCATTTCAGGGCACGGTAATGTTTGGGTCATTTGGCTTCACGGGTGTTTGTGAGAACTCTGGCATGTTTAATTGCTTCGTTGGTGCAGATGTAAGAGGGCTAGGCTGGCTTCTAAGCTTTTGATCACCATTGGCATCTGTAGTCACCATTTTTCAACCTGAGGTCCAGAGTTGTGCCAATGCAAGTCAAAGAAGCTGTTATGAGGCTGAAAAACAAGAATAAAACAGTTAGAGACGTCGCCCAAACCTTTGGATGACCAAAATCAACAGTTTGGAACATCCTTAAGAAGACAGAGCGACTGGTGAGCTCAGTCATCGCGAAGGGACTGGTCGGCCAAGGAAGACTCCACTACTGATGACAGAAGAATTCTCATCATTTAAAATTTTAATTTAGACGTACAGCACAGTCACAGGCCCTTTTGGCCCTCGAGCCCGTACTGCCCAATCACATCCAATTAACCTACAACCCCTCGTATGTTTTGGAGGGTGGGAGGAAACCGGAGCCCCCAGAAGAAAACCCACGTGGGCACGAGGAGAACGTACAAACTCCTTCCAGACAGCATGGGATTCAAGCCCCGGTCCCGATCGCTGGCGCTGCTCTAACTTGTATGCCAACTGTGCTGCCCAAATGAAGAAAAATCCCCAAATGTATGTCCAACAGATCAGAAACACTCCTCGAGAGGCAGGTGTGGATGTTTCAATGACTACTGTCCCCTGAAAACTTAATGAAAAGAAATATGGAGACTGCAAGATGCAAACCACTAGTTAGCCAATGAATGGATAGCCAGATTACTGTTTGCCAAGAAGAATTTAAGAGCCTGCAGAATTTTGGAGAAAGGTCTTGCGAACAGATGAAACCGAGATTAACCTGCATCGGAATGATGGAAAGAGCAGTGTGGAGGTGTAAAGGAACTGCCCAAGATCCAAAGCATAACCACCTTTGCCATAGTTTGCATCTTGCAGCATAGCCTCTGCATTTCTGTTCATGAAGTCTTCTACGGACTGAAGTCATTAACATATCTACACCTACCCACCTGAAGCGAGTCGGACGTACGTGGGGAGGGGTAGTGGATTCTCTGCCCAAGGAATCAATAGAGGCTGTCTCATTAATTCAATTCAAGACCAAGTTTGATTTCTGTAAAGGGTTATGGAAAAAGGCAGGTAGGTGGAGCTAAGCCCAGAATCAGGATCAGGATTTATGGTCTTCTTTTGTAGAACATGAAACAATACAGCATCTTACAGGCCCTTAAGCCCTCGATGATATGTCGACCCATATATTCCCTGCCCAAAAAAAAAGTACTAAACCCTCCCTACCCCACAACCCTCTCTTTTTCTTTCATCCATGTGCCTGTTTAAGAGTCTCTTAAGTGCCCTCCCTCTGTTTCAACCTCCACTACCATCCACAGCAAGGCATTCCAAACACCCACAACTCTCCCCTGATGTCTCCCCTAATTCTCATCCTTCTACGCTCCAAACAGAAAAGTCCTAGCTCTGCTAACCTTGCCCCATAAGACTTGTTTTCCAATCCAGGCAACATCCTGGTCAATCTCTCCACCCTCTCCACAGCTTCCACATCCTTCCTATAATGAGGTGACCAGAACTGAACACAATACTCTTTAAGTGTGGTCTTATCAGAGATTTGTAGAGTTGCAACATGACCTCTCTACTCCTGAATTCAACCCCCCTATTAATGAAGCCCAGCATTCCATAGGTCTTAACTATCCTATCAACCTGTGCAGTGACCTTGAGGGATGTATGGATTTGAACCCCAAGATCCCTCTGTTATTCCACACTCTTAAGTAACTGACCATTAACCCTTACTCGGCCTTCTGGTTTGTCCTTCCAAATGCATCATCTCACCCGTAACCGGATTGAAATCCATCTGCCACTTTTTTGCCCGACTTTTTTGCTTGTCCTGTCTGTATCATTTTTGTAACCTTTGTTTTGTATCCATTCAACAAATAATGCTCATTTTAGAAAATGACTTCCCCACCATGGGATCTTTGTCCACTCTCAGAGCCCATCCAGGTGTCAGGGATCCCGAGTCCATGATGGGCTTTATAGGCCAGTGGTTGGGGGGTGGGAGTAGGGTGGGAACAAGTTGGCGCATGGTGAGGAGGGAGCGGTTGGTGAGATGCTTCACTGGTCTGAAGAGCGATGCCCTGAGCTGATAACCGATTGTGTCCCTTCTCAGAGGTGAGAGCCGATGACACCCCAGCCGTCCAGGCTGTCCTGAAGGCTGACACCAAGCGGCTAAAGCTTCTGGAAGAAGAGCGGCAGCTCCAGGCCCTCTTGGACAAGGGCGACGACCGTGCTGGAGAAAGGCTGCAGAAGGTGAGGGGTTTGAGCCTTAACTCCCCACTCTACTCCGAGATAAATCACTTGGCTGTAAAAGGTTGTAAGGAAACCTATAGCATATTGGCCTTCAGAAATCAAAATGTTGAATATGTATAGGACATTGGTGAAGGCAAATTTGGAGTACAGGTTGTACCTCTTTAAGCCGGCGACATTGGGACATGGCCATTGCCGGAGAATAGAAATTAGCCCCCTACATAAACATGAGCCCCCAACGTAAAGCCGCCTAAAATACCCGAATGTGGCTGTTGGGGGGCCACTTGAAAATGGAGAACCCTGACCCGAGGAGTACTTGCCCAACCTTCCTCGGGTAGGTGTATTCTCCGCTTCCGAGTGCTTCCCCTGGGCACCTGAAAATGGGCGGGACTACGGCCACAGTCGACAGGAGCCGGCGTTTGCTCCACTGTGCCTCTCCCCGCTGCGGACCTTTCAGGTGCCAGAACAATGCCACCTGAACAATGCTTCGCACACACAAATACTGAGGGGTGGCACGGTTAGCATAGCAATTAGCGCAACGTCTTTACAGCACCAGTGATCAGGACAGGGGTTCAAGTCCCGCACTGTCTGTAAGGAGTTTGTACTAATGGCAGCAGATCTACACGTGTCGGACCATGGGAGATGTCAGACCCCAGGTGCCAAATAAGAGAGGTACAACCTGTATTGTGTGCAGTTTTGGTCCCCTAACTACAGGAAAGATGTCAATAAGATTGAAAGAGTGCGGAGAAGATTTACTAGGATGTTGTTGGGGGTTTTCAAGAACAGAGTTCCAGGGAAAGGTTAAACAGATTTGGACTTCATTCCCTGGAACGTAGAAGAATGAAGGAAGATTTGAGAGAGGAATTTAAAATTATGAGGGGTTTAGACAGAATAAATGTAGTTAGGCTTTACCACAGAGGGTGAGATACAAACCAGTGGACATGGGTTAAGGGTGAAAGGGGAAATGTTTGGGGGGGATCATAAAATTTTGTGTGTGGTAGGGGGTGCGGAACAAACTGCCTGTTGAGGGTGTGAATGCAAGCTCAGTCTTAACAGTTGAGGAATTTGGACAGGTACGTGGATGGGAAGAGTATGGAGGGATCAGGACTGGGGGCAAGTCAGTGGGACTAGGCATAAAAATGGTTCGGCCCTGACGAGATGGGGCCTGTTTCTGTGCTGTAATGTTCTATGGCTGCCAGGACTTTGATATCACAGCACTTGGGTGTACGAAACAGAAGTGGTAGAGGTTGGTGCAGTTGAAACATTTTTTTTAAAATTTGGACAGGCCTCCATGGATCGGATAGGCTCAGAGGAAGAGAGGCTGAACAATAGGCACGTGCGACTGGATCAGGGAGACAACCTGGTCAGTGCGGTCAAGTTGGGCTGAAGGGCTGCTGTATGACACTTCAGCCCGGTCCAGAGTGGTCTCTCACTCGGAACCACTGTTGATACCATGCATAGCTGTCGTGTATGAGCTTTGGAATGTGGTGTATGGCATTGGAGGAGTCTGCGAGGACTCCTGGTTTTGCCTACCTCCATTTCAAGTTTGTTTATTGTCACGCATACCTGGGACGATGCAAAGAGTTCATTTCAGATATTAACTGTACAAAATAGAAAATCACCAGAACATTGGAGTGTAGCGTCAATCAAAGGCAGCATGTCAAGTTCAAGTTTACAATAGAAGTCTGAAAATCTGGACGGCTCAGGGATTGGGTCAGTCCGGATTCTCAGGCAGTACTTTTAAAGGAATAAAGAGATGAACAGGGAAGTTTTGATAGTTTATTCACATGCTTGATGTAGTTTTAAAGAAAAATCAAGTCAGCGCTTGAAAAAGCACGGTGGCTTGTTGCCTTGGAGCGAAGAAGAATGAGGGGAGATTTGGTCGAGGTTTACAAGATTGAGAGGTGTAGACTGTTTCCACAGATTGGGGAGATCAATATGACAGGTCATAGTTGAAGAGGAAAGGGGAAAGTTCTTCACTCAGAGAGTGGTGGGAGGGTGGAACGAGCTGCCAGCTGGTGTGGTGGACATGGGCTTGATCATGTGTTTTAAGAATAAATTGGATAGGAGAGGTCTGGAGGGCTATGAATAGGAGCAGGTCAATGGGACAGCACAGACTGGAGGGGCTGAATGGCCTGTTTCCTGTGCTGCAGCGTTTTATGGTTCCCACAAGTTTCCCAGGTTGGCAACAATCTCACAGCCTGTGGTCGGAAGCTATTTCTCAGCCTGGATTTTGATGCTCCTGTACCACCCCTTTGTTGATAGTGGGTCAAAGATGCTCTGTGGTGGATGGTAGGGGGTCCTTACTAATTTCTTGAGCCCTGGTGAATGCCATCAGTAGAGGAAAGGGAGGGACCCCCCCCCCCCCCCCCGTGATCTTCTCGGCTATTTTGATCAATTTCCAGTCCGATGCTTTGCAACTACCATCCGACGCAATGATGTAGCCAAACAGGGCACTCGATTGTGCTCCTATATAATGTTGTCAAGCTGGGGGCCAGTAGTCTTGCCTTCCTTAACCTCCTTAGGGAGCATTTAGGAGTCCGATGGCTGTGAGGAAGATACTGTCTTTAAATCTATTGGCACACTCATTAACATTCTCAAACCTCCTCCCCAATGGGGAGGGAGAAGAAGGTGTGTCTCAGGTATGAAGGGTCCTTCAATGGGATATGTAATGGAGTCGGTGGAAGAGAGGGAAGGAAGAGTTTCAGCACGCAAGAACTGGATGCTGATCAACTAGAGCCTAACCGTGACGCAATCCATCACCGGGCTGACCCACGTTGATGCAGGCTCTTTCTGCAGGTGTACGAGGAACTGCGCGCCATGGGCGCTGCGGCTGCAGAGGCAAAGGCCCGTCGCATCCTGGCTGGTTTGGGGTTCACTCCCGAGATGCAGAATCGCCCCACCAAGAAGTTCTCCGGAGGCTGGAGAATGCGAGTGTCGCTGGCTAGGTGAGGTTTGGGGACTGGATCGGGGTGGGGGAGGGGGGGGGGGAGTGCTGTAGAAGGCCACCTCATTCCAGGGGTCAGTGAGGGCAGCTTGGCCGGGAACACTGGTGGTCTGTCCACTTGTGGTTATATAGATTCAAGGTTCCTTTACTGTCATGTAATTGTACAGAATGTGTAATATTATACGAAATTGCCGGCTGTGAGGAAGATAGTCACCAGCACCCCTTACAGTCAGAGAGAAAGAGAAGTCACCGAGTGTCCGTGGATTCGTCTCCGGCGCTCCCTCAGCCTCTGCAGCCGCACAGACCTCTGTTCGATGTGTCGGCCGCCCGAGCTCCAGGTCCAACCCTCCGACATGATCGAGAAGCCTTCAGCACCAGAGCCCCTTAGGGAGCTCTTGCCCTCAGCGCCCTCTCAAATCCCGCTGTGACACCTGGTTCCCACAAGCCAGTCTCCAGCAGCCCGTGCTGGTTCCCCCCCGACCGCAATTCGCCCGCAGCGTGTGTGGGTCCCTCAGCCCCTGTAGGCTCCTCGCTGATACGGCGCCGTGGTCACCTAGATGAGTGAATGAAAGTCTGCTTGCTTCAACTTCCCAGTGACTTGAAACACGCCAACAAAAGTGCAGTTAAGAACTGCAAAGAGAACAAAAATGTAAAAGGAAGAGAAAATAAATGATAAATATTCACAGTTGGCCAGTTCAACAAAAAATGAGTTGTCAGTAGACTTTGCCCGACTTTTAGCATTATTCTTTGGGTGACATGGGGAGGTTCAAGAGCCTTATAGCTGTTGGCGGAAGGTGAAAGCAAAGGAACCTCTTGAACCCAGAGGTAAATTTTGTTTACGTGTGTATGTTGTGTACAGTTTTACCAGTAAGTGGTAATTCTGCCTTGCCTGCAGGGAAACAGAATTTCGGGTTGTATGTTCTCTGACGATCAGTCTGAACTTTAAATTTAATTTTTTTAAAATGTAGACATACAGCAGGTCCTTTTGGCCCATGAGCATATGCCGCCCAAATATGCCAATTAACCTTCAACCCCTGTTACGTTTAAAAGGGTGGGAGGAGACCACCTGGAGGAAACTCACGCAGACATAGGAAGAGCGCACAAACTCCTTGCAGGTAGCGGCAGATTCAAACCTAGTGATTGGCGCTGCACTAGTGAAACGCTAAGGTCTGCGCTAACCCTGCCACCCTTCTGGCCGGACCTCTGACCCTTCTGCACGAGACAGAGAGAAAAGAACGTGGCCAGGCTGACAGTGTGATTACACTGGATGGTTGATCTTATCGACCACTTTTACCAGGCAGGTGTTTCTTCTGTGTGAAAAGTCAATGTAACGTCATCATGCTTGTGCCCTGACTGTGGTTTTTCCCCTCCCCGTTAGAGCTTTGTTCATGGAACCTACGCTACTGATGTTGGACGAGCCCACAAATCATTTGGATCTTAATGCAGTCATTTGGCTGAACAAGTGAGTTGGATCTTTGTTCTGCAGGGATCTATCCTGGGATCCGTGCTCTTGGTGATTTTTTTTTTTCCTCTCTAAATGACGTGGACGAAGTAATAGAGGGATGGGTCAGTACTTTGGCAGATATACGAAGGTTGGAGGTGCGATGGATGGTGCTGAAGGTTATCGCAGAGCGCGTATCTGGGATTGTCGGCTACTTCAGAGCAAAGTGGCGCCCTCAGACTCTCACCCAAAATGAGGAAAAGGACCAAGGCGCTGGAGGAAACTTTAGCAGGTCCTGCAGCCTCCACAAGAGGTAGAGATATATCGCTGATGTTTCAGGCCTGAGCCCTTCTTCAGGGTAGAAGCAAAAAGCATTTGTATGAAAAGGCTGGTGTAAAGGAAGGAGTACAGACCTGAAATGGTGACCACAAGAGGACGTGGGTTTGAGGTGTTGGCGAGTAGGGACAGAGGAGACGTCAGGGGTAAGTTTTTCTTATGCGGAGAGTGGTGTTGGCTGCTGACAACGATGGTGGAGGCTCATCTCCACCCACCCATCTCCCTTTTCCTCTTATCCCTCAATTCCCCCATGATGTAAAAATCTATCCACCCTTGTCTTAAATTTATTTACTGAGGTCACCTCCACTGCTTCAATGGGCAGTGAATTCCACAGATTCACCCCCCTCTGGGAAAAGCAGTTCCTCCTCATCTCAGTCCTAAATCTACTCCCTTGAATCTTGTCCCTTTGTTCTGGTCTCCACCACCAACGGGAACAACATCTACCTCTATCTTATCCATGTCTTTCATAATTTTATACGTTTCTATAAGATCCCCTGTATAAAATTCCAGTAAGTCCAGTCCCACACAACTCACTCTCGGCTCATAGGCTTTGGACATCGGTTAAGAGTGGGTAGCGCTGTTTGTGGGAGGGGGAGGAAGTTTGTGATGTGCTGGGGACTGGCTTCATGCGCCACCTCTGTCTATCTCCTTTCTGCCTCTGCTTGCCAGCTACCTGCAAACCTGGAAGAAGACTCTGCTCATTGTGTCCCACGACCAGGGTTTCCTGGACGACGTCTGCACAGATGTCATACACCTGGACATGCAGAAGCTCTTCTACTACAGGGGAAACTACAGTAAGTCACAAGCAGGATGCTCAACAGCGTTCTTAAGAGGCAGGGGTTGGATTCAGTTGGATAATCTTGCAGTGAATGCTCATTGCAATGAGGAAGTGAAGGACCTGCATATAAGGGAAAAGTATCAGGATAGATTGGAAGGATGAGTGTTTAAAACAAAAATGAGCAAGGTTTTAGGAGAATAAAATATAAGGCTGGAAACGCACTCCTTTTCGCATTGACGTTAGCTCCCTGCAGAGGCTGCCTCCAGTGTTCAAGATTGTAGAAGAAATATTGCACGATGTAATATTGCACAAAACTAGTCTGCCATAAGTCAGGCAAAGGTTCCCCATTAGTATTGCCTGGTGCCCCTTACAGAGAGAGAGAGAGAGAGAGAGAAGCAAAAGAAAGTCTCTCACCCCCCCACTCCTGAATCACCTAGTGCTCCCGCAGCCTCTGCAACTACACAGGCTTCAGTCCAAACCATCAGCAACCTGAACTCCCAATCTGAACCTCCCGACACGATCCCGGTTCTGATACCTGGCAGCCCTTCAGCCGCTCTCCAGCAGTCTGCAGCCCAGTGCGAGTCCCTTGGCTGCGGTCGCCAGCAGCCCCGCCGCCTGGGTGTTCTTTGGCCTCCGAGCTGGTCCGCCACCGTGGCCGCCGTCCTGTAGGTCGCCTCCTCTGCTTCTCCTTCCCAACAGGGTGGGACGGTCTCCCCATTGGAGTCGGCGACCTTTGGCGGCTGCTGCCAAACTCAGGCACCACCATCTGGAGCCCAGACCCCACAGTCACGAGATTTTAAAATAAACCACCGTCAGCTCCTTTAACAGGCTGTCTAAAGCCGACTCAGCACAGTATGCCTTTCCCTACTACATTTAATTTTTGCATCCCAGAAATCATCAATTTCTATGGCACTGATATGAAATACTTCTCTTTCAAAATGTATGTATTGAGCATCATAAACAACTTCGCACCCATTTCACAGAAGTACTTTGTGCTCCTAATTTCTTCTTTCTGTCAGAAAAACCAACACGCATCCATACAGACGTTCACATGCTTGCTCTACCCCCCCCCCTCCACCTTCTCTGACTGTATCATCGGTATATTACCGGTGCAACCATTTCACAGTTCGTCTTTTACTCAGTAAGCAATCGTAATTCAGAGAAAAATTACGCATAGAGGGTTGCCGTTTGGGGAAACGTTTTCTAGGCACCCTCTCAATGTGTATTTGATTTTTTTCCAGTTTAATAACGAAAGTGATATTGTACAGTAGAAAGGCCCCTGACAGTCTTCAAGGAGATGAGAGATTACTGTCATTTCTAGCATGGAGATGCACCAAAGTTATTGCTTTATTCAGTAAAGTGAATAAAGGAATCCTTCCTGCCTCAAACAATGCCCTCCATGCACATTGTGTCTTTTCGGAGACTGCTGCTTCTTTTGATGTCCGTATGTTTTTTTTAAGAGAGGCAGCACAGTTACAAGCCCTTCCGGCCCACGAGCAGGCGCCGCCCTAATACATCCAAGCGACCAATTAACCCCATATATCCTAAGAACGGTGGGAGGAAACTGGGGCGGTCGGAGGAATCCCGGGCAGTCTCGGAGTTAAACATACGAACTCCTTACCGACTGATTCGAACAGCGATCGCTGGTGCGTGTCGCGCTAACCTCTTCACTATTCCTTCCAGATACCTTTAAGAAGATGTACCAGCAAAAGCAAAAGGAACAGCTGAAGCTCTATGAGAAACAGGAGAAGAGACTTAAAGATCTGAAGGCGGGTGGAAAGTCCACCAAACAAGCAGTAAGTGGTTGTGGAAAGGGTTACAGGTTGACAGTTCTGGTAGCTGAAGAAATTGGGCTTCTGATTTAAGACCAGAATCAGGATTTATTGTCCTGAACATGTCACAAAATTCTTTGGTTTGCAGCAGTGTTTACAGGTGCACGTATTGCTACAAATCACATTAAAAAAATAAAATAATTAGTATTAAAGAAGAGAAAGAGGTGGCGTCTGTGGTTCATTGTCCGTTCAGAAATTTGATGGCGATGGGGAGGAAGCAGTGGGAGCTCATCTTCAGGCTCCTGCACCTCCTTCCCGATGTTAGCGGAGTGGAGAGGGCATGCCCTGGGGGGGTGGGGGGTCTTTGAG
This sequence comes from Narcine bancroftii, assembly GCF_036971445.1. Classification (NCBI taxonomy): domain Eukaryota; kingdom Metazoa; phylum Chordata; class Chondrichthyes; order Torpediniformes; family Narcinidae; genus Narcine; species Narcine bancroftii. The sequence continues at coordinate 179,829,308 of NC_091470.1, read as the reverse complement.
GATAGAGGCTGCTTTCTCAAGGCACCCGCCTCTTGTCGACATCTTTGATTGAGTGATGTCACTGGCGAAGTTAACAGCCCTCTGTCGCCTGCTCCTTTCTTGTGCATTGGCACCTCCGTACCAGACAGTAACCCAACTGTTTGTTGTTTTGCCACAGCAGTATTGTTCATTACAGGCACAAAATTTGCCATAAATTATATTTCGTTAAATTCATTAAGGTGCCTTGCTGCTTGGCGCGGGCAATTGTGTCTCTCCATCTGTCATGATCTCTGACCCTCCGAATTGTTGCCTCCTCTGTTCTCCTTTGGTGAAGGCTCTGTCTTTGAGCTGAGACTGTAGTCGATGTTGAGTTGATGATTATACAAGGGGAAAATACCGACGTGGTTTCCCGTTGCACTGTCCATACTGGACGGGTAAATCCTGGCCGTGGATCAGCAGGTTCATCTGCCCAGTGTTTTTAGTTTTCCAACCATAAATTCCAATTTGTAGAATCTGCTTGTTTAAAAAAAAACATCCACCATCTTCAAACCACGGCTTCACCTGACCCTGATTGGGAGGCTAAATGGGTACTAACCTTGCCTAAGGGAGACCTGTCGGCTGTCAGACAGAAGGAGCGCCTGACACCTCCTTTTGCTGAGCACTGGCACACCGCCGACACTGACTAAAAAATAAATAATTAGTGGGAAAGAAGAGAAAACAATAGAGGTAGTGTCTGTGGTTCGACCCCAGGCTTGCGCTGTAATGACCTTGCACTAACAAGCGGACGTTCAATTCCTAACACTACCTCAGTGGTTAGCTCATCTGCCTTTCTCCTCAAGCCACAGCATTCGATTTTTTTTTGCAGGAGAAACAGACCAAGGAGGCGCTGACGCGCAAGCAGCAGAAATGCCGGAGAAAGAACGCGGACGAGGAGTCGAACGAAGCTCCCGAGCTCCTGAAGAGACCCCGGGAGTACACGGTGAAGTTCACCTTCCCGAATCCACCTCCCCTGAGCCCTCCCATCCTCGGACTTCATGGTAAGTGCCTGAGTGAATAAACGGAATTCTGCACCTCCCACGCCGACATGTCTGTCCATGGCCTCAGGCTACCCGCAACTCCTAATATTCTGCCTGTGCCCACCCCCGCGCAACCGGATGGCATTAACGTCGACTTCTGCCGGCCCACTCCCAATTCCATCCCTCCCTCTGCTTTCCTCCAGCTCTCTGACCCCTTCCCTCTCCATTCAGAGAGCCCCACTTGCTGCTGTGTCCTCCCTCACTTCTCCATCTATTATCTCATGCCTATGGGACTGCGTTCCTCCCCCTGCTCCTATACCCCTCCCCCCCCCCCCATCATTTTGTTAGGGCACCTGCCTACATTTTTTTGATACCTTGATGAAGGGGTTGTCCAAAATGTTGGTTCTGCATCTTTATCTTTGCAATATAAAGAGCACTGTTTGACCTGCTGAGTTTCTACAGCGTTTGTGTTTTCACTTCAATCACTGCACCTACAGACCTTTGTGTTTTACTCTCTGTTAAATTTTCCCTCCAGTCCAAATGGGCCGATAAGTGGCTGGGAATACCAACTCCTCACACGTGCACCCTTTTCCCCAGGGAAGACCTCCAGCATCTCTGTGTTTACTACAATCGCAACATCTGCAGACTTGCGTGTTTCACCTCAAGCTGAAGAGCTGCTTCCCTGTGGCTCCTTGACCTGTTGCAGTCCCATATGCTGTTCTCTGCACCCACCCCTGCAGCGTGTTATCTGGTGCGATTGTGTTGCACTGATGCGTTCTTTCTGTCTCCAATTCCAGCGGTCGATTTTGCGTATGAAAACCAGAAGCCGATCTTCAAAAACCTGGACTTTGGTATTGACATGGATTCCAGAAGTAAGTATCCATTCCTTCTTTCATTTCACCGACCTGGAGCGATGTAATTGGGAATGCGTTTAAAATCAAAGATTCCTTTATTATCATGCAATAGTACAGAACGTGTAATATTACATGAAATTACCTGCCTTAAGGCAAAGAGTCGCCCAGCACCTCTCATAGTGGGAGAGAAAGGCCCTTCAGAATTGTGTCCGTGGATTCACCTCCAGTGCTTACGCAGTCTCTAGATTCAAACATCTGATGCCAGCAGGAAGCCTTCAGCACCCAAGGGACTTTGGGGGCTCAAAATGTTGACTACATTTGTTATCTTTTGTTGTTTTCACTCCACCTCAAGAAACTGCAGGACAACTGAACATATCAAACCATATAACAATTACAGTATGGAAACAGGCCATCTCGTCCCCTCAAGGTCGCACCGATTTAAGTGAACTCCGCATATAAACGCTCTGAGGTGATTCATCTACTGAAGGGATTTTGTAGGTGGTGTCCTGTCACTGACCAATGGGTTACAGGGTCCAGGCTGGAAAGGGGTACTGATGGTAATGATCAGCCATGATCTAAAATGGCGGTGCTGGCCCGACGGGCCAAATGGCTTACTCCAGCTCCTATTGTCTATTGTTAAGCGATCCCTAGGATTTGTTTATAGAGTAATAATTTAGCTGGGAATGAGTTGAAGGTGGAAATATAACTGGGCTTGTCTAAAGAATGTATTTTGAGAAGTTCTTATCCAGAATCAGAATTTATTATCATGGACACGACACCAGGCTTACAGATAAATTAGATTTCGTAAGGAAATAAATAAATTATGGAGAAGACGAGGCAGTGTCTGTGTCTCCTTGTCCATTCAGAAATCTGATGGTGGAAGCTGACCTTGTGCTGTTGGGTGCTCGTCTTCTGGCTCCTGCACCTCCTTCCCGATGGCAGCGTTGTGAAGATGTCGTGGCCTGGGTGGTGGGGTCCTTAAGGATAAAGGCTGCATTCTTAAGACACCGCCTCTTGTTAACGTCCTCAGTGGAGTGCAGTGTGTGCCCGTGATGTCACGGGCTGAGTTCACAGCTCTCTGTAGGTTTTTTGCCCCTGTCCTGTGCATTGCCGCCTCCACAGTGATGTAGACAGTCAGAAAGCTCTCCACCTGAAGAAATTTCCAAGAGTCTTCGGTGACATACCAAACTTCCTCAAACTCCTCACCAAGTACAGCCGCCGGCAAGCCTTCTTCATGATTGCATCAACGTGGGGGCTCCGGGATAGATCTTCAGCGATCTTGACACCCAGGAATTCGAAGTTCTTCATCCTTTTTACTGCTGACCTCTTGATGAGGACCAGTTCGTGTTCTCCTAGATTCCCCTGGCTGAAGTCCACAATCAGTTCAGTGCAAGGTTGTTGCTGTGACACCATTCAACCAGCAGACCTATCTCCCTCCTGCCAGCAACTGTGGTGCCATCAGCCAATTGGCAGATGGCATTCGGATTGTGGGTCGTGGGTGTAGAGCGAGCCGAGCAGTGGGCTGAGCATGCATCATTGAGGTGCGCCTGCATTGATCGTCATTGAAGAGGAGACATTTGTTCTGATCCATACTGACTGTACTAACTCTGTGTAAGATCCTTGCCCATTGAAATAATGACACCAGTGTGTCAGTGGTTGCTAACATGGACATTTTTGGCAACATCAGGTGGTGTTGAACAGAGGGGATGGGGCTCAACCCTGGGGCTTGTCATGAAGCGGCTGCTAGCTTGCTCCTGTCTTTGCTCTTCCCCTAGTTTGCATCGTGGGACCCAACGGCGTGGGGAAGAGCACCCTGCTGCTACTGCTGGGTGGGAAGTTGACCCCTGTAAGTTCAAGTTTATTGTTACCTTCCAATTGTTTAAGTGCAACCAGAAGAAACCGGGTTCTTTGGTCCTTGGGGTAAAATCATACGAACATGTGCTTAGTCATTTCGTGCGCACATTTACAAGCGATTTATGTGCAGTACAGATATAAAAATAAGTAAACTTTGTTAAATAAAGTGGTTAGTGTGAACACTCTTTCTGCCCGTGGGAAGAAGCTGTTCCCCAGCCTGGTGTTGCTGGCTCTGATCCTCCTGTATCTTTACCCCGATGCGAGCAGCTGGAAGAGGTCCTCGATGAATTTGAGCGCCCTCTTCAGACTACGATCCCAGTAGATCACGTCAATGGGAGGGGGGAGGGAGACCCCAGTGATTCTCTGCCACTCTTGGCCTCGGATCCATTTCTCTGCAGCATCTATACCAACACTGTGACGCTCTCAAATAGAGCTCCTGTAGAAAGCTGACAAGATGGTGGCCGGAAGCCTCGCCCATTTTGGTCTTCTCAGGATATGCAGCCGCTGTTCCGCCTTCCTGACAAGTGAGGAGATGTCGAGTGTCCATGATAGGTCACTGGTTAAGTGAACTCCAAGGAACTTGGTGTTCTCCCCTCTCTGCACTACAGAGGTCTGCTGCTCGACCCTGTACGTCCACGTTGACCAAGAAGGCCAATGAGGTGGCCCAGTGTGAGGGGACTTGGTCAAGCTCGCAGGTCAGATCAGAGCAGAATTCCCCAAGGCCACCAAACTTGCATCGCACGTATCTTTGAATTAAAATTTAAAACTTTAGACATACTGTACAGCATGGTTACGCGCCCACGAGCCCGTGCTGCCAAAATTCCCGAATTAACCTACAACTCCTGTACGTTTCCAACGGTGGAAGGAAACCAGTTCTCCCAGGGGAAACCCATGCGGACACAGGGAGAACATACAAACTCCTTACAGATGTCACGGGATTCGAATCCGGGTATTTGGCGCTGTAAAAGTGTTAACATTATGGTGGCGCGGTTGGCATAGTAGTTAGCGCCATGGTGTTACAGTGCCAGCAAACAGGATCTGGGTTCGAATCCTGTGCTGTCCGTAGGAGTTTGCACATTCTCCCCATGTCTGTGCGGGTATTCCTCTGGGGGCCGGTTTCCTCCCACCAAAAACAAACTTGGGGTTTGTAGGTCAATTGGGTGACATGGGCTCGTGGGCCGATGGCCGGTTACCGTGCTGTATATCTAAATTTAAAAAATTTAAAATGTCGGGGAACTCGTGCCGCATCCAAGGAAGGCAGTTGACTTCTTGAGTTAATTGGCCCCTGTAATATTACCCCTAGTGTGTGGGTGAGGTTTGGGAGTGGGGAGGGGAGTTCCTTAACAAATGGGAAGAAACAGTAAAAAGATGTTGGATTGGTGATTGGTACAGACTCAATGGGCTGAAGGGCTTTTACCCTCTGCTGTGTGGCAGCTGTGGAATCTAATTTCCCTTTTCTGCTTTCAGACCATTGGTGAACAAAGAAGGAACCACAGGCTGGTGAGTGTCTTGGGAAGGTGTTTGTTCTCTAGGTTACACGAATAACTGGGTTAGCATGAGCGAAGGGCCCTATTCCTGTGCTGTGGAACGGGGGCTGGTGCGCGTTGCCCTGGTGCACAGTACATGGCAGCTGAGATGCGAGGTACTTGTTGGATGGGCAACCCGACCCAAGTTTTACCATGGGATCAGTTCAGAACCAAGTTTATTGATCATGAAATTTGTTGTTTTGTGGCAGCAGTAAAATTATTATCAATGACAATATCGTAAATACAAGATTTTTAAAAAAATAAATACTGAAAAAAGAGGGTAAAGTGAGGAGGTGTCCGTGGGTTCATTGTTTTAATCACACAGCATGGTAACAAGCCCTTTCGGCCCACCACTCCAATTCCATCCAATTGACCAGTAAGTGGTGATTCTGCCTGGCCCGCAGGAAAAAGGAATCTCAGGGTTGTATGTGATGGCTTGTATGTCCTCTGACAAGAAACCTGAAATCTTTTAACAAGCCGCCTGTTTCCCTCATGCACAGAAAATTGGGTTCTTCAACCAGCAGTATGCCGACCAGCTCCACATGGAGGAGACTGCCACAGAGTACCTGATGAGAAACTTCAACCTACCTTACCAAGACGGGAGGAAGTGCCTCGGCCGCTTTGGGCTGGAGAGCCATGCCCACACCATCCAGATCTGCAAGCTCTCGGGTACGGAGGGGGCTGTGCGGTGGGTGCCAGTGTCTAGGAGGAATGGGTCATCACTGCCTGATCCGGACCGCGAGTCCCCACTGCTGTTCGCCGACCTCCTTCTCCTGGGGGGTGGGGTGGTGGGAATGCCCACTGGGCATCCACCAGTGACGATGCCCGGCTTTAACCTCAGACGCTGCCTGTCTGGTGTTTACACGCTCTGCCCGAGCTTACTCTCATGTCCCAAAGACATGCTATTCGATGGGTTAAATCGGCCTGTTGTATCTTGCTCCCAAAGTGGAGATGAGGGGGAAGAATTTGTTATGGATGGGGGGGGGGGGGGGGGCGTTGACAGGAGTACAGGGAGAATAACAGCAGACTCAGTGCAATTGGGCCGAAGGACCTGCGGCTGTGCTGTTGCTGGTCATCGAGAGCACTGGTGGTCAGTTGCTCTTGGGAGGGAGTGTAATCTCGAGCTGAAAGACCGACCCTGGGAACGCCGATGCCTCTCCCAACTCTGGGGATGGAGCCAGCCAAGTTAGCATTGGTCCAACCATAAATGCAAGAGTTCGGGCAATGCCATGCGAAGGGGGGCGGGGGGATACTGTGAATGTACTCTCCCGCTGCACCCTACATTCCCCCCACCCCCCACCAGTGACTGCCCATGCTCTGTAGCACCAGTACGTGGAAACAGGAAAGCTGGCTGCAAGCGGTGAGCATCTCCCACCTACTCTTGATTATCAGGAGGCGTTCCATGTTCACTTCGGTGCCATAAGAAAGTTCATCTTGCGAGCAGTACCGCTGGTCAGCCCGGTCATAGCACAACAGTTAAAAATTCACTGCAGACATCTGTTCGAAGGATCAAAGGCAGGGGTTCACGCAGGGGTCTGACCACAGCAGGAAAGGAACTTGGTGATGCTACAGTCTGGTGTATCATCTTCTTAACAGGAAGTGGGAGTGGAGAGAGTGTGGCCGGGATGGGAGGGAAGTTCCATGTTGGATTCCTTTGGAAGCTGTGGGGGCTGTCGATGGAGAGTGGGGGGTGTGTGTGATGGCTTGTGCCAGCTTCCCCTCGCCCGTGGCGCTGGACGGTTCGTCGGTTACCACTCATGCCGGTGCCTCTTCTCCTGGCAGGTGGTCAGAAAGCACGGGTGGTGTTTGCCGAGTTGGCGTGCCGACAGCCCGATGTCCTCATCCTGGTGAGTCACCTCGTGCTCCCCTCACCCAGCACTGTAGGGATTGTCTCCAACCCTCATCGTCATTCCCCATCTGTATCCCCCCCCATCCCAAACACCGGTTAGTTGAAAAAGTGTTCACTGTGCCAAGATAGCGTGAAAAGCTTTGTTGTGTGTGCTATCCAGGTAGATGAACCCATAAGTACAGCAGATAATTCAATAACAAAAGGGCAGGGCGCAGTGTTGCAGGTGCAGCGCAGGGCATGGTGTTGCAGGTGCAATGCAGGGCGCGGTGTTAGCAGTCAGAGCATGATGTTGCAGGTGGAATGCAGGGTATGGTGTTAAGTGGGTCACAGAGCGCAGGACGCAGTGTTAGCAGTCGGAGCGCAAGGCGCAGTGATACAGTGGATTGCAGAGCGCAGGGTGCGGTGTTGCAGACAGAGCGCAGTGTTAGCAGTCAGGGCGCAGTGTTGCAGACAGAGCAGTGTGCGGTGTTACTGGGCACAGAGAGCAGTATTACAGTCACAGCGCAGGGTGCGGTGTCGCAGTGAGTCACAGAGTTAAAGTCATTTTCAGTCCACAAGCCTGTGCCACCCAATTGACCCACAACCCCGAACGTTTTGAATGGTGGGAGGAAACCGGTGCCCTCTGGAAAGACTCACACAAACACGGGGAGAACGTTCAGTCTCCTCAGTGTCTGAATGTTGTCTGTTTCATGTTGCAGGATGAACCTACAAACAATCTGGACATCGAGTCCATTGATGCTTTAGCTGAAGCCATTAACATTTACAAAGGAGGTGAGTTGTTACAGACGCCTGTGCTGAGTTCAGTGGAGCAGCTCCATTCTTCATCAGGGTATGATCAACCTTGATGAGGGGGCTCAAGCCCGAATCATTAGTTCTGTATCTTCACTTTTGCTCTATAAAGTTCAGTGTTTGACCTGCTGCATTTATCCAGCATTGTGTTTTTACTAATAGAGGGTTCTGGGTGTGAGGGAGGGAAGGGTTAAGTGGAGTAGGTTTACAAAGGTTGGCACAACATGGTAGGCCGAAGGGCCTGTACTGTTCTATCCCAGAATCTGTCCAGCACTGGAATGGGGGGGGGGGGGAAATCAAAGTGCCTGTTTCAATGCTGCGTCTCTCAATCTAGACGAAGATTTCTATCTAATCCTTGTAAGTTTCTGCAGTTCAAAATAATAATCTGGGGCTGTCTGTAAGGAGTTTGTATGTTAACCCCCTGGTCTACATGGGTTTCCTCCACGTTTCTCCAAAAAGCATGGGGACTTGTAGGTCAGTTGGGTGTAATTGGGTGGCACGGGCTCGTGGGCCACAAGGGTGTGTTACCGTGCTGTATGCCTAAATTTTAAAATTTGGTCACAAATTGCACCTTGTTTCCAGGGGTAGGATTAAGGGGGGGCGGATAAAATGGGATTCGTGCACCAGTTGTCCGGTTTCTGTGATGAACCTGGCTGTCTGACATCCTGGTCGTGCCGTGTGGCATTCATTTCAAGAGGAATAGAATTTAAGAGCAGAGATGAGATGTTGAGGCGCTGGGGAGACCTCACTTGTGAGCACTTTTGGGCTCCCCAATTTCAGAGAGCACTTGCTGACGTTGGAGGTTCACAAGGATGATCGGGGAATGAAAGCATTTGACAGCTCTTGGAATTTAGGAGAATGAAGGGTGGGGGAAAGGATCTTATTGAAACATTTCGAATGTTGAAAGGCACGGACAGAGCAAATGTAGAAAGGTTGTTTCCCACAGTGGGAGAATCCGGGACTGAAGGGAGGAATTTCTTCAGCCAGAGGGCTGTGAATCTGTGGAATTTGTTGCCAGAGGTGGTGGTCGAGGCCGGGTCATTAGATGTATTTAAGGCAAGAGATTGATAGGTTCTTGATTAGTTGGGGAATCAAAGGTTATGGGGAGAAAGGTGGGCAGTGGGGCTGAGTGGGAGAATGCATCCGCACGCAATTAAATGGCAGGGCAGACTCGATGGGCTGAATAGCTCGTTTCTTAAATTTTAAATTTAGTCATACATCCACGTAACAGGTCCCTTTGATCCGCGAACCCGTGTTGCCCAATTACAACCCCCGATATGTTGGGGGGGGGGGAGGGGAACCCCACACAGAGAGAACAATGCCGCATTTGAACACCAGTCGCTGGTGCTGTAATAGTGTTGTGCCAACCTTCCCACCCCAAACGCTCCTGTGTCGAGCTCCTACCTCATCTCTGTCTCATCCTTCCCCTCCCCCTGCAGCTGTGATCATCGTGAGCCATGATGCCCGTCTCATCACTGAGACTAACTGCCAGCTGTGGGTGGTGGAGGAGCAGACCATCAACCAGATAGACGGCAACTTCGACGACTACAAGCGCGAGGTGCTGGAGGCTCTGGGCGAGACCATCATCCACAAGCAGAAGGACTGAGCGACCAGGGGGGCCAGCAGGGTAGAAGGTCCCTCCTGCTGGAACGCAGACGGAGGGGGCCGCCAACTGACACAGGCTGCAGCAGGGGACCCGAGATGTGGAGACTACGGCCTTGTGCCTGTTGTCCTTGATGCTTTCAAAATTGCCAAACAGGACATTTTTATGATATGTAAATGTTTCTTCCCTGAGAGAGAAAGGGGAAGAGAAGGTTTGGAAATGTGCATTAAAACTGTATTGGGCACATCAGCCCAGCCAGCACCTGAACAGAGATGGATTGAATGTGGGCTTGGCAGAACAGAATCCAAAACTTTCATTGCATACTCATGTAGTTGTGCATTTCAAGCAGTTTTAGATTCAAGTTTCAATTTACCGTCATGTAATAAAGTGTCAAATGACACAAAATTGCCTTTAACCTGCTGTAAGACAGACAGATTCATTATCAGCAAGTTGCCTGAAGCACCTCTGCCCCTGCCCCCCCCACACCCGAGTGTCCTTAGTTTCACCTCCAGAGCTCCCGCAGCCAGACTCCAGTCAACAACCCGAGCTCGAGGTCCGAACCTCCAACACGATTAGTAACCCTTCAGCACCCTCTCATGTCCTGGTTCTAAATCCTGGTGCCCCTTGAGACAATCTCCAACTGTCTGCTACCTGCAGTCTCCTCGCCTTCATCGCCTGTGCTTCTCAAAGCGGGGGGATGGTGGTGAGTGATCTACCCATTTTCTGGTGCCCCGGCCAGTCCCCTGCTCCCCCAAAGACTGTAATCCCTCTTGGGTGTTGCCAAACACAAGCGCCGCCATCTTGGGTGCAGACCTGCGGACTTTAAAATAAATTCATTTACAGGCTGTTTAAAGCCTGACAACAGTCAGACTGAGCAACTGGACCCCGCAGGAGCATGGTGTCTCTGCTCTTTGCGGGTCCACACCAGCCATCACCCCAGCACTCCTATCAAGGTCCTGTTATAATCTCTGGTCAGCAGTATTCCTTTCCTTTCCTCGGATCTGCAGTTTGAAGCAGTTCTGGGGTAAATGGATGCACTTTGACCACCTTCAGCAGTTGGGGCCGAAGCAGTGCTGTTAATTTTGCATCTTTCTCATCCTGGAGACTATCTCCCTGAAAGGTTCTCTCTGAACCTAGTAATGACTTTCACAGATGCACTGCCAGATGGAACTTTCTTGTGGCAGTTAATCCCATGTTGAGCTGAACAGGAAGAGCCCGATGGGCTCTGGTATTAGCAACGGCCCACGATTTGCCCAACCTGCCACACTTTGAGAGTCAGCCGTAAATGGGTTGAACTTAATCCCAGAGTCGTGATGCTTTTAATTGTTGCAATTAAATTTAAATCCATCCAATCAGGGGAATTACACTGCCCAGTGGAATCACCCAGATTGCTCATGGCCAACACGTTTAAAAATGTCCTTCAGTGTGGTTTCTCTGACTGATTGGTGCTCGCTTGATTACGCTCAACCTGGCCTGGAAATGCTTGATGTTGGGCACGATGTTGCATCACATGGGGAGGAGGAGACAGAGTGTGGGAGAGATGTCCCAGCCTCTCCACGGGGGGGGGCGGACAAACCATTTCGGTTGTGGGCCTCGTACAGAAAAAAAACGAGTCACAGGCCAAATAATATTAAGCCTGGAAGTTTTCAACCGCTGTCGGCTCCTTTAAACAGGCCGTTTAAAGCAGCTAACTGCAATCTGGCTGGGTCTGTTTCAGCTGCTCCAGCAGTGCCAACATTTATTTTTCTAATAGACCACTTAAAAATGGGCAATGGTTTGGGGCCCTTTTGCACTCTAAGTCGAACAAGGGGTTCAATCGTAAAGTCTGCAGGCACTGTAAATGCAGTGTAATACTCAAAAGAGCAGAGAAACTCACTTGGCACAACAAGAGGGTTCATAATTTACCCTGCATGAACAAGAATTGATTTTATCAGCCACAGGACATGTGTGAATTCCAAGTATAAAAGCAGCCTTTGACAGATACTGTCCATGGACTGATTTTTTAATGGGGTCGCAAAACAGTAGCGTATGGATAAAATTCAGACAGTGGCCTTAGGCCTCTGATTGGGACTGAGCTGGCTGGCATTTGGATTATTTTACATTTGGAATGAGGCCCTGCCCTTCATTCAAGGATATCCAGCATCAACCGATGAAAACCCCCATTCTTCGATCATCAGTAGAAATGTAAGGCAGGGCCTGTGTTTCTGCAGATTTAACAGGCTCCCACAAAACAGTCTATTTGTAGCTTAATACTTTGATGGCAAAAGGGTAGCGGAGAATGGGCTGGCATTCACTTCGAGAGGAATAGAATCTAAGAGCAGGGATGTGATGTTGAGGCTTTATAAGGCCCTGGGGAGACCTCACGTGGAGAATTGTGAACAGTTTTAGGCTCCTCGCGTGCTGACATTAGAGAGGGTTCAAAGGAGGTTCACTAGGATGTTTCTGGGAATGAAAGGGTTATGTGAGGAGCATTTAACAGCTCTTTGACCTGTACTCATTGGAATTTAAGAGAATTGGGGGTGGGGGGGTGGAGAGGAGAAGAGAGAGAATCTCATTGAAACATTTTGAATGTTGAAAGATGGTTTCTCACGGTGGGAGAGTCTCAGACAAGAAGGCACAACTTCAGGATTGAAGGGTGTCCTCTTAGAACAGAGACATGGAGGAATTTCTTCAGCCGGAGGGTGGTGAATCGGTAGAATTTACTGCCACAGGCCAGGTCATTGGGTGTATTTAAGGCAGAGATTGACAGGTTCTCAAAGGTTATGGGGAGAAGTGGGGAAAATGGATCAGCTTGTGATTGAATGGTGGGGTAGACTTGATGGGTTGTCTGCCCTATTTCTACTCTTGTGTCATGTGGTCTAAACTCAGGCACAAGGTCAGCAGGCTGCAGGCCCTGATTCTCTCCTGCAGAACTATTTAACACATATCAGTGGTCTTCAACAGGCAAGTTTACCACCTGTTATTCCAGCAAAAGGGCTGGGAAGAGACAAGCTCATTTATTTTTGAAAGGGTAGTCAGGGAGGGGAATTCAGCTTGATGCTGGTAGCAGCAGTACATTAAAGGGAGGGGAGGTTGGAGCCCCAATCGCCGCCATCTGTGCCCTGTCGGGCATTGGTCTACTTTCACCTGGAAAATCAAAACAGCCTGGCCTGGTTTGTCTGATCCAAATTTAACCTCATCGGTGAGAGGCTCCACAAATTCCACTGGAACGTCAGAGGTACATAAGCAGTACAATTAGTGTGATGCTCTTACAGCGCCAGCGATCTGGGTTCAAATCTGACGCTATAAGGAGTTTGCCGCTCTCCCCTTGTCTGCGTGGGTTCCTTCCCCCCCCCTTTAAAACATGGGGTTAATATGGGTGTAATTGTGCAGCTCAGGATGACAAGAATGGGCTTCTACCGTTCTATAAATAAAGTTTTAAAATTTAAATCCTAGTTTGTGAATAGAATTCTCTAGCACCCATTCCTTTACAAGAAATCAACTCACCAAGGTGATGTCATTAATTTAAACATGCATCACAGTAACAGCCTGACGAGCCCAAGTTCGCTCATTAACCTACAAACCCCGTACGTTTCGAAACCCATGCAGACAGCCTTCCAGCCCACGAGCTGCTTCTCTCCTCCAGTGGAGGCTACCTTATTTTTAATTTAAATGTTACTGACAGCAGGGTAGAACCAGAGTCAAACCCAGATCGCTGGCGCTGTTAAACTGTTGACTGCACCTTCTGAAACACCATCTGCTGCTTCAAACTGAAAATAAAGTCTTACCCCTCAAGGCAGAAACAAGACTTATTTACTCTTTATTGAAAGACATCAACCGCACCAGGTCACCAGGACTGCCAGAGTCAGTAACAGTCAGGTAGTTTCGCTTGGAGCTCTGACCACATTTTCCTTCAGGAAGGGTTGGTACATTTGGCGAACTCGAGCGACCTCCTTCTCGGTGGGCGCCTGCCACTGGTACCAGCTGTACCAAGGCCCCTCCTGCTGAGGAGGCGGCGGCGTTTTGCCCACTGCGCCGTGGGTGCCACAGTAGTCTTCTGGTCGGACCTCAACGTGCGGCACTTGGAACCTGAGCAATCCTGCAGCAAGGAAATGGAATTTAGCAGGACCTGCACCCCCAGATCCTGTGCCCTCACCCTTGGTTAAGCGCGCTAACCGTTCCACACTCAAATTCTTGCATTCGCAGTGATTTTGAGCCAAAATCTTAAAGGAAACCAGCTTTATGGATTCTTATCAATTGTCAGCACAAGAGACTCAGGGAAAATGGCTGGAAATCATCTGGGTAACTAAAGAGCAAGATATTGAAGGGCACAGGTAGTCTCCTCACGGTAGATGATTAGACAGGGGTTCAAGGATAGAGGGGCAACAAATTAAAACAGATGCGGAAAAATTTCTTTAGCCAGAAGGTCAGCAGTCGGTGGAAGTCATTGCCACAGACGAATGGAAGTGAGGTATATTGAGAGGTATTTGATTAGTCAGGACATCAAGGGCCATGGGGCTGAGTGGAAAGATGGATCAGGTCATGATTAGAAGGTGGAGCAAACTCAATGGGCTGGCTTTGGCTCCTATATTTTGTGAACCACTCCGCCTCTCTCCCCCACCACCGTGAAACAGTGCTGCCACACTTCCTACCGTGATCCTTCGCATCCTGGATTGCTTTGGTCAAGTTCTTGAACTGCTTCCTGCAGACTCCTAGGATCAAGAGAGATGTGGGGGTGGGGGTCAGCCTCAGTGAGAGAACCAAACACGTGCACCATCAGTTGAACCAGACCCCCAGGGAAGAGAGATGCTGCAAAAAGGGGGAGAGGACAGTATGTGAATCACCTCTACCCCTTCCGGGGGGATTCCAAGGACAATGCGACCCATGAGAGGGGGAGAGAGGGCTGCGTTTGGCCCCCAATGCCCCACCTTGAAGTGGGACACAATAGTTGTGGTTGACGCTTGCCGAGAGCCACCTCATAAGAACATGATTTACAGAGTTAAGCGCTCGCCCTCAGATCAGCCCAGTTGTGCCAGTAATGCATGAACCGGTGAGCCACAGCACTAGTGGAAACCCCCCCCCCCCCTCCCCCTGTTGAGCGAGTGCAAGATTAATGAATTGGGTCCTTACCTGTTCTGGTGGGATGGTAGGTTTCACCCGAATGAGAACAAATGAACTGCTCCAGGAGTTTGACATTCTGTGGGACACAGACCACATTAGGACCACATCAGTGAGACTAACATGGTCACCTTAACAGGGGATATCAACCCATTTTTTTCCCCCCACACACATTCCACCTTAATTAATCCCTTACTCACCACAGAGCACCCATGCCATAGGTGGGTAAGGGATTACTTAAGGTGGGATGTGAGTGGAAATAAAAGGTTTGAAACCCTCTATTTTAATCGTCCCTAATTGACTCATTATGTGCACGGTTTCTTAACTCCAAAGGAAATGAGCTAATGACCATTTTTCTAAAGCAAAATATTTCAGTAACAGGAAGGGCCTGTTACCATGCTGTATGTCTTCATTTATTTATTTGTATTTAAAAATCCCCAGCCTCTTAACCACCGTTGTCAAACGTGGCCTCCCTGCCTGCCTGTGCAGGTGGTCACGTGTCCTCTTCATCTGAAACTTATTCAGAAGTCACATCACCTGTCAATCAAAGTTGGACTCCAGCCACCCATTAGTGCACACTTTGCCATTGGCTAATTTAAATCACCAAGGATCATTATTGGCTGGAAGCACAGATTAGCACTGTATACAACACCAACACACAGCACATTCTTTCTCATTGCCCAGGCCCCAGACATCACTCCACGCCAGGTCACTACTGTGGACAGCTGAGCTGCAGTAGAGCTGCACCCCCATTAATCAGGGAACTGGATGTGTAAGAATCCCTGTTTGTAGTGTGTGAGCCAGTTTAGTATAGGTGTGCTGCTGTCGGAGTCCAAGGTGAATGTCTATAATATCGTCGCTTAAGTAAAATAGTGATCGAGTATCATTTAACGTTCTCCCCGTTTGTTTCCCGTTCATTTATAAAAGCCACATGTGATTGTAACACTTGTGTTTAGTCCACCAGTGCATTGTTAAACCCAACAACCCCCCCCCCACCCCAAAGTCAGCCCCAAATACATGACTGTCCCGCAACCTGGAACCAAAGCCAGAGACAGCCAGTGGAAAGGCTTACCCGGTAGTCCACCTGAATCTTTGGGTCTCGACATATGGGGCAGGGATTGCCGCTGACCTTGTCCCCCCTCTGCAGAAGGAAAAGAGCAGGTGAGAGTGGGACAATTGAACAAATAGGGCAGCAACAGCCCAGGTCACTGTTGGGATTTCATCTCCACACCATCCCCTCCTGTCACGAGGCGATGAGAGTTTACTGTCGTACCCACAACAGAGATACGCCAAAATTATTACAGAGTGTTTCCCCCTATCCGAAGTTCTAAATAACAAAAAAAATCCATTATCCAAACATTGTTTTTGCGGAACCGACATGATGTCATAAGTTGAAAAAAAATTTATCGCCCAACATGCCCATGTGAAGCTCTGACGCCATTTTGATAACTCAGCCCTCGTATACTGTACAAAGATACAAAAAAGGTCTGCCGTCAGCACTATGGATGTCAGTGAAAAGGAGAACATGTTTACATTTGACTATAGTTGTTTTTTTGGGACATATTAAACATTATTTCGTGCTCAAACGCCTGCTCGTGTTTTTTAACATTGTTGTTTAACCGCTGATACAAGTATTTTGCCTGATGCTGCTTAAAGCCATTGTTCCGTTAACCAAAAAAAACCCAATAACCAAAAACCGTCTGGGCTCCAAACGTTTCAGATACGGGGAAACGTTCTGCACTTGCTGCAGCCACATAGGTACGCAAGATACGCCAACTAGAGTGGCAAAAATCAGCCGTTCTCAACCTACGCACAACCCCCCCCCTCCCAACTTAGTTTCTGGGCCCCCCTTCGCTGTGAAGCAGTCAGGTTTAATTGGCTTCTTCCCTATTTCTCTCCTACATTAAAAAAATGCAACATTACGCGAGGTAAAAAGAAAACAAGGCTTTTACTTAAATGTGCTGTGCCCCTCCCCCCTCCCCGGAGGCATCCCATTGAGAATAACTGGTACAAATTAACACGATAGGCCAAGACAAACAAAATATAAAAGGAAAGATGGACAAATATTCAAATTGGAAGTGCAAGATTTTGCCCGGACTTCAGGAACTGAATTACAGGGAAAGGTTAAACAGGTCTGGACTTTATTCCCTGGAGTGTAGAAGAATGAGGGGAGATTTGATCAAGGTATTTAAAATTATGAGGGGGATCGACAGAGTAAATATAGGTCGGCTTTTTGCACTGAGGGTAGGAGAGAAACAAACCAGAGGTCATGGATTAAGGGTGAAAGGGGAAAGGTTTAGGGGGAACTTCACACAGAGAGTGGTGGGAGTGTGGAACGAGCTGCCAGCAGAAGTGGAGAATGTGGGCTCAGTTTTAACATTTAAGAGGAATTTGGACAGGTACATAGATGGGAAGAGTACAGAGGGCTATGGACGGGGAGCAGGCCACTAGGACCAGGCAAAAAAAATATGATTCGGCACAAGACTAGAGGGACTGAGGTGGCCTGTTTCTGTGCTGTAAATGTTCCATGGTTCTAACAGAGTAGATAGATCTGTTGGTGGGCCTGGGGTAGTTTATGGTGAGGGTAGTACAGTGAGGTTTAAGAGCATCAGAACTGTTGGAATTTAAAAAAACTAGAGAGTGGTGAACCTCTGGAATTAGCTGCTGCGGGCAGGTGTGGAGGCCAGGTCGGGTTGAGTGTAGAGTATCTTAACAGTCAGGATATCAAAGGTTACAGGAAGGCAGAGGAGTGAGAAAAGAGATCAGCTCATGACGGAATGGTGGAGTGGACTCGACCGGCTGAATAATAGTTGGGCACAGACTAGACGAGCCTGTTTCTGTGCTGGAGAGTTCTACGGTTCTCTTACAGGAAGCACACAGAGGCAAGCAGTGAAAATGTACAAGCTTCCAAAGCCACCCCTTGGCCTCCTTCATTCCATGAAAAACAGTTGCAGTCTCTCATTACAATTCACACTTACCTAGTCCCACCATCACGACCATCAACCTTGTAAATCTTTTATGCACCCTCTCTCTCGTTTGCATCTCAGCTCCACGCTTCAGTACCTTTTGCAAATCGTATTGTTTCTGCGTGCATAACCTTTTGTGGTAAGGAACGCAATTTCCACACGTTGAGAATGAAAGTGATTGCTCAATTCACTCCTGTTAGTTTCAGGTTACAACACCATAGAACTTAAGAGCAGAATTAAACCATTCAGCCCATTGACTCGGTTCTGCCACTGAAATCATAGAACATTACAGCACACTGTAGGCCCTTCAGCCCACGATGTTGTCCCGACCTCTTAATCCTCCATTTTTCTTTCATCCATGTGTCTCAGGGTCTCTTAAATGCCCCTAATGTCCCAGCCTCCACCACTCCCAGCAATGCATTTCAGGCACCCACAACTCTGCGTAAAAATAAAACTTTCACTCGACGTCTCCCCTAAACTTCCCTCCCTTCACTTTGTTCAGAAATCCTCTGGTGTTTGCTACTCCCGCCCTAGGAAACAGGCGCTGGTCATCCACCCTATCTATGCCTCTCCATCTTGTAGGCCTCTATTAATTAACTTCTCATCCTTCTTCGCTCCAAAGAGAAAAGTCCCAGCCTTCCAAGACATTTTACAATCCAGGCAACATCCTGGTGAATCTTCTCTGCCCCCTCTCCACCGCTTCCACATCCTTCCTGTAATGGGGTGGCCATGGCCAATGGCTTTTTCCTTTCAACCCCATTCTCCTGCCTTCTCCCTATAACCTTTTGTTTTCTGCAGATCAGAGTTTCTGATCTACCCTCCACCATTTCGAACACTTCAATCATACCATTCAAAAAAAATTCAAGCAAACGTTTTCCTAAATTAGCTCAAACTCTGGTTTGCAATGAATCTCAACAAATTTTGTCAGCCCTGCTGCTGGTGAGAACCAGTGGAGAGCAGAGACACTGCACTCCCCAACGCGGTCTGACCGCCCAGTCTGACAGCCAACAGCCTGTTCAAAGTGGTTAATTTTAAAATTCTGTGACCACGGGGTCTGGCCCCAAGATGGCAGTGCCTATGTTTGACAGCAGACTCCAGGGAAGCAGAGGACTGGTGCAGGCACCAGAAAACTCGGAGAACACCCCTCCCCTGTTTGAGGAGAACCAGGGGAGACCCTAAGGGATGGTGACAGTCCAGTGAGGGATTGAGGCTGAAGAACACACAGGCAGCGGGCTGTTGGTGACTCGAGGCGGGGAACCCACACAGGCTGCGGGCAACTGCGGTCAAAGGGCTCACACCAGGCTAGAGACTGGCTGAAACCGAGATGTGAGATAGGGTTTCCTGATCATGTCAGAGATTTAGATCTGGTTTCGACTGAAGGATATGTGGCTGAAGAGGCTACAGGAGCACTGGAGGCAAATCACGGACACTCAGTGACTCTGGGGAGAACTCTCTTTTGCTTCTCTTTCTCTGAGTGTAAGAGACGCCGGGCAATTTCTGCTGATGGCGAATCTTTGCCTTACAGTAGACAAAAGGAAATTTTGTGTCTCATTACAATAATTTTGAATTTTCTATCTCCTCCACGTCATCCACCTCAATCCACTTGCCGAAAGATCCCAAGGAAGCCAACCCAGCAAGGACAGGGGTCAAGAACCGAAAGGACAAGAGGAGCTGAGAATAAGAGAGTGCAGTGCTTACGATGCAGGTTTTCCTGGTCTTCTGAGGTGGGATTGCACCCTTGTGGTTTCTCCGATAGTCAGCCCACACTAGCCGATTGCCATATCGCTCAATGTATTCTGTAGCAGAGTAAATAAGGTTAGGAATGGGTTCACAATTAGGTACACACCCCAACATGTCAAACAGACCGCCCCTCCCTATCATCTGCCCCACAGTCCCAGAGTGGGGAGGGGGGGTGCGGAGGAGGACAATGTGTGATCCACTTGGGGGGGGGGAGGGGGAGGGGGAGGGGATTTGGGAAAGAGGACAGTGAGAGTTATTCTCATCTGATTGGACGCCTACAATCCAATGAAACAGCATTCTCCAGACCTCAGTGGAAAACATGCAGATACCCAACCAGACATAATGCACATACAGACAAACAATATATTTGTAAGACAAGTATTTCATTAATAAGCAAACATTGTTTCATGAATATCAGTGTCGGAGGATCAGTGTGAGCAGTGTCTTTGGTCGTTCAGCATTCTCGCTGCCCGTTGGAAGAAGTTGTTCCTCAGCCTGGTGGGGCTGTCTCTAATTCTCCTGCATCTCTTACCCCGACAGGAGCAGCTGAAAGATACTATGTGCAAGATGGAAGTGGTCCTCAATGATATTTGTGCACCTTCTTCAGGCAATGATCCCAATAGATCACGCTGATTGGGAGAGTTGGGGTAAGAGAGGTCCAAGTGATCCTCTCTGCCACTCTTATGGTCCTGTGGATTGATCTCTGACCCATTTCTCTGAGGGAACCATATTACGCTGTGATGTAGTCGGCCAGGACGCTCTCGATAGAGCTCCTGTAGAAGGCTGACAGGATGGTGGCCGGTAGCCTTGCCCACTTCAGTCTTCCCAGTTACTGCAGTAGCTGTTGCACTTTCCAGACAAGTTAGGAGATGTTGAGTGTCCAGGATAGGTCATGAATTAAGTGAACTCTAAGGAACTTGATGCTCTCCACTCTCTCTGCTACAGGATTGTTGGTGTGTAGTGGAGGATGGTTGTTCCTGGTCCTTGGGCTGGCACAACTGGCATAGGGTTAGCGCAACTCCGTTACTGCATCAGACCTGGGTTCGAATCCTGCACCGTCTGTAAAGAGTTGGCAAGTTCTCCTTGTGTCTGTGTGGGTTTTCCCCCAGGGGCTCCAACTGTTCAAAATGTACTGGGGGTGAAGGTTAATTGGCTGTAAATTGGACAGCACGTGGGCTGAAATGGCCTGTCATTGTGCTGTATGTCTAATTTTTTTTTCATTTAAATTTTTAAAATTCTGAAGTTCACTATCCACCAGAGGGGGGAAGAGTACAAGCTGCATGTAACCCCACCCAAAAGGGTGAGACAGTGTGACCCACAGACCCTTGGAGTCCTAGAGGAGAGGACTGGGTGTCCTTCTCATCACTGATCTAAGTGGCTGAAGTTCACTCTGTGGCAGCCTCTTGGCAGGGAGAGTGTTCAGACACCTTACAGACTGCTGCATATTGGAAAACAGGTCACCAGTGCTGTAAAGGCATCAGTGTAACCATTACCCATTGCGAATTCTTTGCAGAAAAATATTTTTCCTCAATACCCTGGTATCTCCAGTGGGAAATCCTGAGGGAACAGCTACGATTCTCCAGCCTCTGAGTCAGAGATTTTGCCTGTGGCAAGTCCCTGCTTCTTCCATCAGCTTGATAGTGGGTTTTGTCTTCCAGGTGAAGGCTCAGGGGAGGTTCACTAGGATGATTCCATGAATGAAAGAATTATCGTATTGAGGAACTTTTGACCCCTCTTGGCCTGTATTCAATGGAATTTGGGGGAATGGGGGAGGGGTCTCATTGAAACATTTCAAATGTTGAAAGGCATGGACAGAATGATGTAGAAAGGTTGTTTCTCATGGTGGGAGAGCCTAGGACAAGGGGACACAACTTCAGGATTGAACAACATCTGCTAAAACAGTGATGCGGAGGGATTTCTTCAGCCAGAGGTTGGTGAATCTGTGGTATTTGTTGCCACAGGTGGTTGTGGAGGACAGGTCATTGGGGGTATTTAAGGCAGAGATCGATAGGTTCTTGATTAGCCAGGGCATCAAAGGTTATGGGGAGACAGCTGGGCAGTGGGGCTGAGTGGGGAAATGGATCAGATCATGATTGAATGGCAGGGCAGATTCAATGGGCTGAATGGTCTATTTCTGAACTTATGTCTGAAGGTTTCCCTTCACACTTTACAAGGTGGCCCAAATACAGAGTAGACCAAGTACCTTCACTCTCCAGGTACTCCCACGGCCGTTCCCTGTAGCGAGAGAGAGTGTCAAACGTTGCCTGGTCTGCTGCAGTGCTGAAAGGCTGGCAAATCCTCTGTTGCATACTCCATTGCAGAACCGCATTCTGGAACAGTGAAGGAAAGCGCAGAATTAAATCTATTGCAATATCACACAGGGGTCAAGCCCTCCTTCCCTCTCTGCCTTGCCAACTAAGTTGGAATTCTAGGCTAGTCCCACGCCTGGATTTGGTCATTCTCTCCAAAGTCTTCCAATCCATGCAATGGCAATGCTGCCGCTAGTGTGGACAGCGCTCCCTCATAGGGTCCAAATGCCCGGTCTGCCAGCTTTAAACAGCCTGTTACAGGAACAGACAAGTGGTTTACTTAAAATCCTGTGCCTGTTGGTTCTGGGCCCAAGATAGCAGTGCCTGTGTTCGGCAGCTACCAGGAGGGTTTGCAGACTCTGGGAAGTCCAGAAAACTGGGAGAATCCCCCCACCCCATACCCCTCCGTTTCAGAAGGAGAAGCGGAGAGGATCCTACATGACAGTGAACATGGCGGCAGACCAGTGAGGGATTCTAAAGCTGAAGAGCACACAGGTGGTGGGACATTGGTGACACACTTTCACAATAGAAGCACAGATTATCCAGTGCACATGGAGTAAACACAAAAGTCCATAGACACCATGATTGATTCATACCTTGATGAAGGGCTCAAGCACAAAACGTCGGTCATGTATCTTTATCTTTGCTATATAAAAGACACTGATTGACCTGCTGAGTTTCTCCAGCGTTATGTTTTACTTCAACTACAACGTTTGCAAACTTTCGTGTTTTATATAACCATATACTTCTGACTACTGCAAAACCCTGCAAAATTTCTTCGAGGGATGCCTGTCCTGAAGAAATTCTGCTTTGTTCTCCAAAGAGAGTTCTGTAGGATTCTCTCTCACCACTCCCCATCTGTAATCCCTGCTATTCTCAAGCAAAAGCATATCTTGATGAAGGGCTCAAAGCTAAAATGTTGGTCATGTATCTTTATCTTTGTAACATAAAGTGCACTGTGATGGATTACGTTACATTTTATATTGTATATCTTTCTTTGGCTTGGCTTCGCGGACGAAGATTTATGGAGGGGTAAATGTCCACGTCAGCTGCAGGTTCGTTTGTGGCTGTCAAGTCCAATGCGGGAGGGCAGACATGGTTGCAGGGGAAAATTTGTTGGTTGGGGTTGGGTTTTTCCTCCTTTGCCTTTTGTCAGTGAGGTGGGCTCTGCGGTCTTCTTCAAAGGAGGTTGCTGCCCGCCGAACTGTGAGGCGCCAAGATGCACGGTTTGAGGCGATATCAGCCCACGGGCGGTGGTCAATGCGGCAGGCACCAAGAGATTTCTTTAGGCAGTCCTTGTACCTCTTCTTTGGTGCACCTCTGACACGATGGCCAGTGGAGAGCTCGCCATATAACACGATCTTGGGAAGGCGATGGTCCTCCATTCTGGAGACGTGACCTACCCAGCGCAGTTGGATTTTCAACAGCGTGGATTTGATGCTGTCGGCCTCTGCCATCTCGAGAACTTCGATGTTAGGGATGAAGTCGCTCCAATGAATGTTGAGGATGGAGCGGAGACAACGCTGGTGGAAGCGTTCTAGGAGCCGTAGGTGATGCCGGTCGAGGACCCATGATTCGGAGCCGAACAGGAGTGAGGGTATGACAACGGCTCTGTATACGTTTATCTTTGTGAGGTTTTTCAGTTGGTTGTTTTTCCAGACTCTTTTGTGTAGTCTTCCAAAGGCGCTATTTGGCTTGGCAAGTCTGTTGTCTATCTCGTTGTCGATCCTTGCATTTGATGAAATGGTGCAGCCGAGATAGGTAAACTGGTTGACCGTTTTGAGTTCTGTGTGCCCGATGGAGATGTGGGGGGGCTGGAAGTCATGGTGGGGAGCTGGCTGATGGAGGACCTCAGTTTTCTTCAGGCTGACTTCCAGGCCAAACATTTTGGCAGTTTCCGCAAAACAGGATGTCAAGCGCTGAAGAGCTGGCTCTGAATGGGCAACTAAAGCGGCATCATCTGTGATGGATCACGTTACATTTTATATTGTATATAGATATGTTTTAAAGGAGATAAATTGTGGGGGTTTTAAGTGCAGGTCTCAAACAAACAACACAGATTTCATTTAAAATGCCAGAGCTCTGCTCAAGCCAGACAGTCCAGGCTCCCAGTGGCTTTGTAAAGACAATGGAAACAGCTTTACTGAAGAACTTCACAAGTAGGTGTTAACTGGACATGCTGTGGAGTAATGGATTATTGTTTTGGAAAACACCGATGACCGGACGCAGAAGATTGGAACTGGTGCTGCAGTCTGTCTGAATGCAGTTTGCTGTTCTAAGGTCATGAGGCTTTACAAGCAGAGAGAGAAATGTTGTCTGCAGCATGGCAAGCTGGCAGTTTGTTTCAAACCTCATTTTGAAGACTGGTTGCAAGTTCATCCTGTTCAAACCCCTTGTGGTCCATACAAGAGGAGACGGCTGGCTGTATAACGTTTCGCCTGAGATAAGGGAAACAGAAAAGGAACTCTGTGGTGACCTGAAAGAAAGAGGTTATCATCTGGAAAACCCTGATAGGGCAAGTTTCTTTGGCAAGACACTGAAGTGGTTGATCGGAAGGAATCAGTTTGTGCCCAACGAGCAACAAATCTCTCTCTGAAAACTGACAAGAACCTTCCTGAGTGGTAACCATTTACCTTTCAAGCACCAAAGCCTGGGGAACTTCATAAATGTTAAATTCTGTGCACAGTATAAGAATTGCCCGATACCAGTGAACTTGGAGGTGTGAGAAGAGAGATTGGACTGTGAATCAAATAACTTTTCTGAACTTACACACACTTTTACTTTCCAAAACAATAATCCATCACTCCACAGCATGCCCAATTAACACCTACTTGTGAAGTCCTTCAGCAAAGCATTTTCCATTGACTGGGAGCCTGGACTGTCTGGTTTGAGCAGAACTCCAGCATTTTAAATGAGATCTGTGCTGTGAAGTGCTTGTTTGTGCCCTACACTTTTTTAAAAACCCTGCAGCGGCGAACGCCGCAACGCAGGTGAACCAGCTCCATGTGTGATGGATGCGGCTGTCAAGATGGCGCCGCTGGGTTCGGGCTCTCTCGTGGCTAGAGGAACCGCGCACGCGCTCTCGGCTGCATCACAGCTGACGTGGGGGCAGTACTTGACGGTCGCCTCTTAAGACGCAGCACACGGGCTTTTGAATTATATCAGTTGGGAACGATACCGATTCCAGTGCATGGTTTCTGTTTGTGTTTCCTCCGTGTAGCTACCGTTACAACCCCACAATTTATCTCCCAAAAAAACCCAGATCTATACACATTATAAAATAATCTGTCACACTTTTAATCTGGGGCTCTCACAAAATGATAGATTTTTAACCACTGGCAGCCTGCAACGTCGAAGGAGGCTAAAAGGAGAAGCCTTACCACTGTGGCCCTGCTGCTGCTGGCCTCAGGAGCGCCACTCCACCTTTCACATGGCCCCCCCTCGATGGATTCGTTTGCCAGGGACCAAGATGTCCAGGAACACCCCAGTGGCACCGACACCGGCCCCCACACACATATTTTCCTTTACACCCCCTGTGCAGACAGTCCTGCCCTCAAACCTACAGCCAGCAGCCCCACCTCCAGACACTCAACCGGCAACAAATAGCAAACTCCACGCCGGTTCCACAGATGGAGGAAAACGACAATGCGGCTAAATCTCTAGGAATAAGATGATTCAAAGACAAGGGTTTATTTTAAAGAGGGGGGGGTGAATGTAGTGATATGTTTATCCCTCGTACAGCATTCCCTACCTGTGCTGTTTGTGTATGAGGCTGGGCCACCCATCTCCTAGATCTCCGCCCCTTACAACCTAGCCATAAAGGTCAAATACCCTTCCAGGCATTCCTGCACCTTGGATCTGGGCCAGCCTAGAGCTGCTTTCAGGTGCTCAGACACAGATATTGCGCTGGCAGACGCCTTTCTGTCACCCAAACGCGCCGGCTGAAGGAGAGCCACATCGAAGCAAACACTGGCCCCTGTGGACTGTGGCCCTAGTCACTGCTGCGTTCCCTTCCCCTCTCCAAGCCCTGATTCTCTTTTGAGATATCTTCAGACCTTCAATTTTGACCTCTTGTTTATGTCAGCATGTAACTGAGCCAACTTTGGCAGCCCTGCCTTCAGCTGTCAAGGTCCTGATTTTTGGAAGCAATGTACTATTTTTTTTATCAAGTTTTTGATTATGTGATCTAATGCCCCAAAGTAGTTTTTTTTTAAACCGAATAAATACTTTGCGACGTTAAAGTCACTAACTAAACGTAAGGCGGTGTTGTTAAATTGTGACCTACCTGATGGCAAGTGAAAGAATATTTAATAGGATATATTATATATAGGATATTAAATATCTTAGAAGGATTGTGTCTTGAAGGCTGCATTCACGATGCTGCGTTCAGGTGCAACGGGGGATGCTCGGAGCCGGAGATTATACTTACAGTAGGAGGGTGAGGTAAGTGCTCCTCCTGGCCGGTTCTCCGCTTTCAGGTGGCCATCCGACAGCCGCATCGGGGTAGAAGAGACGGCTTTACAGTCAGGGCGTTCTGACCAGCTGAAAGTCTGGCGTTTATTAAAGCCGATCATTCCCCCTGCTCTCGACTTTGTGGTCACTGATAGACCCTACCAGGCAGGGGTGGGTTGGGGGGGGGGGGGGAGGCGACACACTCACAGATGTTTAACCGCAGGCAGCCTGTTACGTAGGTGGAATCTAAAATTAAAAAAAGGAGCCTTACCACCGTGAACCTGCTGCTGTTGGCCCCAGGAGCAGCCCTGAAGTGAAGCCACAAGCCCCTCACCAGCGCCGCCATTTTGGCCAACCCCGCCGGGTCAAATGTCACATGGCGCCCAGCACTCCCTTTCAAGTGAAAAGAAGCTTCCAGGCGCCCGGGTTTTTTTTTCCCAAAAAGGGAAAGAAATCAGCGCGTTCACTCAAATAAATTGGCATGTTCCTCTCCTTTTCGGAACGAATTAAACCCGCCAGCGGCGCAACAGCGCCCGCCTGGGCCCGAAGGCTTTCTTTCTATCAAAAAGATTTCAC
This sequence comes from Narcine bancroftii, assembly GCF_036971445.1. Lineage (NCBI taxonomy): Eukaryota > Metazoa > Chordata > Chondrichthyes > Torpediniformes > Narcinidae > Narcine > Narcine bancroftii. The sequence continues at coordinate 179,802,698 of NC_091470.1, read as the reverse complement.
CGGGCTTCAGAAAACGTCGAGTTTAAACATCCGTCGGGTTTTTTAAATATCGAGCTGGTGTAATTTGGATTTTGAAGGGGGAGGAAAACGCCTCGCGGTCACGTGACTCGCTCCTCCCGGCCGTCTGCGAGCGCGGTTTTTCTTTCCTCTGACCTCTTATTCCCCTTCGACGCGCCCATCAGGACCGGGGGACGGGGTGAAAATGTCAAGGACGGTGAAATTATAGTGATTAAAACGCTATTTTTTATATTGTTGGGGAGGTTTGACGCCTGTGCTGCACTGCGCATGCGCCAACTGAAATATCTGCAACTCATTCTGACGTCACTGGCCGCCCGGGAAATTCATCGACGCGAACTACTCCTCTTTTGATTATATTTTTTAAACCAATACAATGATTTTCCCGTTTCTGCGATAAACAGGAACGGTTCCAGGAGGCCGCTCGGAAAAAAAATCAACTGCGCCGGTGGTGGGGCAGCCAATCAGGGGCGGGAACTTGGCCCACGTGACACGGAGGTCCTCTGTGACGTCCGCGCCCGAAGTAGATAAACCGCGACGCAGGCGGCTGCGCCATTCCAGCGTTGGGTGCGAGGTATGTCATTTGTTAAGGGGTGTTGTTGGGGAAGAGGAAGCCGATGGGGTGGGGGAGTTCACCAGGAAACAATGGTCTGATTTAAACTTTTAATCATTGATTTACAAATTAAACTTTTATTTTGTTGCACGGTTTATTTAATCTTGCCTTTTTTTTCTGTTTCCCTCCAGGTTTTTTTTGACGAAGACGACGACGACGGGGAAAAAAAAAGTCTCTCCCTTGTGCCCGGGGGCTGTGTGTGTGTGTGTGAGGATTAACAAAAGCAAAAACAGCCGCACCTTCCCATCTTTTCATGTGGTTTTGCTGAACTTCGTTTTTAAATGCAAAAAAAATTATTGCGCAAGGAGAGAAAATAAGTCATAATCCCACTAAGCTCCTTTTTTAAACCAACAAAAAAAATAAGCTTTGAGGTCTTTGGCCAAACAAAAAAAAGTCATGAGAATCTCTTTAGCAAAAAACTTGTATTGCACATAAAAAAAAACTCAAGCCGCTGAAGGAGAGTTTGATAGTAAGTTTCGCTTTTTGGCAAACAAAAGAAAAATCTCGGGGAGGGGGTGGGAGTAGGGGGGATAATTAATGTTTTTCTCTTTTAATGTATTAAAACTTTGTGGCTTATTAATCAAGGGCGGGGAGGACAATGTAAATTGGGAGTTTTAAGGTTTGCAAACCATGAGCTCACACACAATTATTTTTTGGTAATAAAAGCGTAATTTGGTGTGCTTTGGATTCTGTGTGCTGAGACCAGGCCTGTGCAATCTGTAAATAAAGATTGCTGTGAGTAATTCTCCCAGGGAAAAGAGAGGTAAAAGGGTTGGTGGCGTTTGGTTTTAAAAGTTTTTGGTTTTGATGTATTTTGTGCTGCTGCTTAAGATGGCGGCCGCTCTCCTAAGATGGCGGCTGTGGCCTTTTTTGTGTTTAAAGAATGTTTTCCTTCCTTCACTGGCCATCCCCTCCCCCAGGAGCGAGCCACAGAGAGGCTGGATGACATCAGTGATGACTCATGCGAGGTGACGTAACCTTCACCCCCCCTAGGTTTTTAAAACAATGGATACAAGCAGTGGCTACAAACTTGCCCCCCCCCTTCCTGGGGGGGTTTTTGGTTGGATTCTTCAATTGGGGAGGGGGGTGTTTAAGGCTTCCTCCTCTCCAGTGATGGCAGACTTAATCCTAGGTGATAAATGATTGTTTCCTTCCAGCACCAAGGACTCGTGGATCCCAGGCAGATAACCTTGTGTGGGTCAACCTTTTGTTATCAATCTACTCTTAGAGTACTCAGGACAGGTTACCACTGGACCTTGGGTAAAATGGACTGCAGGGCTCAATTATTTAATACTGGAGCTTTGCTTGCATGGGTTTTTTTTAAAGAAAGTCCCAGCACTGTAAGGCTGGTGCATAAAAGGGGGAGGTGAAGCTAAAACATCAGGGACAGCCACATGCAAACGGGTAAGCGAAACCTTTCTGAACGTTGATTGCATTTCACGACTTCATTGCTGTTTTGAGTTAGTGTTTGCCATTCTAACCGATCCATAACAGTATTCGAGAGCTGCATGCAATATTAGAAACATTTTGGCGTTGATCCAGTGAGTCAGTTGGATTCCAGAAGCCCACCCTCCCCTTCTGACCGAAATCCCACGTTTTAATTGATTCCCCGTTGCGTAATCACCTTTTCTAACGTGTTGAGAGGAACCGTTAAACCTCCAGCACATCGGCACGGCTAATTGATCACTTCGCACTTAACCCAGTGTCGCCTTGATTCTGGCCACAGAACCCCGCCCTCGTGGGGGGGGGGGGGGGAGGGCCGGTATTGAAAGCCAATGACTTTTTAAAAAGCAGACCAGCAATGGAGTCGTGTTACGTTTTATTTGGGATCGAAGTTCAACTCTTTCCAGGGAAGGAAACTAATTGTGCCGTTTGGGTTTTAAGCAGTTCATCTTGATGACCTGCCCTGCTTGAATATCATTGTAGTCCTTTTATCTGGCCCAGTGGTAATGTCTAGTGATGCCCAACTATGAGTAATTTCTTGTTTTCACTTGTTAAACCTTTTTGTTTGTATCTAGAATTCAACGGCACTGACGTACATTGAATTTTACGGGGTGGATAATAAGGATATAAGCTATTCTCGCATCACTAATTACATGCAAATCGAGAGTGCGAACCATGTTACAGATCTCTGCTATTTGGTCTATATATACTGTGTTGTAGGAAACCGTGCTGGAATTTATCACTGGACAATGTTTTATGTTGTGTTGATTTGCAAGAATTGATCATTATTTCTGCTCTAGGAGTCTTACTGCTAGGATAATGCACAATATAATTTTAAGCACTAAAACACATCCTAATAAAACCATAAGTTGCATGTTAACTATAGTTCAAACACAGCCTTTCTCTACATGTGCAGCTGTATAAAATTCAATTTGCCAGGTCTAACAGTTGTCTTGGCAACTGTCTTCAGCTTTGTTCCAGTACATTTCTATTGAACTTTGATAATACACCAAATAGAATGGAGGCTGTGCTGCCACTGTTCCAGTGGAGATGCTGCTCATTATCAACTCCACCTGTAAAGCAGGGACTTTTTAGCTTTCAGGGTTGGCTTTGAGCCCAACACTGATTTTATTTCCTCCACTTTTATTTGCAACTGAACTTCTAAAGCAAGTTGCTATTTGCCTCTTCCAGGTTATAAAGGAAAGACAGCTTTATTAAAAGCTTTGAGACTTCATGGCTTTTTGTACCAGTAGAAGAAATAAGTTTGCAGATGTGTTGTAATAGTAACTTACATTTTACATGCACAATTATACAGGTTTAATAATTGCACTTTATAATGGGATAATTAACCTCTTCTGTATTTAGCTCCCTTGACAGCCTGCTAAATGCCTTGGCAGTTCATCTTCCACCAATATTTTTTCCATAACTATGCATTTCAATTAAGTGAGACCCATCAACTGCAGATGAACCTTCAAGCCTGAGGTAGCTCTAACAAATATTCGTTTCACTTCTCCTTGAAAGCAGACCTCTTAATGATTAGTGCAAATAATGTATGGAGGCGTGGTAAGTCCGTCGATTCGCCACCTAATGGGATCATGGTTTTGTGACCAATGTCATGTAAGGTAGTTATTCCTGACATGTAGGTGGGACAATTTCCATTTTTTGGGCAAAAAAATTCTGCCACTCAGAGCCAGTGCTCCAACCAAGCTTGATCTCAATGAACAGTAAATTAAAATTTACTGCTGGCTAAATAGTATAAGCTCACAACTTGATTGCCCTGCCAATCTGATGAAATCCAGTGCAAGCATCATTCAGGCATATATCAGGCAATTTGCAGGCAGATTGGTGAGCTTGCAGCCCTCTACATGGTGGTTTAGTTTGAAACTGGACATTACTATAGCAGTCATTGCTGTAGATAGAGCAGTATTCCCTGGGAACTGCAATAAGAAGTATCTGAAAGGTAGACGGCAGAGTTCTGGGACTAATGCATTTTAAGCAGCTTCTGAAAGTTGGCTTTTTGCCATTTTAAGATAAAATTCAATCAGCTAGTGACTTTTTTCCCCCACCCCCACCATCTAGCACTATAAATACTTAATGCAGGAATATTTTTGAAGCAAAACTTGCTAGTTGTAGATTGTCTGACTTGTGTGTGAATCATGACTATCCTGGTCTCAAGGCAAACCCTATGGGTTTCGGGCTTGCATAGGGGCAATTTCAAAATCTGCCTCTTAAATTCCCTGAAGCAAATTTTGACATCAACAATGCAATCAGAATTTAAATTCCCTGGCAGGTGATTGAGCAAGAGCAGGTATTCTGGGGAGGGGGTGGGTGGAATTGGAGCAGAGGGTCCTGTCCATGTAAATAGTAAATACCAGTGTAGCATGATCACCATCTTTTAAAGGTGAACATTTCATGAACAGATTTGTCTGCATCATGGGGAAACTTGAAGCAGCACTTGGAAGTTATGGAGACTCCCCAGTGATGCAAGAACAAAGCTATTAATATCTTTTTTTCCCCTCCCATGTAGTCTAGACCATGGATGTTGGCTGAGCAGTGACTGGTGGGATGCTGAACTGTGGATCATCAGTGCCTTGTTCACTCATTTTCTCTAGTTCTGTGCACAGCCTGTTGAGGGCTGAAGATTCGGTCTGCAGGGAGTCACGACACCTGAGCCTGAAACAAGACGGCTGTGGTTGTCACACCATCTAATGACAGGACACACTGTCCTATGAAACATCTCACTGTTGCCAATCCCAATTGCATTCAATCACTAGAAGTTTGCTCCACCAAGCTGTACCAGTGATGATTAGAAATTGGCTAGCTCAATTGGAGATCTAATTGTGAAGTTTATGCCCAGATTGACTAAATTTTCCAATCCATGCAAGTAAAACTCAGTATGCTCTGACGGATGTAGGCTTATAGCACTTCTTCTGTTCCTCTGATCAGTAGGCATTAGCATAGATGGTCCTTTATATATAATTAATAGCTTGCTCCCCTATGAAATCATGTCATTTATTCCAGTTGATGTCCACACCATAATCCTGTAAATTTACATTATATGTTAATCCTAAAGCTACAATTTTTGTAATCATTATCTTAACAGTGAAGCAAATTCCATTACCTGCTTCATGCATCATTGAATGTCTGCAGAAATAATTGCCTACATGAGACCTTATTTGTAATCTGAAGTGCAAGAACAATATAGTATGAGTCTTGTAGAAACTTTCATGTGGCAACATATGAGTGCCTTCTGAAGTAAAACCATTTCAGTTTGCTGCTTTAAAACGTCCATTCATTTGCATTAAAACATCTCTAACCTTTGTGTGCAGTGTTTTGAAGTAGAACAAATTGTATTTGTCTTGCATAGGTTGCCTACAGGCTCTAATGCCTTGTTAAAGTTTAAGTAAACATAACACAGAAAACCCTGGTGATCAAGTGATTTGGTCTAAGCATTAAAATGTGAAATGTTATTTTTAGAAATAATTGACAAGGGAAGGGGGCTTCATAGGACTTTGCCCATATTCTGGAAGATACCTGTCAGAAAATGCTATCCCAAGAACTTGTTCTTGAATGGAGTGATGTGCTTGAGATGATGGATGCTCATAAAGAAGGGATGAGGTATTCCTGGGTTATTAGGCATGCCCAAATATAGTACAAATGTTTAAATGTGAGCTGTTAAACGACATACCTTGATAGCAGTGTACGTGTGGTGGGGGGGGGGAATGTTGCCTCTTATGAGGCGTTGTGCAGTTTGTTGTATTATAGCAACACAATTATAGGTTTAACCCAACAGGACTTGATCAGAGCACTGCAAAAAGCATTGTGCTCCATTTCATTTTGTTTTGGCCCTTTGGTCAGCCTTGTGGGAGCTTCACTTAACCTGGGTTCGGCCCAGTAAATTACTGGTGACAGTTGGAGTTTGAAATGAGTGCTCATAAACAACGTTTTGACATTCAACTACACAAGGTGACTTAGGCCGGGTATACTAATGCCAGGTGTGGTGTGGCTCATGCACTTTTCATGCTTTTTAGAATCTATAATGCATCCATTTATCAACAAATACATTTTCAGAAATAGTCCAATGATTTTGTAACAGGACAGAATTCCATTCTTTCTATTTCAACGATCAACATTCTGTCAGGTGCCAATTTGGCTTCCTGGCCCAATTATGCACTACCACAACATTTTTTTTACCAAAGTGGGGAAGAAAAAAAAACTGATCTCTTTTATTTTGTGTTTTTTTAAGGTAATTGATACAATGGGTTCTGGGCCTGTAGATCCAAAGGAACTCCTTGTAGGGTTGGACTGCCTCCTTGGTAAAGATGGGGAAATTAAAAGTGCCGACGGTGTCATTAGAATTTACAGGTAATCCTTCACTCTGTTCCATGAAATTACACACAAACTACATTGTTCTTCCACATATTCGGTCATTCCTTTTGTTCGTGCTGTACTATTATATGTACGTGGGGCACCCTTGCTGTGTCGGCACCCACTAATGTGGATAGAAGCCATTTGACAGCCACTCCTTAGGACCGTAACTACTAATGTCTTTGAGAATATGATTTGTGCACCTTGCTGGTGTGTGGCTGTGACTATTGTACTAGTGGTTAAACCTAGGAAACTTGGTGGCTATGATCCAATTCCTTTCATTTGGTTGTCTACCATTGCCATTTGAGATTTCCTTGTGAGGGGAGAGCGTGGCTTTATTTTGTTTAGACATTCAGCATGATAACAGGCCCTTTTGGCCCACAAGCCCATGCTGCCCAAATACACCAATTTGATGGTTTGAATGGTGGGAGGAAACCGAGAATGTACATACACATTACAGACTGGGCCAAATACTAACGCCAGTCGCTGGCTCTGTAAACAGCATTGCACTAACTCTGCCACCCTTCTTCATGTGAGCCGACATCAGCCAATTTCTTCGCTGGTTGTCCCCAAAGATTCCCTTCTCTGTTAATCCTCAATATCCTTTCTGTGGACCACAATATCGAAGATTTCAGGTGGTTGGAAATCCCTTGGGATGTAGTACAATGACACTTTGCAACCACAGCCTTCTTATTGACTTAACAATGAATTGGGGTGTTCATTCAGCAATGCCCACCATCAAGTGACACCTCCCTACCTCCTGCTGCCCAAAAGTCCTCACATTCTTGGCAGACTCTTCGAAGATAAATTGAAGAGTTGAGGTTCCATTTCGAATCCAGTGGACACATGAAAGTTCTTCATTTTGATTGCATGGCTGGATAATTTCATCGTTTTCAGTGCAACATTTATTAACTACTCTGCTTCATTGCCTTTTTATTTTCAGGTTGATGAAGGATTCAAAAAAATTAGTAAGCAGATGTATGTACTTAAACATCCTGCTGCAGACCAGGTCTGAGGATATCCTAAATCAGTAAGCAATATACTTTTGTTAGTTTTTTCATCAGTTTTAATTTCCTCCTTTGGCTAAATTGGTGCTTGCATTCCTTGCACTGCTCTTTACATATACCTATGATTCATTCACTGCATCTCCCCTCCAGTGTACCTTGGACTCAACACTTGGGTATATTTTCTGGTGAAGATTAATTTTTATTTAAAAATTTTAAATTTAGGTCTTTTTAAATATCTTAAAAAGAAATTTAGATATACAGCATGGTAACACCCTCTCAGCTCACAAATCCATGCCATCCAAATTAACCTACAACCCCCCCCGCCGCCCCATATGTTCTGAACAGTAGAAGGAAACTGGAGCCCCCGGGGAGAACGTTAAAACTCCTTGCAGACAGTACCCTGGGTCATGATCGCTAGTGCTGTAACTTTTAACTATGGTTTTTTTAAGAAAAAGTGATCAGTGCCCAAAATCCATCATGACCAACCATGCAGGTGGCACTAGTGTGGGTAGGACCCTTTGGTGGACATGGGCAAGTTGGGTCTATTTTCATGCTGTGTTACTCTTTGGTTTACTCCTCTGCCCTGTCTCAGTGGTACAGTCTATTGACAATATCACACTAAATGAAGATGATACAAGATTGAAAATATTTAAGAATCCCTGATTAAGTGATACCTTCTTTTTAAAACTTGTTTTCAAACCCTGTATGATCTTCCCTTTCCTATCTCTTCTGTCCTATGGAGTCGGGGGGGACAATACTGCATTTTGAGTGTTCTCTGCATTCAACAAGATCAGTGCTGAAGTTTTGCCTCAAGACACCATTCTCATTACTCCTTGAATGTCCAGAAATCTGTTGCTGACTGAGTGTCCATAGCCCTTCAGGGGTAGGGAATTCCAAACATTCTCTATTCTGGGTGAAGAAAATATTCCACAGATGTCCTTTACAGCGTACCCCCAGTTTGAGAATTTGTTCCCTAGTCACTGGAATGGAATGTGGGACCGCCTTAAGAATTTTGAACATTTCAATGTCATCTCATTATTCTAAGCTCTTGGGCTATTTCTCATCCTGTAAGCTGATGATGATAAGTGGGTTTGCTTCAGTGAAATGATGAAGGAATCATTTAAAAAAAATAATTAAAACCAATTCTCAAAACAGAAATCCTGGTGGCCTGGAATGGGGCTCAATCTGCCCAGCTCCACCCCCTACTGCTGGGTCGGATGGTTATAGGTGGTCCAAAAAATAATACAAGGCGGTCTGTGGATGAAGAAAGGGGATAGGACACAGAAAAGCTGGAAGAACTCAGCAGGTCTCGCAGCATCCAAAGGAGGTTAATATAGATATCTGACATTTTTGGCTTGAGCTCTTCATACCTTGGTTAGACAGTGAAAGCCATGATATCCGGCACCTATTGGGATTGGTAGATGTCAGATAAGTGAATTTTCTGGTTGCTTGAGACAACATGTTGCATGAATGGAGAATTAGTGGCACAGTGCACCGATTTTAAACTTCCATATTTTTTACCCATTTATTTTTGCCAGTTGCCTGAATTCCGGATAACATGGATTTTATTATATATCTTTCCCTCCAATGTACGCTGTGAGGCCGACTGGGTTCCTCCAGCATTTCTATAATCACAGCATCTGCAGACATTTATATTTTACACGAGGACAGAAACTTATGTCGTTCTGGATGGATCTTCTAATATTAGCCTTATTTGCACATTTATTTGCTCTCTCCTTCCATTTCATTGCTGTAATCAATCGGATTTTTGATGTTGACTGCAAAAAACTTTGTTTCTTTCCTGAAGTTTCATCAGCATTGGAGGTTACAAGCTGCTGAACAATTGGCTGACCTATTCCAAAACTACCAGCAATGTGCCATTGTTACAGCAGATCCTGCTGGCATTGCAGCTGCTACCACTCACTGTGGACCATCTGAAACAGGTAAATAAAACCCAGAACCAACAAACTGTCAACTGTGTGGCCAGGGCCTGACCTCAATGGTACAGTGCATGGTAAATTAAGGCGAGCATTAGTTCTACGTTAAACTGCAGGGCCAGAGTACAGCAGTGAATGCTCTGGTTATAATCTTCCCATACTCTGAACGTTCTGGGATTAGAGCCCCCGAGATTGGAGGATCGAGGTGACTTTACTATTTTCTTAAGAAAAAGGGAAAACTGCTGGAAATGTATATGAGATCCTGGAAAAGAATGTTAGAGTTGATAGGGTCTGTATGGATTTATGAAAGGGAAATCACATTTGAATTTAATTGAGGACATCTACAAGAGGTGATATCGTAAGAAAACAGCCTCTTATCCTCAAGGGCCCCCACTACACAGGCCATGCCCTCTTCACAAGATATAGGAGTTGAAATAAGCCCATAAGTCTGCTCTGCTTTTCTCCCACTCAGCCCCACTCCTGGCTTTCTCCCCATTACCCTTGATGACCTGACTAATCAAATACCTCTCATTCTCTTCCTTGAATACATCCAACCACCTTGCTTACTCAGACTCAACCGTCTGACTTTTTTACATTTCTGTTTTACCCTGAAGTTGTGCCCTCTTGTCCTAGAATCCCCTACCATAGGGGAAACATCTTTGCCTCATCGACTCTGCCCAGGCCCTTCAGCATTCGAAATGCCTCTGAGATCCCTCCTCATCCTTCCAACGAGCACGGCCCAAGAGCCAACAATTGTTCCTCATATTCTAACCCTTCACGCTCATACCGTCAGGAAGAAGTGCAGGAACCTGAAGAAAGCTGTTCCTTCCCCTCTGCTGTCAGATTTCTGAACAATGACCCATCTCACTTTCTCTTTTTGCACTAATGTAATTTATATCTTTAATATTTGCGCCTATAGCGCTGCTGCAAAACAACCAATTCCGTGACAAATAAGTAGGGCTGGAATGAGGAAAACACTTTTTTACTCTGGGTTATTAAGCGTTGAAATCCTTGACCCCAAAGACTCTGTCATTGAGTCTGGATGTTGAGGGAATCAAGGGTTGCGTGGAGAATTGAGAAATGATCTCAATGCAGGATGGGGAAAGATTAAGCTATTGTGTCGTTAATTTTTTTATCTTCAAATTGTAGTCACAAGAGACATTGCTAATTCAAGTTCAGATTTCACTGGAATATCATCAACTGACTTGTTTTGTGTGAGAAAGTGAAGTGCACAGATTGTGGATTTCTGCAGTCTTCTGTGGGAGGGTTAGAAACAGCATTCATGTTGAGGCCAGCTGCAAAGTTCTTAACTGAATTCATTATGTTTCAGAATAACACAGCTAAGATCGTGAAACAGTTGAGCAAGAGCTTTGAGGACGAAGGTGAGATGGGTTTCCAATTATGGTTTAAAGTTTTAAAATTTAGATATACAAAATGGTAACAGACCCACAAGCCCATGCTGCCCAATGTATGTTTTGAAGGGTGGGAGAAAACTGGGGCACCTGGAGGAAACCCACGCAGACACAGGGAGAGTGTATAAACTCATTATCGGCAGCACTGGATTCAAACCCTGTTTGCTGATGCTGTAACTGAGTTGTGCTAACCTTGTTCACTTCTGGCTTTATTTATCTTCCATCGGAGCTTGTGACCTTTTCAATCTTCCACAAATGGCTATTTGTTATTTGACACTGGGACAGTGAGATTCAGGTCATATTGACCCTCCCTTCACAGTTCCCTCGGGTGTCTGTAGTGGAATCCAGCTTCCACTTTGTATTTCTATTGCTCTTCCACTTGAGGAAATTATTTTTTCCATTCTTAGATGGGCTGCCTGTGCAATTTATGCTTGTCACTTTTTTAATTTAATTTGTCACTTAATGTTTACAATAATGAAAAGTAGGGAAATTCTTTTAAACGGGAAAGTCTGACTTTACAAAGGGCTAGGGCCTGAAACTTCGGTTACCCTTTGCTTCCTGCATGGCCTGCTGGATTTCTTGAGCACTTTTGTGCATTGAACTCATTTGGAGATTGCCTTTCAGAACAGATGTATTTGCTTGGGATTCTGTTAGATAAAGAAGCTAATGGGGGGGTGGGGGGACTGAGTGCATGTGATCTCCATTGTGACTTGTATGTTTGATTATGAAACAAGCTCAGGTTGCTGATTATTTAAGACATCCACATAGGAGAGGGGGCTTAATACCTCTCGATGTGTCCTGCAGCTGATACTTGCTGTCGACGTGAAGGGTTCATGCTCCCTACTGTGCAGATCTTGGTGTAATGGAGAGTTCTTTAGGAGCATAGCCCTTTTGTTTCTGGGTGAGATTTGTATCTCTCAAAATCTTTCTGATTTCTGTTTCAGAGCTCAGGAAGTTGGCACAGGTGCTGGTCAACCATTGGATGACTGTCATTCGTTCTCAGAGTCTGGGCCCTGGAATGCTAGGTACTTGTCCGTTCTTGATGTAACATGCCATTCTTTATCAAACACAGCAGTGACTAATCTGGTTTCAGTCATCATTATTTGTCAAGATTATGAGAGGTATAGAGGAAGGATGTGGAAGCTAAGGGAGAAGGGGCAGAGGAGATTTACTAGGATATTGCCTGGATTGAAAAATGTCTTGTGATGCAAAGGTTAACAGCAAAGAAGGGTGAGAGGTGACTTCGAGGTCTACAAGATTATGAGAGGTATAGATTTTAACCTGAGATCTTTAGGCTTCTAATAAGAGTTCAAAGTTGTTGGTCTACTTGTGCACAAAGTAGCAGCTTATCAATCACAGATTCTTGGTCAAACTTTATTTCAAGATTCCTTTATTATCCTGTAATAGTACAGAACATGTAATATTATGCAAAATTTGCCTTCTGCCTGCCATAAGTGAGACAGAGTTGCCATGAATGACGCCCGTCACCCCCTGCAGAAAGCGAAGCAGAGATCCTTCAGGGTCATATTGTGTCGGCCTCTGTAGCTGCAGAGATTCCTGTTCAATCCATCGGCATCCTGAGCTCTAGATCCAAACCTCCAATGCAATCAAGAAGCCTTCAGCGCCCAAGGCCCTTCGGGAGTCCTTCTCACCCTCAGCACCCTCTCACATCCCAGCTCCGTCCAATATCTGGTTCCCATTAGCCAGTCTCCAGCAGCCCGTGCGAGTCCAACTGACCGCACATCTCCTGCACCCTCAGCCGCTGAGCCCCCTCGCTGGTCCTTCACCATCAGTTGGTGGAGATGGTTTGTGTTCTCACAGTTAAAATTGATTAAATAAACATTTTTTTTTTAAAAAACCCAAAGATAAACAACCAGAGAAGAAGAAGCGGAAAGATGAAAAGAAAGATGACATTAAGGTGCGAGCGCCAGTTTCTGAGAGAGTTCCAGAACCCAAATCCGACCTCCGAGTGGAGGTGAAAGAGGAAGAGATAGAGAAAAAACGTGAGAAGCCCAAATCTTTGCGGACGACGGCACCCAGCCATGCCAAGTTCCGGTCGACAGGTGAGTTCTTGCTGAAGAACCAGTGCAGAGCTGGAGTTATTGATTCATCTGTCATTTACTCTCTTGTCGGGCCCTGTACCTCTTAATACTCAAGGCTTAATTTGATGAATAGATGGAATCTTTTGAATGTACACATTAAGACACCCTCTTCATGTGCAGATAGTGCATTGATTTGTGCCTTCTGATGTTGACTTTATACCAATTACTTTTTTAAGGTCTTGAGATGGAACCATCAGCTCCTGTTCAGCCTAAAAAAATGATCCCTGGTCCAGTCATTTCTGACAAGTACAACATCAAGCCGGCACCTCTTAAGAGAGCAAAGTAAGATCTGTTACAGTGCAAGTCACATTGTGCGTTGCAGGAGATCACAGCGTGCTAGAGTGGGAACGATACAGGTCCTATGTAATCCTGGGTTGTGAGAGTGAAAGTTTCAGCAATGATAACTGTCCCCCTGCTTGGGTGAATACAGCCCAACCACACCTTCCGTTTCCTCCCTGATTCACTCGATGCTTCCCACTAATTGACCCCTTGGTCCCTATCCCTGTGACTGCAGGAAGTGCTGCAAACACCAAATCCATCGCGATATCTTCCATTACTTCATTGTTTGTCTTATTGAGAGACAAGGGAAATTGGATCAGTATTCCTTGCATTTAGAAGAATGGAAAATTGCATCATTCAAACTCCTAAGATCCCAAGCGAGTCGGGGAGATGTGTTGCAGTTGATGTTGAGATAATAGAAGAGCCTGGACAGTTACAAGAGGTGTGTAGAAATAGCAGGATAATTTCTGAGAAGATGGAAATATCTCTGCTCTCGTTCAAAGTTGGTGCCTGGTTTCAAAAGCGTCTGCCAGAACAGCAGGCCTCCCTCAATACTAGATAAATTATTCTAATTCATCAATGGATCCTTGACCACTCCTACAAGCTTGGGATTACTGAGTTGGGTCTTGGTATCCTCCATCGCTGTGGTTTTCATGAAGTTAGACAACTGCTCTACTCGTAAACCAGAGTGCTCATTAACAACTCTTTTCGGTTATTTCCTAGCACGATGTTAACAAGTAGCGCTGCACCACAAGTGGAAAAGAAGTATAAACCATTAAATGTGACGCCCAACGCTACAAAGGAAATCAAAGTCAAAATCATTCCTCCACAGCGTGAGTAGTCAGCATTCTTGTTACTTTTAGCCTCATGTCTGAGTGTGTTTGCTGTTTCAATCCCATACTTGTAAAATCCCTCAATTCTAAATGTGTTTGAGCTTGGATGAGGGTTCCATAAGGGCAGAAATAGGCCATTGAGTCATTTCCCCACCCGGCCCCACTGCTCGGCCTTCTCCTCATAACCTTTGATGCCCTGGCTAATCGAGAACCTGTTGACTGTTGACCTCTGCCTTAAATTCACCCAATGTCCTGGACTCCACAGCTGCCTGTAGTGACAAATTACACAGATTCGCCACACTCCGGTTAAAGAAATTTCTCCACGTGTTCTAAGCAAATTACATTATTCAAACTCCTAAGATGCTGATGTTCTATATTGATGTTGTGCAATCTTGTCCTAGACTCTCCCACCATAGAAAACATTCTTTCCACGTCTACTCTGAAATGTTTCCGTGAGATCCTCATCCATACTCATAAATTCCAATGTCTACAGGCCAAGAGCTTTCAAATGCTGGGCTGTTCCTACCCTCCCTCAACAACTTCACATTAATGTTTTCTCACTGCCTTGTCACGCATGTGAAGTTAGGCCCTCTAGAAACACCCTATGCAGAGAGCTAACCTGATATAGGCAATGAGTAGGGAGAGGGTTCTGTGCTGCCTCTGACAATCCAGGGAGTAAGTCGGAAAGACAAAGTGCCCTTTAATTATAGCACTGTTAGAAGGCAGAAGGGCCTACATTTTCATTGAGATAGCACAGCCTGGCTACAAGTTCTGCGTCCCAACTCCATGCTGAGTTTCCCATCTGAGCCGGCCTCAATTGCCTGCTTTTGACCCATATTCTAAACTTTTCCTAATGCCCCCTTAAACAAAAGAATTGTCCCTACCTCTACCATGTCTGGCAGTTTCTTCCATTTATCCCCTTCCCTCTGGTTGAGGGAAAGCTACCCTTCCATTTTCCCCTTCAATTTTTCCCTCTCAATGTGAACTTCCCCCCTCTAATTTTGGTCTCCCCAATCCCAGGGTCTCATTGAATGTTTGCACCGTGTAGATGTTACTAAGGATGGTCCAGCTATACCTTGACTTTCTTCCCTGGTTTCTGCAGCTATTGAGAGCACTGGCTTTCTGGAGGCACTCAACTCCGCCCCTGTACATGGGCTAAAAATCAAGAAGAAAAAGAAGATCACATCTCCGACCAGCGTTAAGGTACTGAATGGCGGGGGGGGGTTGTCAGACTCCCATCAACCTGAGTGGCAGGGGGGCAGACTCCTATCAACCGGAGTGGCGGGGGGCAGACTCCCATCAACCTGAGTGGCAGAGGGGCAGACTCCCATCAACCTGAGTAGCAAGGGGGACAGACTCCCATCAACCTGAGTAGCAAGGGGGGCAGACTCCCATCAACCTGAGTGGCGGGGGGGGTGCAGACTCCCATCAACCTGAGTGGCAGGGGTGCAGACTCCCATCAACCTGAGTGGCAGGGGTGCAGACTCCCATCAACCTGAGTGGCAGTGGGGGGCAGACTCCCATCAACCTGAGTGGCAGTGGGGGGCAGACTCCCATCAACCTGAATGGCAAGGGGGGGCAGACTCCCATCAACTTGGAGCGAAAAGAAAGGGGGGGGGGGGAGAAAAAGTCACTGTATATGTGTGAAAATGAAATAGTGTATATCATGGCTAATGTGATTTATGGTGTGAAAAATAAAAAAAATTAATAAAAAAAAAAAAAACTTGGAGCGAAAAGAAGTGGGGAGGTTGCCTTTCAACAGTGAACAGGCCATTGGTAGGATCTTGGTGACCCGAGCAGCATCTGCAGAGTCAGAGGGATGGTCCACATTTGGGACGAGACCCTGCATCACAACTGATACGGGCAGGGTGTCTACCAGCTGATCTTGTGAAGCTCTTGGCTGTTCCTGCAAGAATTGTTGTTTTGACTGATTTTAATCAATGAATTTAATTTTTTTTTAAAATTTAGACAGACAGCACAGTAACAGGATATTTAGGCCCACGAGTCTGTACCGCCCAATATACCCCGCTATGTTTCGAAGGGTGGAAGGAACCCAGAGAAAACCCTCGCAGACAAGGGGAGAACCTACAAAATCCTTAGAGGGGCCAGATTCTAACCCGGGTTGCTGTCATTATAATAGTATTGTGCTGACCGTGCTGTGATTTTTGTGGAGATTCCATTGTACTAGCTAAGAAATGCAGTGCCACAACTATAATTTTCAACACTTGCACCACCAGAGTCGACCTGCTTCAACCAATGGCATGTTCTCCAAATGACATCTTGGAGTAATTTTGAATTTGTGCGAGTGCTGAGGGCTTTCCCATGATCAGACTGACGCTTGTGTCTGTGAATGTAATGTAGATCAGACAGTCTGCTCGTTGGAATGGAGCACAGATGATCATTGATTGTGCATTCAAAAGGAGGGGGGGTAGTTGGTGAAAGTATTGTGTCCAGTTCTATTTGAACACCTGACTCTAAGAAGAGCATCAATCGTTTGGAAGGGGTGCAGAGAAGATTCACCAGGATGATGTTGGGACTAGAGTGCTTGTGTTTGATGGAGAGTTGGATAGGATGTGTCTTTATTCCCAAGAGCAGCCATTCATTTGTTTCAGCTATGCCCCCTTAGGACTCAAAAGTTTCTGGGGCCCCCTTACCTGTGAAGCAATCAACATAGAACATCACAGCACAGTACAGCCTATTTGTCCCCTGATACTGGCCTATGCAAACCCACCAAAAAAAAAACTAAACCTTCCCTACCTCAAATCCTCTATTTTTCTTTCGTCCATGTGCCTGTCCAAGAGTTTCTTAAATGTTTCTTGCCTCCACCACCATCCCTGACAAGACATTCCAGGCACCCACTCTCTACATAATTACTCTGTATATTTAAAAAAAAATTGCCCCTGAAGTCTCCCCTAAACTTTCCTTTCTTCATTTTGAACGGATGTCCTCTGGTGTTTGCGGCTCCCACCTTGGGAAAGGGATGCTGGCCGCCCATCTTATCAGTGCCTCTCTGCTCCTCTCATGCTTCTTCATTCCAAAGAGAAAAGCCCTAGTTCTGCTTAGTCAAATTTAGTTGGTTTCTTCAGTACCTCTTTCCTACTGGACACACAAAAAATATTTTTGATTTCAGTCCATGGCCCCTTTGAATGTGCTATGGCCCTCATTGCAAATGGCTGCCCTGGTGTACAGGAAGCTGAGAAATGACTTTGCACTGAGTCAGAGTCTGTCTGCAGCCTGCTCTACATCGGTGTGATTTGTCTCTACCCTAGGGGCATGGATAAAGTGAATGCTCGAAATTTTCCTAGGCAAGATAATTCTAGAACTAGAGTTTAGTCATTCAGATGGGGGTCTGAACCTGGAGCGAACTGGCAGTGGATTCTATCAAAGCTGGTACAGTTGCAGGTTCAAGCAAGAGACATTTAACCTAAAATGGTTTTGAAGTGGTGGACCAAATGCATGCAGATGGGATAAGCACAGTATGCCTGCCTGGTTGGCATGGATGAGTTGGGCTGAAGGAGCCTATTCCATGCTGCCCTACTGTAAATCTGTCCAGAGATCCTTTAAGGCTGTTGGATCACCTTGTGTGACCAGATGTGAATGGTTGACCTATCTGCCATGCAACATTCTCCCATTTCTCACTCCCCAGTCCAATCCCTTTGATCCGAAAGCCAGCCCTGAGCAGAACAGCACCAAACCAGCTTCTCCAGAAACTGCCATTGCTGAACCCATGGATGTGGAGCGATCTGCCACGCCTGTGCCATTAGAAGAAGTGTCCGAGCCTGTCGAAATGGGTAAGTCTCGTAAGAGCATCTCTGCAGTATCTTATCCAAGTAATGTTATTATTTATACAGTAAAATCCCTGTCATCCTGAATTCAAACAACCCGCAAAAAAAAAATGTGATGATCAAAATTACAACAATAAGAATAAAATAAAAGGGGAAAAATACAAAAGTTGAAAATTGGAGCGCTTCACCTGCAGCCAGTTCCTGCCTTGTGATCAACATCAACAAACAGATTCCGTTTCACAGGACATTATTTGGACCATACCATAAGAAAAACAATAAGGCAGCATAAATGCCTGGTGCTTATTTTGAGCATGAGGGACAGAGGGGCCAATCATCAAATTATCGTGTCCACTAAGACTGTCAGATCAGAATTTATTATGTCATGAAATGTGTTGTTTTGTGGCTGTTTTTGTGCATTACAGGGGCAAAATATATCACATTTCCAAATACACTTATTTTTAAAAATAAATTAGTGCAATAGAAGAGAAAAAATGTGAGGCAATGTTTGTGGTTGAGGAAATCTGATGGAGGTGTTCATCTTCAGGCTCCTCTACCTCCTTCCTGATGGTAGCAGTGAGAAGAGGGCATGGCCAGGGAGATGGGGGTCCTTGAGGATAGAGGCTGTTTTCTTGACACACCACCTCTTGTAGATGTCCTTAATGGTGAAGACTGGTGCCCGTGATGTCCTTGGTTGTTCACAACTCTCTGTAGCCTGTTCCTGTCCTGTGCATCGGCACCTCCGTCCCAGTGATGCAGCCAGTCAGAATAATCTCCTTGGTGCACTTCTAGAAGTTTGCAAGAGGCTTTAGGGTCTCCTGGTAGCCTGTGCAGGAACCTAGCTGAGCACCCATCGTCACCAACACTTCTGAGCCATTTTGCCTTTCCTTCCACTCCACTTCCCACAATGCAAGG
Source organism: Narcine bancroftii (assembly GCF_036971445.1). NCBI lineage: Eukaryota > Metazoa > Chordata > Chondrichthyes > Torpediniformes > Narcinidae > Narcine > Narcine bancroftii. Next base: position 179,783,992 of record NC_091470.1, on the reverse strand, counting down.
TCGAAATTGCTGCTTAAATGAAAATGAACTGAGTCAGTATCTGTCTGCAGCCTGCTCTACATCGGTGTGATTTGTCTCTACCCTAGCAACTATGGAAGAGGACAACCCGGCAGCTGTAGTCACGTCGGTGGCTGAGCCCTCTCTCCCCGAGGTGACGCCGGAAGCGGCCAAATTGACCAAGAAGGGAAAGAAGAGGAAAACTGTGTCATGGCGCGAGGAATCCAAGCTGAGAGAGTATTTCTATTTTGAGCTGGACGAAACGGAGAGAGGTGAGACATCAGTCTAATTCACCTTCCCATTAAAGTGGTGCCACTTGTGTCCCTTGCATAGTTGCTCCTGAACTAAATCTGTCATCGTAACTATTCAGAGTAAAATAAGAGAGTGCAGGCGCCGTGAGTGAAGTAAAAGCAGAATGCTCGAGAAACTCCGTGGGTTTTTCCAACATTGTGTTTTTCCTTTAATCACAGTGTCTGCGGACTTTAGTTTAACTGAGAGTTGTGGGTGCCTGGAATGCATTGTCAGGGTCATGGTGGTGGAGGCTGAAACATTAGGGGCATTTAATAAAATTAAACTGGCACGTGGATGAAAGTAAAATGAGGGGGGAGGGTTACAAGGCAGGAAGGGTTTAGTATTTTTTGGTAGGAATATGTAGGTTGGCACATCATCGAGGGCCTGCACTGTGCTGTAGTTTTCTATGCTCTATAAGATGCTGGGTGGAGGTGGGGGTATCGGGGGGGGTTGGGGGGAGGAGGATCAGGGTGGATTAAAACTGGCTGGTGCCCCATTCTGAACAAGAACGTTTCCTTCATGTCTGTCCTTGGGCAGGTCATTGTGGGTTGGGTTCATGGTCCACTCTGTTTCGTTTCAGTTAATGTCAACAAGATCAAGGACTTTGGTGAAGCTGCCAAGCGCGAGATGATGATGGATCGGCAGGCGTTTGAGACGGCCCGCAGGCTGAGCCATGACACCATGGAGGAGAAGATGCCCTGGACGTGTCCAGTCCTGATCGATCTGGGCCCTCAGCTGGCCGAGCGGGGCAGCAGCAGTCAGGAGAAGTTCATCCAGGAGGAGCGAGAGAAAGGAATCCTGCAGGAAATTTTCCTGTCTAAAGACTGGTACGTTCCCTCCCTCCCCCCTCGGGATATCCGAGCAGGGTCGTCGCAGGAAAGCACATCTAAATTCCGGCAATATCTGAGCTGGTTGGGCAGTTGCTCAGGCAACAGACACAGGCTGTTAGGCCTATCAAATCCATGCTGACTCATTGCCTACTTCATTTTCATTTTTTTCCCCCCTTTTGGATTTTTGGAAGCTTCCAAACTGCCCTTTTCAGTCCAAATGAAACCTCTCCCCGCTGCCTCTTTTTGTCTCGTTACTTTGCCTCCTGATCTTCTCTGAGCCCCCCTCTGGCCAGGGCTTCTCTTGGGACATGGCATCTCCTTAATAAAACAGTCTGTTTACTCACACAAAACAGTCCCAGTACCATTCCGCTGACCCTTGGGTGCAGCAGCTTCGACGTCCAAGTGTATCCACAAAAAAACCCCAGGCACGGTGTCATGGGCAAGATATAATAGACCAGGACTGGCCCTCGGACCAACTGCTACCCATTTTTGAGTGACCCTTTGGAAGAGAAAAATGGTGGCTGTAACCACAGCACTGGGCCCATGGAGAGCAGGGAGCGAATTCTCAGCACTCCCCCACAGGGAACCAGCCACCCAGTCTGATTTTAAATGGCCAGTTGAAGGAGCCAACTGCCAGGCTTAATTTTGTTTGGCCTGTGACTCCTTTTATTTTTCTGTATGTGGGCCACAAGCAAAAAAAAAAGTTTGGCCACCCCTGTGGTAGACATTACCCTGTCCATGTTAAACCTTGCTAGCTCATTAGCTTATCCTTATCAACATAGAACCTCAAACTGATTCCTGATTTCAGCCAGCTCAAGCACTCTTGATTCATGAAACAAAAGTGAAATCCTTAAATGCTGAAAATGTAAAATAAGATCAAGAACTGCTGTGTGGCCACGGTGCCAGTTTGGTTTTGGAGTACTTACCTGCCTGTTTTTAAATCCTCAGTGTTCCAGAGAGCCCCCACGAACCTGACACCGAATCCTACGAAACCATTCCGCCCAAGGTCATTCCACTGGACGATGTAAGTTTCCTCTTTGCTCGATCCTGCTTCAGTCAAAATGGGAGGGAGAGGGAATTGAATTTTCATTCTGATGTCTGGGTTACCCAGTAGGTATTATTTCTAATGTGTGTTCCCTCCACAATCTAAGATCTGTCACATGAGGTTTGTGGTCCTATTTTTTGGCTGGGGTGCATCATTTACCCTGGGAGATTTGGTCATTTACTCTTTTACAAAGAGGACCCCTTCATGTATGAAATAATGACAGAAAATGCCAGCCTCGGACCTCCATCTCCTAAAGTGATAAGAAGATAAACATGATTAGATTTAATGTTTTTCTTTTGTGTGAAGATGTTATTTTTTGTATTTTATAGGTTTAATATTGGTTTTAGAGAGGGGTAGTGGGGGGAGAAAAGAGGGAAAATGTCACTGTATATTTAATGAAAAACATTTGTACATATTGTTGATATGGGTCATAGTGTGATAAATAAAAAGTTACATAAAAAAACAAGGTCCCCTTGTCCTTTCCATGAAGCCTTGCAAAATTCCACTCTCAACCCTGCAGATCCTCTCAAACATCCGTGGCACCTGCCATAGTCACCCTTTCAGCTGAGGCTTGCAGGTAATTCAGCGAAAGTCTGCTCTTTTGGGCACTTTGTCATTTAAACCTGGGCTCCTGCTACTCTGTAAGTTTTCTGGGTCAGGCTGCATCACTGTATCCAGTATTCCCCCTGTCGTCATTTTCATCGTGTGTTCACAGGGTGTTCGTGAGTTCTGTAAGTCCTTGCAGTGTCTTACTCCATTGACCCCTGCACTCTTAAGGGTTGAGTGCTGTGGGGAGTATGGAGACTGAACCTAATCCCCCCAGCAAGAGCCTGTCCAATAGGAAGTAGTCAAAAGGTGTTGGTCTTAGGATTTGCTAAGACCAAGTACTCTGGCAGTACTTCTAAAATTCAAATTTTAAGGAGGAATAAAGAAATAAATGGGTAATTTAATTTTCACCACAAAAGCAAGGATTTGCAATGCTTGAAATTACACTTAAAAATGAACATTGTAAAAGAAAAATACAAATGTATTTCTTTGTGATAAGATTACCTGTATTAAGCATGATTGCTTGTTGCCACTGTGCATCTGTGGCGCTTACACAAAAGCCCGCTAAATTAAAGTTAGAGACTCTGAGTTCTTGGGTGGTCCGGATTTCTGGTGTCTGGATTTTTGGAGTTTAAATGTAAATTTTTTTTGTCAGTGCAATCCCACACCTGTTGCAATCTCTGCTTGTTTCTCTCCCTAGGAGAATGGCGTGGAGGAACCAATATTTGAGGAACCCCTGCAGGCAGGACCGGGCTCTCCTTCCCCTGATGGCTCTGGCAGCTCCAAGCTGCCTGCTGTGCTAGCCAACCTCATGGGCAGCATGGGTGTGGTGAAGGCGCAGCAGGCTGGTCCAAACTCCAACTCCAGCCTCAACGTCCAGGAGCTGCTCACCTCCATCATGGTAAGCAGAGAGCACGCGCGCAAAGCTGAACCTCCATCAAACGTGGCAAACCAGAGATAATACACGGACGCAGTAGGTCAGGCAGCGTCTGTGGAGAGAGAAACAATCAGGGAAACCTGATGTGATTGCTAAGGAACACAGATACCCTTGACCTGCCAAGTTCTTCCAGTTTTGTTTAGTTGTGGGTCTGGGATCCATCATTTTAATGGAACGTGCCCTTTCCACAGGTACTGCCTGTTCTCTTTTCCCAGCAATTTCTTTTTATGGGGGGGAAAAAAAAGGGTTTAGTTTGAACCACGGTTGAAAATTACTCACTGTGAGCTTATACTGTATATAGGTGTGTAATAGTCCAATTTTGTTGACCAATTTTTCAGGTAAAATTTAGGGGGTCGACTATTAAACCCATACTACTTTTGACTGCATAAAGTGCCTGTGTCGTTTGAGGCATCAGGAACTTGGGTGGGGCCTAGGTGAGAGTCCTCATTCAGGGTGCCGGGAACTCCGGTGGGTGGTCGGGGCCAAAAATGGGGGTCAACCTTTCCATGGTATCGACTATTACCCGTGTTTGTACAGTAGTTGGTTCCTTTAATAATGAGTATTGTGGATTAGCATTTCAAATTCTTGGAACTGCAGAGAGGCTGTGTAGGAATGGACCCTTTGAGTCCGTGCAGACCATCAAACACTTCTGTCATCCCATTTTCACCAATATTATTCACTTCCCACTTCTCCCCAGATTCTATCACTTAAACACAAGGCAAATTACTGCGACAGATTAATCTGGGGGGGTGGGGGGGGCGGGCGGAGAGAACCGGAGCATCCACAATAAATTACAAAGTCACAGGGGAGAATGTGCAAGCTTCCCTCACAGACAGCACCAGAGGCCAGGAGCAAACCCAGGTGGTCTCTTGAGCCGTGAGGCTTTACCCGCTGCAGCACAGTTCTGCCCCTCATTCACGCTGGTTGTAATTCACTGCTGAGTTCGTCTTCGTAAGTCTCCAGAGCACAGACAGTGGCTTTTGAGGCCAACCCGAGCCCTTGGCTTTGGCCAGAGGGCAGTGCGATCCAGGTGTTGTGGCAGGTTGTTGAATTCCACAGCTGTATTTGTGGAATAGTTGGTGCCCAAACCAGGTTTATGTTACCCTGCTGGTCTGACTCGAGTTCTGATTTATTATGGTCATCCAATTGTGCAAGTACAACTGGACGAAACAGCATTCTTCTGTACGTAAATACACAAAACGCACCTCACTGACAAAAGACAAAGGAGGAAAAACCCAACACCCAACCCCAACCAACCAATTTTCCCCTGCAACCATGTCTGCCTGTCCCACATCGGACTTGTCAGCCACAAACGAGCCTGCAGCTGACGTGGAGATTTACCCCCTCCATAAATCTTCGTCCGCGAAGCCAAGCCAAAGATGTAACCATAGCACACATTTTTAAGCAATTTGTGTGCAGGATATATAATTTATTTATAAAATTTAGAAATACAGCACTGCAACAGGCCATTCCTTACCACCCAATTTACACTCCGGTATGTTTCGAACGGTGGGAGGAAACCGGACACGGGGAGAGCATACAAATTCCTCACAGTGTGGGATTTTAACCCCGGTCCACTCCCAATCACTGGCACTGTAAAGGACTTGCGCTAACTGTTAACGCCCACCGTGCCGCCATATTTATGTACAGCAGTGGTTCTCATCCTTTTTCTTTCCACTGGTGCCACTTTAAGTAATCCCAATGCCATATGTACTCTGTGATTAAGGGATTGTTTAAGGTGGTACATGAGTGGAAAGAAAAAGTTTGAAACCCACTGTTTTAATCGTACTTAATTGACTCGTTATGTGCACGGTTTCATAACTCCAAAGGAAATGGGCCAAGGACTATTTTTCTCAAGCAAAATATTTCAGTGACAATTGGGTCCGGAGCAGTAATTCTCAACCTTCCCTTCCCACTCACATCCCACCTTAAACAATCCCTTACAGAACTGTGATGGCCAAGGGATTACTTAAAGTGAGATGTGAGTGGGAAGGTGGTGGTTGAGAACCACTGGTCTACAAGTACAAATAAATATTGTAAAATAAGTAGTAGAATCTCAGATGGTGATGTGAGCGGTTCATCTGTCATTCAGCTTTCTCACTGCCCGTGGGAAGCTGTTCCTCAGCCTGGTGGTACTGGCTCTGATCCTCCTGTATCTCTTCCCCGACGGGAGCAGCTGAAAGATGCTGTGAATGGGGTGGAAGGGGTCCTCAATGATTTTGTGCAGCCTTTTCAGACAACCACCTCAGCAGATTATGTCGGGGGGTGGTGGGGGGAGACCCCAGTGATCCTCTCTGCCGCAGTTCTTGTTCTGTATAATGTGTCGCCTGGGTTAAATGCAGTTGTTTGTGAACTGGGAAGGTTGTATTTACCGAATTCTCTGCTCTTTGTCTCTCTGCATGTTCCAGAGCAACCAAAAGCCCATTGAAGAGTTGGTAAAGCAGCCAGAGTTTTCTGATAAAATCAAGCAGCTCCTTGGGCCTCTCCAGCAACAGGCTCCATCAGGTATGTAGCTGGGATTGTGTGGCAGGCAGCATGTTGGAAGTTTAGTTAAGATCGATAATCACCCTCCTCCCTTAACGTTAAAACAAATCAAGTTGGGAAAACGTCCAAGTGAGAAAGCCCAAAGTGTAATCTGAGAAGTGGAAATGGTCATGTGATCCAGTGACTCACGAAGAACATTGCCTGCAATCTCCACTCCATCGAGGACGTGTACAAGAGGCAGTGTCTCAAGAAAGCAGCCTCTATTCTCAAGGACCCTTCATTCTGTTACCATCGGGAAAGAAGTTCAGGAGCCTGTAGACGAGCGGCACAAGGACAGCTTCTTCCCCATTGCCATCAGATTCTTGAACAGGCAATAAATCAAAGACACTGCCTCTCTTTTGGCACTAATTTATTTTTCTCTAACTGTAATTTATTAGCAATATTTGCACCTGTGATGCTGCCACAAAACAATGAATTTGTGACATGCTCATGACGATAAATTTTGAATTTGGACACGTATGTGCATGGGAGGGCGATGGTCTTGAGTGCAGGTCAGAGGGATGAGGCAGAATCATAGTTTGGTATGGAGTAGATGGGCCGAAGGGCCTGGTTCTCTGCGTGATTAGGGGAGAATGGGGTTGAAACGAGAAAAGCGTCCGTCATGGATGTAGTGGCGGAGCAGACTCAACGGGTCAAGTGGGGTGCTGCCTGTTTGAAGCTCCGTGTGCGGGGCCGGTGTGATTCGGCCGGCTGTTCCAGACTGGAGTTTTCCCATCAGGTGCAGTGCTGCCAATTTGAAGGCCCTTGTGTTTTGGCTGGGTTTGATGCGGTCAGTTTGAAGGACCCTGTGCTGGGCCAGTGTTTTGGCTGAGTTTGGGGCTTCCAGTTTGAATGCGACAGGCTGGTGTGTTTTTTCCGGGTGTGGTGCAGCCCGTTTTGGCTGATCCTGTGCCACGTTCTCTGCCGGTTTAACCGCCTCTCTGATGCCCACAGGTCAACAAATGATGTCCCCTCCGCCCACCATGAATGGCTTCCCTCCGGGACCCAACAACATGCCTCACTTCCCCCCCGCTGGCCCAGGGGGGCCATTCCCAGGTAGGGGACGCGTCTGACACCCCCTCCCACATCTTCACTGCCTTTGCCTGGCGCTTGGCTCACTTTTGTCTCTCTCCTCCCTCCCCAGGACCCCATGGCCCCAGGATGATGGGGCCCCCTCAACGGGAAGGCTACTGGGACCAGCCTGGCGATGGCATGAGGGGACCCCCCCACGGCATGAGGGGGGGAGGCTACCCACGGGGACGGGGTCGCAGCAACGACATGGGCTTCAGGGGCCGCTGCGGCCGAGGCCACCCCCATGGCGGGGGGCGAGGAGGCCATGGCAACGGTATGGGCGGCGGCCACAACAACGGTAGGTGCTCCACTGTAAAGGGGGTGGGTATTACAGAATTGGCACAGGGGGAATGGGAAAAGGGCTGGCCTCACGCTGGGTGGCTGATCAGGGCCAGGGGACAAAGGCTGAGGGCAGGTTGGTTGGAGGGAGGGGTAGACGGTTGGGCACATCAAGGGCAGAGGTCGGGGGAGTGGGTGGGGGTTTGGAAGAAGAAGGGAGGGGGTCAAGAGGTGGGAACAGAGGGGTGGAAGGTTAGGGGAGGGATGGAGGTTGGGGAGGGGCAAGGGCTGGCTCACCAGGGGGCTATGCGGTGGAGCTGGCCTGTTGAGCAGGAGCGCGTGGAGAACTCATCGAGGATGTGCATGACTGTTGGGAGGGGACTGGGCTCTTCTGCGCTTGTAATGCAACCAGGTTGATGGAATGATTCTCTTCCCTCCCCCCACCCAAGCAGACATGTCCAACAGACCCAGGTGCCGGCACTTCATGATGAAGGGCAGTTGTCGCTACGAGAGCAACTGTGCATTCTACCACCCGGGTGTCAATGGCCCCCCTCTGCCCTGAGTGGTCCTCCCCGCCCCAAGCAGATCAGCTAACGTCAGCCGCCGAGAGCGGAAGAGCATTCTAGCTGGGTCTCTGATCCCTGCGGAGGCTCCTGATGTGGAGTGAGCAGGCCTCTCCCCTCCATCCTGTGGAATGTTCGGACAGTTCACTGCTGTATCTACGCCTTCAGATCAAGGAGACTGAAAGAACATTGGGCAGGGAATTTCGACCACTACATTGTGTCCTCTGATGCACAGACCTTTGAACTAACTGTTTCCCTTCACCCATTGCCCCTTCCCTTCTCTCTATTTGCCTCTGTGAGGTTTATTTAGGCAGCTTAAAATGCAGCAGAACTTTGAAGGGACAGAAGAGGAAATAAATCACTGCCTTCCCCAGCAAGTCTGCACCAAATACTAGTTTCCCACGACAGACAATGCCTCAGAGCTCCCCTCTTCCTGATGAACCTGGCAGTGAAGTGGGTCGCACCTGGTCTGAAGATTTGAGCTGCCTCTCCCTCCGCGGGCAGCGCAGAGACAACTTCTCACGACTGAGCGCTTCTACCTCTGCACGGGAAAAATACACATCAACAGTGCATTCAGCATCTGGCAAACCTTCCGCATCGTGTTCAGGCTTTTGCCTCCCAGTGTGTGAAAACATCAACTCCTGCTGGTTTGCTTCAGCCCTGAATCTCTTCAATTGCTTCTCTTCTGACTCCTTTTACTTGCCTCCCCCACCCCTCCCCCCCCATGACATACTTCCAGTTGCTTCCTCTCACCCTACAGTGGCTGAAATCTTTTCCAACTATTTTTGTAAATATCTATTTTGTAATAAAGGTACATCTGATGGGCTGCATTGCCTGACAGGGAGGCCTCCTCTGACCACCAGTGCGGATGTGACTGCCCCTCCACCCCTCTGTCAGTTTTAACACCCCAAATCCTGTGTTCAGAGGAAGGTCTTCCCTCCAACCTGGAGTTGGGGGCTCAAGAAGTTGCCGGTCTGGGTATAAATGCCGCTTGCGGCATCCAAAGGTGACATTCCTGAATGTGTTTGGGTGGTGGGATGCAGCCTGTTAAGAGACCACGGTTTTCCTGTCTCACTTCCTGCCCTGGGGAAAACTACCTCGCGGTAGTATTAAGCCTCTTAAAATGGCATCTGGAGGTGGAAGGAATTTCAAAGGGCGGTGTGAGAACATGTGCATCCATGCCTTCCCCCTGCAGTAGCCCACGGCCTATTGACCGCAGACCACCAGAAATCTCTGCAATGGCAGCAGGCCACTCGAATCTCCACCTCCTCCCACTGGAAACTCCTTAAACCCTGACTGGGTGAGGGGTTCATTCTAGGGTGGTTATGGCAAGCAGCGAGCAAAGTAAAAAAAACAATGCTGGAGAAACTCGGTAGGGCAAACCGTGTACAGCAAAGACAAAGATGCATAACTAGCGTTGGAAAGGGCTCCGGCCCGAAACGCCAGTTATATATCCGTCTTTGCTCTACAAAAGGCACTGTTTGACCAGCTGAGTTTCTCCAGCATCGTGTTTTTTTTACTTCAACCGCGGTGACTGCAGACTTTAGTGTTTTACTTTAGGTTTCTGTGAAGATTTGTTTTTGGGGGGTTGGGGTGGTGACTTAGTTGGAACTAATTATAATTGAAAGCTCGGTGCATTTTGATTCTCGAGGAGGGGGGCACTTTATGCTTTGTAAAGGGTTGTGGATTAAGCCCCTGTGCCGACGGTGTGGCCCTCGTGTTGACTGGCTTGACTGAAAAGCCAGTAAAGAAACGGGCTTGTAAACAATGCACCACGAAGTCCGGCTCTCGGGAGAGGAGGAACTGTTGTCTGATGTCCCCATTCTGAGTTGTACAGGTGGGGAATTCGTGTCACCCAGTCAACATTGCACTAACCGAACTGTTGAACTCAGACAAGGGCAGCCTAATCTCCAGAATGGGGTTGTTTAATTTTACACGTTCAATGTTGGTCCATTTTGTTCCTTTTTATAAATATATATTAAAAAAAAGAACCCCATCGGAGCTGATGTGGTGACTGGCTGCTACTGATTATTTTACAGCTGTTTTTTTTTGAACAGATGGATATTGTCCAGTTTTGTCATTATGCTTCAAAATATAAATAACCAGGAAGTTTTTTAAAATAAAACAATAAAAGTATTTTGAAAATGGCCTTGTATACCTTTTCAGAGCTAATTCAGGGACACTCGCTGCCTTTCCAGCGAGACTTGTGGTTTGTCTTCTGTGAAAACCTTCTGCCTGTCTCTTTTGGAGATGTGTGTAACTGATGGGAGTTTATTTTGGAGTTATCTTTGTACAGTATTTGATATTTTTATATTTTTGATAATAAAGCCTTGAAACTGGAGAGCTGCTCATTGGTGTTAATTTGTAGAACTGCACCACACACTTTATGAGCGAATGAAATGCTGATTGAGGTGGATTCACCATCCAAAACTAGCCTGTACCTCACTGGGCCCAGCTGCACCTCCCTACGTGAATGCCTATTGACCAGGAGATGGGCCGGCCCCAGACTGGTGCTGCGAAAGCTGGGGTGGGGTATTTATCTGAATCCACACGATTTCAAAACCGGAGCTTTTATAACCTTGCTCTGGCAAGTGCAGAGTTAAATAAACCTCCAGCAGGTGCCTGCAGTGGACACAGTTTTCAATATCACACTGCATAGCTGCTTTACATGCCACACGATTCAAGTAACACAGTTCAAGTAATTTTCCACCATTAATAATCAGCAGATGCTGTCCTAAACATTTGGCAAAAGCTGGTGACGAATGTGCATCAATTGGTCCCATTTCCAATGAAACATTAGTGCCATGAATAGAACCAGAGGAAAAAATGCGTGTTCTGAAAGAGGTCGCAAATGCTTACAAAGGCCAACCCAGGTCTGCAGGCAAACCAGGAAACGCTGACTCAAAGCAGACCTGAGTCACCTTGTCCTGTCCATCCAGTGAATGGTGGGACTCAGCTGTGAGTGTGTGCGTGTGGTTGAGACTCTGCATGTACGTGGGGTGCAGTTTACAAATTAACCTCAATTTTCTCTCTGCTGGGCAGCTCACGCTAAGGGGGTCACTTGAATGACCCAGAGCTGCCCTTTTGCTACAATGTTTTTAAATCCCATAAAGGTTTGGATCAAGTCCTCAAGACTCAACTTCAATAATTATTCATGAAGCAATCGTTTACTGGCTGTATTTTTTAACCATTTCATTTCAGTTCTCCAGTTTCCTTTGGAAAGTAAGTTTGGATTGAAAACATTAGCATTTATATTACAGAGTCCATGTGGTGTTATTACAGAATAGCTTAAAAAAATAAGATGCTCATTTGGTAAATATGTGGGGGCGGTGTCACGCGGGGGAACGAAGATCTATGAAGGTGGCCTTAAGGTGAAGAGCAGAATTCTAATTTGGACGCCTGAGTAATTAGGCACCGTTTGGCCTTGAGGCTTATTCAAAATTCCTTTGTTGTCCTAACATGTAACATTACACGAAATTGGCTTCTGCCAGCTGCAAGGCAGACAAGTGCTTACAGAAAGAGGAGCAAAGTCCCTTTCAGAGCCATCGAGTGTCCCGCGGCCGCCAGGTCCGTAAGGCCGCCCGAGCCCCAGATCCAAACCTCTGTCGATTAGGAGGCCTTCCTGCTTCGGGGGCCAGTTCTCGCCCTCTCGTATCCTGGTTCCCGTGAGGCAGTGTCCAGCAGCCTGCGTTGGGTCCCCCTTGCTGTAGCGTTAGTGGGTTACTGGGTCTGGTTTTATCTGTTCCCCATTTTGTTTGGAGACCACATTTGCCCTTTGCATTCGAGATAAATTGAATTTTATTTTATAAGGAATTACCATAAATTGATGGTAAAATTGGGATTCCATCTACAGCAGTTTACTGTCAACAATGCAATTAAAATGTATTTTTGTCCGTGCCTGCTCTTAAAAATTTCAAAGTATACGTTCATAAAAATAGCTGAAATATATACAGAATGTTCATCAATATTTTCTCTAAGTACTTTCCCCCCAAGGCTTCACACCCCTTTATTTAACCCAAACGGAAATAATGCATGGGGTTTTAACAAAGTCTAATTGAACTCTTGTCTCTTTTCTCTCCAGAATTATACATTTATTTACAATGCTGGAGTCAATTTTTAATACTATCACGAGCCCAGAGGACCCCAAAACTCAGCAGCCATAGATATTCACCAAGACAAATGGTTAATTAAACAAAAGTTGCTTTTAATTATCTTTTTTTAATTTTTTTACACACCATAAATCACATTAGCCATGATATACACTATTTCTTTTTCACACATATACAGTGACTTTTAATTATCTTTAAACATGAAAATAGAATCAAATTTAACTTATTTCTATTGACTTAATTAACCCCCTTCTAATTCTAAGTACACGTTCATGTTCAGAAAAGTTCTTTGGTTCACAGTCCAATCTCACTTTTCACTCCTCCAAGTTCACTGGTTGCAGGCAATTCTTCTACTGCACAGAATTTAACATGTATAAAGTTCACCAGGCTTTGATGCTTGAAAGGTAAATGGTTACTGCTCAGGAAGGTTCTTGTCGGTTTTCACAGAGAGATTTGTTGCTCATTGGACACAAACTGATTTTTTCTAATCAGCCACTCCAGTGTCTTGCCCCCTCAGGATTCTCCAGATGATAACCTTTTTCTTTCAGGTCACCACAGAATTCCTTTTTGTTTCCAGTCCTCTCCTCTTGTATGAACCACAAGGGCTTTGACCAAGCTGAACTAAGCACTCTCAACCTGTCATGCAAATTGGGTTTTCCCACAAGCTTTCCAATCCCACCTGCTGCTGAACTGAAAAAATGCTGAACTGATCTCTCTCTCTCACTCAGAGAAAAGCCTGTTTGACTCTATCTCAGCTTGCAAAAACCATATGACCCTCTTAGAACAGCAAGCAGCCCTCCCAGATAGCCTGCGGCTCCAAACCCCTCCTCTAATCTCTCATCTGTTGTTTTCAAAACAATAATCCATTAGCGAAGTCTCTTGGGCCCTCCCCAAAGTTTTCGAAAAGGCTTTTGGAGCCAGCCTGTCTGGCTTGAGCAGAGCTCCAGTATTTTAAATGAGATCTGCTTTGAAATGTTTGTATGTAACCGACACTAAAAAAAAAACCTGCCTCAATTTATCTCCCAAAATCATATCTATATACAATGCAAAACACCACATTCAGTCACAATACATTGTATACAAAGTGATGTTGGTTATAGGTAGAATAAACACTGAATTTCATGATTCTAAAAGCAAGATGGCTTCTTCCACTGAGGACGGGTGAGATACAAACCAGAGGATGTGGGCTAAGGGTGAAAGGGGAGATGTTTAGGGGGATCTTCTTTATGCAGAGAGCGGTGGGAGTGTGGAACGAGCTTCCAGCTGACGTGGTGAATGTGGGCTCTGTTTTAACAACTGAACAGGTACATGGATGGGGTGGGGGGGTATGGAACGGTTGCAGGTCAGTGGGACTAGTCGTACTCAAACTATTTTTTCCCCACTCGCATACCTGCGTTCTGTGGTTAGTGAGGGATTGTGTGAGTGGGGGAGAAAGGTTGAGAACACCTGGCATAGGCAGAATAATAGCTCGGCATGGGTTAGAAGGGCCAAAGGGCCTGTTGTTTTCTGTGCTGTAATAGGGGTCCCTTGTTGTTTAGGATGCAGTGTCCCACAACTTGGATGGGCAGGTTCTGCGGTCAGTGAGTTAGAAGCTCAGATGGGCAGGCGGCCAGGGCAGGGTCCGCGGTCAGGAGCTCGGATGGGCGGGTGGGGCAGGGTCCGCAGTCAGGAACTCGGGCAGGCGGCCGGAGCAGGGTCCGTGGTAGGAGTGGTGAGAGCTCAGAGGGGCAGACAGGTGGGGCAGGGTCTGTGGTAGGAGTGGTGAGAGCTCAGAGGGGCGGGCAGGTGGGGCAGGGTCTGCGGTCGGAAGCTCCTATGGGCAGACGGTCAGGGCCAAAGTCAACTTTTACATGAGTCATTTGGAAAGCATGATTTCTGGGCCAAAATAAGGGAGAGGGTTAACTTTTACACGGGGTCAACTACTACGCGAGTATCTAAGGTAACAAGGCCCACGGTATAACAGGGATCATACTAGCGTGGGGAGAGTTGGCAGAAAGCAGAGTCAGAATACAGGCATCATATTCTAGTCGGCTGCCAGCTGCTCATGGTGTCCACAGGGTTCGTGGTTCGGGCCACTTCTCTCTGTGTTGTATATTAATGATTTGGATGATGGAATGAATGAATTTGTGGCCAGGTTTGCAGATGATACAAAGGGAGGTGGGGTAGAGGAAACAAGGCTGCAGAAGGACTTGGATCAGGAGAACGGGCAAATGAAATACAATATCAGAAAGTGGACGGTCACACACTTTGGTAGAAAAAATAAATGGATAGACTATTTTAAATGGGGAGAAAATTGAAAATACTCAGATGCAAAGGGACCTGGGAGACCTCGTGCAGGACGAGCTGAAGGTCAACTTGCAGGTTGAGACGATGGTGAAGGAGGCAAATGCAAAGCTGGCGTTCATTTCAAGAGGAATAGAGCAGGGGATGTGATGGTGAGACTTTATAAGGCCCTGGGGAGACGTCACATGGAGAATTGGGAGCAGTTCTGGGCTCCTCGTTCAAGAAAGGATGGGCTAACATTGGAGAGGGTTCAGAGGAGGTTCACAAGGATGATTCCAGGAATGAATGGTTTATCATATGAGGAGCGTTTGATGGCTCTTGGCCTGGACTTGCTGGGATTTAGGAGAAAATTTTTACTCGCATCACAGGGACAGGCCCTTCTGACCCACTAACCCATGCCACCCAATCCATCTATAACCCCGGTACATTTTGAAGGGTGGGAGAAAACCGGAGCACCTCAGAGGAAGCCCACGCACACCATGGAGGGGGGGGGATGGGGGGGAAATTTACAAACTCCTTACAAAGCGGGGCCATGTACACAAGTACAATGTACAGGTTCACTGAAACTTCCTCCAGTCACACAGGTGCGCAAGTTCAACAACTGTGAATTAGCACTACATGCCAAGACAGAAACTCGAGAGCTCAGTAGTGGAGAGGGGTCAGGTACTTCAAATTCCTGGGGGTCAACATCTCAGAGGAACTGTCCTGGAGCCTCCACTTTGATCCAATCACGAAGAAGGCTCTCCAGCGGCTAGACTTTGTGAGGCGTCTGAGGAGATTTGGAAAATGGACCGTGGAGAGCATTCTGGCCAGTTGCATCACTGCCCAGTACAGAGGCACCAACTCTCAGGACAAGAATAAACTCCAGAGGGTTGTTAACTCAGCCTGCGACATCACAGGTACCAGACCTCCATCGAGGACGTCGACACAAGGCAGGGACTTAAAAAAGCAGCCTCTATCCTCAAGGACCCCCCCACCATCCAGGCTATGCCCTCTTCACTCTGCTACCGTCCAGGAGCCTGAAGACAAGCACCCAGCAGGACAAGGATGGCTTCTTCCTCTCCGCCATCAGATTCTCGAATGATTAATGAACCAAAGACACTGCATTTTAATTTTTTTATAGTAATGTAAAATAGTTATGAATGTTTGCCCTGTGACGCTGCCGCAAAACCCCGAATTTCATGACTTGTTCATGGCAATAAATTCTGATTCTGTACAGAAAAGGTAGTTCCAGAGCAGTTTATGGAGAGGTTGAATTGGGTGAAATAAAAGTTTCTTGAATCCAGAGGTGATTCTGAACCTTCTGCCTGAAGGGGGCAGTGAGAAGAGGTTGTGACCAAATTCTCCACTGAATGACAGAACCACCCTGAATCAGAGCAGCCCGGCCAACGTTTTACTGTTGCTGAGTGCATCTCCTTTACCCACCGCGCTGCGGGAGTTCCAGCGGACAGCAGCGGTTTGAGACCACCACCAGCAGTAAAACGATGGCCTTCCTTTGGCGACCCACAGCCTGAACCACCATGGAACATTACAGCACAGAAACGGGCCCCTTCTCGTCCATGCCAAAGTATTATTCTGCCTCATCCCACTGACCTGCGCCCAGACCATGGCCCTCCATACCTCTCCCATTCACGTGCCTGTCCAAATTCTGCTTACAACTGAGCCCGCATTCACCACTTCAGCTGACAGTCAGTGCCACACTCCCACCGCTGTCTGTGTGAAGAAGTTCCCCTTAAACTTTTCCCCTTAACCCATGTCCTCTGGTTTGTATCTCAGTGGAAAAAGCCGACTGACATTTTCTCTGTCTATCCCCCTTATAATTTTAAATACCTCCATCAAATCCCCCTTCAATCTTCTACACTCCAGGGAATAAATTCCTAAACTGTTTAACTTTTCGCTGTAACAGTTCCTGAAGTCCGGGCAACATCCTAGTAAATCTTCTCTGCACTCTTTCTTTCTTATTGAGATCCTTCCTGTAGTTTGGTGACCAAAACTGCAAACAATCCTCCAAATTTATCCTCACCAATGTCTTGTACAACTTCACCGTAAGATCCCAACTCCTGCACTGGTTGACCAACAAGATTTGTTTTCATGCACGCCGGGACCCAAAAAGCCGTCTCAGACCCTGAACCAGATCGTAACGGAGACTGGTACCAATGGACAACTTCCCACCATGCCACGCCACGCCAGCTGCTCCACCCGCCCACAGTGAGAATGGCCCCAGACTCACTTCCTCAGCAGTATCTCGGACCCGCTCCACCCCCCAGAAATGAAGTGGCCCTGACTCGAATATCAACCTCCACTGTCCATCAGTGATTTACAGAAAACCAAGTCAACAGCTGCATGAAATCCAGAGCAGAACCTTGTCTCCCCAGCCACGAACAAGAAGTGACAAGCGAAAATAAATACCCCCTCCCTTAAGGAGTTACAAGGCCTCCCTCCACCACCCCCACGTCTGTGCCAAGACTGCCAAGGACAGAGGTGAATGAAGGTTGAGCGAGCCATACAAAAATACTTTAATTGCAAATTTTCTTTATCTGTGAATACATCAGTATTGCATACATGTTAATAATTTAAATACAGAAAAGTTAGACATCGCGTTTTTACTGACAAATCTATCTGTGCTATAAACGGTGAACTTGGTCCCAAGGGCGGAGGTACATTGGAGACGTCAAGCAGGGACAACAGTCAAGGTCAACCCTGCCGCGGTGGTCAGCCCTGTCCATCTCAGGACATTGTGACCCGTCACTAATGGATTCCTCTCGGTTAAAGTCAGCAGAATGCTAAAGGATCACGAGAAGTCAAGAGTAGTTAGTACTTGATCGGCTTCCTCCTGTATGAGACGGCTGCAGGCAGTGGGAGGCGTTGAGGGGAGGAAACTGAAGGGTGGAAACAATGATTGGAAGAGAGGTTGGAGGAGGAACAGGTTTGAAATAGAGGTGTTGAGCCAGGAGGAGGGGACGGGGCAGGGAGAACAGGAGGGGTCCTCATCAATTTCTACCTATGTAGGATGGGTTATATGGGGCTTGCCTACTGAGGGAGCCATCAATCCTACCCATGTAAATCACCCATGGAGTGGCAGCAGCTTCCTCACGTTCTGAGAGGCCGTTAAGCCTATCAAGTCCATGCTTGCCCAGAGTGAATCCATTCCTCTATACGGTCCCCCATAGTTCTCTCTCACCTGCCCATTAGTCCTGTCCAATCATCCTGCCACCTCACAGCCCCGAGGGGCTGAAGCACCCAGTTAACATTCTGGCCTTGTAGGAGGAATCTGGAGCACCCGGGGAGGGGGGGAACGTGCGCACTCCACGCAGGCTGCGCCCAGGAGGTAGAGATGGAATGTGTGTGTGTTGCACCAGGCTTTCAGAGATCTGCAGTTTTACTGAGATCAGCTTGAGGGTGTTGGGAAGATGAATGACCTCTGGCGATGAGTCAAACAGCATCTGAGCTTGTCAACATCAATCACCATACTCAGTACCTTTCCTACACAAGGTCACAGTTGCAGTTCATCCAGACAATTAATCAATGGCAAGAGGGAATTCGAGAACTGCCTGGGAACATGCTGCCACAAGGTCAGTACTGGGACTGGGTGGGGTTTGGTTGGCGACGTGAGGCCTCTGGAGGGTGGGCGGAAGGCTGAGGGGTGGCTTCGTGGAGGTTTATAAAACCATCGATAAGGTGAATAGTCCCAAGATAGGTGATTCTGAAACTAGGGGAACCGGTTAAAGGTGAGAGGGGAAAGATATAGGGCAACTTTTTCCACTATACAGATGAGATGAGCGGAGGTGGGGACGTTTTAATGAAATCTTGGCCATTACCATACACACACACACGTCAGTCCATGGCCTCGTGTACTATCCAACCAAGTGAACTGGAGTCTCTCCCTCCAAGACCACCCGATCTGAACCCTGTGGCAAAGCCATACCAGGGTAGTGGTGGGGAGTGGGGGAAGGATAAAGACCTCTTGATCACGTGTGCAAGCCTCGGGTCAATGTGAATTTTATGCAGGTCGTTCAGATGGATGGCAGGAACTAGATCAGGGAGGGGTGGTGAGGGGAGATTTGACAGAGGTATTTAACATTGAGGGATATGGACAGAGTAAATGTAGGTTGGCTTTTTCCACTGAGAATAGGTGAGGTACAAACTGCAGGACATGGGTTAAGGGTGAAAGGGGAAAGGTTCAGGGTGTGGGTGGCTAACCTTTTAATTTAGATACAGCACAGAAACAGGCCATTTCGGCCACAAGGACTCGTGGGCCGAAATGGCCTGTTACCATGCTGTATATCTAAATTAAAGGTCGTCCACCTGAGATAGGGGGAAAACTTCTTCACACAGAGAGCGGTGGGAGTGTGGAACGAGCCAAAGTGGTGAATGTGGGCTCAATTTTAACATTTAAGATGGATTTGAACAGGTACGTGGATGGGAGGGGGATGGACTGGGTGCAAGTCAGTGGGACAGGGCACAAAAATAGTTTGGCACAGTTTCTGTGCTGTAGTGTTCTACAGCGGGGAGACGAAGGGAAGGGGAGGAGTGTGTGGGTGACAGACTAGGTAGGGGAGGGGAAAGAAACCAGGGACCTGGTAGCCTTGATTCCAGGCTCTGTGGCACCCCAGAGTGCCTGCTCGCACCAGGAACAAGGGTCTTGGCCCCTGAGCTGGTTCGTCCTCTCTGGATTCACCAGGGTCTAGTGTTCCTGAACTTGTTCTTGTGTCGAATCCACTGGGCTTGGGAGGGCAGCTGCGTCTCCGCCCAGGGAGACCACACCACCTCCTCCCGCTCTCTGCGTATGAGGCCCTCCCTCGCCCCAGGCCCTCCCCCGGCTCCCTGATCCAGGGTCGGAGGGGGCTGGGGGAGCTGCGCTGGTGGGAACACCCCACTTGGCAGAGGGTTCGGATCCTGGGCGGCGTCCTTCGGGTCCGAAGGGATTAGTTGTCCATCCTGGACGCGGGGGGAGCCGGTCCCTCTGTGTGAAGGGAAGAGAGAGGGTGAATGCAGATAACCAGATGGGTTAATTCCATCGCAGGACACAGCATGTCTTTCTTCAACACTTGAGTTTTGGAAGCAAAAGGGGCTTGCACAGTCACAATGGGCCAAAGGGTCTCATGTATTACAATATGTAAAGTGGAGAGGTGATAAAACACCCCAGCATAGACAAGGTGGCTCTGTGTGAAAAGGTGACATACAGGTGAAAGCAAGGTACACCTGTACCTAAGTTTCCTGATGATACTAAATTAAGTGGAAAAGCAAATTGTGCAGAGGATACGGAGAGTCTGCAGGGAGATATCGATAGGTTAAGTGTGTGGGCAAGGGTCTGGCAGATGGAGGACTATGTAAATGTGAGGTTATCCACGTTGGAGGGAAAAATAGATCAGATTATTATTTACATGGCAAGCAATTGCAGCGGGCTGACGGGCGGAAGGACCTGGGAGGGCTTGTGCATGAATCGCAAAAGGTGGGTTTGCATGTGCAGCAGGTTATCAAGAAGGCAAATGAATCGTGGGCCTTCGTTGCTGGAGGGATTGAGTTTAGGAGCAGGGAGGTTCAGCTGCAACTGTACAAGGTCCCGGTGAGGCCGCAGATCTGGTCTCCGTACTTAAAGAAGGAAGGACTGGCTTTGGAGGGGGTGCAGAGGAGGTTGATTCCAGAGATGAGGGGGTCGGCCTACAAGGACAGATTGAGGCGTCTGGGACTGTACTCGCTGGGATTTAGAAGAATGAGAGGGGATCTTATAGAAATGTATAAAATTATAAAAGGCACGGATAAGATAGAGGTGGGTAAGTTGGTCTCCCCCATTGGTGGGGGAGACCAGAACTAGGGAACATCGCCTCAAGATACAGGGGAGTAGATTTAGGACGGAGATGAGGAGGAACTCCTTTTCCCGGGGGGTGGGGGGTGGATCTGTGGAATTTTCTGCCCTTTGAAGCAGTAGAGATGACCTCAGTAAGTATATTTAAGACGAGGTTGGATAGATTTTTACACAGTTGGGGAATTAAGGGTAGGAAGTGGAGATGAGCTGATCATCAGATCAGCCATGATCTCATTGAAGGGCAGAGTAGGGCTCGACGGGCTGAATGGACCACTCCTGCTCCTATTTCTGAAATTATAGGAGCAGGAGTCAGCCATCCGACCCTCCAAGTGGCCTAGGTTATTTTAGTACCCAGACTACAGGCTAGTAAGGGTACCACCTCCCCCCCCTCCCACTCCATCTCCGCCCAGCGCGTCCACAGGGAGAGCCGAACCTTGGCCCTCACTGATGCATGCAGGCGGGATGAGACAATCGAGCGGCGGAGGAGACATCATCTTCGCTGCTCACCCATGTCCCGGATGATGGATCCGTCCCGAGGATTTCTG
The DNA here is from genome assembly GCF_036971445.1 of Narcine bancroftii. Taxonomy (NCBI): domain Eukaryota; kingdom Metazoa; phylum Chordata; class Chondrichthyes; order Torpediniformes; family Narcinidae; genus Narcine; species Narcine bancroftii. The sequence continues at coordinate 179,763,167 of NC_091470.1, read as the reverse complement.
GCCCGGCCCTGAAGATGAGGGGGAGAAAAAAAAGACAGGTTCGTTATTTCAGGGCCAAACTTCGCCTTCCTCTGCAGGAGGTTTTCAAGAGAGAAGGTCGTTCACCCATGGGGTACCCTTCGCCTATTACCAGGGGAAAAGCCGGAGCAGCAAGCATGAGAGGGGGGAGGGAGGGAGGCCAGATCCATTGCCCCAATGGGACCCCCTTCCCAGCCACGAGCAAGTGTGATCCCGAGCTCCTGCATCAATCAGTGGACCCCAGAAACCATCATGCCAGGTTGAACAGTTTACCAATCTCTCCTCTGAACAAAGACTGGCCTTTACCGAGCTGGGTCAATGAGTCGTACAGCACAGGAACAGGTCGTTTGGCACGACTCCTCCATGCTGACCAAGGCGTCTTTTCCTGAGCTAGACCCACTTACCGATATTCAGACCACATACACCTTTCCCATCCAAGTACCTGTTTGAGGTGCTATTATCAATGCCGGCTGTTGTAGTTGGCTCTTCAAGGTCTGGGGCGGCACAATTGGCGTGACCATTAGTTAGCACAACACCTTTACAGCGCCAGCGATCGGGACTGGGGTTCGATCTGTAAGGAGTTGGTACGTTCTCCCCATGTTTCTCCTGGAGGGGGGGGCGCTCTGGTTTCCTCCCACCCTTCAAAACATACGGGATTGTAGGTTAATTTGGGTGGCACTGGTTTAAAGGGTTAGAATTAGCTACTACCGTGCGGTGAAGGAGAGGAAAGGAAGACCCTGGTGATCCTCTCGGCTGTTTTCTGTCCTGATCATGCAACACTCAGGTTTTCACTATTAAAACGCTTTTTCTTGCACCAATTGTAATTGTAAATATTAATTATCTAGCTCCTTTCAACATTTTTTTTCTTTCGTTGCAGGACTTCCTCTATGTCGATGAGCTCGAGCGTAGATCAGGTAACGGCTTCCCCTGCACCCTGACTGTGTGTGTCCGAGGTGGAACTCCCAGCCATTTCAACTCCCCCCCCACCCCCGCTTCCCCATTCGCACATGGACCTGTCTGCCCTCAGACTCATCCATCTACCTCATCCAACGTAGCTCGAGGAACGACATCTCACGTCCCTCCTGGACGGCCTCAAGGTGAACCTTGATTTTCTTTTAAAAAAAAGGTAATTTTAGGTGACACACGTACAGCCCGGTTACAGGCCCTTCCAGCCCATGAGCCTCTGCTGCTCAATTGACCAACAACCGCTGGTACGTTTTGAACAGTGGAAATCCATGCAGACACAGAGAGAACATATAAACTCCTCACAGACAGCACGGGATTGGAATCCCGGTTACCCCAGCGCCATAAAAGCATTGCGCTAACCACTATCTGGTCCAACTGGCTCCATTTCTTAATTCCCTACTCCTTTGTCCCATCGCAGTGGTCTCTCCCCCTCCTTTTGTTCCACACCCGTCACCTCAACCCCTTCCCTCTCCCCTCCACTACCTTCTCCTACTTCACCCGAAACATTGACTGGCCTCTTTGGTCCCTCCACAGGAACCATTTGTGCTACCTAGTCAGACTAGCCCTGACGCTCTCGGTTCCGCACAACTCAGAAACCACCCTTACCAACGCCAAATGAATGATGCCACTCACAAGGTCCCGCTGACTTCTCCTGCCCAAGGTCCAGCGACGGTGAGGGAGTTCCGGAGGTGGCGCATGCCTCGCCCGCGGTGACCAGTTCCTTCTGGACAGGCACGTTGCTTTGAAGGCAAGATGAACAAAACCAGGGGGGGAGTGGCAGGGGCAACGGGGAGGGAGGGGATACGCACAGGGGAAGGGGGAGAGAATTTGGGAAAGGGGGAAGGGATTTGGGAAAGGGAGGCGAGAGGAGGGAACGTCGTGAGAAGAGGATGGCAAAGGCAAGGGGGAGGTGTGGAGGCAGAATGGAAAACGATGGGATGGAGAGAAAGAAAAATAATGCAAATGTCAAACTAATGATGGCGTGGATGAGATGTGGCAAAAAAGTGAGGCAAATCAACTCAAATCAGAGCCTGCAGAAGTAATCTTCATAGGCCAACCCCCTCATTTCTGGAATCAACCTGGCGAACCTTCTCCAAAGCCCTTCCTCAAGGCAGGAGTGCAGAACTGCCCGCAGGACTCCAGATGCAACCTCACCAGGACCTTGTACAGCTGCAGCAGAACCTCCCTGCTCCTAAATTCAACCCCTCCAGCAATGAAGGAAGGCCAACGTTCCATTTGCCTTCCTGACACCTGCAAACCAACCTTCTGAGATTGTGGGGGGTGGGGGGGGTGTGAAATTCTAGGCGGTTGTTGGGAGTTGGTCATGAGCTCGGCACAGCAGCGTGGGCCGAAGGGCTGTACTGAGCCGCAGATTTCCTTGTCTTGCTGTCGGGTACCCGCTGCCTTCAGAGTTTGCAATGCGCTACATCCTTAAGACTGACCACTGCGAAAGGCTGCACGCGCAGGGTGGTGGTTGTATAGAAGGTGGTGGGGTCGTGCGGGCAAACGGGGTTAATAAAGATCGGCTTGAACGAGATGGGCCAGGTGCTCTAAAAGGAGGAAGTGAGAAATTCTGCCGGACGGCAAAAATCTCAGTAATTAATGCGCATAGGTCTGGCGATGACGATGGCTGGTAACAAATTGGCGCCCACTTGAGGTGTCATGTCGGCACTCAGAAGGTTTTGGATTTTGGAGCATTTTGGAACTTCGGATAAGGGGTACTTGACCTGTGGGTGTCAGGGTTGGCGTGGCAGTCAGCGCAACGCTATTACAGCCCCAGAATCTGGATTGGGGTTCGAATCCCGCGCTGTCTGTGAGGAGTTTGTACGTTCTCCCCGTGACTGCATGGGCTTCTCCCCGGGGGGGGCGGAGGGGTTCTTGTTTCTTCCCATCATTCGAAACGTACCGGGGGGGGGGTAGGTCAATCGGGTGTAATTGGGCGGAATGGGCTCAGGGGCCTGTTACCCTTCGGGGATGAGACCTTCAAGGTGCTCTACAGCTCTATTAAAGATACAATATTGGACACCCATGGCGGTGCAGAGTTGGGGCCTCTGCCTCACAGACCCAGTGTATCAGGGTTTGATCCCAACCTTGGGCACTGCCTGCGTGGAGTTGGCATGCACTCTACACAACCTAGCGAGCTCTGGTTTCCACCTCACATCTCAGAAATGTGTCGACAGGTTTAAACGTCACCCGTAAGTTACCTCGAGGTGGGAGGAGGATTGGAGGGAGAGTTGACAACTGGAGATGGGGAACTAATCAAGGAGGCAAGGCAGCGGGTGGGGGGGGGGGAGGTGGGGTGCCCCCGAATCAGAATGCACACAGAATTTCGCCAACAAGTGGGCACCGTGTGGATTTCACTGGAAGGGTTCCAAAATTGGAACACAATTGGAAAAGTTATGACTGCTTCGGAACTGCTGGAACAGCCTCGTGCAGACTCGCGGGGAGCAGAGACAGAGCGCTACCGCGGGGTCCAACTGCGCCGTCAGGGCTGCAGACTCCAGGGAAGCCAAACACTGGTGTAGGGCACCAGTAATAGATAGAACCCCAGGACAGTGACCACGGTGGCGGAGCAGCAAGGTGGGGCTCTGAGGCTGTTGGTGACTCGAGATGAAGATCCCACGCAGGCCGTGGGTGACTGCGGTCGAGGGACTCGCACCAGGCAGCGGGCTGCTGGAGACTGGTTGAAGGGTACCAGGTATTGGAACCGTGAGGCGAGAGGGTGCTGGAGGCTTCCTGACCATATCAGAGGTTTGGAGCTGGAGCTGCTGATGGTTTGGGCTGTGGGGGCTGGAGGTGAATCTACGGACACTCGGTAACTCTGGGGGGACGCTCTTTTCCTTTTCTGTCTCTGACTGTACGGGGAAATTTCTGCTGATGCCAGATCTTAAGGTAGGCTAAAGGGAATTTTGTGTAATATTACATTTTTGTTTTTTAATTACGTGACAAGAGAAGAATCTTGAATATTGAGACGTCCAGGCGAGGACTAAGAGAACGAGAACAACTGCACATGTGTGAAAGGTCCAATCATCCACAGCTTTATTGTCAACCAGGAAACTACAAATGCAAATTCTTTCAGTTGCTTATTCCTTCAAGGACATGCAAGGACTAACACACCCATCCACACACTATTAGGAAAGGCAAGGACTGGACCTTCAGAAACCACCAATACTCAGAACGGCACAACACATCATACAGCAGATAAATCCAAGACAGGAGTAAAACACCAAAGTCTGCAGACACAGTGGTTGAAACTCAGCCGGGGATAGCAGTGTACTTTATGGAGCAAAGATAAAGGGTCATAACTAATGTTTCAGGCTTGAACTCTCCATGTGCTCTAGTCTGAAAGATTGGTTACCATCACATAACAATTTACAGTAAGGAAACAGTCCATCTCGGCCCTTCTAGTCCACACTGATTTATGTGAAACTCCACTACCCTCCTACCCATTCCCTTGCCCATAACCTTCCATCCCTTCCCATCCATGTACTCATCCAACCTCCTCTTAATGACAGAATTGACCCTGCTGCAACTACTTCTTCCGGAAGGTCATTCCACTCAGCCACCACTCCCTGAGTGAAGAAGCATCCTCTTATATTACTCCTAAAGTTTTCCCCCCTAACCCTTAGCTTATGTCCCCTCGTTCCAATCTCCCCCAACCTCAGGGGGAAGAGCCTATTCACATCTATTCTATCCATTCCCATCATAATTTTAAATACCTCTATCAAATCCCCCCTCAACCTTCTACGCTCCAATGGATAAAGACCCAGTCTACTCAATCTTTCTCCGTATTCAAGATACTGCAATCCAGGCAATATTTTTATAAACCTTCTCTGCACCCTCTCAACCTTATTGATATCCTTCCTATAATTTGGAGACCAGAACTGCACACAATATGGGCCTCACCAATGTCTTAAACTATATGCTGTGTATAAGATGACTCACGTATAGGACGGCCCTGGAATTTCCACCTAAAATGTTGACTTTGAGCAATACCCTTTGTATAAGTCAACATATCCCCCCCCACCCGCCCCCCCCCCCCCCCCCCCCCCGCACAAAAGAAATATCTGGCACTTACTGCTGATCAGTGGATGCTGTTAAAAGCCAAATCACAATATTTTAATAACGAACGATCATTTAAAGGTTCAACTTTTATTTGGGATGATTTGAAATAAACCACTGTCGGCTCCTGTAACAGGCCGTTTAAAGCCTGTACAGGCCCGAGAGCAGTTGGCCGGGCAGATGGACCCTGTGGAGGAGGGTCGAGACTTTGTAAATAATTAACGTAAGTTTGCATCGGAGCAGGGAGTGTGGAGGCCAAGGGGAGAATCTTAGACCCTTTGTATAAGAAAACCCAGTTTTAAGGTGAAATTTTAAAGTATCGTCCTATACAACGGTATATACGGTATGTACCTGTATCTCTGCTGTCTAAAGTCCGCTGTTTGAGCTGCTGAGTTTCTCCAGCATTATTTTTAAATCCAAGACAGAGCAGTCCAGGTGACTTCCAGACTTCAGAGAGTGCAACTTCAGGGTCACATCAGGCAGCTGCTCAACGCTCTGGTGGGCAGCGAGAGACCAAGTGGCCCCCACCTGCCAGCGTAACCCAGAGAGCGAGTGGCGAACCTGTGGAAGCCGCTACTCGCTTCTCTCCCCACCACTCCTGTCTCCCACCCACAGTTCTCGTGTCCCCTGCAGCTTCGGCCGAAGTTGCCGGCCTCGTCCAGAGGCGTGTTGGGGGGGGGGGGGGGGGGGGCGGGGGGGGGGGGGAAGGAACCGCGATGATTACAGCGATCGTCTTCCCCATCCTGGGACAGCGCAGATCGCCCACAGGACAAAGCGGGGCAGGGGTTTGGGATCTGGACTAAATGCACGCATCAGGGCGCACAGCGTGATGCCACCAGTAACATCAGACCCGGTGTTAGTATCACACAACCTACAAGAGGGAAGTAAAGGAAGTTTGTCCTCGATTGTGGAGCATTGAGGTTGGGGAATTCTCTAAAAGAACAAGAAGAATTGGGAACATGTCCAAACAATGGTTTGGACTGAAGTCCGTGTGACTGCGGAGGCTGCAGGAGCACAGGAGGTGAATCCATGGACACTCAGTGACTCGGGGGGGGAGGGGGGGGGGGAAGACTCTCTTTTGCTTCTCTTTCTCTGACTGTAAGGGTCGTTGGGCAATTTCTCCTGATGGCGAATTTTTGTCCGCCTTACAGTCAACTAAAGGAGATTTTGTATAATATCACATGACAATAAAAGAATCTCATCATGTATTCAAGGCCTTAAACTACTGTATATACTCAAGTAATAGTCAATCCAATGTGAAAGTCAACCCCCCTATTTTTGGCCACGACCACCCACCCATCCGAGCTCATGACACCCTGACAGTGAACACTCAACCCTGGCTGCCCACACTCCGGAGCTTCCGATGCCCTGGCTGTCCGACCGTCCAAGTTCCCGACGCCCCAGATGCCCACTTGAGCTCCCGACACCCTGGTCTCCTGCCCGCCCAAGCTCCCGACGCACTGGCTGCCAGCCCGAGCTCCCGACGCCCGCCTGTCCGAACTGCTGAGACCCCGGCCGCCTGCCCATCTGAGTTCCTGTCGCCCAGAACATGGACTAACCACCCAGTCCCGGCCATCCAAGCTGCTGATACCTTGAAATGATGCAGGTACTCACTGCAGTCAAAAGTATGACCAATGTAAAAGTCAAACCACACCCCCACCCCCCGCAAATTTGACCCGAAAAATTGGCCCATAAAAGTCGACTATCACACGAGTATATACAGTACCTGTTAAAGGCATAACAAACCTTACGATGTGTATAATGGCTTCAGAGGAACTGGCAGTGATGTACTGATGACTACCTGCTGAGCTGATCGATGTGGAGGAGTTCAGAACCAATATAGGAAAAGCCTGGAGCACAAGGCAGCTGTGAACCCTTAATTAGAGGTGTCTGGGAGAGGTACGCAGGTGTGCACAATAACAGAAGCTCGGGGCCCACTCAGTTATCCAAGCTTCACCAACTGAGTGAGGTAAGCTTGCGAATTGAGGATGTATAGTTTGAGGTTCATTGGGTCTGAAGTTGTTCCCAAGGTCTGAACCGGGAAAAGGACGGAGATCCTCAAGGGAGGAAACTGGACCACCCCAGAGAAACCCACGTGGAGGTCAATCAAACTCCTTACAGACGGCGCAGGATCCCGACTGGGGTCGCTGATAGTGTGGCGCTAACTGTGCTTCAGTGATACATGAAATTACAAAGGGCTCCATCCCACCATCTCCCTTAAATAACCAGCCCTAATACAGATCTCCTCTTTACCACAACATTCTGCAGGACCTTTGACATTACCAGCAGTGACGGTGTTTCAAGAAAAGGAACTTTGTTGCCAAGAAGATGCTCCCAAGAGATCATAAAGCTGTGAATTGATGAAAATAAGTTATAGGAGAAGAAATAGGCCATTCAGCCCAACGAGCCTGCCCCACCATTTAATGACCTGATCCATTTTCCTCACTCAACCCCTCCGCCCGGCCTTCTCCCCATATAACCTTTGATCGAGACCTATCAGTCTCTGCCTTAAATACACCCAAAGACCTGGCCTCCAAAACCATCTGTAAGGAGTTTGCACATTCTCCCTGCATCCGCGTGGCTTTCCTCTGCCAGCTCCAGTTTCCTCCCACCCTCCAAAACGCATCTCAGTAAATTTGGGTGCAATTGGGCGGCACGGGTTTCAATGGCCGGGATCAGCTTCAGCCGTGCTGTGAATAATTAAAAAAAATTATTTCTTTTGTAGTCACTTGTAGCCTTTGCTTTGCACTCTCATCTCTCGCTGGAACTCTGCCCCCCCCCACATAGTTTCACTTGCTGCACTATGTACGGCCTGACTCGCCAGCCTCCTCGCAAAACAATCTTTCGAACCGCACCACAGTACACGTGAGGATAAACTTGAACTGCTCTTCACAATAAATAACTGCCTTAACTCAGACTCTTTCCCTTCTGGTGCTTGCTAAGGGATCTGGTAGATCCCTATCGTTAATCTAGACGCGTGGGAGCAACCCCACATCTCCCCTGCAGACACGTGCTAGCCCCGTGGGTCACGGAGATGACGTGGGCTGCTCACTTGCAAAATTACCCAGCTTTATCGCAGCCGTGCTGAAGTTGAGGAAGCAGTGATGATCAGGGTTAATCCACAGAGTCAATTAACAACAGCGCAGTTTTTAAAAAATCAAGACCGAGTTAAAAAAAACCCATCTCGGTGAAAAATATGAACACTGTTGCTTTGCATTCTAGTAAAAAAAAGTTTCAATAAAACCCAGTTAACATTTGAAAGGTTTGTACTTTGATCAGACACTAAACCAGGAGAAGGGGTTAATGTCGGAGGGTGGGGATGTCATTGGAAGGAACGCTGACCACGGGTGAGGGAGCTGGGAAGGAAAGGAGGAGGAACAGAGACAGAAAACCAGACAATGTATCAACAGAGAATACATCAGGAACTGCAGCATTTGTTACATTTATCCCAGGGTCACAGACACATGCCTGAGAGAGAGAGAGAGAGAGAGAGAGAGAGAGAGAGAGAGACAAACACACACACACACACACACACACACACACGGCAATCAAGAAATAAAGAAACAGGTCTAAATTAATGATTCCTCATCAAAGACAATTCTCCACAGCTCACCTTATCCACATTGGCCGAACCCTTCCCATTCATGCCTCGTGCATAGTTTTGTAACATTGATCCTCCACATTTGTAAACATGGGACATTACAGCACAGAAGCAGGCCTTTCGGCCCTTCTAGTCTGTGCCAAACTATTACTCTGACTAGCCCCAGTGACCTGCACCCAGTCCACAATACCCTTCCCATCCCTGTGCCTGTCCAAATTTTTCTTAAATGTTAAAATTGAGCCCAGATTCACCACTTCAGCTGGCAGTCCATTTCACATTCCCACCACTCTCTGTGTGAAGAAGTTCCCCCTAAACTTTTCCCTTTAACCCTTGTCCTTTGGTTTGTATCTCAGAGGAAAAAGCCGACCGACATTTTCTCAGTCTGTTCCCCTCATAATTTTAAATACCTCCATCAAATCCCCCCTCACTCTTCTACACTCCAGGGAATAAAGTCCTAAGCTGTTTAACCTTTCCCCGTAACTCAGTTCCTGAAGTCCGTGCAATATCCTAGTAAATTTTCTCTGCACTCTTTCAATTTTGTTGATATCTTTCCTGCAGTTCGGCGACCAAAACTGCACACCTTTCTACCACAGACCTTTCCCACCAAGGTCACCTCATGTCTGGCTCAGCTCCCTCCAAGCCTTGGTTACCCCTCAGCTTGGCTGGTTTCCCACACTTCCACCCGTAGTTTAGCCCAGCAGGAACCCTGCTGCTTGTATCCCCACGTGCCGTTATCCCACAGCGGTCCAACTCTTTCCCCAAATGCACTGGCGGGGGGGGGAAGTTCGCTCACATGGTAGAGCGCTCGCTGAGCATGCGGGAGGCTTGCAGGATTGGCACCTGCATCCCGCATTGAATTTTGGGCAGCGCGGTTAGCGCAGCGCTGTTACGGCACCAGCGACCGGGGTTCCAATCCAGGGCTGTCTGAAAGGAGTTTGCATGTTCTTCCCGAGTCTGCGTGGGCTTCTTCCAGGTGCTCCGGCCCCCTCCCACTCATCAAAAGGTTCAGGGGTTATAGATCAATTGGGCAGAAAAGCCTCAAGAACTGAAAGGGCCTGTTACCGTGCTGTAGGTCTAAAATTAAAAAAAATGAACTCCAGCAAGGTTCCCATCCAGACCCCCTCGCTCTCCAGCCCGGCATCTCTTTCTCTGCACCCCTTCAACTTTGACCCCTGGGACATCCCATTCACTGCTGTACTATGACCACAGCATCAACCCCACCAAACCTCTCTCTTTCTCTCTCTCTCTCTCTCTCTCTCTCTCTAAAGCCACTCCATGCAACCCACCTCAATGACCAACCTAGCCACTTCCATCCACACAGGGAGCATCAGGACTTGTTCCCGTGAAGCCCTTTTGTACTGAACTACACAACATCTGGTAGTTTTTGCCATTGGCACCCAGACCTCATTGGTCTAATTTCAGTGCTTGGGAGTTATTTTATTGGGCTTTTTTTAAAAAGAGGAATTCTTAAAATAGTTGAGTTATGTGACTGACGTCAGTGTCAGCGCTGCGTCAGTGCTCAGCAAAAGGAGGTGTCAGGCGCTCCTTCCGTCCAATAGCCGACAGGTCTCCCTTGGGCAAGGTGCGGTACCTGTTTAGCCTCCCAGTCAGGGTCACGTGGATTGCAGATGGTGTATGGTTTTTACAGCAGATTCTACAAATCGTAACTTATAGTTTTAAAACTAAAAACGCTGGGAAGGTGATTCTGCTGATCAATGCCCAAGGTTTACTCGTCCAGTTCGGACACTGTGACTGAAGGCGGCAATGGGAACTCAACATGGACTACGGTCTCAGCTCAAAGATGGAGCCTTCACCAAAGGAGAACAGGGGAGGCAAATATCGGAAGGTCAGAGATCATGATGGATGGAGAGACAGGATCGTCCACGCCAAACAGCGAGGTACCTGGATGATGACAATGTGACTGACATTTTATTTGCCTGTTTTAAATATCGCCTCAGACAATTTTCAAAAATCTCCACCTTGCCCCGAGGGCGGTGATGGGGCTGGCGAGAACACGGGTAAAGTTCATTCAAGCACACTTTAGAGAGCATAGGCAGGAATACAGACGTGCCGTGGGAAAGGTCAGCAGGTCATGCAGTGTTTGCGCAAGGCCCTGCTCAGTTTCGCCAGCGCTTCTCAGTACTGGCGCCTGCAGACTCCACCAAGCCAGCCTGTGCCTTGCTCTAACCCAGCCATTCTCAACGGGGGCCGAACAGCCTTCCTGGAGACCCCTGCACATTTAAATAAAAACCTTGTAACAAATATTTTTTTGCTTTTTTTTTTAAAAGAGACAAAACTGAAACTTGACTGCTTCACATAAACTTTGTGCAGAGTCCTAAGGGAGCCATGGCTGAAGCAAGGTTGAGAAAGGCTGCTCCATCCTACGGGGTTTGGTGGGGGACACTCACCAGGTTCTCCTCCGTTGGGCAGAGGTGTCATCTGCCTCCCTGGCGCCGTTCAGTAGCTGGGAGCGTAGACCCCGGATGCGGCGCGGCCCCTCCTGCTGGCCTGGCTGGATCAGACGGGAACTGCAGCCCAGGCTGTTGGATCGTGTCAGTGAGGATGCCTGATTGAAGGGCCAGGGCAGCTCCTGGTCTTCAGGTGCCCCTGTCGAAGAGAAAAGAAATCCCCCCCATCAACTCAGCCCATACCAGCATCCCCGCCATTTCCCGCTCATCTGCCCTGACTCCCGCCGTCCCCAGAAAACAAACTGCCATCTTCCACCCTGACCTCAAATTCACTTATTCCATCTCCAGTGACAATCTCTCCAGACTTATTGTCGGAGTACATATATGACATCACATACAACCCTGAGGTTCTTTTTCCTGTGGGCCAGGCAGAATCACCACTTATTGGTGGTAAAAAAAAACTACACAACATACACTTGTAAACGGATAAAGAAATGTAAACAAGTATGCAATACAGAGAGAAAAAAAAACAATAAAGTGGACAGGAGTCCTGAAATGAGTCCCTGATTGAGTTTGTCATTGAGGAGTCTGATGGTGGAGGGGTAGCAGCTGTTCCTGAACATCATGGTGTGAGTCTTGTGGCACCGATACTGCTTTCCTGATGGCACCAGCGAGAACAGAGCGTGTGCCGGGGGGAGGGGGGGGGTGTGGATCCTTGATGATCGCTGCCGCTCCCCGATGGCAGCTGTTCCCTATCGATGTTTTTGATGATGGGGAGGGTTTTGCCTGTGATGTTCTGGGCTGTGTCCACTGTCCTTTGCAGGGCTTTACAATCAGGGGTTGTCCCCATACCAGACCATCTTGACCTCTCTGACAAGTTTTCTACCGACAATTTTACAAACCCGCAAACTCCCACAACTACCTCGGCTGCACCTCTTCACACCCAGTATCTCTGTCACCACCCTCTGTTCCCAAGATCAGGTCTTCCATCCAGATCATCTGAAATGTCCTCCTTCTTGCAAAAATGACCTCCTGGTTATAGGGGAGGTAGATCAGCTGGTTTACTGGAGTGCAACAACAACCTTGCACTCATCATTAGAAAAAACTAAGGAGCTGACTGTGGACTTTAGGATGGGGTGGGGGGGGGGGGAAATCTGAACACAAACCAGTCCTCATCGAAGGGTCAGCTGTGGAAAAGGTTAAGAGCTTTGAGTTTCTGGAGGTCTGAAGATCTGTCCTGGGGCCTCCATGTCGATGCATCATGAAGAAGGCTCGCCAACGGCTGTACGACGCAAGGAGCTTGAAGAGATTTGCTATGTCACCACAGACAAAGATATTTCTACAGGTGGACTGTGGAGAACATTCCAACCAGTTGCATCACTGTCTGGTCTAGAGGTGCCAATGCAAGGGGCAGGAAGGCTACAGAGTTGTGAACTCAGTCAGTCTTCACTCCATCAAGGTCATCGACAAGAGGTGGGGTCTTCAGAAAGTAGCCTCCACCCTCAAGGACACCTAGGCTATGGCCTCTTCACTCTGTTACCATCGAGAAGGAAGGTGAACACAAAGCGGCACAAGACCAACTTTTTCCCCTCCGCCATCAGATTTCTAAACAGACCAGAGACGCTACCTCACTGTCTCTTCTTTTGCACTAATTTATTTCGTTTTAAATGTAATTGATAGCAATATTTGCACCTGTGACGCTGCCACAAAACAATGAATTTTATGACTTGTTCATGACAATAAATTCTGATTCTGAATGTGGACAGGTACATGGTTGGAAGGGTATGGGGGGATTATGGACAGCTTCAGGTCAATTCATGACTACGAATTCTGATAAATAGATGGGGAATGGGACTGCGCAGACTTGCTGGGTCAAACAGACTCTTACTTTGAAAGAAAATATGAAAAGATATATTCCACCATGTAGTTAGGGTGGTGCAGAAGGCTTTTGGTACACTGGCCTTTATAAATCAAAGAATATAGGAGCTGGGAGGTGATGTTGAAACTGATCAAGGCATTGGTGAGAAGTATTGTGTGCAGTTCTGGTCCCCAAATTATAGGAAGGATATAGATAAGGTAGAGAGAGTGCAGAGAAGGTTTATGAAAACGTTGCCTGGATTGCAGTATCTTGAATACGGAGAAAACTGAGTAGACTGGGACTTTATTCATTGGAGCGTAGAAGGTTGAGAGGGGATTTGATAGAGGTATTTAAAATTGAGGAGAGTAGACAGAGTAGATGTGAATAGGCTCTTCTTCTTGAGGGTAGGGGAGATTGGAACGAAGGGTCATAAGTTAAGGGTTAGGAGGCAAAACTTTAGGAGTAATATAAGAGGAAGCTTCTTTACTCAGAGAGGGGTGGCTGAGTGGAATGACCTTCCGGAAGCGGTAGTTGCGGCAGGGTTAATTCTGTAATTTAAGAGGAGGTTAGAGGAGTACATGGATGTGAGGGGGATGGAGGGTTATGGGAGGGGGTAGGTGGAACTAGTGGAGTTTCACATAAATTGGTGCAGACTAGAAGGGCCGATATGGACTGTTTCCGTACTGTAAATTTTTATATTATGTTATATTATAATAACATGAGAACATAACACCCCCCCCCCCCCTTTATGTGATAACTCTGTAAGTGCTCTTGTTCCTGGGAATGGATCCTGGGTGCTGTGAGACCCCAGTGTAGTTGAGATCATTCACAAGGGAGACCTCAGTGAGTGCCAGAAATTCAAGGTGGACAGGCCTCCCCCTCCCCTTTTGAACCCATTGCATGCCGTGACCAGGGATGCAGGCAGATCCCGTGTCCGCTGGGGTTTGGGTGAGCGCAGGCCTCCCCAGCGCTTGGAGAGCGACTTGGCCCGCAGACCCCCCCCTTACCTTCCCGCACGGTGATGGAGTAAGGTTTGATGTCCTGCTCCACCTTCTTCGGCGCGCTCCGCTGAACCAGCCGCGCTCCACGCACTAGCACAGAGAGGAAGCAAGGGGTATGTGACCACAGCAGATATTGCAGCAAATCGGTAAACAAGAGGCTGGCTCTCACACCGCGGCCGGAGACCCGCCGCAGTCCCTGGTGTCAGGTAGGTCTGGCACAAACAGTATCCCCTGGCAGGGTGCAATACACAAACGAACCAGAGAAAATCACTAGCATCTGTAGGAAGCGAAGGGTAACCATGTACTCTATGTCCTGGTTTTCTGGGACTGGTTTTATACACAACCACCAGCTGGATCGTACTGGTGTTTCCACTGTAGTTTACTCATGGACCTAGTCCTGAGTATATATTATGAAAGGTTAAAAATGGCCAGGGTTGAAAGAAATCTAAAGAATATGAGGGGCATAGATAAGGTAGATGGCCAGCGCCTTCTTCCCAGGGTAGGAGTTGCAAACACCTGAGGACATTTATAGAAAGTGAGGGGAGGAAAGTGTAGGGGAGACTCAGAGAGGCTGGAACAATAGGAGCATTTAAGAGACTTAGACAGGCACATGGTTCAAGAAAAATAGTGGGTTACTGGGTGTGAGGGAGAGAACATTCGGTTCGTTTATATAGGTCGGCACAACATTGTGGGTCGAAAGGCCTGTAATGTTCTGTGTTTCACGGCGTATACAGGAAGTAAACGGTGACCAATGTTTCGGACCTGAGACCTTTCAAAAACCAGGCAGGTGGGGGGAGATGAAGAGACAGAGGGAGGAGAACAGCTCAACTGGTCAAAGGTAGATAAGGGTGGGACGGTAGAGAAGTGATGAGAAGGGAGAGTTCTCTGAAAGGGGGCAGAGGGATAGATCCACCTATAATCTCACACCTGTTAAACCGTGCTCCTTGCCCTGACTACTCCTCCCTCCCACCCCACCCCCCCAACCTTTTCATTCAGGCGCCTGTCTGTTTTTGTTCAGACCCTGACGGGTGGGTGGGGTCAGGCCCAGAATGGTAGCTGCCTTTCGCTCCCTTCGGGCGCCGCGTGACCCACTAAGCTATGCTGGCACGTCTGCGTGCTGTGCTCGACTCCAGCAGTCTGCAGGTCTTCCAGCTGAACTCCACCTGGGCCAGGGGTTGGCACACTGGACCAACCGCAAGGGGGAGGTGGGTTTTGGAACGATGTGGACATTAGTAATAGTGGGAAGTGGAGTTCGTGAAAATCTCTGCTAATGGACATGACAAGCAGTAATCAGTTGGGAAATTAACAGGGCAGCTTTGCAATCGCAGCAATGACAAACGCCAGCAGAAACTGGAGCCATGCACAGCGTGAAGGCGGTACTCAGGGCTGGTCCTGAAACGTCGAGGGTTGCTGCCTGATCTGCCGAGCTCTTCCATCACTTTGTGAGGTGACCCTGAATGACAGACTGCTAGCCCACAGTGGGAAGGACCCCCTAATTTAACCCTTTGGACTCCGTGTCCCAGTTTTCAGGGACATATACCCCATGACCCTGTTTTCCAGGACTGGTTTTATACCCAACCACTAGTTGGCTCGTTCTGTAGTTTACCCATGGGCACAGCCCGGAGTATAGAGTCCAAAGGGTCAAGGCAATGGGGCAGTTTCAATTGGCTAACCAGGCTGTGTCAGACTACATCAACAAGGTTTACCTGACATCAGGGACATTTCTAGAACAGATTTAATTTTCTCACTTTGGAGTATTGTGAGCAGTTTTGGGCTCCTCATTTAACACGTGGATAAGGAAAGGACAGCAGGATGTCTCGGCGGGCAGGGGGGGGAGGGGAGGGGGATAGGAATCCGTAGCTTTCTGACCCAAGTCTCAATGGACGTTTGCCGGGACCTCAAAACCGAAATCAATCATTCATGCAAGTTGCAGCGGTGGTTGGGGGTGGGGGGTGACCTGTATCGACCTCTTACATGTAAAACAAAAACGTCAGAGAAACTCAGCAGGTCAAACTGCGTCCTTTACGTAACAAAAGATACAGAGCCGACTTTTCGGGCTTAAGCCCTTCATCAAGGTGCAAACAAAATGTCAGCAGGCGTCTGGTGTCTGCAGACTTTTCTTTATCTTTGCTACATGAGGTACATGGTTTGACCTGCTGAGTTTCCCCAGCATTGCTTGGTTTACTCCACCTGATGTCCCCCTGCCCCTTCCCCCTCGCCCTTTTAATTCAGGCACCTGCCATTTTTTTTTGCCCATACCTTGACGAAGGGCTCAGGCCTGAAACGCTGGTTATCCTTTACGTTGCGTGACCTGCTGGGCTTCTCCAGCACATATGTGCACTGCTCTCGACCCCAGTGTCCGAAGACTTTCTCGTTGAAACTCCGCAACTTGCTCTGCCATTCAGGGAAATAACCTTGTCCTAACCTCAGCACAATACCCCTCCTTGTTGATGGAGCATCCAAACTTGGCTGATGATAGGGAATTCCAGAGACTCCCCATCCCAGCTTTGCTCAGCTCTCTCTCCTGCCATGTTTATCGCTACTCTGCGTTCATCGATCAAGGAAATACTGACCCGGAAACAAAGGCCAACTTTACTTTATATGAAGCAACTGGAACTTACTCTGTCTGTCCTGGAAGAAACTTTCAAAGACCACAAAGTTGTTAACCTGGAATTGGAAACAGATAAGAGGAAAAAAAAGGACCCTGTTACTTCATCCTTTTTTTTGTAACTTTTTATTTTTTGCACTATGAACCATATCAACGATATATACAAATATTCTTCATTAAATATACACAGTGACTTCTTTTTTTCTCCCCCCTCAAAAACCCTGTTAGTTCATCCTTCAAGTGCAGTAAAGAGGAGTGCCCAGATACAGCCACACCAGGTCCCTCCCAGAGGGGAAACCACAGCAACAGAGAGTTTGAGTGCATCTCAAGGAAGATGGAGATGCCACAAGGCAGAGGCATCCAGGAACATCTTGGAATTCTTTGAGGAAATGATAAACAGGCTGGATAAGGGAGATGCAGTGGATGCTGTGCATTAGGATTTTCAGAAGGCATTTGACACATTGCCTCACATGAAGCGACTTAACAAGGTAAGTGCCCGTGGTCTAAAAGGGGAAAAAAAACTAGAGCGAGGAGAGCATTGGCAGGAAGCAGAGAATCAGAAGACAAGGATCATTCGGGTTATCTGCCAATTGCAGGTAGTGTTCCACAGGGCTCAGTTCTTTTTACATTGTATATCAACGATTCAGATTATGGAATGAATGGACTTTTATGGCCAGGTTTGCAGATGATACGAAGGTCGGTGGAGGAGCAGGTAGTGTCGAGGCTGCAGAAGGACTTAAGACAGATTAGGAGAATGAGAAGTGACAATTAAAATATAATGTCGAAAAGTGTATGATGGAGAAAAAAAATAATAATCGGGGAAGCTACTTTTCATATGGGGAGAAAATTGAAAGTACCCAGAGGCAAAGGGACCTGGGAGTCCTCGTGCAGGACAGGTTGAGTCAGGAGTGAAGAAGACAAATGTGAAGCTGGCGTTCATTTCAAGAGGAATAGGATATAAGAGCAGGGATGTGATGTTGAGGCTTTATAAGGCCCTGGGGAGACCTCACGTGGAGAATTGGGAGCAGTTTTGGGCTCCTCATTTAAGAAAGGATGTGGCGAAGTTGGAGAGGGTTCAGAGGAGGTTCACAAGAATGATTTCAGGAATGAAAGGGTTATCATAGGAGCGTTTGACAGCTCTTGGCCTGTACTCGTTGGAATTTGAGGGGGAACATTGAAAAGTTTTCAATGTTGAAAGGCTTAGACAGAGTAGTTGTAGAAAAGTTGTTTCCAACGGTGGGAGAGTAGAGGACAAGAGGGCACAACTTCAGGATCGAAGGGCACCTACTTACAACAGAGATGCGGAGGAATTTCTTTAGCCAGAGGGTAGTGAATCTGTGGAATTTGTTGCCACAGGAGATTGTGGAGGCCAAGTCATTGGGTGTATTGAAGGCATAGGTTCTTGATTAGCCAGGGCATCAAAGGTTATGGGGAGAAGGCCGGGCAGTGGGAATGAGTCGGGAAATGGATCAGCTCCTGATTAAATGGCGGGGCATTCTTGATGGGCTGAATGGTCCATTTCCGCTGCTACCTCTTATAGGATTCCAGAGCTGAGTCCTCTTAGTAGGTGTGTGTCTGCCCACCGTGAAGTATGAGAAAGTGATGGTGTGGAAGACATCAAACCGTTGGGACATCTTGTTCCATCTGTACACGGCGTCAGTATGGCCATGTTTGGATTACTGTGAGAGGGTATGGCCTCCTAGCTATAAAAATGATGCCAATGAACTGGACAGGGTTCAAATTCACAGGAACCTTCACGGAACTGGAAGTCTAGTTATCAGGAGAGACTGGATAGTCTAAGACTTTTTTCCTCGGAGGCTGGAGAGTTGAATGGTGGCCTTAGCGAGGTTTACAAAATCACGAGAGGTAAATATTCAGTCTTTTCCCCCAGAAGAGTGTAAAATTAGAGGGCAAAGATTTAAGGTGGGGGACATTACAGTGGTGAGAACGAGCTGCCAGAGATAGTGGAGGAGGAGGGGTAGGTGAGAACGACCATTTAGTGATTGGAAAGGGTTAAACAAAGGCAAAAGGGACCAGCTCAGATGGACGTTTGGGTCAGCATAGATAATGTGGGGTGAAGGGCCTGTTTCCCTGATGTAACCCTCTACGTGCAGAAACTGGAGATGGGCAGAGGTGTCAGTAGAGGAAGATGATAGGTTTAGGAAGGGAGTGAGGCTTTAATAAAACAAAGTGGGGCTTTGGTGGATTGAGAACCAGTCTCGGACCCTGCAAAACCACAGCTGCAGTAGTTATGTCATGGCAGGTACACTTCGGCAAGAGTGAGGGCTGCAAAGGTACACTGGGTTACGAAGTGATCACGGGACTTTAATGGATAAACCAAGGCTCTGCCGGAGCTGCTGTCATGGTGAGGATTGGGGGGAGAGCAGGGAGCGGAGACACAGCACTCCTCCTCAGGGTTCTACCACTGGTTCCATACAGGCTTTAAATGGCCTGTTAAAACAGCTGATGGTGCTTTTATTTTAAAATCCAGTGACATGTGCTTGGCAGTAGCCTCAAGGGGCTGCAGACTCTGGGAAAGCAGAGGTCAGGTGCTGGGCACCAGAAAATAGGGAGAACTCCGCCGCCACCGCCCTGTTTGAGAAGGAGAAGCAGAGGAGACGACCCCACGGGGCAGTGACCGCGGCAGCGAACCAGCGAGAGGCTCCGCAGCTGAAGAACACGTAGGTGGCGGGCTGTTGGCGTCTCGAGGCGAGGAGCCATGCAGGCCACGGGCGACTGGAGGTCAGGGCTTGCATCAGGCTGCGGGCTGCTGGAGACTGGCTGAAGAGGTACCGGGTATTGGAACCGGAATGCAAAAGAGTGCCGAAGGGTTTCGGGGGCTGAAGGCTTCCTGATTGTGTTGGAGGCTCGGATCTGGAGTTCTGGTTGCCAGTGGTGCGGACCGAAGTCCGCGTGGCTGCAGAGTGCTGGAGCTGAATGCATGGATACTCAGCGACTCTGGGGGGCGGGGGGGGGGCGGGAAAAACGGGGACTCCCTTTTGCTTCTCTTTCTCTTTCTCTGACTGAAAGGGGTGGCGATAATTTCTGTTGATGGCAATTCTTTGCCTGCTTTACGACAGACTAAATACAATTTTGTGCAATATTACATCTGTTTTATTACATGACAATAAAAGAACCTTAAACTTGAATAATGTAGAGCATAACATTCTGAAAGTTGGATTTCTAGGGTTAAGGTTTAGTTGTGTGCACCAGAGTTAATTAGCAGCCTGATGTATATGACTAAATAAAGGGGGTACAAGAAAGTGAAGCATAAAATGTAACCTTCAGACATAACGTTTGTACTCAATGCAGTTCAATCTGAAACCTGGGTTTGCAATTTTAACAAAGGTAACAGGAAAGGACACTTTGGGCAAAACAGTGGGTAGGGCACTGGCTAGAATTTAAAACAACATATCATTAAGGCCCAAGAAGGAAAAGGGAGCATTAAATAGAAGGTAAAGACTTCTAAAGTTGCAGCAAAGTGAAGGGAGGAAAGTTATGGGGAGACAGAGTTTATGGGGAGACAGAGTTTATGGGTGCCTGGAATGTATTGCCAGGGATGGTGGTGGACATACGGAGGAAAGAAAAATAGAGATAGGGAGGGATTTTTTTTAAAAACTAGGTCATCACATCATCGTAAGCTGAAGGGCCTGTACTGTGCTATATTAAATCAGAAGACTGGGAGTGTTTCAGAAAGCAACGAGGTATTCAGGGAGGCTTGGTTATCGCAGCGACTGGGAAATTCTGTACATTCTCCCCGTGCCTGCGTGGGATTTCCTCCCACCCTTCAAAAACGTACCGGGGTTTGTAGGTGAATTGAGGTATTTGGGAGGCACGGAGAAAGGCCTGTAAGCATCTAAATTTAATTAATAACAAGAAACAGGAGATAGAATGAGAATTACGTGAGGCAGAGCAGACTGTAGGGATGCAACAGAAGAGGGCAGTGGGGGTCCCTCCCAGACAGAGATGGGTGAGTTTACAATTGTCGCAATCAGAGGTGTAGGAACTGGAAAATGCAGGCGTTTTCTGTTCACCCCCCCCCCCCCCATCTGCATCAAACCCATATGCCCGTCATGAGGTCTTCACTCTTCCATGCCTCGCCTGTCTACATGCCAATGAGGAATCGACACTAGATCATTCAGCGGGGGAATTCACTCAGCTGGGTCTGCAGGGCAGGTCCGAACGGGAGTCAAGGAGTGGCCATGGCCACTCTTGCAGGAAGGAAACGGCATTCCAGCATTGCTTACCTGAGGATTGTGGCTGCCAGACCGTAATGTTTCCTGAGAAAGCTGAGGAACTTGCTGGATGGGCGATCGATTGCCAGGTGATCGGGCTTTATTCCTTCGTACTGGAGCAAGCAAGGTCACATTCTTATCCCAGACGGGGAACACCCTTGCCCATCCCACCACTCTCCCAAGATCCTTTGCTCTCCACCAGTCCTAGAAACTCCACCTTCCCAAGACCCGATCGATGCCCCCATTCAAAGCCTGCATCTAATGGCCAAGACCGTGCTCATTGGGAGTTCGGAAGGGCAAAGGGTGGGGATATTGAACCCTATTGAAGATTGAAAGGGTTGGATAGAGTGATGGTGGAGAAGATGCTTCCAGTAGAGGGAGACTCCAGGGCCAGAGGTGTCCAGCCTCAGACTAAAAGGACATCCTTTAGAACACAGATGAGGAGAAATTTCTTTGACCAGAGGGTGGTTTATCAATGGAAATAGTTGCCAAAAATCAGCTGTGGAGGTCTAGTCATTGGATATGTGACTTGAAAGTTAAGGGATAGTGGAACCCTGTTACGGCAACAGCGACTGGGGTTCGAATCTTCCGCTGTCTGCAGAATTTGTTCATTGTCCCTGAGATTGCGTGAGTTTTCTCCGGGAGCTCCGGTTTCCTCCCACCTTTCAAAAAGTTAAAAGGGGATGAGGGGGTTTTGTAGTTTAATTGGATGTAATTGGGCGGTATAGGCTCATGGGCTGAAACGGTATGTCTAAATAAAAGACAAATCATTCTCTTGCTAACCTCCATGTGGAGTCGGTGGAGAAGAAGGTTGGCATTCATACCTCGAGGAAAAGGATACAGGAGCAGCAATGCAATGTTGAGGCTTTATGAGGCACTGGTGAAACCTCACTTGTGAGTACAGGGTACAGTTTTGGGCTCCTTATTTATGAAAGGATGTGCTGGCATTGGAGAAGATACAGAGAAGAATGATTCCTGGATGGGTTTAGAAAATGAGGAACATCTGACAGCTCTTGGACCATACTCCTCGGAGTTTGGAAGAATGGGGAGGTGGGGGGAGCAGAATCTCATCAAAGCATTTCAAATGACGAAAGATCTGGACAGAGTAGGTGCGTCAAAGTTGTTTCCCATGGCAGGGGAGTTAAGGACAAGAGGGCAGAACTTCCGACTGAAGAGCGCCCATTTAAATGTGGTGAGATTTCTTTAGCTAGAGAACTTCTGGAATTTGCTGCCAAGGGAGCCTGTGGAGGGCAGGTCGTTGGGTTGTATTTAAGGCCGGGATCGATAGTTATCTGAATAGTCACGGTATTAAAGGCCATGGGGAGAAGGTAGGGAAGTGGGGCCGTGGGAAAATGGATCAGCTTTGTGGACTGCTTCTGCTCCTGTCGCTTACGGTCTACATTTAAAGAAGAGGTTGATAGGTTCTTGAGTTGTAAGGGGCTATCAAAGGTTTTAAGTCAAGAGAATGGGGTTGAGAGGAAAATACACCAGCCAGGATTCAAATGATGGAGCAGACACGATGGGCTGAATGGCCTACTTCTGTTCCTACATCCTACATCTTATGATGTCCCTACTCCTCTCTCAAGTCACTGAACCACTTCTCTGGATGCCCCAGATCGTCCCACCAAGTCAGAATGCAAGTTTCAAAGTGAAATGGTGAATGTGGGCTCCATTTTAATATTGAAGATATATTTGGACAGGTCCATGGATGGAAGAGGTTTGCAGGGCTATGGACTGGCTGCAGATCAGTGGGACAAGGCAGAATAATAGTTTGGCACAGATTAGGGGAGGCCTGCTTTCTGTGCTGTAATGTTCTATGGTACAGTTCTAATTAAAGTGAAAACACAGCACTGAGAAACTCAGCAGGTCAAACAGTGAACTTTACATAACAGAAATAAAGATATACAATCAATGTTTTGGGGCTTCATCAAGGTATCATATCAAATCCTCGCCCCGGCCACCCACTCATCCGAGCTCCCAACGCCCCAACTGCCCACTGGCGCTCCTGACCCCCAACCACAGACCCTTGCCCAGCCAGCCATCCCATCACCCTGACCGTGGACCCTCGCCCAGGCCATCTGAGCTCCCAACGCCCCGACTGCCCACTGGCGCTCCTGACCCCTAACCACAGACCCTTGCCCGGCCAGCCATCCCAACGCCCTGACCGTGGACCCTCGCCCGGGCCATCCGCCCATCCAAGTTCCCAATGCCCTGACTGGTGACTTTTGTCTGGCCTCTGGCTGCCCACCCACCTGAGCTCCCGATGCCCCTAGTCCCCGGCCGCCCGCCATTATCGCATCAGGTCGTACCTGAACCATGTAGTCAAACAATTCTTTGCCGTATCCATGTCGCTGCAGTGAGATGTGTACGTAGAAGTCCAGCACACACAGGGGCTCCATCTCATTGTGCGCACCTTGCCCGTCCTCGAAATCCATGGGGGGGAGGGGTGAAGAGAAATGGATGGTGTCATTGAGCAGATAAGAAGCTGCATGTTTTCACAAGTGTGGAAAGAAGAGTTCAAAGTTCAGATTTAGTGTCAGAGTGCAGGAGGCATGGTGAGTGTAAATCTATTACAGCACCAGACCCAGGTTCATACCCCACAGTCTGTAAGTAGTTTGTACATTCTCCCTGGGTCTGCGTGGGTTTCCTCTGAGAGCTCCACTTTCCTCCCACCCTCAAAACATACCAGGTGGGTATTTGGGCAGCACGGGATTGTGGGCTGGTTGCCGTGCTGTATGTTACAATGACATCACAAACCACCCCGCGATTCAGTTTTCTTCCTGCAGGCCAGACAGCATTTCTACCTTTCACTCG
The DNA here is from genome assembly GCF_036971445.1 of Narcine bancroftii. NCBI lineage: Eukaryota > Metazoa > Chordata > Chondrichthyes > Torpediniformes > Narcinidae > Narcine > Narcine bancroftii. The sequence goes on along the minus strand of NC_091470.1, from coordinate 179,739,596 downwards.
TGCAAAAAAACTGTAGTCAAGACATAATCCAAAAAAAGAGAAAACATAAACAAACAGGGAGTTGCAGATTAATGGGGCGTAAATGGGCAGTACAAGCTCATGGGCCGAAAGGCCTGTTGTAAAAGAAAAGTTTAAATTAAATTACGTAAGGAGAAAAGAAAACAAGGCTTTTACTTAAACATGCTGTGGGTCACGATGAGAGTGGCTGCATAGAACTGTATCCAAATCTTCCTCAACACAGCACGTGTACAACACAGGAGCACACCCTTCAGCCCACACCCATATCAAACTCAGACTCTGCTACTTGCACCTGGCAGACATCCCTTCATTCATCTCACATTCAGTTGCAGTAAATCCCCTGGTAACTGGAATACAAGAAACCAGCAGGAAAAATAAAAGAGAATAAAATACTGTAATAGATAAAAGAAAGATACATATTTAAAATTGTAATGGTTCTCTGAAGTGACACATCAACCTTTGGTGAAGATGGGGAAAAATATTCAGCCAGTGGAGGGCCTTTGCTTACACCAGCTGTTTGAATAAAGTTGTGTGAAGCAGCGATGGGGTTGCCCAGGATGAAGAGCTGGTTGATGCCGCTTGCCGTTGGGGCGATAAGTGTCTCCTTATCCCTGCTTAGTAAGAGTTGTGGGGGATGGGGGGTGAATTATCTCCAATGTTA